>NC_080072.1:12069578-12669578 GCF_949987535.1 Balaenoptera acutorostrata
TTTATCCATTCTAAATGCAATAGTTTGCGTCTACCAATCCCAAACTCCCAGTCCATCCCTCCCCCTCCCCCCCTCCCCCTTGGCAACAGGTCTGTTTTCTGTGTCTGTGAGTCTGTTTCTGTTTTGTAGATAGGTTCACTTGTGCCATATTTTAGTGATATCATATGGTACTTGTCTTTCTGTTTCTCACCTATTTTACTTAGTATGATAAACTCTAGTTACAACCATGTTGCGGCAAATGGCATTATTTCGTTCATTTTCATGGCTGAGTAGTATTCCATTGTATATATGTACCACACCTTCTTTATCCATTCCTCTGTCAATGGACATTTAGGTTGTTTCCATGTCTTGGCTATTGTGAATAGTGCTGCTATGAACATAGGGGTGTGTTTATCTTTTTGAATTAGAGTTTTGTCCAGATATATGCCCAGGAGTGGGATTGCTGGATCATATGGTAATTCTATTTTTAGTTTTCTGAGGAACCTCCATGCTGTTCTCCATAGTGGCTGCACCAGCTTACATTCCCACCAACAGTGTAGGAGGGCTCCCTTTTCTCCACACCCTCTCGAGCATTTGTTATTTGTAGAGTTTTAGTGATGGCCATTCTGACCGGTGTGAGGGGGTACCTCACTGTAGTTTTGATTTGCGTTTCTCTAATTGGACCTCATATTTGAACTCCCTCCAGGAATTGCCTTCGGCTGAAGGGAGCCGCCTCACTCAAGGTAACCCACATCCGAGACTGGTCAGTGAGGGATACAAAGGCCTGGCCCCGTATCTCCTTGAGACAGTTCCTGAGGGCCATCCCAGCCCCAGAGATCCCCAAGGGATTGGCTGAGGCCTTTGTTGCAACTGCATCACGGTCCAACTTTTCGCGCTGGTCCCGCTGCCATCTCTCCCTCACAGGTGCTGTTCCTAAGAGCATTCCCCAGGGAGCCACCTGCATGCAAACCTCAGTCTCAGAGCCCATTTCCCAGCAAATATGACCTAAGAAGTCTCCTCACACACTCTAAATTCTGTGATAGTTTCTGAGGGTCGAATAATATTGTTTTACATTCCTCAGGATCGTGATTTCTGTTGCCAACAATCGCAGAGATAGAATCCTAAATCTCCAGACTTGTTTTCTGAAGAAAGCAGAAAATAGTAGCCCTGAGCCCTACCATATAGTGCACACAATATTCATACACCCTACAGATGTAAAGAGGCTTAGAGACCACCCCCGCCTTCCTTAACTATTTTCTGAGGGTTTTCTGTGTGCTAAAAGCTCTGCTGAACACTTTTATTTCTCACAATTACTCTATTAGCGTTTACTTTATTATCCTAGTTTTATTTTTTATTTACTTTATTTATTTTTATTTATTTTTTAATTGAAGTATAGTCGATTTACACTGTTACAATGTTAATTTCTGCTATACAGCAAAGTGATTCAGTTATGCATATATATACTCTTTTTCATGTTCTTTTCCATTACGGTTTATCATAGGATATTGAATATAGTTCTCTGGGCTGTACGGCAGGACGTTGTTGTTTACTCATTCTACGTATGATAGTTTCCACGTGTTGACTCCAAACTCCCACTCCATCCCTAGTTTTATAATTGATAAAACCAAGGCTTAGAGCTGTGGAGTAACTTCCCGAAGGACGGAAAGCTGGAGAAGTGTCACCGTCTTCTACTAAATGGTAAGTGGTTTGAGGACAGGCTCTGTGTCATCTTTGCTTTTGAATCCCTGGCACCTAACTTAGTACCTGGCGCATAGCAGGTGTTCAATGCATTTTCCTTTATTTTTATTTTTTTAATTTTTAATTTTATACTGGAGTATAACTGATTAACAATGTTGTCTTAGTTTCAGGTGTACAGCAAAGTGATTCAGTTATACATATACATGCATCTATTCTTTTTCAGATTCTTTTCCCATTTAGGTTGTTACAGAATATTGAGCAGAGTTCCCTGTGCTCTACAGTAGGTCCTTATTAGTTATCTATTTTAAATACAGCAGCGTGTACATGTCCAGCCCAAACTCCCTAACTATCCCTCCCCCACACCCTTCCCCACAGTAACCATAAGTTCTTTCTCTAAGTCCATGAGTCTGTTTCTGTTTTGTATGTAAGTTCATGTGTATCATCATTTAAAAAAAATTTTTTTTAGAGAAATATCGTATGATATCGCTTCTATGCGGAATCTAAATCAATGCATCTTCCTGAAAGGATTAATGATTAAACCTTCAAGGAAAGGGAATTATAATTTTATTGATCACTTTTATCATGTCAGATATGTTTTCTATATTTTAATGTACAGTACCTCTTTAAAATTCACAGTACATCTGTGAGAGGTGAATTAACTTTTTTCATTTTCCAGATGGTGAAACTGAGGTTCAGATACACAGGTGCTAAGGGGTAGAACCAGGATTCTAATGCACTCTGTTTGTTGGCTCTCCAGGCCTTCTACTCTATCTTGACCTTCCCACCATCTCCTGTTTCTCAGATGAGGAAGCTGAGGTACAAACTCTGTAAGTGGCTCTACCCCAGTCATATTGCTAGAGAGTGGTCCCAGATTTTCTGTCTCCCACTCCTCAACATCAATAGGTCTCCTGCTCGGCACACTCAGAATCCGTAGGACTCCAGCTGCCTTTTCCAAATGGGGTCGGCAAAATGTCATTCTCACTTAGATGGCAAAACTCCTCACCAAATATAAAACTGAAAATGTAGGCCACTTGCCCATGTGATTGTATTTCATAACTCAGAGCTAATAATAGCTCTCAGCTTGCTTGGCCTATTGATAACATATTAAAACCTCATATTCAAATTCACTCGCCTCTTGGATTAATGTCAAGATTATGAATTTCCAGGTTTCTTTCTCTTCCCATCTCTATCTCACCCAGCAGGGACTGGATTATCCTTGTCCACGTTATTTTCCACATGAATTACTGAGTGCTTATTTTCAAAGAGGAATTTTGTGACCTTATTGTCTTTGCTGTACCTGCAGAATACATTTTGGAAGGCAGGAGGGAGGTGGTTAAGGGCACAGGCTCCAGGGCTGGAGGGGGGTCAAGACTGTGTATTCTTTTTTCTTTTTAATTTAATTTTTATTTTATATTGGAGTGTAGTTGATTTACAATGTTGTGTTTCAGGTGTACAGCCCAGTAATTCAGTCATATATATATATATATATATATATATATATATATATATATATGCCCATTCTTTTTCAGATTCTCTTCCCTTATAGGTTATTACAGAATATTGAGTAGAGTTCCCTGTGCTATACAGTAGGTCCTTGTTGATTATCTATTTTATATATAGTAGTGTGTATATGTTAATCCCAAAACCCTAATTTATCTCTCTCTCCCACATTTCCCCTTTGGGAACCATAAGTGTGTTTTTGAAGTTTGTGAGTCTGTTTCTGTTTTATAAATAAGTTCATTTGTATCATTTTTTTTTTTTTAGATTCCACATATAAGTGATATCATGTGATATTTGTCTTTCTCAGTATCATGTGATATTTGACTTCACTTAGTATGGTAATCTCTAGGTCTATCCATGATGCTGTAAATGGCGTTATTTCATTCTTTTTTATGGCTGAGTAATATTCCAGTGTATATATGTACCGCATCTTCTTTATCCATTCATCTGTTGATGGACATTTAGGTTGCTTCCATGTCTTGGCTATTCTAAACAGTGCTGCAATGAACATTGTGGTGCATGTATCCTTTCGAATTATGGTTTTCTTCAGAGAAAGTCTATGTATTCTTGAGCCAGGCATGAAACCTTTGTCTTAGTTTCCTTGTCATTGAAATGGAGACAAAATAATACCTCCTATTTCCTGGGACTGTTGTGAGGATTAAACGACAACAAAAAATTCATGGTCAATGTTTAGCTCAATTCCCAACACATACCACACACACACACATGCACACACAGAATGCACAAATAGAACTACTGAAAACAAAAATCAACAAAACAAAAAATCACCGCCACTTAGCATGACCAACTTGTTCCAGTTTGCCTGGGACTTTCCAGCTTTAGTACTGAAACACTCCAGTCATGGGAAACCTCTCAGTCCTGGGAAAATTGGAACAGTTGGTTACTCAATTCCCCATCAATGAAACAAACAAAATGTTCTGAGTTATTCATTTATTCATGAAGCTTTTATTGATAACTAAAACATTTCAGACATTTGGATGGTATTTGAAAGGTAAGCATGACCAAAAAATGAGTCCTTACAAAATGCTCAGCATAATGAGAGAGAATCATGAATTATATATGGCAAATTATATACAGTCCTTCTGAAAGTTGGCATGAAATGTTCAAAGAGTATAACTCTGAAATGCGTTGCTCCTGGGGTACACTTTGTATGAATTTCATGGATTGCACACTTCTGTCTAATAGGGAATTTTTTTTCTCCAGGTACTAATGCTGTCGGGGGGTTAATAGGTTTACACAGGAAAAAGCATTTCCACGAGGAGGTAATTTAAACAGCTTTCTTTACTGCAGTACTTCTCAGCATTTTTAACAGGCTAGTGAGCATTTGAATCTCAAGGATGGGGGTGTTTTAAGTATTGTTTCCAAACTTTAAGAATTTTGACAACACAGAATTATTTTTAGGGTTTATGGAATGATACCAGCGTTCCACGGGGCTTTAACAAAAAGAAAATCTAGGTGTTATCTGACATTGGACATACAAAACTAGGACGAGGGAGAAAAGCACCAAACCCCAGCTCCTCATAAATAGAGCAGCTGTGCTTCAGTCATAATAGTTGGAGCTGTGGTTCTTAGCCTTTTTTTGGTTCATGAACCTCCTTTCAGAATTTGATGAAGGCATATGCACAGAGGAAAAAGACCCCAAACTAGAGGCTTGAACTTTGCAGAGCATACTGGAGAGCTGTATCTCCTGAGGAATTGAAAAATCTTGTTCCCTAAGAGAATTTTGGGCCTTTATAACAGCTGAGATGGGAAAAAAAAAAACAAAAAACCCTGCAAGGACTGAAATAAATTCTGACACAAGATAGAAATACTCAAGTGTAGTCAAGCATGAAGACTAGACTGGCATGCCCCAAAGTAGTACTTAGACAAATAATAGTAATTATTTTTATATATTGAATGCTTGCTGTGACATGCATTGCCTTATTTAATCAGAAGGTAGTTTATCATGGTAGTTTAAGCTGTGGCTTCTAAAATTAAAAAATATATATGTATTCCTCATTCTTTATATCCGCACTCTCTCCTCCAACCCACAGAAACCTTTGGAGTTACTTGTGCTAATGTCAATATTACAAATGCAAGAAGCCTAGGTCTCTACTACTTAGAAATAAATCGCTTCCAAAACCATACAACCCATATCTAATTGTAAGAAAGCCAAGAAATAAAAATTTCATCTCAAGATTCATAAAATGAAACAAAGATTAGTGTTGGAAGAGAATAAAGTTGGAGTACCAGCCATTTGCTGGATTTTACTCCCAGTCAGGCTATGGCTTCAGAAGTCAAGGGGCACAATAGACACAGGAGGATATTTACTTCCAAAGGGAAAAAAAGAAAAACATCCCACATGACTTATGGAAGTAATGTTGTCTGAGGCCTTTGTGACTGGTTGGATACCCCAGCCTGTGTTTCATTTCCTGCTTTGATGTCCATATCAGCTGCTTTTAAGAATGTTAATAGCCTCTTTTTCTGTATTTTTGAGAACAGATGGGTATACTGGAGAAGAAATAACAACTCATACACCCATGACTGCTTAGCAAGTTCCCTAAGTACTTGGTCCCTACAGGCAAGATTTTAATTAAAATATTCAGTACGTGAGGCATGGAGCTGTGGCTGGATCACAGGAGAACTTGTTCCTGAGAGCTTCATGTCAGAATAATCCCCTTCAAGACATCAGTCACTGGACCCTTAAATCCCAATCTGGCTTTATTCAGACCCACTATAGTGAGAACAACCTGTGCCCAGCGCAACCTTGTTCACTTGATTTTATTTTATTACAAGGGAGTCCTCAGGGTCTCACTGCTGGAGGCCGTTTCCTTCACAGTGACATTGCTGTGATACATTAGTCAGAATGACCTTGGATAGCACTCTGATAACGAGATGAATCTTTTATCTAGACTGAGTGATTTACTAAGGATTTCACACCCTTTGTCTTATTTCATCCTCAAAGCACTCTGTAAAACATCAGGGGTGATTATTAGTAATTCCATTAAAAAGTTGTAGAAAGTGAGACTAAGCGAAGTGAAGGAATTCATTTTGTTCCCCTCTGAAACGAGAAATCTAGTATTTAGGACTTTTGAGGTATGACATGTAGTGCCAAGCAATCCGCTCATGGTCAAAAAGCTGTATTCAAACGGATGAGATAAGATAATTCAGAAGGTATAAACTTACAGTTATACAATGAATGTCATGGGGGTGTAATGTACAGCATGGTGACTACAGTTAGTAATCCTGTATTGCATATTTGAAAGTTGCTAAGAGAGTAGATCTTAAAAGTCCTCATCACAAGAAAAATTTTTGTAACTATGTATGGGAATGGATATTAACTAGATTTATCGTGGTGATCATTTTGTAATACATACAAATATCAAGTCATTGTGTTGTACACCCAAAACTAACATATTGTTATCTGCCAATTATACCTCAAAAACAGAGATAATTTAGATCTCAGTGCCAAGGGGAAGCCATAACCTGCTTCTCCTATTAAGTTATCATTGGACTTCATCTTGTAAGGATGTTGGTGGTTATGGTGATGTAACCAGAAGAGGGAACATTAGTAGAAAAGGAATTGGGATTACATCTTTGGGCAGCTTTAGGAAATGTTGATGTTAGCGTAACTTAAAGGGTAGCAGAAGCCATCTAGTCTTTTTTTTTTAACAATTAGAAAACAAGTGTTTTATATTATCACATTTTTGATACCCAAATACATATATTCAGTTCAATATATTTCAGTTCAAAAAGCTTTTATCTTTGCATGAAATTGTTGAACTTTAACACTCAAAGTAAAAACTGCTACAGTTGGGTTTCAATCTGCCTCTTGTTTTCTATTCAGCCCACCTGTTCTTTGTTTCATTGTTTTCCTTCCTTTTGGAATAAGGTTATCTCAGATTAGGTAATTAACTTCTTTTGCTTTTTTTGTCCCCTGTTATTGCAACTTTCATCCTTCACTTATTAAGTTGTACCTTAATATTTTTATTTTTCCCTCACTAGGAAAGAACAGTATAACATTTTGATTCTGATTGCCTCTCACCCCTTTTTGCTTTTATTGTCATATATTTTAACTATAAATTTAATTAAAACTTTAGAAGATTTTTTTCAACATTATTTTTTAAAGTTAATAAATTTATTTGTATTACTCACATATTAGTGTTTCCAGAGCTTATTCTAATTTCCTGTATTTTCATTTTGGATCTTTTTGTTGTTGTTGTTCAAAGAACCTCCTTTAGTATTTCTTTCAGCACAGGTTTGCGGGCAACTGGATCCCTTAATCTGTTGTGTGAAAAGGTTATCATTTTGTTTCATTTCTGAAAAATAGGATATCTGATTATAAAATTCTAGATTGTGAGTTACTTATCCTTAGTACTTTTAAAGACATCACTCCACTCCATTCTGAATTTATTATTTATTTTGAGAAATTTGCTGTCAGTCTCACTTTTGCACGTTTGAAAAGAATGTTTCTTTTTTTCCTCTGGCTGCTTTTAAGATTTGCTTTTTGACTTCCATTAAATTAAAATATGATTCCAAATGTGAGGAACAAGCCAGTTGTTTGAATGACTTTATTCCTTTTTTTCTCACACTCCTTTTTGTAAAAAGTTAGTAGGGGTTCCTTAAAAAAGTAGGTCCAGGATTAAATATAGTTGAGGAAACACTGGATTTGTCAAATATGAATTTAACTTTAAAATCACATATAAGTAAATCTCCATGAAAGGGTTGTGCAGCGTATCACAAATATTTGAATAAATATTACCATCTTGAGGAAGTAGAATTCTGTGGAGCACTTTTTGAGACAGGCAGCCTTATTGTGATCTACTTTCTACCATAAACCAGGTCTTCTGTACTGTGTATGTAACACCTTTCTTAGCACCATAGCATAGAACTTAAATGTAATGCTTAGGATTTCTGTAGCCTGAATTCTCACACATACCTGCTGTGTGTCCTTTGCGAGTTCCTTATTTTCTCCAAGTGTGTTTTCTTTGCATTTTTAAAAGAGGATAGTAATAACGTCTACACAGGGTTTTTTATGAGTACTATATTAGATAGTGCCTGGCATATAACATGTTTAGCAGCCATATGTTATACTATATATGTTATATGTGTAACATATAAATCTATATGTTATACTATATATATACATTATACTATTAGTGAAATTAACATCAGAGTCATTGCAAATGCTAATAGTAACTGACCTGTACTTCATTGACCATAATCATCATTTATTACTTGTAGCATAATAATTTGTGTGCATGTTTTATATTCCAATTTTAAGTTAAGCGTCTGTATTTCTTGGGAAAAAAGGGTTTAGTACACGTGTTCTCAAGGAATGTTTGTGAGCTAATAAAAGAATAACAACAATCATAATAAAATTTTTGAGTGATTATCACTTTAGGCATAGTGACTGCATCATATATATATGATATATATATGATATATATATATGATATATATATATATATATATACATATAATCTCCTTCCAACTATATTATGATGTGATGATGTCTACAGTACCATCATGCCAATCTTACTTCAAGTGCTTGCTAAAGGTTTCATAAGTACAAAATGGAGAGTCTGGTATTTAAATCTCGATGTGTCTGTCTGCATATCTCTCACACTAAATAGATACTGGTAAAAGCATGAGCTTAGAGGAAAGAAAGATTCTAATGCATTTCCAGTAATAAGAGCAGCAGCTGTTTCTACAAGGACAAGCAAAAAAAAAAAAAAAAAAACCTCAAAACATTAATAGTATAAGATGGTGATTAATGATATATGCAGAGTCTGAATACCTTGGTGTGAGAATTCCATTCAGTCATGCCTCGATATAGTAGACATTAATTACTCAAAAATCACAAAGTAAATCCTAGGAATTACTGCACCGGGGCTTTTAAACCTCATAGGCTGTAAGGAATACTTTTTAGGTATGATGGATTCGCCTTGAGAAATAGGTTATCGCTCGGCTTACAATAATGCAGGTTCCCAGATCAGTTGGAATGAAATGTACTCCAGTCTAACGCTAAACGCCAATCCCAATGGTTTTTGCTTTAGGCAGGACGAGATTTGCGTTATTCTTACCAGTTGTCCATGCTGGTCCTATGATCCATACCAGTCATTCCTCCTGATAATTTCAGTATTTGGGATGAGCATTTTTGTTTGTTTACAGATTTTGTTCTGGAAAGGACACTGAAAACAAACTTCCAAGGAACAGGTCTTGCTAACTCTGCTGCAGTCCCTCTGGCTTCTTTAGATTCTACAAACTTCTTTGAGCACTTGAGGCCTTACCATAACTCTTCATGTCGTTTGGGACAGTCTTTCCCATGCTACCTCTATTCATCCTTTATGTATTGGCTGAGGTGTTAATTCTCCTGAGAAAAGCATTCTGACCAATCAATTCAAAGTAGATTTTGACTGTTCACTCTCATATGGGCAGCTTGTTCTATTTTTAATTTTATATCCTTATTTGTGAGTTTGTTTCATTTTTGTCTTCTCCAGTATAAACTTAAGCACATGAGACTAAGAACCATGTTTGTATTGCATGGATATATACCCCCAGGGCCAGGACTATGGCTAAACTCATTTGGGATCAATAAGTAGTTGAATGAATGAATAATTCTTATCAATGATACAAATATTTCAAATGAATTAAGGGATGCAATAATTTCTATGATCCATTTGACTTAAAGACAACCCTCTGTCCCTATCCCCCCATGTTTATGTCAATATGGGGCCCTAGAGGTAATGATATAACTTGATTTTAACATTATCAAAGAGAATAAATACAAGTTATGTTAATACACTCATGGTCTCCCTCAACAAGCAGAGCTGGATTCCTATAGACACATTCATCGCTTGTTCTCCAGTAGTGTGAGATAAGGACCTGTTTTTCCTCTCATGGGGGCTTTGTTCCCTGGGAGTTCCATGGGTGTGTAACTCTTTCACTCTTCAAGTTCCCATATGACTCCATTGGGCCTTATATTACAGGTAATAGACCAAATACCAGAGCCCCTTGACCATTCATTCATTCAACTGATTGGCAATGGTGTCTGTTATCTACGATGGCCTTCTCCCAAACTGAGATTTACTGAGAGCCTGCACTAATGACCATGGCAAATACTTGCAAATAATCATGACTTTGATTGTGATTATAATTATGGCCCTTTTTCAGGACATTGCAGGGATTCTCTTACTTTCTCATGACAGCAGTAGTCTTTTAGGGAGGATGTTGTTTGGGGCTACCTTTCTAATATTTCCATTTTATAGATGAAGATACAGTGACTTAAAGCAATTTAGTGACTTATCTGAGAAGGGAGATCAGCAGCTCTTACCATGCAATTCATGTTAGCTACTTCCCTGGCATTAAGTAATTTTTTTCTCAATCTCTCCTTGCCTTGGAGAACTTTTCCCTTTGATCAAACACTAAGAACATCTCAGGAGAATGTTTCTTACCTTTTACGGACTGAATTTCTGTTTTGAGACTCATATGTGAAAGCGCTGAATTTGCCTGTTCATTGTTCAGGGAGCCAGGTAAGCCTCTGATCAAATCTACAATCTGTATAAATTTTCAGGGACAGAGGTAACCAGGAAAATACATCAAGGCACCCATTTCCCCCTTTATTTATTCATAACTGAATACTGAACATCTTGAATGTTACTATGTGTCTGTGGTTTTTAAGAAGAGACTGTATCACAAACACCATGGAAATTCTTAAGGAGAATATGTATTTATCTTATAAAAAAATAAAAGGAACAAGAGGGTCTTGAGTCCCTGCTTTGACATGCATGAACTTGTAGAACTTGGACAAATTGTTAAACCTTTCTCACTTTTAGTTTCCTCTTTTGGACTATGGTAATATTAGCTACATTGGCTAATCCCAAGGTCTTTGAGAGTATCAAATTGGATCTCAATTTGAAATTTTCTTATAATCTGGAGAGCACATAACAACATTATTGAAAAAGAGTAGGAATAGAGAGAGATAAATGAGGGGCACCCAGGCTAATAGACCAATTATAAAAATGCACTGAAAGAAGAGGTGTAAAAATCACACCAGAAGGAACAATTTACGGGAATGAGGGGACCTGGACTCCAGTTATTATTCTGAAGCTTTGCTGGCATTAGGCACCCAGAATGATTAACTGTTAGATGTACTGACTGGTGAACTATAGTGTAAATGAGACCATTCTACCATCACACTGGCTTGAGGGACAAAAATAATGCTCTCTGCTTGGGAGTAAAGAATAAGAATATCCTACAACAATGATCATTTTATATATCTCCCTTGATCTTCTATACTTCCTGAACAGGGAATATGTTTTTTATATTATTGTAGACCTTAGAAAAGCACACAACCCGATATACTGTGAGCACTTACTTAGTACTTGGAGAGAGAATGAATGTTGGATGAATTACTGCACAAATTCCAGCACTTTATGTGGTTTATTAATTGGTGTTACTCAAAACTTATGTAACTGTAGAAGTATTTTTTCTTTTTCTTTTGGAGAGAGGGGAGAGGAATTTGATTGTAAACATGTGTGGATACAGTTCTTGTCACTCAGCTTGGATTCAGAGAGATAGTGTATTAGTCAAATTCCCACTAGCTAATCCTATGTTTGATTCCAAAGATCAAACTTATTTCCCCACATTGCTTCTGAATGATGGACTCAATAAAATAGTCATTCATGAAGAGGCCAATATAATGAGTAACTTGTTTTGCCCAGAGCTGTGGTAGAGAGTTTAGTTTATATATAAAATATTAAGGGAATGTTGCTTAGTGTTCAAGAACTCAGGCTTTGATTCAAAATGGCATGGCTTCAAATACCAGCTCTGTTACTTGCTAGTTTTATGGACTTCAGGGTGTAACTCCTTGTCAGTAAGCTTCAGTTTCTTTATATGTGAAATGAGGATAATATGTCACATGGTTGGGTGATAAATCAATGGAGGTATAGTATGCATGGTGTAACATAGTGCCCTGAAAATAGAAAGTGCTCAGTAGTTTCTAGCTATCATAGTTTAATTCATTATTTATGTTTTTTTGTCTATTTATACAGTATTGAAGCTCTATATGAGGGATGAAGCTTAAACTAAGATAAAACAAATTATTATGAGTAACAAAGTGATCAATGGTGCTCTATAGGTTATAACGGAAAAGCAGTGTCTAAAGAGGAAGAATTTTTGAAGACTTCATGAAAGCTTTGAAACTCATGTTATTCTCTGAAGAATAAATTTGAATTGTACTGAGGGCACAGAATGTCTTGTGCACTTTTTTAAAAAGATTTTTATTGGAGTTTATTTGCTTTACAATGTTGTGTTAGTTTCTACTTTGCAGCAAAGTGAATCAGTTATATGTATACATATATACACCATTTTTTTTTTTTTTTTTAGATTTTCTTCCCATTTAGGTCACCACAGAGCTTGTGCATTTTTAAATTTTGTCCTGAACACCCAATATGTGGTGGTCTAATCCATAAAAATCTTTTCAAAAAGTTTGCTAAAAGGCCACTACATGATTCAAAGACCTTTTATAATTCTTATTTTTATCAGTAGGTTAATTTTATCACAAGAATGTTCCTGAAACTAGTTTTTTCTCCCCCGTAGGAAAATGCTGGATTAAGACTCACTCCTTCACTTTGTTGAGAAGATGGTAAAAAATAAAATGAAATGCTTTCAGTACATTTCCCCCCCAGATTTAGGGACATCTAAGATGTGTATTGATTAAGGTAAGTAGGAACCAAGAGGGTGTCTTCTCTGGATAATAATGCCTCCCTACCCACAACAGCAGGAGTAAAGAGGGAGTGGGAAACTGCAGGCTTCTGTCAACACCTTCACCCTCCTTTCCACCCCACAACCTCATAGCCTGGTTGTCACCCTCTACCTTGAGACCTGAGGACTAATCTCATGATTCTCTTTATCACTGTATCACTTACCATGAAGCTGAGGAATCTCAGGTCAGCTCTCAACCCCTGTTAAATCATGTCCACATCCCTTTATATCCCCTTTTCTAAGCCCAGCAGCCACTCCTGCCCAACTCGTGATCATTCCACTGTGCCCTCTGGAATTATAGTCAGTTGTCAACATAACCCAATATACACTTAACCTCTCCTCTGAAAGGTCCCTTTACCTACTTGGTCCAACTGAAATCTGTGTCCTGGGACAGTGCTTCCCTTGCAGCCATCTCAGTGGTGGCAGTTTTCTCTTCCACTTTCCTCTTAATGCTGTATTGTTCCACGTTCTTGAGTTTGTAACATTATCATACTCTGATTTTTTTTCTCCAAACTTTCTCCTTTATTGGTCTTATTTAGTTTTGTGTATTTAATATGATATGTGAATGTTAAACCATTAGAAAATTGCCAATACAGTTTGAATTAATAAAATCTGATGCAACCGGTCCAACTGTTTATGCAACCCTTCTAAATTAGATGGCTAAAAGGAATCTAAAACTCAGCATGACTAATCTGAAATCGTCTTTCTTGTTCTTTCTCAAACATCTGCTTCTTCTAAACCATTTCATTTGTTACTGTACAAAAAATGGAGTCACCATTGTTCCCTCTTTCTCTAATGCCCTACATTCAATATAGCAGGAAATCCAGCCAGCCCTACTTTTGAATTGGGTAATTTCTCCAGAACTGGGTAATTTCTCACTACCTCTCTCACTACCACCTTGGTTCAAGCCATCATTATCTGTTGATAGATTAATAAGATTAATGCAAAGGCAAATGAAATGGGTGAAATCATAACATCCCGGATTTCATTCTCACATGGAAGCTTTCCTTAACCTCACCTACATTTTGTATCCCTAGATAACAGCCTGCACAATCTCTAACTATTAGAATATCTATATTTTTGAATTCTTGTTTAGTGCCAGGCTATATTGTTATATCTATTTTACATATGGGGAAACTGAGGCTCAGACATCTTAGTTAACATGCAAGATGACTCAGAAAGTAAATGGATTCTTACTTGGTATAGCTGGACTGGCCACTATCTGAGTAGAAGAGGAATAGTGTGTGAAAAATTGGAGGAAGGCATAGATGGAATATGAGGGTGGAAGAAATTTGGGGCAGAAGCAAAGGGAATGAGTGAAGATATAGGATGTTTGATTTCAGAGTTATCTGGAATTCTTCTATTACAACATCCACTCCTCTAATCAATACATGGACCAATAACTGTCCTAGTCATAATGTGTAAAAGCCTACGATGCCAGTTTGCTTTATCACTCCAGTTTGATAATGAGTTCAAGGGAAAACTGATGGCCAAGTGATACTGAGCAATACCCAAAGTCGGTCATCTAGTACGTGGTGGAGCTAGAATTTACATCCAGATGTCCTTAGTCTGGATGCACACTTTTTTTTTTTTTTAAAGATTGATTGATTGATTGATTGATTGATTGCTATGTTGGGTCTTCGTTTCTGTGCTAGGGCTTTCTCTAGTTGCGGCCAGCGGGGGCCACTCTTCATCGCGGTGCGCGGGCCTCTCACTGTCGCGGCCTCTCTTGTTGCGGACCACAGGCTCCAGACGCGCAGGCTCAGTTGTTGTGGCTCACGGGCCCAGTTGCTCCGCGGCATGTGGGATCTTCCCAGATCAGGGCTCGAACCCGTGTCCCCTGCATTGGCAGGCGAATTCTCAACCGCTGCACCACCAGGGAAGCCCTGGATGCACACTTTTAACTTTATTGTCTGGATGTCTTTACTCCTTGTACAGGAGTTTCTACAGTATCCCACTCTGTGGGAATTACACATTCTCTGTGTCCTATTATCCTATGAGACTATTGAAGGCTAGAACATGATGTATTAAACTGTGTTTTAGTAGAATATAATGCTGCTCTTGAGACAATAGTGGTAACTGAAATGAAATGAATTCAATTACAGTAACCTATTTTATTGCACACATATTCTGTGTCAGTGTTTGAAAATCTGAATTGGGAGGCCAACATATATCATTTAGTAACAAATCCTGTGCTTTTATGCATAAGTCACTTTCCATCTCTGATCTTTAATTTGATCATTTATTAGGGTAGAAGATTGCATTATATTATCTCCAAAATCCTTTAAGCGAGCACATTCTATGTTTCTCCCAATATTTAACAATTACCTGTTGTTGTTATGCCCATCTTAAATTCAGAGGATTCTGACATAAGGCATACCTTGGGCATGATAGTTCTAAACCCAGTTACTACCCGGATCCTCTGTTCTCATTGCTACAGGTCATTCACATATTGCACAAATGACCCCCATGGAGAACAGTACAAAGCTGACTGAATTCATTTTTGTTGGGATAACTGATGCCCCAGAACTGCAGATGCCCCTCTTTCTAGTGTTCACTCTCATCTACCTCATCACTCTGGTTGGGAACTTGGGGGTGATCACGTTGACCCAGCTGGACCCTCGTCTCCACACTCCCATGTTCTTCTTCCTCAGTCACCTCTCTCTGGTGGACTTTGGTTACTCCACAGCTGTCACTCCCAAAGTGGTGGCCGGATTCCTCATAGGAGACAAGGTCATTTCCTACAATGCATATACTGCTCAGTTTTTCTTTTTTACAGTCTTTCTCATTGTGGAAACACTTTTCTTAGCCTCAATGGCCTATGACCGTCATGCAGCAGTATGTAAACCACTACATTACACCAACGTCATGACAAGAAGGGTGTGTGCATGGATGGTCGTTTGTTCCTATGTCCTTGGATTTCTGGAGGCCTCTAGGCACACTTGGAACATATTCAGTCTCTCTTTCTGCAGATCCAATGTGATTGATCACTTTTCTGTGATGGTACTCCTGTCCTGGCTCTCTCATGCTCAGACAACAACAGAAATGAGATGGTGTTTTTTGCTTTGGTGGGCTTCAATATCATCTTTTCTGTCCTGGTCATGTTGATCCCTTACATGTTTATGTTTGTCCCCATTCTGAGGATGCACTCATCTGAAGGACATCAGAAGGTCTTTTCCGCCTGTGCTTCTCACCTCACTGCTGTGTCCATCTTCTATGGGACAGGTGCCTTCATGTACTTACAGCCCAGCTCCCGCCATTCCAAGGACACAGACAAAATGGCAACTGTGTTCTACGCTATAGTCGTTCCTATGCTGAATCCACCTGAGGAACACAGAGGTAAAGATTGTCTTTAAAAAGGCTAGAGGGAAGGCAAAGTCTTCTATAAGATTCATATTTTAATTATATAGAAACAACTATGTACCAAACAGGTCAGATCAAGCTAGGGAAAATATTGACTTGCTAGGCCAACAATTTTGTAAATTTTTAATGTACTTTCTCAAGTTATTTATTAAGTCTATGACAGAAGTGGCTTACAAATACGATATATCAGGAATAGTAGCTTAAGAATTATCAAACTTGAGCATAGAAGTCTTATAAAATTTCTTCTTAATTACATTTCATTATTTCACATGATCATCCCCACTCTCATTTCACTCAAAGTATATTTAAGTACATGCCCGAAGAAACATCATTTATGCAAACCACATGTAATTCACACATCCATGAGTGGACAGAAAAATGAGTCCAAACATAAGTGGGATTAGTCTACTTTTATTAGTATAATTTAAAACAATGATTTTGGTGTCTGATAATACATTCATTTTGGGTTTTTTTTTTTAACATCTTTATTGGAGTATAATTGCTTTACATTGTTGTATTAGTTTCCGCTATATAACAAAGTGAATAAGCTGTAGGTATACATATATCCCCATATCCCCTCCATCTTGCATCTCCCTCCCACCATCCCTATTCCACCCCTCTAGGTGGTCACAAAGCACCGAGCTGATCTCCCTGTGCTACGCAGCTGATTCCCACTAGCTATCTATTTTACATTTGGTAGTGTATATATGTCCATGCCACTCTCTCACTTCGTCCCAGCTTACCCTACCCCCTCCCCATGTCCTCAAGTCCATTCTCTATGTCTGCATCTTTATTCCTGTCCTGCCCCTAGGTTCTTCAGAACCTTTTTTTTTTTTAGATTCCATATATATGTGTTAGCATATGGTATTTGTTTTTCTGTTTCTGACTTACTTCACTCTGGACAGAAATGTACAGAGTCTAGGTCCATACACCTCACTAGAAATAACTCAGTTTTGTTTCCTTTTATGGCTGAGTAATATTCCATTATATATATGTGCCACATCTTCTTTATCCATTCCTCTGTCGATGGACACTTAGGTTGCTTCCATGTCCTGGCTATTGTAAAGAGTACTGCAATGAATATCGTGGTATGTGTCTCTTTTTTTTTTTTTCTTTTTGAATTATGGTTTTCTCAGGGTATATGCCCAGTAGTGGCATTGCTGGGTCACATGGTAGTTTTATTTTTAGTTTATTAAGGAACATCCATACTGTTCTCCATAGTGGCTGTATCAATTTATATTCCCACCAACAGTGCCAGAGGATTACCTTTTCTCCACACCCTATCTAGCATTTATTGTTTGTAGATTTTTTGATGGTGGCCATTCTGACCGGTGTGAGATAATACCTCATTGTAGTTTTGATTTGCATTTCTCTAATGATTAGTGATGCTGAACATCCTTTTATGTGTTTGTTGGCAATCTGTACATCTTCATTGGAGAAATGTCTATTTCGGTCTTCTGCCCATTTTTGGATTGGGTTTTTTGTTTTTTTGATATTGAGCTGCATGAGCTGCTTGTATATTGTGGAGATTAATCCTTTGTCAGGTGCTTCATTTGCAAATATTTTCTTCCAGTCTGAAGGTTGTTTTTTCGTCTTGTTTATGGTTTCCTTTGTTGTGCAAAAGCTTTTAAGTTTCATTAAGTCCCGTTTGTTTATTTTTGTTTTTATTTTCATTTCTCTAGGAGGTAGGTCAAAAAGGATCTTGCTGTGATTTATGTCATAGAGTGTTCTGCCTATGTTTTCCTCTAAGAGTTTGACGGTGTCTGGCCTTACATTTAGGTCTTTAATCCATTTTGAGTTTATTTTTGTGTATGGTGTTAGGGAGTGTTCTAATTTCATCCTTTTATATGTAGCTGTCCAGTTTTCCCAGCACCACTTATTGAAGAGGCTGTCTTTTCTCCACTGTATATTCTTGCCTCCTTTATCAAAGATAAGGTGACCATATGTGCGTGGGTTTATCTCTGGGCTTTCTATACTGTTCCACTGATCTATATTTCTGTTTTTGTGCCAGTACCATACTGTCTTCATTACTGTAGCTTTGTAGTATAGTCTGAAGTCAGGGAGCCTGATTGCTCCAGCTCCGTTTTTCTTTCTCAAGATTGCTTTGGCTATTCGGGGTCTTTTGTGTTTCCATACAAATTGTGAAATTTTTTGTTCTAGTTCTGTGAAAAATGCCAGTGGTAGTTTGATAGGGATTGCACTGAATCTGTAGATTGCTTTGGGTAGTAGAGTCATTTTTACAATGTTGATTCTTCCAATCCAAGAACATGCTATATCTCTCCATCTATTTGTATCATCTTTAATTTCTTTCATCAGTGTCTTATAATTTTCTGCATACAGGTCTTTTGTCTCCTTAGGTAGGTTTATTACTAGATATTTTATTCTTTTGATGCAATGGTAAATGGGAGTATTTTATAATTTCACTTTCAGAGTTTTCATCATTAGTGTATAGGAATGCAAGAGATTTCTGTGCATTAATTTTGTATCCTGCTACTTTACCAAATTCATTGATTAGCTCTAGCAGTTTTCTGGTAGCATCTTTCTCTATGTATATAGTACCATGTCATCTGCAAACAGTGACAGCTTTACTTCTTCTTTTCCAATTTGGATTCCCTTTATTGCTTTTTCTTCTCTGATTGCTGTGGCTAAAACTTCCAAAACTATGTTGAATAATAGTGGTGAGAGTGGGCAACCTTGTCTTGTTCCTGATCTTAGTGGAAATGGTTTCAGTTTTTCACCATTGAGGACGATGTTGGCTGTGGGTTTGTCGTATATGGCCTTTATTATGTTCAGGTAAGTTCCCTCTATACCTACTTTCTGGAGGGTTTTTATCATAAATAGGTGTTGAATTTTGTCAAAAGCTTTCTCTGCATCTATTGAGAAGATCATATGGTTTTTCTCCTTCAATTTGTTAATATGGTGCATCACGTTGATTGTTTTGTGTATATTGAAGAATCCTTGCATTTCTGGGATAAACCCCACTTGATCATAGTGTATGATCCTTTTAATGTGCTGTTGGATTCTGTTTGCTAGTATTTTGTTGAGGATTTTTGCATCTATGTTCATCAGTGATATTGACCTGTGGTTTTCTTTCTTTGGGACATCTTTGTCTGGTTTTGGTATCAGAGTGATGGTGGCCTCATAGAATGAGTTTGGGAGTGTTCCTCCCTCTGCTATATTTTGGAAGAGTTTGAGAAGGATAGGTGTTAGCTCTTCTCTAAATGTTTGATAGAATTCACCTGTGAAGCCATGTGGTCCTGGGCTTTTGTTTGTTGGAAGATTTTTAATCACAGTTTCAATTTCAGTGCTTGTGATTGGTCTGTTCATATATTCTATTTCTTCCTGCTTCAGTCTCGGAATGTTGTGCATTTCTAAGAATTTGTCCATTTCTTCCAGGTTGTCCATTTTATTGGCATATAGTTGCTTGTAGTAATCCCTCATGATTCTTTGTATTTCTGCAGTGTCAGTTGTTACTTCTCCTTTTTCATTTCTAATTCTGTTGATTTGAGTTTTCTCCCTTTTTTCTTGATCAGTCTGGCTAGGGGTTTATCAATTTTGTTTATCTTCTCAAAGAACCAGCTTTTAGTTTTATTGATTTTTGCTATCATTTCCTTCATTTCTTTTTCATTTATTTCTGATCTGATCTTTATGATTTCTTTCCTTCTGCTAACTTTGGGGTTTTTTTGTTCTTCTTTCTCTAATTGCTTTAGGTGTAAGGTTAGGTTGTTTATTTGAGATGTTTCTTGTTTCTTAAGGTAGGCTTGTATAGCTATAAACATCCCTCTTAGAACTGCTTTTGCTGCATCCCATAGGTTTTGGGTCATCGTGTTTTCATTGTCATTTGTTTCTAGGTATTTTTTGATTTCCTCTTTGATTTCTTCAATGATCTCTTGGTTATTAAGTAGTGTGTTGTTTAGCCTCCGTGTGTTTGTATTTCCTACAGATTTTTTCCTGTAATTGATATCTAGTCTCATAGCGTCGTGGTTGGAAAAGATACTTGATACGATTTCAATTTTCTTCAATTTACCAAGGCTTGATTTGTGACCCAAGATATGATCTATCCTGGAGAATGTTCCATGTGCACTTGAGAAGAATGTGTATTCTGTTGTTTTTGGATGGAATGTCCTATAAATATCAATAAAGTCCATCTTGTTTAATGTATCATTTAAAGCTTGTGTTTTCTTGTTTATTTTCATTTTGGATGATCTGTCCATTGGTGAAAGTGGGGTGTTAAAGTCCCCTACTATGATTGTGTTACTGTCCATTTCCCCTTTTATGGCTGTTAGTATTTGCCTTACGTATTGAGGTGCTCCTATGTTGGGTGCATAAATACTTACAATTGTTATATCTTCTTCTTGGATTGATCCCTTGATCATTATGTAGTGTCCTTCTTTGTCTCTTGTAATAGTCTTTGTTTTGCATGGAATATCTTTTTCCATCCCCTCACTTTCAGTCTGTATGTGTCCCTAGGTCTGAAATGGGTCTCTTGTAGACAGCATATATACAGGTCTTGTTTTTGTATCCATTCAGCCAGTCTTTGTCTTTTGGTTGGAGCATTTAATCCATGTACATTTAAGGTAATTATCAGTATGTATGTTCCTATTACCATTTTCTTAATTGTTTTGGGTTTCTTTGTGTAGGTCTTTTCCTTCTCTTGTGTTTCCTGCCTAGAGAAGTTCCTTTAGCATTTGTTGTAAAGGTGGTTTGGTGGTGCTGAATTCTCTTAGCTTTTGCTTGTCTGTAAAGGTTTTAATTTCTCCATCAAACCTGAATGAGATCCTTGCTGGGTAGTGTAATCTTGGTTGTAGGTTTTTCCCTTTCATCACTTTCAATATGTCCTGCCACTCCCTTCTGGCTTTCAGAATTTCTGCTGAAAAATCAGCTGTTAACCTTATGAGGATTCCCTTGTATGTTATTTGTTGCTTTTCCCTTGCTGCTTTTAATTTTTTTTCTTTGTATTTAACTTTTGATAGTTTGATTAATATGTGTCTTGGTATGTTTCTTCTTGGATTTATCCTGTATGAGACTCTCTGTGCTTCCTGAACTTGACTGACTATTTCCTTTCCCATATTAGGGAAGTTTTCAACTATAATCTCTTCAAATATTTTCTCAGCCCCTTTCTTTTTCTTTTCTTCTTCTGGGACCCCTATAATTCGAATGTTGGTGTATTTAATATTGTCCCAGAGGTCTCTGAGACTGTCCTCAATTCTTTTCATTCTTTTTTCTTCATTCTGCTCTGCGGTAGTTATTTCCACTATTTTATCTTCCAGGTCACTCATCCATTCTTCTGCCTCAGTTATTCTGCTATTGATTCTTTCTAGAGAATTTTTAATTTCATTTATTGTGTTGTTCATCACTGTTTGTTTGCTCTTTAGTTCTTCTCGGTCCTTGTTAAATGTTTCTTGTATTTTCTGCATCCTATTTCCAAGATTTTGGATCACCTTTACTATCATTACTCTGAATTCTTTTTCAGGTAGACTGCCTATTTCCTCTTCATTTGTTTGTTCTGGTGGTTTTTTACTTTGCTCCTTCATCTTCTATGTATTTCTCTGTCTCTCATTTTGCTTAACTTACTGTGTTTGGGGTCTCCTTTTTGTGTGCTGCTGGTTCGTAATTCCTGTTGTTTTTGGTGTCTGCCCCCAGTGGGTAAGGTTGGTTCAGTGGGTTGTGTGGGCTTCCTGGTGGAGGGGACTCATGCCTGTGTTCTGGTGAATGAGGCTGGATCTTGTCTTTCTGGTGGGCAGGACTGCATCCGGTGGTGTGTTTTGAGGTGTCTGTGAACTTATTATGATTTTAGGTAGCCTCTCTGCTAATGCGTGGGGTTGTGTTCCTGTCTTGCTAGTTGTTTGGCATGGGCTGTCCAGCACTGGAGTTTGCTGGTTGTTGAGTGGTGCTGGGTCTTAGCACTGAGATGGAGATCTCTGGGAGACCTCTCACTTATTGATATTACATGGGGCCAGGAGGTCTCTGGTAGTCTAATATCCTGAACTCGGCTCTTCCACGTCCAAGCCTCAGGCCTGACACCCAGCCTGAGCACCAAGACCCTGTCAGCCTCACGGCCAGGGATTTTCTTGCCTTTTGGGAAGTCTGAGGTCTTCTGCCAGCATTTAGTAGGTGTTCTGTACGAGTTGGTCCACATGTTGATGTATTTTTGATGTATATGTAGGGAGGAAGGTGATCTCCACATCTTACTCCTCTTCCATCTTGAAGTTCCTCCCCTGGTAATACATTCTTAAATATAAACTTGGTGCCAAATATCCTGGTTATAGGTTTATTACTTAATGTGTTGTTTTTGTTCCATTTCAATGACAATAAACATCATTATATGGTCATCTTTAATTAGTTCAGTTTTCATCTTTATCAACTTATTATCCAGAAGTTGATAAAGATGATAACTTCTTACATACAGAAGTTACATCTTCACATGATAATTTTAATTAGAAAAAAACAGACCAGCGTATGACAAGAGAAATAATAATAAAGGCATATTTTAATTCACGGAAATAAAAATAACATTTAATTTTAAAGTATGGTTTGACTCTTTGTCTTCAGGTACTCAGCCAAGGACACGTTTTATGCTCCTTCCTTCATGTATGCAGTCAGGCCACCAATTTATAGATTGGCATTTAAGCTCAAATTAGAGGTTGACCTGATTGGTCCTTGCCAACCTCTAAGAATAACTTAGCCTAGTTTTAAATTTGGGGATGTTAGAACACTATGAATCATTCAGCGTTATGATAACAAATATAAAGATATCTTTTAGAGCAATCTAAAATTTAACACCATGATCAAGTTAGATTTATTCCATGGTCACATGGATAGTTCACCATACAGAAATCAATCAATGTGATACACCACATTAACAAAAGGAAAGATAAAAATCACATGATAATCTCAACAGATGCAAAAAAAGCATTTGACAAAACTGATTGTCCATTCATGATAAAACAATCTCATCAAAGTGGGTAAAAAGGGAACATATCTAACATGATAAACCCACCTACTTATGTTCAATTAATTGATGACAAAGTAGGTAAGAATATACAATGGAGAAAGAACAGTATCTTCAGCAAGTGGTTCTGGAAAAACTGGACAGCACATGTAAAACAATGAGATTAGAACACTCCCTCATACCATATACAAAAATAAACTCAAAATGAATTAAAAACCTAAATGTAAGACCTGAAACCATAAAATTTCTAGAAGAGAACATAGGTGGAACAGTCTTTAACATAAATTGTAGCAATATTTTCTTGAATCAGTCTCCTAAGGGAAAAGAAATAAAAACAAAAATAAAGAAATGGGACCTAATTAAATTTAAAACTTTTTACAATGAAAAGACAACCTACAGACCAGGAGAAAATTTTTGCAAATAATGCGACCAACAAGGGATTCCTTTCCAAAATATACAAACAGCTCATAAAACTCAATAAAAGAGAAAATCAAATAACTCAATCAAAAAGTGGGCAGAAGGGACTTCCCTAGTGGTCCAGTGGTAAAGAATCTGCCTTCCAGTGCAGGGGCAAGTAAGCCTGCATGCTACAACTACTGAGCTCATGCGTCTCAATGAGAGAGCCCAAGTGCCGCAAACTACAGAGCCCATGCATTCTGGAGCCCACGTGCCACAACTAGAGAGAAAACCCACACGCCACAACTAGAGAGAAGCCTGTGCACTGCAATGAAGAACTTGTGCACCACAACTAAGACCCAAAGCAGCCAAAAAATTTTTTTAAAAAATGGGCAGTGGGGCTTCCCTGGTGGCGCAGTGGTTGAGAGTCTGCCTGCTAATGCAGGAGACACGGGTTCGAGCCCTGGTCTGGGAAGATCCCACATGCCACGGAGCGGCTGGGCCCGTGAGCCACAGCTGCTGAGCCTGCGCGTCTGGAGCCTGTGCCCCGCAACGGGAGGGGCCGCGATAGTGAAAGGCCCGCGCACCGCGATGAAGAGCGGTCCCCGCACCGCGATGAAGAGTGGCCCCCACTTGCCGCAACTAGAGAAAGCCCTCGCACGAACCGAAGACCCAGCACAGCCAAAAATAAATAAATAAATTAATTAATTAAAAAAAGTAAAGCAGAAATTTAAAAAAAAAAAAAAAAATGGGCAGAAAACCTAAATAGACATTTCTCCAAAGAGGGCATACAGATGGCCAATAGGTACATGAAAAGATGCTCCACATCACTAATTATTAGAGAAATTCAAATCAAAACTACAAAGAGGTGTCACCTCACACCAGCCAAAATGGCCATCATAAAAAGTCCACAAAAAATGTTGGGGAGGATATGGAGAAAAGGGAATGCTTGTATGAATGTGAATTGGTGCAATCACTGTGGAAAATAGTATGGAGGATCCTTAAAAAACTAAAAATAGAACTACTGTATGATCCAGAAGGTCCACTTCTGGGTACGTATCTGGAAAAAATTAAAACATAATTTGAAAAGATACATGCATAGCAGCACTATTTACAATAAGCAAGACATGGAAGCAACCCAAGTGCCCATCAAGAGAGGAATGGATAAAGAAGAAGTAGTGGATTATATATATATATATATATACAAACACACATACATACATATTATTCATCCATAAAAAAGCATGAAATTCTGCCATTTGCATCAACATGGATGGACCTAGAGAATATTTAGCTTAGTGAAATAATAGACAGAGAAAGACAAATACTGTATCATATTACATTTGGAATCTAAAAAATAATGCAAATGAATATATATGCAAAGCAGAAACAGACTCACACATATAGAAAACAAACTAGTGGTTACCAAAGGGAGAGGGAAGGGAAGAGGGGTAAATTAGGTATATGGGATTAAGAGGTACAAACTACTATGTATAAAATAGATAAGCACCAAGGATATATTGTACAGCATAAGGGATTACAGCCATTAATCTATCTTCCAGATCACTTCTGTATTACCTAGTCTGCTGCTAATTTTTGCTAGTGTGTTTCTCAGTTCAGTTGTTGTATTTTTCTGTTCTGATTTTTTCTTTTTTATATTTTCTATTTCCTTGTTAAAATTCTCACTGTGCTCATCTATTCTTTTTTTTTTTTTAATTAATTAATTTATTTATTTACTTATTTGTGGCTGTGTTGGGTCTTAGTTTCTGTGTGAGGGCTTTCTCTAGTTGTGGCAAGCGGGGGCCACTCTTCATCGCAGTGCGTGCACCTCTCACTATTGAGGCCTCTCTTGCGGCGGAGCACAGGCTCCAGACGCGCAGGCTCAGTAATTGTGGCTCACGGGCCTAGTCGCTCCGCGGCATGCGGGATCTTCCCAGACCAGAGCTCGAACCCGTGTCCCCTGCATTGGCAGGCAGATTCTCAACCACTGCACCACCAGGGAAGCCCTCATCTATTCTTTAATTCAGTTAGTGTTCTTTTTACTAATGCTTTGAACACTTTATGTGGTACATTATTTGTTTCATTGGTTGTTTTTTTCTGCAGTTCTCTTATGTTCTTTCAATTGAAACCAATTCCTCTGCCTTCTCATTTTGCTTAACTTTCTCTGTCTCTATGAAATTAATTGAAAGTTACCTACTCCAGTCTTGAAGGGATGTCCTTGTGTGGGCGCGTCCCTATACAGCCTGCACATGCTCACTGGATTTGGTGGAAGAGCTGGGTCTGATGTGGGCATGAGTCACGTCCTTCCCCAGTGTGTGCTGGCAGCTATCTTCTTGGTAGGAGGAGGGGCTGGAGATGGAGGGGCTAGAGCCAGAACGAGGTGTGAGCTGGAGCTTCTCCTCTGCTCAGGGGTTAACCTTGCCCTATTGGGAACAGGGTCAGGTCCCAAGTTGCTGGAGCAGAATCCCTGAGGGTCCAGCCTCCTCTGGCGCTGTTCCCTCTATGTGGATGTTCTACCTCTGCCAGCACAGTCACCCTTGTTCCCAGAGGGGAGCAGTGCTGGAGCAAGTGGGGCAGATACAGGCACCCAGCATGGGTCTGGGCACAGGCTGTGGTGTGCTGGCCACCGTCAGAGTCCTGGACTGCTTTTGATGTTCTGTCTCCATAAACCCCAGGAATGGCTGCCCCCACCCTGCTCAGCGGCTGTTCTGGTTCCAGGCTGGCACAGTCTCTCACAACTGAGCAGTGCCCTCACCCACAGTAGCCCCTTCATTAGTGTGGAGCTGTATTGTGAAGCAAGCGGGGTATGGTGGGTGCTTGGGTCAGGCGGAGGGCATGCACTGAAGTGGTCACGGGAAAACAGCCAGAATCCTAAGAAGATTTTTGCACCTTGTTTCAGGAGTAAGCAAGTGTGGGCACACTCTTCGCTAGCAGAGTCTAGGTGTCTTACAGGCCTCCTATTAGTCCACTGTTTTTCTAACCAGCTAAGGGGACTCATCTTCCTCGTGTAGAGCCCCCAGGCTGGCGTGCCTAATATGGGGCTCCAACCACTCACTCCCCAGGGAGGATCTTTGCCCTTGTAATCCCCCCTTCTATGTCCCTTCCCAGGGGCACAGGTCCCAACCTGATCATTTCTCTTCCCTTCCTGCCTGATTCCGTGTGGACCTTTCTTACAACCTTGGTTGCACAAAAGTCTTTCCGCCAGTCTTCACTTGGTTTTCGGTGAGAATTGCTCCACATGTAGATTTTTTTTTTTTTATTGGACTATAGTTGCTTTACAATGTTGTGTTAGTTTCTGCTGTACAGCAAAACGAATCAGCTGTACGTATACATATATCCCCTCCTTTTTGGATTTCCTTCCCATTTATAGATGTATTGTTGATGTGTTTTTGATGCGTTTGTGAGGGGAGGTGAATTCCACACCGTCTTAGTCTGCCATCTTGATTTATTCTCTCAAATTAGTAGGAAAAATTTTTCCACTCTGAAGCTAATTGTGATGGCTTCTGGCAGGCAGGACAATATTTGAGCTATGCTTATAACCTACCTGTTCTAGTCTCGTGATCCAGACCTGATGATAGTTTTGTTATTAGGGATGAGTGTCTCTGTTTTGTTTTGCTCTGTTTTATTCAGGTTTTGTTCTGGGAGGATGCTACAATGGAAACCGCCAAGGAAGAGGTCTTGCTACCCATGCTGCATCCACACTGTCTTCTTTTAGATTTTGCTGACTACCTTGAAGTATGGGACCTTTACTACATACTTTTAATTTTGCTTGGAATGACCTTCCCCCAACACTGATTCTTTACGATTTTAGGTCTGGCTGAAGTGTTAACTTTCTTGAGAAAACATTCTGATCAGCCAATGTAAAGTAGATTTCTTCTTTTCTCTCTCATTTTCTATGTATAAGTACATGCTTATTCTACACAGAAGCACACACAGCATTTTGTTCTACATGTAATTATATGTTTCTTAGAGTGTTTACTTGTTTAATGTACTTTTTCTCCCTTAAACTTAAGCACCATGAATGCAAGAATGAAGTTTATTTTACATGAGTCTGCATTTTCAGTGTTCATCATTATGGCTGAAATATATTTGGGATCAATAAACAGTTAAATGAATTAAATAACCTACTATGTATAGCACAGGGAACTCTACTCAATACTTTGTAATGGCCTATAGGAAAAGAATCGTAAAAGAGACTGTATACGTAGAGTTGATTCACTTTGCTGTGCACCTGAAACTAACACAACATTGTAAATCAACTATACTCCAATAGAAATTTTAAAAAAGAATTGATATTTCTTCTCACTGGTACAAACATTTAAGGTGAATTAAATGAAGAACTAATTCCTGGGGTCCACTTATCTTGTTTAATGACAGAGTCCTTGCCTCTATCCCCCAATATTTATGTCAAATTGTAGCACTGGAGGTCATGCTGTGGATGGATTTGTGCATCATCAAAGAGAATTACTGCAAATAGTGTAAATAAATACACCCATGGTCTCCCTCATCAAGCAGAGCTGGATCCCCACAGACACTTTAATCACTTGTTCCCTAGTTAGGTAAGATAAAGAGTTTTGTAGCCCTCATAGGATATTTGTTCCCTGAGAGTTCCATGACTACATAACTCTCTCCTGGTTCCCATGTTTGAATCTTTCTGGTCTCCACGTGACTCCAGTTGGCCTCATATTAGAGAGTGCAGCCCAAGAATCAGAGTTACTTTGGCCATTTATTTTTCTTTTGATTTGTTAATTGTTGTCTAGCAGCAACAATGATCTTCCCCCAAACTGTTGTTAAGAGCAGCAACAATGTCCAGGGGAAAAAAACCCCAAATAATAGTGATGATGGTTGTGATTGTGATGATCACCCCTTACCAAGTATGCGGTATTTTAGGGTTTTCTTATTTTCTTATCATAGCAGCAGTCTTCAGGGAGGATGTGTTGGGCCTGCCTTTCTCTTATTTCCATTTTACAGATGAAGATATCAAGGCTCAAAGAGGTTAACAGATTTATCTAAGAAGAGTGAGCAGAAGATCCAGGAGTAGAATTTTAGTTGCTGTTTCCAAGACCAATAACATTTTTTCCTTCAGTTTCTTCCTGTCTCTAGAGAACTTTAAGCACTTTGGCCACACTAAAGAACAACATCACAACAGGGTGTTTACTTTTTTTCACAGATTGAATTTCTTCTTCTTTTTTTTTATAAATTTATTTATTTTATTTATTTATTTTTGGCTGTGTTGGGTCTTCGTTTCTGTGCGAGAGCTTTCTCCAGTTGCGGCGAGTGGGGGCCACTCTTCATCGCGGTGCGCGGGCCTCTCACTATCGTGGCCTCTCTTGTTGCGGAGCACAGGCTCCAGACGCACAGGCTCAGTAATTGTGGCTCACGGGCCTAGTTGCTCCGCGGCTTGTGGGATCTTCCCAGACCAGGGCTCGAACCCGTGTCCCCTGCATTGGCAGGCAGATTCTCAACCACTGTGCCACCAGGGAAGCCCGCAGATTGAATTTCTGATTTAAGATTCACTCATATATGAAGGTGCTGGACTTGCATGTTGAATTGTTCAGGGAATAAGTAAACCTATACATTTACTAGATGAAATCTACTAGATGAGATCTACTGTCTGCATAAATTTTCATGGGTAGAGGTAATCAGAAAGATGCGTCAAGGAATGGGTTTCTCCTTTTATTTATTCAGAGTTTGGGCTTGAATGTTTTGAAGATTTCTTCTGTCTGTTTCATGTAACTGGGAATTGTATGTCTAAACAATGTAGAGATCCTATTAGAACATGTATATTTATTATGTGACATAGAGGAAAAGCACAAAAAGATCTTGAGTGTCTGCTAAGTATAAACTAGTTCAACTTTGAACAAATTATTTAAACTATTTCAACCTGTTTTCTCTTTCAGGGAATGTGATAATATTAGTTGTTTTGACTAATCCCAGAGTTGTTGAGAAGACCGAATTGAGTATCAATATAAAATCTGATTATAATCTAGGAGCTAATAGAATATTTAAAAAGAGGGAGAGGAGGAATGGAAAATAATAATGTGGGAAAAATCAGGCTTAGAAATAAGTTATAAAATGCACTAAAAAGGAGATGTGTAAAATTACACGACATAATTATGTACACAAATAGAACTAATCTCAATGTCTAATCCTGCCACTAAAGACTTATCTGGTGTTGGACACCTAATTTATTAACTATTACATGGACTGATAGATAGACTAAAGTGTAAATAGAATCACTCCCATCACACAGTTCTGAGAAAATAATCCTCTCTCTTGGGAATAGAGAATAAGAATAGTACATAATATTCATCAGTTTACATATCTGTCCTAGTGCGCTCAATACCCTGAGGTCAGGAAATGTGCCTTGTTCATCACTGTAGACCTGGAAACCAGCACACTGATTGGTGCACCACAAGGACTTAGTGCTTATAGAGAGAATGGAGAAATGGACAGTATTAAGCACTTTATGTGGCTTATTGGTTGGTGTTACTAAAGACTCATGACATTTTTTAGCTCTTTGAGGATTTTTTGAGAGGTTGAGGTGGGTTGTAAACATTTGTGGTTCCAGTTGTTGGTATTAACTGAGATCCAGAAAAGTAAGTTATTTGCACTAAGTCACACAAACAGGTAAGTATATTTGATTCCCAAGTTTATTGTTTTTAATGATCCACATTGACTCCCAGTGACAGATTTAATCAGTCACTCAATCAATCAACCAATCAACTAAATGAGTTACTTTGTTGTGCCTAGCTTAGGTTAAATGTAAAAAGTTTAAAAGAGCATTTTTTTCATGATAAAGAGGTAAGGCTTAGGTTCAAAATAATTTGGCTTTAAATCCCAGCTTTGCTACTTTCCTCAGACTTAAGCAAGTAACTAAATGCCAGTAATCTTTGTTTTTCATACCTGTGAATTGGGGATAATATCTCACAGGAGGTGTAAGGATTAACTGAGGTAAAGTAGCACAGTTTCTAGCTTGGTGATGGGAGCATAGCAAATGCTCAATAAATCATATCTATTACAGCCTACATCATTATCAATCATGACTTCTACTATACAAAATAATAAATTATATAAAAATTTAAAAATGTTTTGAGTAACAAAGTGATAAATTTTACTCATCATAATGACATAATCATATCTGAAGAGTAAGAAGCTGGGGAAGACTTCAGAGAATCTTTGGAAGTTGTGTTATTTTATGAAGAATACATGAGAGGAGAGAGCATTTTGTCAAGACAACTGAATTTTTTAGTTTGTGCTGAGCACCAGCTCTATGGTAGGCCATTCTATAAGAAGTTTCCATCTATGGAGCAAAGAATGATAAGAGATCAATAAATGCCTCAAAGAACCATTGTAGGTTCTTAATTTCTTTTCAACTAAAACAAGTTTTAACTGTCTTTTCCCTCCAGGAAGGTGTTGAATTAAAACCTAAGTTTTTCAAGTGTGGAGAAGAAAGTTAGTAAAAAGTTTGAAATAATTCCAAGAACATTTTTTCCCCAGAATTTAAGAAAACTGGAATGGCCGTTATATACATAGAGAGAGAAATGTGTAAAAAACTGAAGGAAGGGATATGAAAGATAGGAGAGTAGGAGTTTGAGAGGAAAGCAAATGTCATGAGTGATATTATCAAACCTTTGATTTCATCCTTAATCTGGATGTTCCATCTTATATCATCCACCTCTCTAATATAAGGTAGGACAAGCTCTCTGTCCAAATCATAATATCAACCACTTACGTAGTTCCAGGTTGCATCATCAACCCAGTATGATGGGAAAGATGATGGCTGAGTAATGTTGCACTCTACCAATGTTCATTGATTCCATACACGGTAGAGGTGAGATTTGCATCTTTTGACATGGCTTTAACATAGCTCCAGATCAGGGACATCTGAATGCAAAAGTTAAAAACTGTATTAATGTAATAAAAGTCAAAAACTGTTATTTTATAGATGTTTTAGTCCTTGTACATTAATTTGTTTCCCATTTAATTGAAGTATAGTTGATTTACAATATTCTAATATTATATTAGTTTCAGGTGTGTACCATAGTGATTCAGTATTTTTACAGATTATAGTCCATTAAAAGTTATTACAAGATAATGGCTATAATTCACTATGCTATAAATATGTCCTTATTGCTTATCTATTTTATACATAGTAGTTTATATCTCTTAATCCCATACCCCTAATTTTCCCCTCTCTCCTTTGCTCTCCCCTTTGGTAAACACTAGCTTGTTTTCTCTGTCTGTGAGTCTGTTTCTGTTTTGCTTTATACATTCATTTGTATTATTTTTTTAGAGTCCACATGTAAGTGATGTCATAAAGTGTTTGTCTTTCTCTGTATTATTTCACTAAGCATAATATTATTAAGGTCCATCTATGTTGCTCCAAATGGCAGAATTTCATTCTTCTTTATGGCTGAGTAATATTCCATTGTATATATGTACCATAACTTCTTTATCCATTCGTCTGTTGATGGGCAATTGGATTGCCTCCATGTCTTGGATATTGTAAATAGTGCTGCTGAACATTGGGGTGCATATATCTTTTCTAAGCAGTGTTTTTTTTTTTTCAGATATATGCCCAGGAGTGGGGTCCTGGATCCTATGTTAACTCTATTTTTAGTTTTTTGAGGAACCTCCATACTGTCCTCCATAGTGGCTGCACCAACTTACATTCCCAGCAACAGTGTACAAGGGTTCTCTTTTACCCACATCCTCACCAACATTTGTTACTTGTAGACTTTTTGATGATAGCCATTTTGACAGGTGTGAGGTGATATCTCATTGTGGTTTTAGGACATGTTTTATTTAACTTCCTTTCACTACCATATACAACTGTTCTGACACAACGAAAAAGACAAAAAATTGTCAGTTGCAGTAAAATTAATTCAATTTCACATTAATTTTGTTAAGCTATTCTAGCTTAATACAAAGAATAATTTGTGACTATTTTGTAAACTTTGACTTGGCTGTCTGAGCTGCTCTGGTTAGCAACTAATCTGATGATATTGCTTAAATTCTTTCTTTTTATCTTAATTCAGTTTTCTATGAAGTTAGGAGATTGGATGCATTATCTCCATATCCTTTTGCCTGGATTATTCTATGATTTATCAATAATTCAAAATTGCATTTTACCGTCATGGCCATGCTTTAGACCTAAAAACTCCTGGAAACTGGTTATTGCAATACTGAAATAAGGCACAGAGTAAACATGCTGATTGATTTCGGTGGAATCTTCCTTTCATTTAGTATTCTGATTCTGCTTTTTTTTTTTCTTTCTTTTTTTTTTTTTAAATGTCTTTTTTTTTAAATTTATTTATTTATTTTTGTTTTTGACTGTGTTGGGTCTTCATTTCTGTGCGAGGGCTTTCTCTAGTCGTGGCAAGCGGGGGCCACTCTTCATCGCGATGCGCGGGCCTCTCACTATCGCGGCCTCTCTTGTTGCGGAGCACAGGCTCCAGACGCGCAGGCTCAGTAATTGTGGCTCACGGGCCCAGCTGCTCCGCAGCATGTGGGATCTTCCCAGACCAGGGCTCGAACCCGTGTCCCCTGCATTGGCAGGCAGACTCTCAACCACTGCGCCACCAGGGAAGCCCTCTTTTTTTTTTTTTAATTGCTATAGGGCAGCCACACAATTCCCAATTAATCTCCATGGAAAACACTGCAGAAGTGACTGAGTTCATTCTTGTGGGGTTGGCTGATGACCCAGAAGTGCAGATTCCCACTCTTTATCATCTTCTCTCTCATCTACCTCATCACTGTATTTGGGAACCTGGGGATGATTGAGTTGATTCTGTTGGACTCTCTTCTCCACACTCCCATGTACTTTTTCCTCAGTCACCTCTCTCTGATGGACTTTGGTTACTCCTCAGCTGTCCCAAGGTGATAACAGGATTCCTCCCAGAAGACAAAATCATCTCCTACAATGCTTGTGTCACCCAGTTCTTCTTTGCAGTCTTTATCGTTGCAGAAAGTTACCTCTTGGCCGCAGTGGCCTATGACGGCTATGCAGTAGTGTGCACACCCCTGCATTACACCACCACCATGACGACTAATGTGTGTGCACGTCTGGGCGTAGGCTGCTACTTCTGTGGTTTCCTGAATGCCTCCATCCGCACTGGGAACATTGTCAGGCTCTCCTTCTGTAGGTCCAATGTGGTCGATTGCTTCTTTTGTGACGTTCCTCCTCTCCTGGCTCTCTCATGCTCAGACAACTACATCAGTGACATGGTTATTTTCTTTGTGGTGGGTTTCAATGCCCTCTTTTCTATCCTGGTAATCTTGATCTCCTACCTGTTTATATTTATCACCATTCTGAGGATGCGCTCATCTGAAGGATGCCAAAAGGCCTTTTCCACCTGTGCTTCCCACCTCACTGCCGTGTCCATCTTCTGTGGGACAGGTGCCTTCATGTACTTACAGCCCAGCTCCAGCTATTCCATGGGCACAGACCAAATGGCCTCTGTGTTGTACACCATGATCATCCCCATGCTGAATCCATTGATCTACAGCTTGAGGAACAAAGGGGTCAAGAGTGTCTTTAAAAAGGCTGTGGGGAAGACAAAGTCTTCTAGAGAATTTGTATCTACAATAAGGCGGTTTTACCCACCTCAGATCTCTCTGGTGAAAATACTTAACCTGTCTAACCCACACATTTCTAAATTCTTATGGTAATTTCTCCAGCTATTGATTAAGTCTACAAAGCAAAAGTCTCAAAAAATATAACTAGGAATAATAGGTTAAGAAGAATCACCCATGAACATGGGATTTTTTTTTTTTTTTTTTTTTGCTGGTCACTCACTATCATTTATTTACATCTGACGAACTATTTGTCTATGGAATTTCATAGTCAGGTCATATGCCTTTAAATAGACAGGCAAAACAGAGGAATAGAACATTCTGTTGACAGGTAAATGTGAATCAATCCGGTTTCTTTCAAAGGAAAATAAGCTCTTTTCAAATAATGTAAAATGCAAAATGATTGCCTGTTGGAGGGGGTGGGGAAGCCTATGAGCTTCTCTTCTCAGAGAAATGATTGCCATATTCTAGCTGGAGGAGCATATGCTACAGCTTATCTTGTGATTTCTCGGCAGTCTCTGATATTTATTAACAGTTGATTTTCTGTCATTGCTCTTCTTCCTCCTCTTTCCTCCTACAGTGTAAATTAGTTTCCCCAAATGTACATCTCACCTTCATTTTCTTATCAGTCTTGCAAAAAGGGTGATTATTTCATTATTGGTTTTGAAGAGTCTTTCATATTAAGTGGTGCAGCTCTGGTTTCAGGCAGACATTTAACAGACTCGTATTTGTTTCATTCTTTGTCTTATCATCTTAATCAAAGCCCCCTGAGACCGAGTCTTTTCTAGTAACAAACAAGAATAAGAGGAAATTATAAATTGTTGCTTCCTTGGAAAATGCAGTATTCATCAGGAATGCCTGGTGGGATTGAAACAGGGTAGACTTCAAACATGTGAAAACAATTGTACTCACCTATGAAAAACCTTTTAATAGCTAGTATACCTGTCTTCCAAGTCTCTTGTTAGCTTAATACCTAAGCAGTGTCCCTCTGTGGGGCTCAAGCCTTATTATATTGTCCTAAGGTTGCTAGCAGAAAAATTTTCAGCATAAGAGTTTATTTTCTCATATGAGATCTGCTGTCTTGCTTTCTCCCACATACTTTTGAACATGGGATTTTGATTTTAAAAATTCTTCTTAATAAGTATGTTCACCTACACTCCCACACGAACATGTACATTTACATGCATGTTTTAGCATATGCACACACACATACATCATTCATGAGAAACTCATGAAACTCACACACCTACAGAAGGAGAAATTAATTAAGACATACATGAGATAAGTCTATTATTATAGTAGAATTTAAAACAATTATTTTGGTGTCTGGGAACACATTCTTAATATAAATATTTGACTTAATGTAAATAAGATATATATGTTTGGTTTTTAAAAATTATTGTTCAATTGATCTTTTTACATATGAAAAAGCAATAGGTTTTGTATTTAAAAAATTAACTTTTATGAAAATACTTCCAAAGTTTTTTGAGTGTAGATTTATTATTGATTCTTTGTTCTTATTTTTAATAAAAATGCATGCCTTTACACAGGCATTTATTTTCCTAGACAAATTTTCATATAAGTCATATCTAAAAATAATATGTTTATATATGTCATTTTAAATAGAGAAAATATACAGTAATATGGGAAAAAGAAAAGGATCATAAAGGCATGTTTTAATTCACTTAAATAAAAGTATAACATTTAATTTAAAAATTTTAAGTACCAAGAATTATAATAGTATTAATAACTTCTTTGCATATAAATGTTATGAATTTGTTAATGTCCGAATGCACTAAAATTTTGAGTCTCACAATGTTAAAAATTTTGAATCTATATATATGTCCATTCTTTTCTTCAGATTTGGGAAGTTTTTTGCCATTATTTCTGTAAATATTTTCTGTCCCTTTCTCTCTCTCCTTTTGGGAATCCCATTATGCATATGTTGGTACTTTTGCAGTATCCCACTGTTTTCTGAGACCATTTATTTTTCTTTATTCTTTTTTATTTCTGTTCCTCAGGCTGTATATTCTCAACTGACCAATCTTTATGTTGACTGATTTTTTTCTTCTGCCAGCTTATATCTGCTACTGATACACTTTAGTGAATTTTATACTTTATTTATTTTATTTATTTATGTCCTGGGATAAGACCACTAGAGGTCTACTATACCCAGAGTAAGTCAGGATCACTGAGAAGGGCCCCGTCTCTGACACGAGGGACAAAGTTTCTGTGTAAGATGAAAGCTGTATCAGAAGAGTAGAGAAAGGACTCTGCTATTCACAACCATGCTAACAAACACTGAGTAATAAGTAAACACAGTCTACTGCTAGGAGAGAGCCAAGACACATGGAGAGCCTTTCTAAGGTTCAAATGCAAAGGAAATATTTAAAATTGCAAAGGTCAATATTCACTGCAGCTCTATTTACAATAGCCAGGGCATGGAAGCAACCTAAGTGTCCATTGACAGACGAACAGATAAAGAAGATGTGGCACATATATACAATGGAATATTAGCCATAAAAAGAAATGAAACTGAGTTATTTGTAGTGAGGTGGATGGACCTAGAGTCTGTCATACAGAGTGAAGTAAGTCAGAGAGAGAAAAACAAATACCATATGCTAACACATATATAAGGAATCTAAAAAAAAAAAAAAAGGGTTCTGAAGAACCTAGGGGCAGGACAGGAATAAAGACGCAGATGTAGAGAATGGACTTGGGACATGGGGAGGGGGAAGGGTAAGCTGGGATGAAGTGAGAGAGTGGCATGGACTTATAAATACTACCAAATGCAAAATAGATAGCTAGTGGGAAGCAGCAGCATAGCACAGGGAGATCAGCTCTTTGCTTTGTGACTACCTAGAGGGGTGGGATAGGGAGGGTGGGAGGGAGACTCAAGAGGGAGGAGATATGGGGATATATGTATATGTATAGCTGATTCACTTTGTTATAAAGCAGAAACTAACACACCATTGTAAAGCAATTATACTCCAATAAAGATGTTAGAAAAAAATTAAAAAATAAAAAATAAAATAAAATTGAGAAGGTCACAGATATTGAGAAATATCTTGTAAACCAGCTCCCATCCTAAAACATGGTCATGCCATCTGAAGCCTCTTCATATGTGGTTCACTGATGGTAACTATAGAAACAAGATCCAAATCCAGTTTGATTTGTATGTAACTAGATTGACTCAGCTGTCCACACTAATGTTCTAGCCAAACAAAACAACAACAAAATGTAAGACTATCTTCGGGCATAAAATGTATTTACCACAAGATTTATTGCTTTATACACGATGTTTAGCTTTCAGAAAAATCACAAGGAATACAAAGAGGCAATACTTTGCTGAAAGACAAAGCAATCAGCAGAATCAGATGCTTATATGACAGAGATATTGAAACTATCAGAGAAGGAATACAAAATAAATATACGATTAATATGTTAAAGATTCTAGTGGAAAAGTTGGAAAACATAATAGTCAGACTGGTGATTTTAACAAAGGAATGAAGACTTAAAAGAAACAACAAATGGAAATGCTAGAGTCCACAATATCCACAACTGTATGGTCCATGGAAAAAGTCTGGCTAGGACTTCTATTACTATACTGAGGTGGTTAGAGTGGGCACCCTTGTCTTGATCCTGATCTTAGAGAAAAAGCTTTCAATTTTTCACTGCTGAGTATGACATAGCTGTGGGTTTGTCATGTATAGTCTTTATTATGTTGAAGTACATTCCTTTCATACCTAATTTGTTGAGAGTTTTTATCATGAAAAGATTTTGAATTTTGTCAAATGCTTTTTCTACATCTATTGAGATGATCATATGATTTTTATCCTTCATTCTGTAATGTGATATATTACATTGATTTATTTGCATATGTAGAACTATTCTTTCATCATTGTGTATGATCAAATCCAACAATATGTAAAATTCTTAATAAGTCATGACCAAGTGGGATCCCAAATTAATTGCAAGTGGGATTTCAAAACAATGTACTGTATTAAGATGCTGTGGGGTTTTTTGTTTGTATATTTTTGGTTTTTTAAAATTTATTTTTTATTGAGGTAACGTTGGTTTATAACATTATGTAAGTTTCATGTATACTGCACGTATTTCTAATTCTGTATACACTACGGCAGCCTCACCAACAAAAATTTAGTTTACATTCATTCACTATATTGATACCCGTTACCAATTTTGCCCTCCTCACTGCCCCTTCTCCTCTGGTAACCACTACTCTGTTCCCTGTATCCATGTGTTTGTTTTTGTTTGGTTTGGTTTGTTCATTTATTTTGTTTGTCTGTATGTTTGTTTGTCTTTAAATTTTTATTGGAGTATAGTTGATTTACAATGTTGTGTTAGTTTCAGGTGTACAGCAAAGTGATTCAGTTATATATTTACATGTATCCACTCTTTTTTAGATTCTTTTCCCATATAGGCCATTACAGAGTATTGAGTAGAGTTCCCTGTGCTATACAGTAGGTCCTTATTAGTTATCTATTTTATATATAGTAGCGTGTATATGTCAATCCCAATCTTCCAATTTATCCCCCGCCCCGTTACCCCCAGTAACCATAAGTTTATTTTCTACATTTGTAACTCTATTTCCATTTTGTAGATAAGTTCATTTGTACCCTTTTTTGTAGATTCCACATATAAGCGATATCATATGATATTTGTCTTTCTCTGACTCACTTCACTTAGTATGACAGTCTCTATGTCCATCCATGTTGCTTGTTTGTTTGTTTTATATTCCACATGAATGAAATCATTTGGTAGTACTACACTAAAACAATATAATCATCTCAATAGATGCAGAAAAAGACTCAGACAAAATTCATCATTTATTCACAATAAAAACTCTCAGCAAGGTATTAGTAGTGGGAAACTTCTTAAACATGATAAAAAACATCTATGAAACACTTATAGCCAGCTTCATACTTTATTTATGATGAAAGATTGAATGCTTTTTTCCAAAGATTAGAAATAGGCAAGGATGTCTCCTCTTATCACTTCAATCCATCATGATAGGCATCAATACAGTAAGGCAAGAAAAAGAAAGAAAAACACATTGGTTGAAAATGGCAGAAGACCTAAATAGACATTTCTCTAAAGAAGATATACAGATAGTCAACAAACACATGAAAAGATGCTCAACATCACTAATCATTAGAGAAATGCAAATCAAAACTACAATGAGATATCATCTCACACCAGTCAGAATGGTCATCATCAAAAATTTACAAACAATAAATGCTGGAGAGGGTGTAGAGAAAAGGGAACCCTCTTGCACTGTTGGTGGGAATGTAAACTGATACAGCCACTATGGAGAACAGTATGGAGGTTCCTTAAAAAGCTAAAAATAGAACTACCACACGACCCAGCAATCCCACTACTGGGCATATACCCTGAGAAAAACATAATTCAAAAAGAGTCATGTACCACAATGTTCATTGCAGCTCTATTTACAATAACCAGGACATGGAAGCAAACTAAGTGTCCGTTGACAGATGAATGGATAAAGAAGATGTGGTGCATGTATACAATGGAATATTACTCAGCCATAGAAAGAAATGAAACTGAGTTATTTGTAGTGAGGTGGATGGACCTAGAGTCTTTCATACAGAGTGAAGTAAGTCAGAAAGAGAAAAATAAATACCGTATGCTAACACATACATATGGAATCTAAAAAAAAAAAAAAGGTTCTGAAGAACCTAGGGACAGGACAGGAATAAAGATGCAGATGTAGAGAATGGACTAGAGGACACGGGGAGGGGGAAGGGTAAGCTGGGGTGAAGTGAGAGAGTGGCATGGACATATATACACTACCAAATGTAAAACAGATAGCTGGTGGGAAGCAGCCACATGGCACAGGGAGATCAGCTCAGTGCTTTGTGACCACCTAGAGGGATGGGATAGGGAGGGTGGGAGGGAGGGAGACACAAGAGAGAGGAGATATGGGTATATATGTGTATGTATAGCTGATTCACTTTGTTATAAAGCAGAAAATAACACACCATTGTAAAGCCATTATACTCCAATAAAGATGTTAAAAAAATATTGGTTGGAAAGGAATAAATAAAATCCCCACAATTCAGAGAAGATATGAATTTCTACTTAGAAAATCCCAAAGAATATGACAAAAAGCTGTAGAACTAATGAGTTTAGCAAGTTCTTAAGAAACAAGGTCAATATTCAAAAATCCATCATAATTCTATATAATGTCAATAAACAATTAGAAATTGAAATTTAAAAGCAGTACCGTTTGCAGTAGTACCAACACCATGAAGTACTTAGGTATAAATCTTGCAAGATATGTGCAAGATGTGCTGAAAACCATAAAACATTGACTAAATAAATCAAATATGACAAATGGAGCAATTTACTACATTCATGGATTAGAAGACTAAATAATTTTAAGATGTCTGTGTTCCCAAATCCCCGAAAGAATTTTTGTAAAAATGGGCAAGCACATTGTAATATTTATATGGAAAGTCAAATAAACTGGAATAACCAAACAATTTTGAAGAACAACAGTGTTGAAGCACTCACATCCCTCCTTTCCAGATTCACCATTAAGCTACAATAGTCAAGTAGTGTGGTATTGGACAAAGGATAGCTGTATTAGATTAAACGTTACTGGAACCAGATAGACATTCCAGAAATATAGCAATACTGATATCGTCAGTTGATATTTGCCAATTCTGCAAAGGCAATTTGAAAGAGAAGTATAGTATTTTCAACTGATATAGTTCGAATACTTGTTAAAAACTCAAAAAGGCAAGTCATGAACTGGGAGAAAGTATTTGCAAATCACATATCAGTCCTTATCAGTAAAGGGCTTGCATTTTGGAATACATAAAATATTCTCAAATTGGAATAATAATGAAACAAATATGGTAAAAATGGGCAAAAGGTTTTAACAGAGACTTTACAAAGGAAGATAATAGGGATGACAAATAAGCACATGAAAAGATGCTCAACGTCATTAGTCATTACAGAAATGCAAAACAAGGAGATAAACTACAGACCCCTTAGAGTAACTAACTAATAAAAACAAACCTATAAATATCAAAGACTGCCAAGGATGTGAAGCAATCAGAACTCTCGTACATTGTTGGCAGGAATGCAAAATAGTATACCATTTTGGAAAACAGGTTGACTGTATCATACAACCCAGAAATCTCACTCCTAAGAATGTACCCAAGTGAAATATATGCATATGTTCACGTAAAATTCTGTATGTGAATGTTTATAGACACTTTATTTGTGATAGGTAAAAACTGGAAACAGCCCAATTTTCTCTCAACTGTGGAATGGATAAACAATCTGTGCTGAATACACAGAATACCTCTCAGCAATAAACAGGAACCAATTACAGAACAACTACACAGCTCCATAAATTTCAAATTCATTACGCTAAGGGAAAGAACCCAGACTCAAAAGACAACCTACAGTATGACTCATTTTTTATGACATTCTAACAAAGCCCAAACTATAAGGGCTGAAAACAGATCAGTGTTTGCTAGCAGGTAGAAGGAGGGGTCAAGCATAAAGGGGTATAGGAAATTTGGGGGGTTGATAGAACCGTTCTACATCATGATGTGGTGGCGGCTTTACAGCCACATACATTTGTGCAAACTGTTAGAACTATACATTAAAAAGTGTGGCTATAACTTTATATAAATTATACATTAATTAGAAAATGAAAAAAAGTAACACAAACTGCTCGGTGCACTTACTCAACAGGCACTTAAACTCCCCACAGTTTAATTGCTGCTTCACTAAATAAGTGAGATGAAGAGCTGAGAACCCTACGTTCTCATAGGGGACCCCATTCCCCTGACAGCTCTGTGTCCCTATAACTTCCTCCTGGCTCCTATTCATTAGGCTTTGGAATCTCCAAATTACTCCAGTCTGTGTGCAGAACGCTTTTTTTCATTTGTTTATTCATCTGAATGGTAATAGATTCTAGTGTACGTGTCAGTTTCCTTCCAAACAGGATTTGCTTAGAACCTGAGCCAGAGCCAAGGAAAACACTCTAAGATAAGAATTATACTGATTCAGGTTAAAGTGATAACCCCTTTACCAAACTGTTTTGTAGATCATCTTTCATTTGCTATTCACAGACAGAATTCTGTGAGATGTGTGGGAGAGGTAATTTTATTATTTTTGTTTCATAAATAAGAAAACTAAGCTTGACAGAGGTAAATGACTCTTCCAAGGGATCATAAATAATACATGGGAGATGTAGGACTTGAACCCAGGTTTCCTAGCTCCATGTCAATGATTTTTGTTCCATTTATTAATGCTTCAGAGACTATAAAATCTTTTTTACCAGTACCTGAGAGACCTTTTCCAATAGGATTTATACATTCTACCCTGGTTGATTTTCTGATTTCAGACTCACAATTCATGGTTGCCTTTCCCTTTTTGTCAAGGAGCAAGGTAAGCTTCTATATTTCCTTATACATTTTTAGTGAGAAGTGTAATTCATGCAAAAACTGGAAGGAGGCTATGTCTGCTATAAGACATTTCCACAAAGTAATGGATGTTTTCAATATTTGTCTCAAACAGTGAGGAGGAACTGGTCACTAAATGTCAAAATCTATGTCACTGGGGAGTGTTGTGATACTCAGGAAGCACCATGCTGCTTTCCTAAAGAGGATTAGAACAAACAAACTACCACCACCACAACAAAAACCAAAACAAAAAAACACATAGGATAGATTGTGCTCTGATTTGGTAACTTCATTTAGTTTACTAACTCTAGGCCTGTTATTGAAGGGGAAGTTAAATAGAACAGGGTGAAATGATACTTCTTTAGACTACAAGAGGACCATCATGAGTTAGAAAACCCCTTACTTTATTTATTTCAGCCTTCTTTTCCCCTTAATCTCACTCATAGTATTACTAGCACATCTAGAAAAGCTAAGAGTGACGGCTAAGGCCATAGGCTTTAAAATCTGTCTGACCTGGATATGAATCTTGAGTTTATTTCTTGCTAGGTGTAGATTTTTATGAAGTCTCTTAACCCCTCAAATACTCAGTTTCCTTAATGACAAGAGGTGGATAATAATACTCCATACCTTATAACATTGTAGGATGAAGTTGTAGGATAATATAACAAATGTCTTTAGGTACTAGGCATGAAAGGTGAAGTCGTGAAGGGCGAACTGGTAGAGAAGAATGGTTAATAAATGGAAGCTGTGACACAGGCCTCAAATTCAAATGAAAAAATTTAGAATGCGAGGTTCACCACAAAAGCAGATCTGAAAGCTCGTCAAACTCAGGAGCATACAATTTCAACCCTAGATTTTTGTGATCCAGCTTATGGGTGGCAGTCGTGAGAGTAAGAATGAGTTTGAAGCAGAAGAAAACTGTTTCAATCCAAGGTAAAATATGGATCTCTAGGAAGAAATTGAACAATGGCTGGTACAGCCAATGATATGGTTAGAGGAAAGACAGAGTGAGACCCACAGGAGGAATCAGAAGACCTGAGTGGACACAGTGTGTGAAGAAAGACTAATCAAGGAGAGAGGCTATCAGACTTCAAAAGTAATCCATAACCTAAAGATCTGAATATTGCTTCCCACTTTTTCCAAACCAAGGTAGAAACCATCATTTCATCCTAATACTAACATTAGAGCTAACACTAATCAGGCTTATATTTATTGTTTTTCGTGCATTATTTTATTAACTCTGACTTTTGTCCCTTCGCATTACCTCTTTGTTTTTAGCGATGAAAAATATGAGGCTCAGAAAACTTAGGTTAGGACACTGTCTCCCTGATAGTAAATGTTAGGTACTTTTAGAATGCTATTCATCTCTTCCCAGATCTTGAGTTCTTACACTCAGTGCATTACTTTCTCTTCAGAATTGCCTTTGCTGGTTGGACATATTTGTTGTTTCAGTCATTGCACTGCATCTACATTACATGTACGTCTCTGTTACTCCACTGTAAGTCCCATACCCAAGGATAGTATATTAGTTATTTCAGTAGTCCTAACAACTAATATTAAACTTGGTCTAATGGATTCAATAAAACATGTGAATTGAATTAGTTCACTTCAACTCAAATTTCAGTTCATATCATGGGAATTGGGAACTAGTCTGCCTGGGTACAAAGCTTGACTCTGCCAGTTAATACTCATGTAAACTCAAACAAATTAAGCAATCTTTTTGAGTCTAAGTTATCTCTTAAAATCAATGAGGGTAATGACTAATGAACCTCATAGCATTGTTAAGAGGATGAAACGAATATATATACATACAGTCAATCCTCATATTCACAGATTTCACATTTGCAATTTTTCCTATAATGAAAATTTATTTTAATCCTAAAATAAATATTTGTAGTGCTTTTGTGATCATTTAGGGACATGTGCAGAGTGGTGAAAAAGATGAGTTGCTTGACGTTCATATTTCCAGCAGAGGTTGAACAAGGCAATCGCTCTACCTTCTTGTTTCCGTTCCCATACTGTAACTGTTTATTATGCAGTCTTTGTAGTGCCAGTTTTCCACACTTTTATGCCTTTTGTTGGTGATTTTTAAATTTAAATAGCCCCTGAGTGTAATGCTGAAGTGCCGTTGAGTGTTCCTGGGCACAAGACTGTCATGTGCCTTAAGGAGAAAATAAGTGTATTACATAAGCTCCATTTAGGTATGAGTTACAGTGCTGTTGGCTGTGAGACCAATGTTAATGAATCAACAGTACATATTAAATAAGATGTTGTTAAAGAGAAACACACATAAACAAGCTTTTGGATTGATTGATTGATGAAAATGTGACCAGAGGCTTGAAGGAACCTATTTGTGTATTTTTGCTAGGAGCAAATAAGCACTCATGAATTCACTGTTCACTGTTACTTTATAGAACCCAACTACTACAGATAATGAGGATCGACTGTGACATACTGGAATGTGAGCACTATGGAAAGGTACGTTGTTTCTAGACTCAGTAGATATGATTTGGAAGATGGAGTCATTCCAGATATGTGACTTTGGACAAGTCATTACCCCTTTCTATACCTCAGTTTCTCATATACAAGATTAGTAAACTTCATGAGTGATCCATGAAACCCCTCCATTTCAACTATCTATAACACAACAGATAGTTTGTTTACTAATTTTCTTATGTGTATGCTTTAGATCTGGAGAACAAATTATTGCTGTAATTAAAATAATCCACAGGGCTTCCCTGGTGGCGCAGTGGTTAAGAATCTGCGTACCAATGCAGGGGACACGGGTTTGAGCCCTGGTCTGGGGGGATCCCACATGCCGCGGAGCAACTAAGCCCGTGAGCCACAACTACTGAGCCTGCGCGCCTGGAGCCTGTGCTCCGCAACAAGAGAGGCCGAGATAGTGAGAGGCCTGCGCACCGCGATGAAGAGTGGCCCCCGCTCGCCGCAACTGGAGAAAGCCCTCGCACAGAAACGAAGACCCAACACAGCCATAAATAAATAAATAAATTAAAAAAAAAAAATAATAATAATAATAATAATCCACAGAGTATACATGCATTCCAATTTCACTGTACCCTCTTTTCCATTCCTGTTCCTTTACCTCTCATTGTTGCAGGGCATCTTGTGATTCTCAAATGATGTCCATGGAGAACGATACAGTAGTGACTGAATTCATCCTTCTAGGACTTCCTGATGCTCCAGAAATGCAGGTCCCACTCTTTATAATGTTTACTCTCATCTACCTCATCACTCTAGTTGGAAATCTGGGGATGATCATGTTGATTCCGTTGGACTCTCATCTTCACACTCCTATGTACTTTTCCATCAGTAATCTCTCTCTGGTGGACTTTGGTTACTCCTCAGCAATCACACCCAATGTGATGGCAGGATTCCTTACAGGAAATAAGGTCATCTCCTACAATGCATGCACTGCTCAGATGTTCTTTTTTACAGTCTTTGCCACTGTGGAAAGTTACCTCTTGGCCTCAATGGCCTATGACCGCTATGCGGCCGTGTGTAAACCCCTACATTACACCATCACCATGACAACAAATATGTGTGCTTGTCTTGCCATAGGCTCTTATGCTTGTGGTGTTCTGAATGCCTCTGTAAACATTGGAGATACCTTCAGTCTCTCTTTCTGTAGGTCCAATCTGGTTCATCACTTCTTCTGTGATCTTCCAGCAGTCATGGTCTTTTCCTGCTCAGAAAAACACATCAGTGAGATGGTTCTTGTTTATATTAGTACCTTCCATGTGTTTTTTGCTCTCATGGCTATCTTTATTTCCTGCATGTTCATATGTATCACCATCCTGAAGATGCACTCAGCTGAGGGATTTCAGAGGCTTTGTCCACCTGTGCCTCCCACCTCACTGCCATCTCCGTCTTCTATGGGACAGTTATCTTCATGTACTTACAGCCAGCTCCAGTCATTCCATGGACACAGACACATAGCATCTTTGATCTATGCTCTATGGTCATCCCCACGCTGAACCCTGTGGTCTACAGTTTGAGGAAAAAACAAGGAGGTCAAAAGTGCATTCGAGAAGGTTGTTGAGAAGATAAAATTGTCTCTAGGATTAGCCCTTAAATAATGTAGGATCCACAATAAGTTAGTGTCATCTCTTTAAGATGTTCTTTGCTCAGTGACTCACGTGTTAAGGCCGACTCTACACTTACCTTCCTAAGGAGATATCCCCCCATCGCACAATGTCAGATGTCTAGTAGAAACAATGTTAATTATCATGTGTCTTTCTACCTCATGTCAATGCAAATATACATGTGAAACAAGAGCATACACAAGCCCATGGTTAGAAGTGCATTCATGTGTCCCATGTATGCACATACAAACAGGAGGAGGAAATTTGTTAAATAAGTAAATGGAGTGTGGCTAGTTTTTGGAAAAAAAAAAGAATTTAAAACAATCAGCTGGGGAGCCATATGATCCAGCAATCCCACTCCTGAGCATCGTTCTGGACAGAACTATAATTTGAAAAGATACATGCATTCCTATGTTCATAGCAGCACTATTTACAATAGCCAAGGCATGGAAACAACCTAAATGTCCATTGACAATGAGTGGATAAAGAAGATGTGGTACATATATACAATATGTACCATAAAAAAGAATGAAATAATGCCAGTTGCACCTACATGGATGGACCTACAGATTATCATACTAAGCAAAGTAAGTCAGAAAGAGAAAGACAAATACCATATGATATCACTTACACATGGAATCTAAAACACGACACAAATGAACTTATCTACGAAACAGAAACAGACTCACACACACAAAGAACAGGATGGTTGCCAAAGAGGAGGGGAATGGTAGAGGGTTGGATTGGGAGTTTGGGACTAGCAGATGCAAACTATTATATACAGAATGGACAAACAACAAGGTCCTACTGTATAGCACAGGGAACTATATTCAATATCCTGTGATAAACCATAATGGAAAAGAATAAAAAAATAATCAATTGGGGTGTAAGGATATATATAATTATATATAATCTTATTTATTTCATTAATGGAAAATCTGTTGTTCATCCTAAATCAGAAAAAGGAGTGATACAGTTTTTTTTTTTAATAAATGGAAGTACTTTTTAGGCACAATTTTTCCAGAGCTACATAAATATTATTATTATTATTATTTATAAATATTATTTTTTAAAATGAATTGATACTTTTGTCTTTCCTGAGTTACCTGATATAAACATATTTACATGATAATTTTCAAAAAGAAAAAAAAAGACCAGAATAAGAGTACATAAAAGAGATGAGACAATAAAGACATTTTGTGATTTATCAATATATGACTACCAATATTTCACATTTGGTTAAAAAAATGCCTCTGTAAACCTTGGAGATACCTTCAATCTCTCTTTCTGTAGGTCCAATCTGGTTCATCACTTTTTCTGTGATCTTCCAGCAGTCATGGTCCTTTCCTGCTCAGATAAACACATGAGTGAGATGGTTCTTGTTTATATTAGTACCTTCCATGTGTTTTTTGCTCTCATGGCTATCTTTATTTCCTGCATGTTCATATGTATCACCATCCTGAAGATGCATGATCATCCCCACTCTCATTTCACTCAAAGTATATTTAAGTACATGCCCGAAGAAACATCATTTATGCAAACCACATGTAATTCACACATCCATGAGTGGACAGAAAAATGAGTCCAAACATAACTGGGATTAGTCTATTTTTATTACTATAATTTAAAACAATGATTTTGGTGTGCTAGTTTCCCCACTACATCTAGTTTACATATATATCTTAGTTTCTCCACTGTGCACCCACAAGCATTGAGTTTGGTCTAGTGTATGCAATGAATAAATATGAATTTAGTTAAAATAAATTCAATTAAACTTCAGTTAGGATCATGTGTCTTGGAAGTCACTCTGCCTGGGTCCAAAGCTTGAATCTGTCAGCTGGTACTTGTGTAAACTTGCTCAAAACACTTAACCTTTTGTAGATTTGTTAGAAGATTAACCATATTTAAACAAATTAAACATAAATGTGTACTTGGACTGAGCATTGTATAAATGTAAGCTGTTAATAGATTGAAGTGATCTGATTTGGGACATGTATTTATGGCAAATATGTGACCTAAGACAAATAATAATCTCTTTCTGCACCTCAGGTTGTTCATTTGCACAAGTGGGAAGTTGGCCGTGTAATCCGTATGGATCTTTCAGCTTCAAGAGTATGTAACTATAAGATAATTTATTTACTAAGTTTTTTTCAATCAATGCTTTAGATCAGAGAATCATGAAGAATAATTTATTGCCATCATAAAATGAAAAAATAATGGAGTGTTTATATATTTAAATTTCAGTGCAGTCTCTTTGCTGTTTACCAGATGCTCCTTGCTTTCTCATTACTACAGAGAATTTAGTAATACACATGGAGAATGGTACAAATGTGATGGATTTCATCCTGGTGGGTCTAACCAATGCTCCAGAACTTCAGATTCCCTTCTTTATTGTGTTCATCCTCATTTTCCTCATCAGTGCTTTTGGAAACCTGGGGATGATCACACTGATCCTGTTGGACTCCCGTCTCCACACCCCAATGTACCTTTTCATCATTAATTTGTCTTTGGTGGACTTTGGCTACTCCTCAGCTGTCACACCTAAAGTGATAGCTGGGTTCCTTAGAGGAGGCAAGGTCATCTCCTACAATGCATGTGCTGCTCAGATATACTTATTTGCAGCCTTTGCCAGTGTGGAAAATTTCCTCTTAGCCTCAATGGCCTATGACCGCTATGCAGCAGTATGTAAACCCCTCCATTACACCATCACCATGACGACAAGTGTGTGTACACGTCTGGCCATAGGCTCCTATGCATGTGGTTTCTTGAATGCTTCCATCCCTGCTGGAGGCACATTCAGCCTTTCTTTCTGTAAGTCCAATGTGGTCCATCACTTTTTCTGTGACATTCCAGCTGTCATGGCTCTGTCTTGCTTGGATAAACACATTAGTGAGGTGGTTCTTGTTTTAATTTCAAGCTTTAATGTCTTTTTTGCTCTTCTGGTAATATTGATTTCCTACCTTTTCATATCGATCACCGTCTTGAAGATGCACTCAGCTAAGGGATACCAAAAAGGTTGTCCATCTGCACTAGTCACCTCTCTGCAGTCTCCATCTTCTATGGGACAGTCATCTTTATGTACTTACAACCCAGCTCCAATCATTCCATGGACACAGACAAAGTGACATCTGTGTTCTATGCTATGGTCATTCCCATGCTGAACCCTATCGTCTACAGCCTGAGGAACAAAGAGGTTAAAAGTGCATTCAAGAAGGTTTTGGGGAACGCAAAATTCTCTCTAGCCTTTGGATTTTAATGTTGTGTGATGTACAATAATCTAGTTTCGTTTCTCTCAGGTCATCCCATTCACATTTTAGCCCTACATTACATTTAATTCCTAAAATTATATCCAACTCAAAAGTCTGTTGTTTAGTAAAAATAAAATATACTTAATACTTCAACTATATATGTCTCAAGTGAAGCATAAGATATTCTGGGTCCTGCTTCTTAAAAACCTTATGAATCGTTTTTGATTTATTCACTTGTTACACAGATGTTTTCTCTACCACATGCCAGTGCAAACATACATGTAAATCAGTAGGACAAACAAGCCCATGAACACAGGTTCATACAAGTGCTCTATGTGGGCATGTGGTCACATACATATGGCAGTGGTAAATTTGTAGTATAAGTAGCTTATAATACAATAATTTAAAATAGTTTAAAGCTATTAGAATATAAATTTATATCTAATCTTATTTATTTCTTTAGTATATCTGTTCTAAGAGTCTTTTTTTTTTTTAATAAATTTATTTATTTATTTATGGCTGCATTGGGTCTTTGTTGTTGGGTCTTCATTGCTGCATGCAGGCTCTCTCCAGTTGCGGCGAGCGGGGTCCGCTCTGCGTTGTGGTGTGCGGGCCTCTCATTGTGGTGGCTTCTCCTGTTGCAGAGCTTGGGCTGTAGGCGCACGGGCTTCAGTAGTTGCGGCATGCAGGCTCAGCAGTTGTGGCTCGCGGGCTCTAGAGCGCAGGCTCAGCAGTTGTGGCACATGGGCCCAGTTGCTCCACGGCACGTGGGATCTTCCCAGACCAGGGCTCGAACCCGTGTCCCCTGCATTGGCAGGCGGATTCTTAGCCACTGTGCCACGAGGGAAGTCCCTGTTCTAAGAGTCTTAATTGGAGAAAAAGCTATATAATTCTAAATGAAAGTATGTCCTTTGTTGGCACATTTTATTGAAAGACATAAATATCACATTTAAATTGAGTTATATTTCTGTCTTGGCTGAGTCATTTTGTAGAACCAATGTTTCCATTACGATTTTCAAAAGGAAGAAAGAACTGGAATACAAGAAAAATGGAAGGAAATAAAAGCATTTTCAATTATTTGTACATGAGCACAAACTTTCACAATGTTTAAAAATATGCACTGAGAGTATCAATGACATTGTATGTTTTTCTATCTGCAGACGCTTTGAAATGGTTAGTGCTTCTCATTTGTTTACACTTAAGTTGAGTTAGGTCATCCTTTTCACTCTCCAAGTCTTCTCCTCCACTCCATTTACACTGATTCCCTTGCTATTTCTCCATAACTCCATATATGTTTCCACATCAGGGCCTTTGTACTTACTACTCCCTCCGAGAGGAATCTTCCCTTACTTCATTCAGGGTGTCCTTAAATGTTATCCTACCACAGAGGCCTTCCCTGACCATCTTTATAAAATACTCTCTCCTCCCCACATACAGCAACTCCTCACCCTGCATTTTTCTTTATAGTCCTTATCAACACTCACTCATGTATGTTTGCTCGCCAACTGGTTTGTTAACTATTTCTCCTAACTAGAGTGTAAGTTCCATAAGAGCAGTGACTTTATCTCTTTTTCTCATGTGGTCCTCAGTACCTAAATGAGTATGTGTTTCACAGCAGATTCTCAATAAACAATTATCAAAAATACAAATAAAATTTGAGTCCTTTTGTACTATATGTTATATCTTTGAACCATTGATGATTATATTACAGTTTATTCCCCTTAGTTACCTTGTAGATATACATATAGAGCATTTCCAGAGTTACAGCTTATTTTCTGCTTTGCTGAAATGTTTTAATCTACATTCTTGCTCAATGTTTTCATGCCGCACTTTTGGCACAATGATTTCCTAGATATCCCATCAATGGGTAATCTCAGATCATCTCAATATGTCTTGTAAAGTGGCAAGTAAACACCAAATAAATTCTAATTGGTAAATCATAAGAATACATTAATATGACATTAAATAAAATTTACTCTCTGATTTAATTTGGAAAATTACTTCATACGTACTGATTATACACCTAACTGAAGTGCTGCAAAATGTCCATATGGAATATAGACCAGAAAGTATCTGTCAGTGATAAACACAACATGCATTTCATATCCTAGTGTAAAGTATAATCATTATGCATTTATTTGACCCTCAGGGATCTCCATTTTATACTAAAGCTCTAATGGGAACGTGCACCAATGGCTCCTTTTTTGTCTCTATTTAATTATTGACTTTAACATCTGGACATTTGTAAGATTGTGCTTGAATGTACTAAGATGATCATGCTGTTCCTAGTGGGCAGTGTGTTATATCACAAGATTCACTTCTGTCTTTATAGTGATGCTTCTCTTGTTGAAATTTAATTATTTAACTTTAGAATTATTTTAGAGTTACAGCAAATTTTCAAAGATCATGTAGAATGTTCCCATGTGAACCCGTGTAGGTTGAATAGTGGCTCCCAAAAGATCCACATCTGAGTCCCTGGAACATGTGAATATTACCTTATGTAGCATAAAAAGGACTGTGTGCATCTGTGATTATCTTAAGTATTTAAGACTGATCAATTACCCTGGATTATTCATGTGGGCCCTAAAGGAAATCATATATATCCTTATAAGAAGAAGTCAAAGAGGACTTCCCTGGTGGTTGCCCCAGTGGTTAAGAATCCGCCTGCCAATGCAGGGGACACAGGTTCGATCTCTGGTCCGGGAAGATACCACATGCCTCGGAGCAACTAAGCCCGTGTGCCACAACTACTGAGCCTGTGTGCCACAACTACTGAAGCCCACGTGCCTAGAGCCCGTGCTCTGCAACTAGAAAAGCCACTGCAATGAGAAGCCCGTGCACGGCAACGAAGAGTAGCCCCCGCTCACCACAACTAGAGAAAGCCCACATGCAGCAACGAAGACCCAACACAGCCAAAAATAAATAAATAAATGAATAAATTTATTTAAAAAAAAAAGTCAAAGAGAGATTGGACCACAGAGAGAAGAGGAGAAGGCAATGTAACCATGGAGACAGAGATTGGAGTGATGCAGCCACAAGCCATGGAATACCACCAGAAGATGAAACAGGCAAGAATGGATTTTATTCTACATCCTCCAGAGGGATTAGGAGCCCTACCACCACCACATCGATTTGGGCACAGTGAAACTAATTTGGAATTTCTGGCTTCTAGTACTGTGAGAGAATAAATTTCCGTGATTTTAAGCCACCAATTTTTTGGTAACATGTTAGAGAAGCCATAGGAAACTAATAAACCCTTGCCCAGGTTCCCCTATGTCTTGTATTATTTATTTATTAAAAATTTTAATAACAAATGTATATATTTGAGTGCAACATGACGTTTTGATATACATACACATAATGAAATGATTATTGCAGTCAAGCTAATTAACATATACATCTTCTCACCTAATTACTTTTGTGTGTATGTGTGTTATAGCATCATTCACAATAGCCAAGACATGGAAACCACCTAAGTATCTGTTGAAGGATGAATGGATAAAGAAATTGTGGGGAGAGGAGAGCCAGGTGGCAGAGTAGGAGGACACTGAGCTCACCTCCCCCCACAAACACATCAGAAATACATCTAAGTGTGGAGCAATTCTCACTGAAAACAAACTAGCAACTGATGAAAGACTCTTATACAACCAAAGCTGTAAAGAACGATCTGCAGGGAGTCGGGTAGCAAGAGAAGAGAAGCAATCAGTTTGGGACCTGCGCCCCTAGGAACGGACATGGAGGAGGCGGGGATTACCTGGGCTAGGAGATCCTCCACGGGGAACGAGCAATTCTAACCACATATTGGGTACCCCAGCCCTGGGGCCCAACACCAGGAAGACAAGTCCCCTTGGCTGGTTTGAAGACCAGTGGGACAGGCTGGGGAGCTGTGAGAAATGTGGAGTCCACTGTGAAGAGCTCACACACACTTGCTGACCCCCTCTCTCCCCCTCCAAACAAGGAGGAAGAAGCATGTTGAGACCGCCTGGACCTCTGGCCAGTTTCCCACAGTCACCCTAGCATGAGCCCAGGCCCAGGCCAAGCACCAGCTTGGCCCCTCTTGTTCCACTAAGGAGAAGGCTGCCTGTCAAGGAGAGTAAGAAGTGGCTGGAGACAGAGCCAGCTCGGACCCAGCACTATATTTGAATGGGGTAAGGGCAGACATTACCGGTGCCAGATAGAGAGAGGTCAGCCTGGCCCCCTTCTCACACTGAGTGACTGGTCTTTCCAGGCCATAGCGGACAGCGGAGCCACTAAATGGAAAGAACTTGGATTCCTAAGTCACTATATGAGTCCCGTATAGTGTATATGAACAGTATATGAGCAAGAAAAACCTCTGTGGGTGAGCTATTTTTTTGTCTAACAGCTAGTATTATTTATACCAACAAATATAGAGAGATTCCCATAAGACCTTCTGGGTGCTGTTGGTAAGAAGTGGAGGAATATATGACAGAAAATTCTGTAAAATATCTACAGTGCAATTTAATTCCAGAAATATTTATTTCTTAATCCCCACCCAGCTTGTAAAACATAATTAAAATGGCTAGTAGGAATAACATTAGCACAAGAAAAATAAAAGCCCACTTTAACCAAATTTTCTGATCTAAGATATCTCACTAAAATCCTCTGAGCTTCTACTGGAGATAATAATTGTATTAAATGAGTGCTGAATGAGCAAGAACTTTGCACAGTGCTGGACAGAGAATAGTTGTTTAATAAATGTGTCCTTTCCCTTCTCTTCTCTCCCTAATCCTTCTGCCTCTTCCTTTCCTGTATTGGCATCCTCCTCTGTTCATCCAAACACATTAAATACACATAACATATCAATAAATCATATATTGTATTATTAAATATTAATAGAATGTATTATAGAAATAACTATATAGTTTATATAAACACTAATATATTTAATATATACTTGTTACATTTAATATATATATTTACATTTACAACTGTGGCTCTGCTATTTAATTGTGAGCTTTTCGAGGGCAGAAGTGTTATCCCATTAAGTTTGTATTCTTGGAATGTAGTCCAATGTTGGTCAAATAACCCAATAAGCGAAAGAAAATGTGATTGAGAGGGACTGAGATGATTTCAATGTCTTCTGACAGCTATACAGCAGTGTGTAAACCTCTCCATTGTACCACCACTATGATAATAAATTTTTTTGTCCTCTGGCCCCCATTGACTGCTAGGTCTGTGGGATGTCCTGAATGCTTCCATCCATAATGATTTAAGTTTCTCCTTTTGTCTGTCCAACATGGTCCATCACTTTTTCTGAGAAAGCAAGCTGTCATGGCTCTCTCTTGCTCTCATAAACCTACCAATGAGCTAGTTCTTGCTTTGTGGCGATTTTCAATATCTTTTTTGTTTTTCTGATTACCCTGATTTTCTACCTGTTCTTAACTATCACCATTTTGAGTATGTGCTTAGCCAAGGGATACAAGAACATCTTGTCCACCTGTGCTGGCCACAACCCTGCAGTCTCCGTTCTATGGGACAGTCTCTTCATGTACTTATATTTAATCTCCAGGAATTCTCTGGACACAGATAAGACAATATTGTCTCGTGTTAGTGTTTTAAATATTTAGGATCCTAAATAACCTAATTTAACCCTCTTAGATCTTGGCACAGTGACATACTTGTCAATACACTTTATTTCCTGAAGTGATATCTTCACCTGTTCAAAATTTTGTTTTTAATTAAGAGTAAACATTATACACAGAAATGTAATAGCTTAATCATAAGAGCTCACAGTGAGGTTAAGACATTTCGAGGCCTTATTATGTACTGGGTACATTGGGTAATACAGAAAAATAAATTAAGGTAGCATATTATATTGTTTATATTATGCATTGTTTATATTGTTATTCAGGCTTGGATTCAGACTTTAAAGGTTTGAATCTATATGAACTAAGACAACAGTGCCTGGTGTGAAGGGTAATAAGGTTGCAGATGTGATTGTTGCTGATATTATTGTTGTTAAGATTAAAAAGACATGTCCTATAGGACACATTTACTATCAAATTGAAAGGATAAAACTTCAACATCCTTTAATATCTACTCCTTAGCCGCCACCATCTCTCAGCTTCCATATCTGCATCTTAACTCAGATATCCTTTTCTTAAGTTTCCCAGTGTCTCCTTCTTTGTCTCAGTTCTTACCAGGTGTGACCTAAGCAATGGTTTGCCCTGAAATGGTTATAATAAAGGTGGTGACAAATGAATGAATTTAGGATATATTTTGAAGGTAGAGATAATAGTATGTGCTCATGGACTACATGTGGATTGTGAGGAAAAGAGAGCCAGGGCTGAATAATTCTGGCATTAAGAGCTTGTTTGTTGAAGACTTTATCAGATTGGATTAGATATTTAGCCTGGATTCTGAAAATTGGGAAAGCTATTTCATAAATACAGTTGGGTGAAATAATCAGTACAACCTTCAGTAGATTCCTCTGGCAGAAGTCTTGCCATGAAAGATAACGTGTCAAAATTTGTATCTGTTATTATCCCTAAATCTCAACCCTCAGTTTTTTGTTGTTAATAATTGTAAGTATGGTATGTTTGATTATACAATTTTGAATTTAAGCTATTAGGTCACTCACCCACATAAGTTTCTTTAGTAGTGTGGTTCCAATAATTTTGTCGAGCTTTTTTTGTTATTTTTTCGATAGTCATATAATACTATGACCACTATTCATATTAATATTTATTTAGTAGTAGTAATAATTGTGACATTGCATGCTAACTATGTATTAGGCAGTATTCTAAGTGATTTAAACATATCAACTTATTAAATTCCCCAAACAGCCTTGTGAGGTACTATTATTACCATCCCTGTTTTAAACTGAGGCACAGAGAGGTTGTGAGTTGCCCAAGGTTACCCAGCTAGTAAGTAGCAATACCAGGATTTGAATGCAGGCAAGTCACTCCAGAGACCATGTTCTTTATCACCACAATATGCTTCCTCTGTAAATAACAGTGTTGGTCTCCAAACACCGTTTATTTATTTGTTTGTTTGTTTGTTTGTTTGTTTTAACATCTTTATTGGAGTATAATTGCTTTACAATGGTGTGTTAGTTTCTGCTTTATAACAAAGTGAATCAGCTATACATATACATATATCCCCATATCTCCTCCCTCTTTTGTCTCCCTCCCACCCTCCCTATCCCACCCCTCTAGGTGGTCACAGAGCACCGAGCTTATCTCCCTGTGCTATGTGGCTGCTTCCCACTAGCTATCTATTTTGCATTTGGTAGTATTTATAAGTCCATGCCACTCTCTCACTTCATCCCAGCTTACCCTTCCCCCTCCCCATGTCCTCAAGTCCATTCTCTACATCTGCGTCTTTATTCCTGTCCTGCCCCTAGGTTCTTCAGAACCCTTTTTTTTTTTTTTAGATTCCATATATATGTGTTAGCATACGGCATTTGTTTTTCTCTCTCTGAGTTACTTCACTCTGTATGACAGACTCTAGGTCCATCCACCCCACTACAGATAACTCAATTTCGTTTCTTTCTATGGCTGAGTAATATGCCATTGTATATATGTGCCACATCTTCTTTATCCATTCATCTGTCGGTGGACACTTAGGTTGCTTCCATGTCCTGGCTATTGTAAATAGTGTTGCAATGAAAAATGTGGCACATGTGGAACATGCTGTGTTGGGTCTTCATTGCTGTGCGCAGGCTTTCTCTAGTTGCGGCGAGTGGGTGCTACTCTTTGTTGCAGTGCGCGGGCTTCTCATTGCCGTGGCTTCTCTTGTTGCGGAGCACGGGCTCTAGGCTCACGGGCTTCAGTAGTTGCAGCACGCGGACTCAGTAGTTGTGGCTCACAGGCTTAGTTGATCCGAGGCATGTGGGATCTTCTCAGACCAGGGCTTGAACCCGTGTCCCCTGCATTGGCAGGTGGATTCTTAACCACTGTGCCACCAGGGAAGCCCCATGTCTCTTTTTGAATTATGATTTTCTCAGGGTATATACCCAGTTGTGGGATTGCTGGGTCATATGGTAGTCCTATTTTTAGTTTTTTAAGGAACCTCCATACTGTTCTCCATAGTGGCTGTATCAATTTACATTCCCACCAACAGTGCAAGAGGGTTCCCTTTCCTCCACACCCTCTCCAGTATTTATTGTTTGTAGATTTTTTTGATGATGGTCATTCTGACTGCTGTGACGTGACACTTCATTGTAGTTTTGATTTGCATTTCTCTAATGATTGGTAATGTTGAGCATCCTTTCATGTGTTTGTTGGAAATATGTATATCTTCTTTGGAGAAACATCTGTTAAGGTCTTCTGCTCAGTTTTGGATTGAGTTGTTTGCTTTTTTGATATTGAGCTGCATGAGCTGCTTCTATATTTTGGAGATTAATCCTGTCAGTTGCTTCGTTTGCAAATATTTTCTCCCATTCTGAGGCTTGTCTTTTCATCTTGTTTATGGTTTCTTTTGCTGTGCAAAAACTTTTAAGTTTCATTAGGTCCCATTTGTTTATTTTTTGTTTTATTTCCATTTCTCTAGGAGGTGGGTCAAAAAGGATCTTGCTGTGATTTATGTCAAAGAGTGTTCTTCCTATGTTTTCCTCTAAGAGTTTTATAGTGTCTGGCCTTACATTTAGGTCTTTAATCCATTTTGAGTTTACTTTTGTGTATGGTGTTAGGGAGTGCTCTAATTTCATTCTTTTACATGTAGCTGTCCAGTATTCCCAATACCACTTATTGAAGAGACTGTCTTTTCTCCATTGTATATTCTTGCCTCCTTTATCAAAGATGAGGTGACCATATGTGCGTGGGTTTATCTCTGGGCTTTGTATCCTGTTGCATTGATCTATATTTCTGTTTTTGTGCCAGTACCATAGTGTCTTGTTTACTGTAGCTTTGTGGTATAGTCTGAAGTCAGGCAGCCTGATTCCTCCAGCAGCGTTTTTCTTTCTCAAGATTGCTTTAGGTATTCAGAGCCTTTTGTGATTCCATATAAACTGTGAAATTTTTTGCTCTAGTTCTGTGAAAAATGCCATTGGTAGTTTGCTATGGATTGCGTTGAATCTGTAGATTGCTTTGGGTAGTATAGTCATTTTCACAATGTTGATTCTGCCAATCCAAGAACATGGTATATCTCTCCATCTGTTTGTATCATCTTTAATTTCTTTCATCAGTGTCTTGTAGTTTTCTGAATACAGGTCTTTTCTCTCCTTAGGTAGGTTTATTCCTAGGTATTGTATTCATTTCGTTGCAATGGTAAATGGGAGTGTTTCCTTAATTTCCCTTTCAGATTTTTCATCATTAGTGTATAGGAATGCAAGAGATTTCTGTGCATTAATTTTGTATCCTGCTACTTTACCAAATTCATTGATTAGCTCTAGAAGTTTTCTGGTAACATCTGTAAGATTCTCTATATATAGTATCATGTCATCTGCAAACAGTGACAGTTTTACTTCTTCTTTTCTGATTTGGATTCCTTTTATTTCTTTTTCATCTCTGATCGCTGTGGCTAGAACTTCCAAAACTATGTTGAATAATAGTGGTGAGAGTGGGCAACCTTGTCTTGTTCCTGATTTTAGAGGAAATGGTTTCAGGTTTTCACCATTGAGAATGATGTTGGCTGTGGGTTTGTCATATATGACCTTTATTATGTTGAGGTAAGTTCCCTCTATGCCTACTTTCTGGAGGCTTTTTATCATAAATCAGTGTTGAATTTGTTTGAAAGCTTTTTCTGCACCTATTGAGATGATCATAGGGTTTTTATCTTTCTATTTGTTAATATGGTGTATCACATTGATTGATTTGCGTATATTGAAGAATCCTTGCATTCCTGGGATAAACCCCACTTGATCATGGTGTAAGATCTTTTTAATGTGCTGTTGGATTCTCTTTGCTAGTATTTTGCTGAGGATTTTTGCATCTGTGTTCATCAGTGATATTGGTCGGTAGTTTTCTTTCTTTGTGATGTGTTTGTCTAGTTTTGGTATCAGGGTGATGGTGGCCTCATAGAATGAGTTTGTGAGTATTTCCCCTCTGCTATATTTTGGAAGAGTTTGAGAAGGATAGGTGTTAGTTCTTCTCTAAATGTTTGATAGAATTCACCTGTGAAGCCGTCAGGTCCTGGGCTTTTTTCTTGGAAGAGTTTTAATCACAGTTTCAACTTCAGTGCTTGTGATTGGTCTGTTTATATTTTCTATTTCTTCCTGGTTCAGTCTTGGAAAGTTGTGCTTTTCTAAGAATCTGTCCATTTCTTCCAGGTTGTCCATTTTATTGGCATATAGTTGCTTGTAGTAATTCCTCATGATTCTTTGTATTTCTGCAGTGTCAGTTGTTACTTCTCCTTTTTCATTTCTAATTCTGTTGATTTGAGTCTTCTCTCTTTTTTTCTTGATGAGTCTGGCTAGTGGTTTATCAATTTTTTTTATCTTCTCAAAGAACCAGCTTTTAGTTTTATTGATCTTTGCTATTGTTTCCCTCATTTCTTTTTCATTTATTTCTGATCTGATGTTTATGATTTCTTTCCTTCTGCTAACTTGGGGGGTTTTTTGTTCTTCTTTCTCTAATTGCTTTAGGTGTAAGGTTAGGTTGTTTATTTGAGATTTTTCTTGTTTTTTGAGGTAGGATTATATTGCTTTAAACTTCTCTCTTAAATCTGCTTTGCTGCATCCCATAGGTTTTGGGTCATCGTGTTTTCATTGTCATTTGTTTCTAGGTATTTTTTGATTTCCTCTTTGATTTCTTCAGTGATCTCTTGGTTATTTAGTTGTGTAATGTTTAGCCTCCATGTGTTTGTATTTTTTACAGTTTTTTTCCTGTAATTTATATCTAGTCTCATAGCATTGTTGTCGGAAAAGATACTTGATATAATTTTAATTGTCCTAAATTTACCAAGGCTTGATTTACGACCAAGATATGATCTATCCTGGAGAATGTTCCATGAGTACTTGAGAAGAAAGGGTAGTCTGTTGTTTTTGGATGAAATGTCCTATAAATACCAATTAAGTCCATCTTGTTTTATGTGTCATTTAAAGCTTGTGTTTCCTTATTTGTTTTCATTTTGGTTGATCTGTCCGTTGGTGAAAGTGGGGTGTTAAAGTACCCTACTATTATTGTGTTACTGTCCATTTCCCCTTTTATAGCTGTTAGCAGTTCCCTTATGTATTGAGGTGCTCCTATCTTAGATGCATAAATATTTGCAATTGTTATATCTTCTTCTTGGGCTGATCCCTTGATCATTATGTAGTGTCCTTCTTTTTCTCTTGTAATAGTCTTTATTTTAAAGTCTATTTTGTCTGATATGAGAATTGCTACTCCAGCTTTCTTTTGATTTCCATTTGCATGGAATATCTTTTTCATCCCCTCACTTTCAGTCTGTATGTGTCCCTAGCTCTGAAGTGGGTCTCTTGTAGACAGCATATATACAGGTCTTGTTTTTGTATCCATTCAGCCAGTCTATTTGTTTTGGTTGGAGCATTTAATCTATTTACATTTAAGGTAATTATCGATATGTATGTTCCTATTACCATTTTCTTAATTGTTTTGGGTTTGTTTTTATAGGCCTTTTCTTTCTCTTGTGTTTCCTGCCTAGACAAGTAGCTTTAGCATTTGTTGTAAAGCTGGTTTGGTGATGCTGAATTCTCTTAGCTTTTGCTTGTCTGTAAAGGTTTTAATTTCTCCATTGACTCTGAATGAGATCCTTGCTGGGTAGAGTAATATTTGTTGTAGGTTTTTCCCTTTAATCTCTTTCAATATGTCCTGCCACTCCCTTCTGGCTTGCAGAGTTTCTGCTGAAATATCAGCTGTTAACCGTATGGGGATTCCCTTGTATGTTAATTGTTGCTTTTCCTTGCTGCTTTTAATATTTTTTCTTTGTATTTAATTTTTGATAGTTTCATTAATATGTGTCTTGGTATGTTTATCCTTGGATTTATCCTGTATGGGACTCTCTGTGCTTCCTGGACTTGATTGACTATTTCCTTTCCCTTGTTAGGGAAGTTTTCACCTATAATCCCTTCAAATATTTTCTCAGGCCCTTTCTTTTTCTCTTCTTCTTCTGGGACCCCTATTATTCGAATGTTGGTGTGCTTAATGTTGTCCCAGAGGTCTCTGAGACTGTCCTCAATTCTTTTCTTTCTTTCTTTGTTCTGCTCTGCGGTAGTTATTTCCACTATTTTATCTTCCAGGTCACTTATCCATTCTTCTGCCTCAGTTATTCTGCTATTGATTCCTTCTAGAGAATTTTTTATTTCATTTATTGTGGTGTTCATCATTGTTTGTTTGCTCTTTAGTTCTTCTAGGTCCTTGTTAAACGTTTCTTTTATTTTCTCCATTCTATTTCTAAGATTTTGTGTCATCTTTACTATCATTACTTTGAATTCTTTTTCAGGTAGACTGCCTATTTCCTCTTCATTTGTTTGGTCTGGTGGGTTTTTAGTTTGCTCCTTCATTTGCTGAATATTTCTCTCTTCCCATTTTGCTTAACTTACTGTGTTTGGGGTCTCTTTTTTGTGTGCTGCTGGTTCGTAATTCCTGTTGTTTTTGGTGTCTGCCCCCAGTGGGTAAGGTTGGTTCAGTGGGTTGTGTAGGCTTCCTGGTGGAGGGGACTGGTGCCTGTGTTCTGGTGGGTGGCACTGGATTTGTCTTTCTGGTGGGCAGGACCGTGTCCAGTGGTGTGTTTTGGGTGTCTGTGAACTTAGTATGATTTTAGGCAGCCTCTCTGCTAATGGGTGGGGTTGTGTTCCTATCTTGCTAGTTGTTTGGCATAGACCATCCAGCACTGTAGCTTGCTGGCCAATGGGTGGAGGTGGGTCTTAACATTGAGACAGAGATCTTGGGAGAACTCTCGCTGATTGATATTACATGGGGCTGGAGGTCTCTGGTGGTCCAATGTCCTGAACTCGGCTCTCCCACCTCAGAGGCTCATGCCTGACACCAGTCCAGAGCACCAAGACCCTGTCAGCCACACGGCCAGGTATGTGGGGATTTTTTTGCCTTTTGGGAAGTCTAAGGTCTTCTGCCAGTGTTCAGTAGGTGTTCTGTAGGAACTGTTCCACATGTAGATGTATTTTTGATGTATTTGTGGGGAGGATGGTGATCTCCACGTCTTACTCCTCCACCATCTTGAAGGTCCACTGCCCCTCCAAACACCTTTTAAAATTGCTGTAACACTCTTGTAACATACTAAAAGTAGGAAAGAATGCCCACTTCATTTTGTCAGATGAAGAAATTAAAACTCAGCAACATTATGTGGCTTTTCCAAGGGGATAAAATGGGAATGACCATCTCCCTCCATTCTGTGACGCCTCCCTCAAGGAGATGAAGCCAGGCATAGGCTGTATAGTATAGAGTTTGTTTGAGTGGTCATGATTTTGATATTTTTACACTTTTGGGGGTATTTCTTTTAATGGGGGGGACAATTTTCTCTGAGGAGTGAAAAGAAAGCTATCCTTCTTAGACCTTAGATGGAGCACAGTGGCTTGGGTAATAATCTCATTCTTCACAGTATTCACATCCAGAAGGCGGTGATGCATCATTTTTTCTCAGGTAATTACCTAAAAGAATATCTGGGAAGATTAAATGAGATACTATTTATTGTTCTCTGACTACCTGGCATATGGTAAGTGCTTAGTTAGTATGAGTGCTATCTTGCTCAGGAATGACAGTGATAAAAGTGAAAGTAATTTGCAGAGGAAGCACAAACTTTCAACCCAAATAAAAATAAGCAACAGATATTTTGAATATAACTGAGTGGTCATTTGGAATATCTGAGTGGAGTCAGGAACTAACGAATATAGTGCATACCTTTACAAATGGTGAGATGGAGGTCAGAAGCTGCCAGTCTCAGGGTTATTGGGAATCCTACACTGGTAATGGTGTCACAGTGTGCTTGTGTCATTCAGGTGACAGAATGTGCCATGAATCATTTTCCATGCATCAGTAATTCATCCATTTTGCTTCCCTTGTTTTGACAGGTGAAACACCATTTCAAAATGGCATTCATGGAGAACAGCACTGAAGTGCATGAGTTTAGACTCTTGGGACTAATTGATATCCCAGCACTGCAAGTCCCCCTCTTCATAATATTCACTTTCATATATCTCATCACTCTCATTGGAAATCTTGGGATGATCATGTGGATTCTGTTGGACTCTCGTCTCCACACTCCCATGTATTTTTTCCTCCGTAACCTCTCTCTGGTGGATTGTGTTTACTCCTCAACTGTTACTCCCAAGGTGATGGCTGGGTTTTTTACAGGAGATAAAGTCATCTCCTATGGGGGATGTGTTGTTCAGATGTTCTTCTTTGTGGCTTTGCCAGTGTAGACTGTTTTCTACCAGCAGTCATGGCTCATGATCGGCATGCAGCGGTGTGTAAGCCCTTGCATTACACCACCACTGTGACCACCAGTGTGTGTGCTCAAAGGGCCATAGGCTGCTATGTCTGGGGCTTTGCTCAATCTGCCATCCACACTGGATTCACATTCTGCCTCTCCTTCTGCCATTCCAATATGGTCCATCACTTCTTCTGTGATATTCCCCCAATCCTGGCCCTTTCCTGCTCTGATATCTACATAAATGAGATTGTGCTCTTTACCTTAGCAGCTTTCAATGTCTTTTTTGCCCTTATAGTTACCTTGACTTCCTATCTGTTCATATTCATTGCCATCCTGAGAATGCACTCAGCAGACGGAAGGAAGAAAGCCTTTTCCACCTGCACCTCTCACCTCACTGCTGTCACCATATTCTATGGAACGGTCATCTTCATGTACTTACAACCCAGTTCTAGTCATTCTATGGGCAATGACCAAATGGCATCTGTTGAACCCTATAGTCTAAGGAATAAAGAGGTTAGTAATGCTTTCAGGAGAGCCATTGAGAAGATGAAGATTCTGTTCAGCACATAGATTTAATTAGAGAGATTATACGATCTGTATAGCTAATCAGTTATCTATTGCTTTGTAACACACTACCACAAAACTTAGTGGCTTAAAACAACATTTTATATTTCTCATAATTCTATGGTTGGTAGGGCAGTTACTTTGCTGCTTTCGCATGGACTCCCTCATGAGGTTGCCTATCTTCTGCATAGTCAGTTGGGCTGAAAGCTTAAAGATGGCCTTACATTCCTGGATGTTGATTCTGGCTACTCTCTACCTCTTCTCCACATGGTCTTTGATCCTCCAGAGGCTGGACAAGCTTTCTTTCATAATATTTTCAGGCCAGCATTCTCACAGTGTGAAAGTAAAAATAAAAGGCTCTTGAAGTCCAGACTCCCAACTCACAACATTTTTTTTTCTTCCATAAAAGATTGGCATCGAAATAGAGGTATAAATTTGAAAGTTATCAGCATGTAGATGGTATTTAAGTCCTGAGAATGAATGAGATCTATAAGAAGACATAGGTAGAGAGAAGGGAAGTGGTTTAAGGACTAAGACCTGGGTAACTGTCTCAATAAAAGGTCAGAGAGAGGAGCTGCCAGCAAAGGTGAGTGGTGTCCTGTAAACCAAGTGATGTGAAATGTTTCAAGAGGGAATGTCTGTGTCAAAGGTGCTGGTAGGTTAAGTAATATCAAGATTAAGAATTGATGATAAGCTTTAGTGATATGAAGTTGATGAATGACTTTGAGTAGTTTTAGATCAATGGTGGGGGTAAAAATATTTTAAATGTATACCCTACAATCTAGTCCCTAATTATTCATTGTTTTAGTTACTAAATGTTTTCCCAACCTGCATAATACAGTAAATATATGTTGTGCTTTTCTTAGAGCAGCTAGGGAAATATGGCTTTGATACCCTCAACTTTTGAAAGAAAGCAGGTACCTAAAGATCTGTTGTATTGAATACTTACTTTGCAACAATTTATAGTTCTGGGCTTTACTTTCCCTTCATTGTTTCTGAATATAAGATTGTGTGTAATTAGTTCTTTGGGAGAATGAAGAGAAAGAGTGATTTATGTTACTTTTAGGGAAAGCAGTGTACAGACAGGAAAATAAAATTCTTAAGAAATGGTGTGATGCTTGAGGTGATGAAGTGAGATAAAGGCAGGGATTTGGAACAAGAATTGAGAGAAAAGTAGAAAACTTAAATAAACACAATATATACTCAAAGATGTCTCAAAAATATTTGCAATGATACTGAGCTTCCTGTCGCTTGTTGCTACTTAATTTAACAGCTAAAAGAAAGACTGGAGGGGGGAGAGATAAATTAGGAGTTTGGGAATGACATATACACACTACCATATATAAAATAATTAATCAACAAGGACCTATTGTATAGCACAGGGAAATATACTCAATATTCTATAATAACCTAAATGGGAAAAGAATTTGAAAAAGAATAGATATATGTCAATCACAATCTTCCAATTTATCCTCCCCCCTTCCCCCCCGGTAACCATAAGTTTATTTTCTACATCTGTAACTCTATTTCGGTTTTGTAGATAAGTTCATTCGTAGCCTTTTTTCACACTACTATATATAAAATAGATAACTAATAAGGACCTACTGTATAGCACGGGGAACTCTACTCAATACTCTGTAATGGCCTATATGGGAAAAGAATCTAAAAAAAAGAGTGGATTTATGTATTTGTATAACAGATTCACTTTGCTGTACACCTGAAACTTAATACAACATTGTAAGTCAATTATACCCTGATAAATATTTTTTTAAATAAAAAGATTACTAAAAAAAAAAAAAGAGTATATATATGTATAGCTAAGTCACCTTGCTGTACACCTGAAACTAATGCAACATTGTAAATCAACTATACTCCAATATAAAATAAAAATTAAAAAAAAAAACCTACTCTTTTGATTTGAAGTGACCAATTTGGTTTTACCCAGGAACCCCAAAGCACTCCATCTATGGACCCTAATAAATGCATGTGCCCCATGTTCTGTCATTCCCTCTGTCTGCACTCTGGCTTGGCCTCCCTGTGTGACCCCTGGAGGCATGCTGTATACTTCTTCCACGACCTGTGAGTAATAAACTTCTCTCTTTCAATTTCTCTCGTGGTCTGTTGTTGAACTGTAGCTCACTACCTGGCACCCTTTGCTCCACTTAACAAATGTTAATTTAACAAAGTCAAAACAACCAGAAAGGCCAAGGGCAGGAGACAATCAGTGTTTTAAATTTAGCTCAAACAGTGCAGCTGAGAGTGAATTCAAACTTCCTCCACCTTTTTGTTCTATTCAGTCCCAAAGGGATTGGGTGATGCTCACCCACATTGGGGTGCTTCACTCAGTTCACTAATTCACATGCTGATCTCTTCCAAAAACACCTTCACAGATCCACTCAGGAATAGTGTTTAACCACATATCTGGACATCCCCTTACTTACTCAAGTTGACACATAAAATTACGCACCACAGGGCTTCCCTGGTGGCGCAGTGGTTGAGAATCTGCCTGCCAATGCAGGGGACACGGGTTCGAGCCCTGGTCTGGGAAGATCCCACATGCCACGGAGCGACTAGGCCTGTGAGCCACAATTACTGAGCCTGCGCATCTGGAGCCTGTGCTCCGCAACAAGAGAGGCTGCGATAGTGAGAGGCCCGCGCACTGCGATGAAGAGTGACCCCCACTTGCCGCAACTAGAGAAAGCCCTCGCACAGAAACGAAGACCCAACACAGCCATAAATAAATAAATTAAAAATAAATTAAAAACAAAAAACAAAAATTATTAAAAAAAAAATTACGCACCACAGAAGGGCTTGCTATTTTCATTTTGTTATTATTTTCTGTCCCTCTTGTAGCTATTATTCCCCTCTTTTACTCTCTTGGTGCCTTTCTCTGTGTTTTGTTGATTTTGATTTTTAGTGATATGCTTTGATTCCTTTCTCATTTTCTTTTGTGTATCTTCTATTGGTACTTCTTTGTGATTATCATGGGGCTTGCATAAAACACCTTATAGTTATAACAGTCTATTTTAAACTGATAACAACTTAACTTTCTATTATATACAAAAACTCTAATCCTTTATACCTCCCCTCCCCTTTACGTTATGGATATCACAAATTATATCGTTTTATATTTTTTATCCCTTAATATAGTTTTACAGCTATAGTTATCTGTTTATCCTTTAAATGCTATACTGGAATTCAAAGTGATTTACAAACCACAATTACAGTTTGCTGGATTCTATATTTGTCTGTATATTTACCTTTGCCAGTGAGCTTTATATTTTCATATACTTTTGGGTTGATGTCGAATGTCCTTTCATTTCAATTAGGACTTCCTTTAGCATTTCTTTTTTTTTTTTTTAAACATCTTTATTGGACTATAATTGCTTTACAATGGTGTGTTAGTTTCTGCTTTATACCAAAGTGAATCAGTTATACACATACATATGTCCCCATATCTCTTCCCTCTTGCATCTCCCTCCCTCCCACCCTCCCTATCCCACCTGTCTAGGTGATCCCAAAGCACCGAGCTGATCTTCCTGTGCTATGCAGCTCCTTTAGCATTTCTTGATAGGCAGGTCTAGTGATGATGAACTTCATCAGCTTTTTATTAAAATTGAACTATAATTGACATACATATTATATTAGTTTCAGGTGTACAACATAGTGATTTGACATTTGTATACACTATGAGATGATGACACTGATAAGTAGAGTTACCATCTGTCACCGTTTAAAGTTACTACAATATTATTGACTATATTCCCTATTTTATGTAGTACATCACCATTACTTATTTATTTGTAACTGATGAGCACCTCTTAATCTCCTTTCCGCATTTTGCACATCCCCCACCCTCTCTTCCCTGGCAGCCATGTTTTTCTCTGTACCTATGAATCTCTTTCTGCTTTTTTTGTTCATTTTTTTTGGTTTGTTTTTAGATTCCACAATAAATGAAATGATAAGGTATTTGTCTTTCTCTGTCTGACTTACTTCACTTAGTCTAATACCCTTCAGGTCCATCCACATTGTCACAAATGGCAAGATTCCATTTGTTTTTTTTTTTGAAAGTTTAGTATTAGTTGTTTTGTTTGTTTTTTTATACTGCAGGTTCTTATTAGGCATCAATTTTATACACATCAGTGTATACATGTCAATCCCAATCGCCCAATTCAGCACACCACCATCCCCACCCCACCGCAGTTTTCCCCCCTTGGTGTCCATATGTCCATTCTCTACATCTGTGTCTCAACTTCTGCCCTGCAAACTGGCTCATCTGTACCATTTTTCTAGGTTCCACATACATGCATTAATATACGATATTTGTTTTTCTCTTTCTGACTTACTTCACTCTGTATGACAGTCTCTAGGTCCATCCACGTCTCACCAAATGATTCAATTTCATTCCTTTTTATGGCTGAGTAATATTCCATTGTATATATGTACCACAACTTCTTTATCCATTCGTCTGTTGATGGGCATTTAGGTTGCTTCCATGACCTGGCTATTGTAAATAGTGCTGCAATGAACATTCGGGTGCATGTGTCTTTTTGAATTATGGTTTTCTCTGGGTATATGCCCAGTAGTGGGATTGCTGGGTCATATGGTAATTCTATTTTTAGTTTTTTAAGGAACCTCCATATTATTCTCCATAGTGGCTGTATCAATTTACATTCCCACCAACAGGGCAAGAGGGTTCCCTTTTCTCCACACCCTCTCCAGCATTTGTTGTTTGTAGATTTTCTGATGATGCCCATTCTAACAGGAGTGAGGTGATACCTCATTGTAGTTTTGATTTGCATTTCTCTAATAATTAGTGATGTTGAGCATCTTTTCATGTGCTTCGTGGCCGTCTGTATGTCTTCTTTGGAGAAATGTCTATTTAGGTCTTCTGCCCATTTTTGGATTGGGATGTTTGTTTCTTTAATATTGAGCTGCATGAGCTGTTTATATATTTTGGAGATTAATCCTTTGTCCGTTGATTCATTTGCAAATATTTTCTCCCATTCTGAGGGTTGTCTTTTCGTCTTGTTTATGGTTTCCTTTGCTGTGCAAAAGCTTTGAAGTTTCATTAGGTCCCACTTGTTTATTTTTGTTTTTATTTCCATTACTCTAGGAGGTGGATCAAAAAAGATCTTGCTGTGATTTATGTCAAAGAGTGTTCTTCCTATGTTTTCCTCTAAGAGTTTTATAGTGTCCAGTCTTATATTTAGGTCTCTAATCCATTTTGAGTTTATTTTTGTGTATGGTGTTAGGGAGTATTCTAATTTCATTCTTTTACATGTAGCTGTCCAGTTTTCCCAGCACCACTTATTGAAGAGACTGTCTTTTCTCCATTGTATATCTTTGCCTCCTTTGTCATAGATTAGTTGACCATAGGTGCATGGGTTAATCTCTGGGCTTTCTATCTTGTTCCATTGATCTATGTTTCTGTTTTTGTGCCAGTACCATATTGTCTTGATTACTGTAGCTTTGTAGTATAGTCTGAAGTCATGGAGTCTGATTCCTCCAGCTCCATTTTTTTGCCTCAAGACTGCTTTCGCTATTCGCGGTCTTTTGTGTCTCCATACAAATTTTAAGATGATTTGTTCTAGCTCCGTAAAAAATGCCATTGGTAATTTGATAGGGATTGCATTGAATCTGTAGATTGCTTTGGGTAGTATACTCATTTGCACAATGTTGATTCTTCCAATCCAAGAACATGGTATATCTCTCCATCTGTTGGTATCATCTTTAATTTCTTTTTTTTAAAAAATTTTTTATTTATTTATTTATTTATTTATTTATTTATTTATGGCTGTGTTGGGTTTTCGTTTCTGTGTGAGGGCCCCCTCCAGTTGTGGCAAGCGGGGGCCACTCTTCATCACGGTGCGCAGGCCTCTCACTATCGCGGCCTCTCTTGTTGCGGAGCACAGGCTCCAGACGCGCAGGCTCAGTACTGTGGCTCACGGGCCTAGTCTCTCCGTGGCATGTGGGATCCTCCCAAACCAGGGCTTGAACCCGTGTCCCCTGCATTGGCAGGCAGATTCCCAACTACTGCGCCACCAGGGAAGCCCCCATCTTTAATTTCTTTCATCAGTGTCTTAGAGTTTTCTGCATACAGGTCTTTTGTCTCCCTAGGTAGGTTTATTCCTAGGTATTTTATTCTTTTTGTTGCAATGGTAAATGGGAGTGTTTCCATAATTTCTCTTTCCGATTTTTCATCATTAGTGTATAGGAATGCAAGAGATTTCTGTGCATTAATTTTGTATCCTGCAACTTTACCATATTCATTAATTAACTCTAGCAGTTTTCTGGTGGCAGTTTTAGGATTCTCTATGTCATCCGCAAACAGTGACAGTTTTACTTCTTCTTTTCCAATTTGTATTCCTTTTATTTCTTTTTCTTCTCTGATTGCCGTGGCTAGGACTTCCAGAACTATGTTGAATAATAGTGGTGAGAGTGGACATCCTTGTCTCGTTCCTGATCTTAGAGGAAATGCTTTCAGTTTTTCACCATTGAGAATGATGTTTGCTGTGGGTTTGTCATATATGGCCTTTATTATGTTGAGGTAGGTTCCCTCTATGCCCACTTTCTGGAGAGTTTTTATCAGAAATGGGTGTTGAATTTTGTCAAAAGCTTTTTCTGCATCTATTGAGATGATCATATGGTTTTTATTCTTCAATTTGTTAATATGGTGTATCACATTGATTGATTTGCATATATTGAAGAATCCTTGCGTCCCTGGGATAAATCCCACTTGATCGTGGTGTATGATCCTTTTAATGTGTTGTTGGATTCTGTTTGCTAGTATTTTGTTGAGGATTTTTGCATCTATATTCATCAGTGATATTGGTCTGTAATTTTCTTTTTTTGTAGTGTCTTTGTCTGGTTTTGGTATCAGGGTGATGGTGGCCTCATAGAATGAGTTTGGGAGTGTTCCTTCCTCTGCAATTTTTTGGAAGAGTTTGAGAAGGATGGGTGTTAGCTCCTCTCTAAATGTTTGATAGAATTCACCTGTGAAGCCATCTGGTCCTGGACTTTTGTTTGTTGGAAGATTTTTAATCACAGTTTCAATTTCATTACTTGTGATTGGTCTGTTCATATTTTCTGTTTCTTCCTGGTTCAGTCTTGGAAGGTTATACCTTTCTAAGAATTTGTCCATTTCTTCCAGGTTGTCCATTTTATTGGCATAAAGTTGCTTGTAGTAGTCTCTTAGGATGCTTTGTATTTCTGTGGTGTCTGTTGTAACTTCTCCTTTTTCATTTCTGATTTTATTGATTTGAGTCCTCTCCCTCTTTTTCTTGATAAGTCTGGCTAATGGCTTATCAATTTTGTTTATCTTCTCAAAGAACCAACTTTTAGTTTTATTGATCTTTGCTATTGTTTTCTTTGTTTCTATTTCATTTATTTCTGCTCTGATCTTTATGATTTCTTTCCTTCTGCTAACTTTGAGTTTTGTTTGTTCTTCTTTCTCTAGTTTCTTTAGGTGTAAGGTTAGATTGTTTACTTGAGATTTTTCTTGTTTCTTTAGGTAGGCTTGTATAGCTATAAACTTCCCTCTTAGAACTGCTTTTGCTGCACCCCATAGGTTTTGGGTCGTCGTGTTTTCATTGTCATTTGTCTCTAGGTATTTTTTGATTTCCTCTTTGATTTCTTCAGTGATCTCTTGGTTATTTAGTAACGTATTGTTTAGCCTCCATGTGTTTGTCTTTTTTACGTTTCTTTCCCTGTAATTCATTTCTAATCTCATAGCATTGTGGTCAGAAAAGATGCTTGATATGATTTCAATTTTCTTAAATTTACTGAGGCTTGATTTGTGACCCAAGATGTGATCTATCCTGGAGAATGTTCCATGTGCACTTGAGAAGAAAGTGTAATCTGCTGTTTTTGGATGGAATGTCCTATATATATCAATTAAATCTATCTGGTCTATTGTGTCATTTAAAGCTTCTGTTTCCTTATTTATTTTCATTTTGGATGATCTGTCCATTGGTGTAAGTGAGGTGTTAAAGTCCCCCACTATTTTTGTGTTACTGTCGATTTCCTCTTTTATAACTGTTAGCAGTTGCCTTATGTATTGAGGTGCTCCTATGTTGGGTGCATATATATTTATAATTGTTATATCTTCTTCTTGGATTGATCCTTGGATCATTATGTAGTGTCCTTCCTTGTCTGTTGTAACATTCTTTATTTTAAATCTATTTTATCTGATATGAGTATAGCTACTCCAGTTTTCTTTTGATTTCCATTTGCATGGAATATCTTTTTCCATCCCCTCACTTTCAGTCTGTATGTGTCCCTAGGTCTAAAGTGGGTCTCTTGTAGACAGCATATATATGGGTCTTGTTTTTGTATCCATTCAGCCAGTCTATGTCTTTTGGTTGGGGCATTTAATCCATTCACGTTTAAGGTAATTATCGATATGTATGTTCCTATGACCATTTTCTTCATTGTTTTGGGTTTGTTTTTGTAGGTCCTTTTCTTCTCTTGTGTTTCCCACTTAGAGAAGTTCCTTTAGCATTTGTTGTAGAGCTGGTTTGGTGGTGCTGAATTCTCTTAGCTTTTGCTTGTCTGTAAAGCTTTTGATTTCTCCATCAAATCTAAATGAGATCCTTGCCGGGTAGAGTAATCTTGGTTGTAGGTTCTTCCCTTTCATCACTTTAAGTATATCATGCCACTCCCTTCTGGCTTGCAGAATTTCTGCTGAGAAATCAGCTGTTAACCTTATGGGAGTTCCCTTGTATGTTATTTGTCGTTTTTCCCTTGCTGCTTTCAATAATTTTTCTTTGTCTTTAATTTTTGCCACTTTGATTACTATGTGTCTCGGCGTGTTTCTCCTTGGGTTTATTCTGTATGGGACTCTCTGCGCTTCCTGGACTTGGGTGGCTATTTCCTTTCCCATGTTAGGGAAGTTTTCGACTCTAATCTCTTCAAATATTTTCTCAGGTCCTTTCTCTCTCTCTTCTCCTTCTGGGACCCCTATAATGTGAATGTTGTTGCGTTTAATGTTGTCCCAGAGGTCTCTTAGGCTGTCTTCATTTCTTTTCATTCTTTTTTCTTTAGTCTGTTCCGCAGCAGTGAATTCCACCATTCTGTCTTCCAGGTCACTTATCCGTTCTTCTGCCTCAGTTATTCTGCTATTGATTCCTTCTAGTGTAGTTTTCATTTCAGTTATTGTATTGGTCATCTCTGTTTGTTTGTTCTTTAATTCTTCTAGGTCTCTGTTAATCATTTCTTGCATCTTCTCAATCTTTGCCTCCATTCATATTCCGAGGTCCTGGATCATCTTCACTATCATTATTCTGAATTCTTTTTCTGGAAGGTTGCCTGTCTCCACTTCATTTAGTTGTTTTCCTGGGGTTTTTTCTTGTTCCTTCATCTGGTACATAGCCCTCTGCCTTTTCATCTTCTCTATCTTTCTGTAACTGTGTTTTTTGGTCCACAGGCTGCAGGATTGTAGTTTTTCTTGCTTCTGCTGTCTGCCCTCTGGTGGTTGAGGCTATCTAAGAGGCTTGATGGGAGGCTCTCTCCATTTGTTTTTATGGCTGAGTAATATAAATTGTATATCTACACCACACCTTCTTTATCCATTCATCTATCTGTGGACACTTTGGTTGTTTCCATATCTTGTCCATTGTAAATAATAATGCTGTGATGAACATAGGGATGCATGTATCTTTTTGAATGTGTTTTTGTTTTCCTTGGGTAAATTCTCAGAAGTAGAATTGCTGAATTGTATGGTAGTTCTATTTTTAATTTTTTGAGAAAACTCCATATTGTTTTCTATAGTGGTTACACCAATTTACATTCCCACCAACAGTGCAGGAGTGTTCCTTTATCTCCACATCCTTGTCAACATTTGTTATTTGTTGTCTTTTTGATAATAGCCATTCTGATAGATGTGAGGTGATATCTCATTGTGGTTTTGATTTACGTTCCCCTGATGATTAGTGATGAGCATTTTTTCATATGCCTGTTGGCCATCTGTATGTATTCTTCAGGAAAATGTCTGTTCAGGTCCTCTTCCCATTTTTAATCAGTTTTGTTGTTGTTGTTGTTGTTGTTGAGTTGTATGAGCTCTTTGTATATATTGGATATCAACCCCTTACTGAATATATCATTTGTAAATATCTTCTTCCATTCACTAGGTGGCTTTTTTGTTGTTGTTGATAGTTTCCTTTGCTGTGTAAAATCTTTTTAGTTTGAGGTAGTCTCATTTGTTTATTTTTGCTTTGGTCTCCCTTGCTTGACTAGACATATCCAAAAAAAAATAATTAATAAGACTAATGTCAAAGAGCTTACTTCCTATGCTTTTTTCTAGACGTTTTATGGTTTCAGGTCTTACTAAAATTTTAGTGTGGGAATTATTTCAGATTTATACAAAAATTTCAAAGATAGTATTGAGAATTCCTATATCCACTCACCTAGTTCACTTTACATGTAAAGTTTCATTATCTTATGTTACTGTGGTTCATTTTTCAAAACAAAGAATCCAACTTTGGTACTTTGTGGTTAACTGAAAAGTCCAGAGTTTATACAAATTTCACTAGTTTTTCCACTATGTAATGTTTCTTTGTTTCAGGATCCAATCCTGAACATCAGAAACAAAGTAGTCGTTTTGAAGGCTATGATGTAATAGTGTGTTACCAACAATGTGTAACTTGCACAGCCACTATTAAGATAAAAGAGAAAGATATGGGGTATGGAGGAAAATAAATGAAGCAGGCTAGAGAGTCATAGCTAGAAAAAAATCTGGGGTGTGATGATCAGAATATGGGAGAAAATTGATAAGAAACCTCTAGGTTGTTGAAGGAATTGCATTGCTAAGAAAGCTATGCTTTCATTTAAAAAGTCTTTGAGCATTAGATTACCTCTGAGAAGTCCAAATTGCATGGATGGAAGTAAGCCACAAAACAATATTCCTCAAGGAGAAAAGACTTCAATACCACTTCAGAAGTCATCATAAAAAAAGAATTCAGAAAGCAACATCCAAAAGATTGAATGAGATGCTAAGAAAAAGAATGAAAAATGGAGTTCTTAACCAAGAGACATATCAAGATGTAATGAAGAATTGTCTATCATTCTCAGGGTTGGCAGGGGGCAGTCTTTGTGATGCCAACTCAGCAAAATTTCAGAATTGGCTAACATGTCTTCCATTATTCTCTTTTATGAATGAGGGTTTTTCCCCTTATTACCCTGCTTCAACATGATATATTGGATGTGTATATTGGATGAGCTAAGTTTTCTTTTTAGTTCACAAGTTGTTGGATGAGAAAGAACCACACTGGACTGGATGGAGGTGACAAAGTTATCACTTAGATATACTGATAATTGAGCTTCTACCGTGATTAGCTGGAAATTTAAGTTGTCCCCTGCCAGAAATTTTGATTGGAACTCTAGTGAGTCTTTGTCTCCTCAAAATTCAGAATTCTCCAGTCCAGCCCTGTAGCATCTTATTACCTTCAAGTTATGACTATGTCCTGTGAGTGAGATTGTCCTTGTCTTGAGACAGTCCCCTCCTGTAGCAGTTATTTGTTTCCTTTGTATAAAAAGAATTCAGGGCATTTTGCTCTACCTTTTAGAAGAGTCTGGCCCAATTCTTCAGCCTCAAGCAATCCAAAACGTGAAGACTACCAGTAATGTATGAAGATTCCGTCAGGAACACTCACCTCTGTTGTAGACAGCACTAAGGGTTGGCAGTGACATGAAAGAATTGAGATTATCATGTATCACCAGTGGGACTGCAAAATGATGCATCACTTTTAAAAACCAGTTGGCAGTATCTTATAAAGCTAAACATAAACTTTACCATTATCAGTCAACAATTCCACTTCAAGGTGTTTACTCAAGTGAAATGCAAACCTATGTTCATACACAAGCCTGTAGGCAGATGTTTATAGCAGATTTAATTGTAATCAATAAAAACTAGAAATAAACAACCTGGTTAGATCCATGTAATAAAATACGATTTGATAATAAAAAGGAACAAACTATTGATGCATGCAGCAAATGGATGAATGTCATGTGTATTATGCTAAATGAAAATAACTAGACTCAAAAAGCTACATACTGCATGGTTTCATTTATATGACATTTCTTGCAAAGGAAAAGTCATAAGGACAAATATAGTCTCTGGGGGGTGCCAGGAAATTTTCTCTGCAAAAGAACACAGGAAAATTTGGGGGGTATATAGGACTGTTCTTTATTTTGATTGCATTGGTGGTTACATTATTATATACATTTGTCCAAACTCTCAGAACTGTACACTAAAATGCATAAAATTTACTGTAAATAAAACATACTGAAACTGGAAAAAAAGGAAGAAACAACAACAAAATAATGTAAACACATCTCTGTGCTATCTCAATAAGCCAAGTTGCGTCTTCACATGCAGTTTAATTGCTACTTCCTGAAGTAAGTGAACAGGACCTGTATTTTTCCTCATGGGGCCTTATTTGCCTGAGATCTCCAGGTCTCTAAAATTCCCTCCTGGTTCCCATTCATTAGCTTCTGAAATCCCCAAATAGTTCTTCTCTTTGACATCATTTTAGAAGTGACAGACTATATACAGAGCCTCTTTGGTAATTTATTTACTCATCTGAATGTGAATAATTGTTAGTACACATGCTGATCTGTCCTCAAACTAAGGATTATCTGTGAGTTTGCAACCATTGACAGGAAAAATCGCCAAGATAAAAATTATATTGAATGCAGACAAAATGACGATTTACTGACTTGTTTTATAGACCTTATTTCAATAGCTATTCCCAGTCACGATTCTGTGAATTAGGCTATGTTAATAATATTATGTCTATTTCACAAATAAGGAAATTAAGATTGTTGTAATGTAAGTAACAACTACAAGGGCACCTTTTGATTAGTGCTCCAAGAGAGTTTCTCCAACAGGATTTATACATTCTTCTCTGAGAGAGTTTCAAATCCGACTAAAAATGTAGGATTTCCAGGACCTTGATTTCAAATAACAGGTAAGATTCTATATTCTATACACATTTTGAGTGAGAAGTGGAGTACTTGTAAAAGCAGTAGTGAAACTGATACTATGAGTTATTTGGGCTCAAAATAGAATGTCATAAACATTTTTCTGAAACAACTGGGATCAAGCCCAATTACAAGCTTGATCAAGCCCAATGCTTCCCTTAGTAGGAAGTTCAGTGATACTCATGAAACACTATGCTATGTTCCCAAAAAGGATGGGCAAAAACATTAGACAATGCTCTGAGTAGGTAGCAATTTCATTTGGTTTATTATCTTCCCCTGTTACCATAGGGGACGCTCACAGCAAAAGTCTGAACTGACAGTTGTTTAGATTCCAGAAGGGTCCTCATGAGATTATGTAGATTTGTATCCCATTCACTATTATTTACCACATAATTTCACCCTTTTCATGACATCTATAAAAGCTGACAAAGCAGTCATTCAGAAAATAGATTGTAAAATCAATCATATATACACTTGAATCTTGAACCTACTTCATATTAGACATGTAATTTAGGAAGTAACTCCTCAAATTCTCAGTTTTCTTATCTGTAAAATATTGGTAAATGCATTAACTTTTAATGGAAAGATTAAATGAAACATATCTATATCTGCATATATATAATTCTCTTATTAGTGGTCATAGAACACAGAATATGCTATTAAAAAGCTACGTTATCATGTTTGTCAGAAATTTGTAAACAGAAATATCTTTAGAGACTAGGAATGTAAAGTGAAGTTGCAACATGGCCAGGAGGAAGATTGCAGAGAAAAGTAGCTGCCAGACAATGGATGTCCTGCCAAAGGACCTCCTACACTGTTGGTGGGAATGTAAACTGGTAGAGCCGCTATGGAGAACAGAATGGAGGTTCCTTAAAAAACCAAAAATAGAGCTACCATATGATATAGCAATCTCACCCCTGGGCATATATTAGAAGAAATCTATGGTTCAGAAGGATACATGCACTCCAATGTTCATTGCATCACTATTTACAATAGCCAAGACATGGAAGCAACCTAAATGATGTCCATTGATGAATGGATAAAGAGGATGTGGTACATATTATATACAATGGAATATTAGCCATTCAAAAGAATGAAATAATGTCATTAGCAGCAACATGGATGGACCTAGAGATTATCATACTAAGTGAAATAAGACAGAGAAAGACAAATATGATATTGCTTATATGCGGAATCTAAAAAAATGATACAAATGAACTAATTTACAAAACAGAAACAGACTCACAGACTTCAAAAACAAACTTATGGTTACCAAAGGGGAAACTGGGGGAGGGGGGCGGGAGGGATAAATTGGGAGTTTGGGATTGATATATACACACTACTACATTTAAAATAGGTAACCAACAAGGACCTACTGTATAGCACAGAGAAGTCTGCTCAATATTCTGTAATAGCCTGAATGTGAAAAGAATTTGGAAAAGAATAGATATATTTATACATATAAATAAATCAGCTTGCTGTACACCTGAAACAAACACATTGTAAATCAACTGTAGTCCAATATAAAATGAAAATTTTTAAAAATAGGCAATTGACTTTTCAAAAATCTTCCCAATGCTGACTGGATATCACATGGGCTTTTACTATTCTCTGTCAAAGACTAGTTTTACTTTGTATCGTAAACACTGGAATATAGCTGCATCTGAGACAAATGTGAAAGATATGTATAACTAGGTAACACTCCTTGTGTATTTCAATAAATCTTTCTAACCCAGTAAATAAATTAAATTAAAAGCACAAGCATATCATTAAAAAATAAAAATATGGATCTTGCCAGAGAACAGATGTGCAGGCTAGAATTAAACTCCTGGTCCATGACTTTTCAACCCTCATCTCTGTGATTTAGCTACGGAATGAGAATAAACTGAGTAAGAATGAGTTTTAGGGAAGGAACTCCTTCAAATACAAATCAGAAGGAAAATTAAGCAAGATAGACTGAGTCCCTGGATTTTCACATGAAATGGCTGGTATAGAGTGAGATATCCTGGAGGACACAGAAAAGGCTAAATCAACACAATGTGTGAGGAAAGGCAAGTTGAGAAGTGAATGTACTGGACTTCAAACTCACCCACACCTTGAGACCCTACATATCAGTACCCTCCTTTCCTAAATCAAGACGGAGACCATCATTTCATCCTAATAAGAAGATAGCAACTCATCAGGATTATGCTGAACACCCAAGTTGTGCTTTTTTAAAAAAATGTATTATCTCATTTAACTATTTATAATAATCCAATTTTAGATGTCCCATTACCATCTTCATCTTGGAGATAGAGAAAACAAGGCTCTCAGAAGTTATATTAAGAATAATGTCTCCCAGATAGTAAAAGGTGGGACTGCTTTTTGAATGCATATGTACTTCTTTCCAGAGCCCAAGCTCTGCGTTGATCCGAAGCTTGACTCTGTCAGTTGACATTTGTGTAAAGGTCCACAAAACACTTAACCTTTTGTAGGTCTGTTGAGAGGATTAAGCATTTTAAAATATATTAAACGTAAATGTGTACTTGGAATGAGAACTGTGTAAATGTAAGGTGTTAACAGACTCATGCGATCTGATTTGGGAGACGTATGTATGGCAAATATGTGACCTTAGACAAATCATAACCTCTTTCTGCACTTTAGTTTGTTCATTTGCACAAGTGGGAAGTTGGCCATGTAATCTCTATGGATCTTTCAGCTTCAACAGTGTGTAACTATAAGATAATCTATTTACTATGTTTTTTGGTTCAGATCTATGCTTTAGATCAGAGAATCATGAAGAATAATTTATTGCCGTAATATTATGGTAAAATAAACGGTGTTTTTATATTTAAATTTAAGTGAAATCTCTTTGCTGTTTACCAAATATTCCTTGCTTTCTCATTACTACAGAGAATTTAGATATTCTCATGGAGAATGGTACAGAGGTGACGGATTTCATCCTGGTGGGTCTAACCAATACCCCAGAACTTCAGATTCCTCTCTTTATTGTGTTCACCCTCATTTTACTCATCAGTGCTTTTGGAAACCTGGGGATGATCACATTGATCCTGTTGGACTCCCATCTCCACACCCCAATGTACTTTTTCATCATTAATCTGTCCTTGGTGGACTTTGGCTACTCCTCAGCTGTCACACCTAAAGTGATGGCTGGGTTCCTTAGAGGAGACAAGATCATCTCCTACAATGCATGTGCTGCTCAGATGTTCTTATTTGCAGCCTTTGCCAGTGTGGAAAATTTCCTCTTAGCCTCAATGGCCTATGACCGCTATGCAGCAGTATGTAAACCCCTACATTATACCATCACCATGACGACAAGTGTGTGTACACGTCTGGCCATAGGCTCCTATGCATGTGGTTTCTTGAATGCTTCCATCCATGTTGGAGGTACATTCAGCCTTTCTTTCTGTAAGTCCAATGTGGTCCATCACTTTTTCTGTGACATTACAGCTGTCATGGCTCTCTCTTGCTCGGATAAACACATTAGTGAGGTGGTTCTTGTTTTAATTTCAAGCTTTAATGTCTTTTTTGCTCTTCTGGTAATATTGATTTCCTACCTTTTCATATCGATCACCGTCTTGAAGAGGCACTCAGCTAAGGGATACCAAAAAGGTTTGTCCACCTGCGCTAGTCACCTCTCTGCAGTCTCCATCTTCTATGGGACAGTCATCTTTATGTACTTACAACCCAGCTCCAATCATTCCATGGACACAGACAAAGTGGCATCTGTGTTCTATGCTATGGTCATTCCCATGCTGAACCCTATCGTCTACAGCCTGAGGAACAAAGAGGTTAAAAGTGCATTCAAGAAGGTTTTGGGGAAAGCAAAATTCTCTCTAGCCTTTGGATTTTAATGTTGTGTGATGTACAATAATCTAGTTTCATTTCTCTCAGGTCATCCCATTCTCTTTTTTAGCCCTAAAATGTATTTAATCCTAAAGTTATATCCTCACCACTTCAAAATATGTTATTTAGGGATAATAAAATATGTCCAGAAATGTAATACTTGGACTAGTATGGTTCAAGGAAAGAATAAGATGTTTTGCGTCCTGCTTCTCAAAAACATTACTCATGGCATTTGATTTATTCACTTGTTACACAGGCATTTTCTCTACCACATGCCAGGGGAAACATACATGTAAATCAGTGGGACAAACAAGGCTATGAACAGAAATACATATGTGTGCTCTATGTGGACATGTGGTCACATACACAAGACAATGGTATAAATGTAAGCAATACATAAAGTGTAGGTAGTTTTTAATAAAATAATTTAAGATAACTTTTGGGTTATTAGAATATAAATTTATGTCTAATCTTATTTATTTAGTTGACTCTTCTAAGAGTCTTAGTTAGAAAAAAATATTATGTAATTCTAAATGACAGTATGTGCTTTATTGGCACACATTATGGAAAGACACATAAATATTACTTTTAAATGGAGTTATGTTTCTGTCTTGACTGAGTCATTTTGTAGAACCAAATGTTCACATTAAATTTTTTGAAAGGATGAAAGAGCTAGAATAGAAAAAAAATGGAGGAAAATAAAAGCATTTCAATTTTTCATATATGACTTTTGAACCAGACACCATTTTAGGTATTAAGGCTAGAGTTGTGAAAAAATCAGATAAAGTCAGTAATACTCTCATGGGGTTTACATTCTAATTGGGGGAAAATACTTACAAGTGAACATATAAATATACAATGCTTTGTTATAAAGCAGAAACTAACACACCATTGTAAAGCAATTATACTCCAATAAAGATGTTAAAAAAAAAAAAGTCCATTGGTGGAAAAAATAAATAAATAAATATACAATGAGTGTTAATAAAGGCTATGTAAAATAAAGCAGAGTGATAAATAAGGTTGCAAGAAAAGGAGGAATTTTATGAAGGAGGTAAAGGATTGTATCTATGATATGGTATCATTTAATCAAGCACATAATGAAATAAGGGGACATCCTAGGTAGAGGAAACAGGTAGTAAACTGTCCTGCACTAAAAGTATGTTTTGAATTGTCATAGAGTAGAAAAAAATCAGAGTTTATACAACTAGCTGAATGACTAGGGGAATGATAACAAATGATGTAACTCGACTAAAGTACGAGTGAATGAGTTGCAATAACCGTTTAAAAGCATTTAAGGACAGAACAACGTGTAACATTATTGTTATTCTCGTTATATTTATTTAACGCAATGTGAAGAGTTGGTGGTCATATGTGCATAAATTGAAAACAGCCTTTATTTTCTCTCCTCTTGTATGCTGCCATTTTTAAAAAAATTATTATGAGAACATGTTGTTTTAAACAAATAAATCAGTGCTAACATAAATGATAATTCTATGAAAATGCTATGTTTATAGATAAAATGTACCAACAAAAATTTACACACTTTAGCAAGGTAGAGAGCAAGAAAATAGCACCTGCCAGCACCTCTGGTGGCCACTTTAAGAATAGCAAATAAACCTCCACCACATAGAGTCTGGGAGCTTTTCAAACTGCTGTTTCTGCCCTGGACCCCGGGGTGAGGGAATCTGTGCATGAGCCCTTTGAGAGCAGTTTCTCAGTTTGCTATAGCACTTTGGGGCTCACGGATTTGAGCCCCATTTGTTTTCAAAGCCAGATGCTTTGGGGGCTCATCTCTCAGGTGCAGGTCTAAAGAGGTGGGGTGCCGAATGTGGTGTACAAACCCTTTGTTCCTCAGAGAGAAGCTCCAGAGTAATGAGTTCCCTCCCAATTGTGGGTTGCTCTGCCAGGGGTGAGGTTTATGTCTTATCCTCTCCTATCCACCTCAATGTGACCCTGCTATTGTCTAATGCAGAGCTGATCATCTGTTCTCAGAACTTTTTCAGAGGGAATTGTAGTATGTGTAGGTGTAGATTCAGTGTGTCCATGGGAGGAAGTGAGGTCAGGATCTTCCTATGTAGCCATCTTGGAACACAAAAAAAGGCTACTTGTACCTGATTTTAGGTGGGGGGACAGTTTTTCACTTTTGAAAATTGTTAGCTGTGGGTTTTCATAAATGCACTTTGTCAGATTGAGGAAGTTCAATTCTACTCCTACTTTTCTGAGTGTTATTTTTCATGAAGGCATGTAAGATTTTGTCAAATGCTTTTTTTTTTGGCCGTGCCGAGTGGCATATGGGGTCTTAGTTCCCCAACCAGGGATTGGACCCACACCCTCTACATTGGAAGCGTGGGGTCTTAACCACTGGATGTCCAGGGATGTCCCTCAAATAATTTTTTTGAATCAATAAGATGATTATGTTTATCCTTCATTATATTGAAATGGTTTACTTCACTTATTGATCTTCATATATTGAACCATTCTTGCATTCCTGGGATAAATCCTACTTAGTCATGGTTTATAATCTTTTTAATATGTTCACTGATTTACTTTGCTAACATTTTGTTGACTATTGTAGCATCTATATTCATGAAAGATATTGGTCTATAGCGTTTTTGGGTTTTTTTTTTTTTTTTTGCTCATGTTTTTGACACATTTTGCCATCATGGTAATGCTGCCCTCATAAAATGACTTAGGAAGAGTTCTCTTCTGTACTATTTTTTGGAAGAGTTTCAGAAACACTGATATTTATTGTTTTTTAAATACTTTTGGAATTCACCAGTGATGCCATCTTTTCCTGTTTTTGCTTTTGTTGTCGTTGAAAAGTTCACATCGATTTAATCTCTTCCTGTTATATGACTGCTCAGATTTTATATTTTGATATTTTGACACAATATTGGTAATTTAGGTTTTTCTAAGAATTTGTATATTTCATCTGGACTACTGATAGTTGTACAGTTGTTAATAGTTAGTATTATAATCTTTTTTATTTCTGTAAGACTGGTAGTAATGTCCCTCTTTTTATTTCTCATTTTAATAATTTGAGTCTTTGCTCTTTTTTTTTCATAGTCAGCCTACAAAGGTTTGCCATTTTTGTTGTTTTTTTAAAAGAATCAACTTTAGCTTTGTTGTCTCCTCTGTTGTTTTTATTGTCTATTTCACTTATCTCCACTCTAATCTGTATTATTTCCTTCCGTCTTTAAGCTTTGGTTTTAGTGAGCACTTCTTTTCCCTTAAAGTGTAAAGTTAGGTTATTGATTTGAGATCTTTCCTCATTTTTAAAATGAACACTCACAGCTGTAAGGATCTCTATGAGCACTGTTTTCGTTAACTATTCAATATTTGATGTGTAGTGTTTTCATTTATATTTGTCTTAAAGTATTTTTTATTTCTCTTCTGTTTTCTTCTTTAACCCATTGGTTGTATAAAGCGTGTTTTTAAATTCAAAACTATGTGAATTTTCTTAAAATATTCTTTCTGTCCTTATCCATTTCTCTGCTCTCATTTCTTTTTTTACATCTTTATTGGAGTATAATTGCTTTACAATGGTGTGATAGTTTCTGCTTTATAACAAAGTGAATCAGCTATACATATACATATATCCACATATCTCCTCCCTCTTGCATCTCCCTCACACCCTCCCTATCCCACCCATCTAGGTGGTCACAAAGCACCGAGCTGACCTCCCTGCTCTATGCGGCTGCTTCCCACTAGCTATCTATTTTACATTTGGTAGTGTGTATATGTCCATGCCACTCTCTCACTTTGTCCCAGCTTCCCCTTCCCACTCCCCATGTCCTCAAGTCCATTCTCTACATCTGCGTCTTTATTCCTGTCCTGCCCCTAGGCTTTTCAGAACCTTTTTTTTTTTTTTTAGATTCCATATATATGTGTTAGCATAACGTATTTCTTTTTCTCTTTCTGATCTATTTCACTCTGTATGACAGACTCTAGGTCCATCCACCTCACTACAAATAACTCAGTTTCGTTTCTTTTTATGGCTGAGTAATATTCCATTGTATATATGTGCCACATCTTCTTTTTTTTTTTTTTTTTTTTTCACTTAGATGTGGAATTTTTTTAAAAAAAGAGTCAAACTCATAGAAACAGAATAGAAAAGTGGTTGCCAGGGGCTAGGGGGTGGGGGAAATAGGGAGAGGTTGGTAAAAGGGTACAAACTTTCAGCTATAAGATGAATAAGACCTGAGGATCTAATGTATAATATGGTGATTATAGTTGATAACACTGTATGTATAATTTTTTTTTTATAATTTTTTTTTCAAACATCTTTATTGAAGTATAATTGCCTCACAATAGTGTGTTAGCTTCCGCTCTACAACAAAGTGAATCAGCTACACATATACAATACGTTCCCATCTCTCTTCCCTCTTGCATCTCCCCCCCTCCCACCCTCCCCATCCCACCCCCCTAGGCGGCCACAAAGCACCGAGCTGATCTCCCTGTGCTATGCGGCTGCTTCCCACTAGTTATCTATTTTACATTTGGTAGTGTATATATGTCCATGACACTCTCTCACCCTGTCACATCTCACCCCACCCCCTCCCCATATCCTCAAGTCCATTCTCTAGTAGGTCTGTGTCTTTATTCCCGTCTTGCCACTAGGTTCTTCATGGCCTTTTTTTTTTTTTTCCCTTAGATTCCATATATATGTGTTAGCATACTGTATTTGTTTTTCTCTTTCTGACTTACTTCACTCTGTATGACAGACTCTAACTCCATCCACCTCATTACAAATACCTCCATTTCATTTCTTTTTATGGCTGAGTAATATTCCATTGTATATATGTGCCACATCTTCTTTATCCATTCATCCGATGATGGGCACTTAGGTTGCTTCCATGTCCTGGCTATTGTAAATAGAGCTGCAATGAACATTTTGGTACATGACTCTTTTTGACCTATGGTTTTCTCAGGGTATATGCCCAGTAGTGGGATTGCTGGGTCGTATGGTAGTTCTATTTGTAGTTTTTTAAGGAACCTCCATACTGTTCTCCATAGTGGCTGTATCAATTTACATTCCCACCAACAGTGCAAGAGTGTTCCCTTTCCTCCACACCCTCTCCAGCATTTATTGTTTGTAGATTTTTTGATGATGGCCATTCTGACTGGTGTGAGGTGATACCTCACTGTAGTTTTGATTTGCATTTCTCTAATGATTAGTGATGTTGAGCATCCTTTCATGTGTTTGTTGGCAATCTGTATATATTCTTTGGAGAAATGTCTATTTACGTCTTCTGCCAAATTTTGGATTGGGTTGTTTGTTTTTTTGATGTTGAGCTGCTTGTAAATTTTGGAGATTAATCCTTTGTCAGTTGCTTCATTTGCAAATATTTTCTCCCATTCTGAGAATTGTCTTTTCATCTTGTTTATGTTTTCCTTTGCTGTGCAAAAGCTTTTAAGTTTCATAGGTCCCATTTGATTATTTTGTTTTTATTTCCCTTTCTCTAGGAGGTGGGTCAAAAAGGATCTTGTTGTGATTTATGTCATAGAGTGTTCTGCCTATGTTTTCCCCTAAGATTTTTATAGTGTCTGACCTTAAATTTAGGTCTTTAATCCATTTTGAGTTTACGTTTGTGTATAGTGTGATCTATATTTCTGTTTTTGTGCCAGTACCATACTGTCTTGATTACTGCAGCTGTGTAGTATAGTCTGAAGTCAGGGAGCCTGATTCCTCCAGCTCCATTTTTCTTTCTCAAGATTGCTTTGGCTATTCGGGGTCTTTTGTGTTTCCATATAAATCGTGAAATTTTTTATTCTAGTTCTGTGACAAATGCCATTGGTAGTTTGACAGGGATTGCATTGAATCTGTAGATTGCTTTAGGTAGTATAGTCATTTTCACAATGTTGATTCTGCCAATCCAAGAACATGGTATATCTCTCCATCTGTTTGTATCATCTTTAATTTCTTTCACCAATGTCTTACAGTTTTCTGCATACTGGTCTTTTGTCTCTTTAGGTAAGTTTATTCCTAGGTATTTTATTCTTTCTATTGCAATGGTAAATGGGAGTGTTTCCTTAATTTCTCTTTCAGATTTTTCATCATTAGTGTATAGGAATGCAAGAGATTTCTGTGCATTAATTTTGTATCCTGCTACTTTATCAAATTCATTGATTAGCTTTAGTAGTTTTCTGGTAGCATCTTTAGGATTCTCTATGTATAGTATCATGTCATCTGAAAAAAGTGACCGTTTCACTTCTTCTTTTCTGATTTAGATTCCCTTTATTTCTTTTTCTTCTCTGATTGCTGTGGCTAAAGCTTACAAAACTATGTTGAATAATAGTGGTGAGAGTGGACATCCTTGTCTTGCTCCTGATCTTAGAGGAAATGGTTTCAGTTTTTCACCATTGAGAACAATGTTGGCTGTGGGTTTGCCATATATGGCTTTTAGCATGTTGAGGTAAGTTCCCTCTCTGCCTACTTTCTGGAGGGTTTTAATCATAAGTGGGTGTTGAATTTTGTCAAAAGCTTTTTCTGCATCTATTGAAATGATCATATGATTTTTCTCCTTCAATTTGTTAATATGGTTTATCACATTGATTGATTTGCGGATACTGAAGAATCCTTGCATTCCTGGGATAAACCCCACTTGATCAGGGTGTATGATTCTTTTAATGTGCCGTTGGATTCTGTTTGCTAGTATTTTGCTGAGGATTTTTGCATCTATGTTCATCAGTGATATTGGCCTGTAGTTTTCTTTCTTTGGGACATCTTTGTTTGGTTTTGGTATCAGGGTGATGGTGGCCTCATAGAATGAGTTTGGGAGTGTTCCTCCCTCTGCTATATTTTGGAAGAGTTTGAGAAGGATCAGTGTTTGCTCTTCTCTAAATGTTTGATAGAATTCGCCTTTAAAGCCATCTGGTCCTGGGCTTTTGTTTGTTGGAAGATTTTAAATCACAGTTTCAATTTCAATGCTTGTGGCTGGTCTGTTTATATTTTCTATTTCTTCCTGGTTCAGTCTCGGAAGGTTGTGCTTTCCTAAGAATTTGTCCATTTCTTCCAGGTTGTCCATTTTATTGGCATATAGTTGCTTGTAGTAATCTCTCATGATCCTTTGTATTTCTGCGGTGTCAGTTGTTCCATCTCCTTTTTCATTTCTAATTCTATTGATTTGAGTCTTCTCTCTTTTTTTCTTGATGAGTCTGGCTAGGGGTTTATCAATTTTGTTTATCTTCTCAAAGAAACAGCTTTTAGTTTTATTGATCTTTGCTATTGTTTCCTTTATTTCTGTTTCATTTATTTCTGATCTGATCTCTATGATTTCTTCCTTCTGCTAACTTGGGGGGTTTTTTGTTCTTCTTTCTTTAATTGCTTTAGGTGTAAGATTAGGTTGTTTGTTTGAGATGTTTCTTGTTTCTTGAGGTAGGATTGTATTGCTATGTACTTCCCTCAGAACTGCTTTTCTGCATCCCATAGGTTTTGGGTTGTTGTGTTTTCATTGTCATTTGTTTCTAGGTATTTTTTGATTTCCTCTTTGATTTCTTCAGTGATCTCTTGGTTATTTAGTTGTGTATTTTTTAGCCTCCATTTGTATTTTTGTATTTTTTACAAATTTTTTCCTGTAATTTATATCTAGTCTCATAGCATTGTGGTAGGAAAAGATACTTGATACGATTTCAATTTTCTTAAATTTACCAAGGCTTGATTTGTGACCCAAGATATGATCTATCCTGAAGAATGTTCCATGAGCACTTGAGAAGAAAGTGTATTCTGTTGTTTTTGGATGAAATGTCTTATAAATATCACTTAAGTCCATCTTGTTTAATGTGTCATTTAAAGCTTGTGTTTCCTTATTTATTTTCATTTTGGATCATCTGTCCATTGGTGAAAGTGGTGTGTTAAAATCCCTTACTATTATTGTGTGACTGCCGATTTCCCCTTTTATGGCTGTTAGCATTTGCCTTATGTATTGAGGTGCTCCTATGTTGGGTGCAGAAATATTTACAATTGTTATATCTTCATCTTGGATTGATCCCTTGATCATTATGTAGTGTCCTTCTTTGTCTCTTGTAATAGTCTTTATTTTAAAGTCTATTTTGTCTGATATGAGAATTGCTACTCCAGCTTTCTTTTGATTTCCATTTGCATGGAATATCTTTATCCATCCCCTCACTTTCAGTCTGTATGTGTCCCTAGGTCTGAAGTGAGTCTCTTGTAAATGGCATATATATGGGTCTTGTTTTTGTATCCATTCAACCAGTCTATGTGTTTTGGTTGGAGCACTTAATCCATTTATATTTAAGGTAGTTATTGATATGTATGTTCTTATTACCATTTTCTTAACTGTTTTGGGTTTGTTATTGTAGGTCTTTTCCTTCTTTTGTGTTTCCTGCCTAGAGAAGTTCCTTTAACATTTGGTGTAAAGCTAGTGTGGTGGTGCTGAATTCTCTTAGCTTTTGCTTGTCTGTATAGATTTTAATTTCTCCATCGAATCTGAATTAGAACCTTGCTGGGTAGAGTGATCTTGGTTGTAGGTTTTTCCCTTTCATCACTTTCAATATGTCCTGCCACTCCCTTCTGGCTTGCAGAGTTTCTGCTGAAATATCAGCTGTTAACCTTATGGGGATTCCCTTGTATGTTATTTGTTATTTTTCCCTTGCTGCTTTTAATATTTTTTCTTTGTATTTAATTTTTGATAGTTTGATTAATATGTGTTTTGGGGTGTTTCTCCTTGGATTTATCCTGTATGGGACTCTCTGAACTTCCTGGACTTGATTGAATATTTCCTTTCCTGTATTAGGGAAGTTTTCAACTATAATCTCTGCAAATATTTTCTCAGGCTCTTTCTTTTTCTCTTCTTTTTCTGGGACCCCTATAATTCGAATGTTGGTGCATTTAATGTTGTCCCAGAGGTTTCTGAGACTGTCGTCAATTCTTTTCATTCTTTCCTCTTTCTTCTGCTCTGTTGTAGTTATTTCCACTATTTTATCTTCCAGGTCACTTATCTGTTCTTCTGCCTCAGTTATTCTGCTATTGATTCCTTCTAGAGAATCTTTAATTTCATTTAGTGTGTTGTTCATCATTGTTTGCTCTTTAGTTCTTCTTGGTCCTTGTTAAATGTTTCTTGTATTTTCTCCATTCAATTTCCAAATTTTGATCATCTTTACTGTCATTACTCTGAATTCTTTTTCAGGTTGACTGCCTATTTCCTCTTCATTTGTTTAGTCTGGTGGGCTTTTACCTTGCTCCTTCATCTGCTGTGTGTTTCTCTGTCTTTTCATTTTGCTTAACTTACTGTGGGGTCTCCTTTTCACAGGCTGCATGTTCGTAGTTCACGTTGTTTTTTGTGTCTGCTCCCAGTTGGTGAGGTTGGTTCAGTGGGTTGTGTAGCCTTCCTGGTGGAGGGGACTGGTGCCGGTGTTCTGGTGGATGAGGTTGGATCTTGTCTTTCTGGTGGGCAGGACCACGTCCAGTGGTGTGTTTTGGGCTGTCTGTGACCTTATTATGATTTTCTCTGCTAATGGGTGGTGTTGTGTTCCTGTCTTGCTAGTAGTTTGTCATGGGGTGTCCAGCACTGTAGCTTGCTGGTCGTTGAGTGGAGCTGGGTCTTAGCATTGAGATGGAGATCTCTGGGAGAGCTTTCACCATTCGATATTACATGGAGCCAGGAGGTCTCTGGTGGATCAATGTCCTGCACTTGGCTCTCCCACCTCAGAGCCACAGGTCTGACACCCGGCCAGAGCACAAAGACCCTGTCAACCACACGGCTCCAAACTCCAGAACGCCACACTCCAGGGGGCCTCCTTTGGATGTGTTGCCTTCCCCTTCCACCCTACACTTTCCTTTTAAAGTTCTTTGTTGTGCATCTTCCTGTCATTCATAATAGAAGTAAATGTATGTGGTACATACATATAATGGAATATTACTCAGCCATAAAAAAGAACCAAATAATGCCATTTGCAGCAACATGGATGGACCTAGAGATTGTCATACTGAGCGAAGTAAGTCCGACACAGAAAGACAAATATCATATGATATCGTTTATATGTGGAATCTAAAAAAAAAAAAAAGTTCAAATGAACCTATTTACAAAACAGAGATAGAGTCACAAATGTAGAAAACAAACTTGTGTTTACCAAGGGGGAAAGGGGTGGGGATAAATTGGGAGACTGGGTTTGACATATACACACTACTATATATAATATAGATAACTAATAAGAACCTACTCTATAGCACAGGGAACACTACCCAGTACTCTGTAATGACCTATATGGGAATAGAATCTAAGAAAGAGTGGATATATGGATATGTGTAACTGATTCACTTTGTTGTACAGCAGAAACAAACACAACATTGTAAATCCACTCTACTCCCATAAGAATTAATTAAAAATAATAAAAATTTGAAATTTAAAAATTTTAAAAAGAATTAAATGTAGTCAGTAAACATTTAGAGATATTACCACCTTTATCACCACCAACACCAGCATCTTTCCCAGATTAATAAAAACAAGAAAATGTCAACTTATTTCAGAGCTTATTGAAGGAAAGTCCTCTCCTTAGAATATTGTGATAAACCTATTGTACCTGCAGAAATTGAAGTCCACGTTAAGAACTTTCTGTAAATGGGAAGTAACCAATTCCCTACAGAACAACAATGGGGTTGGAGTCTAGAACCTTCACAAAGCAAGGACAAGAGGAACCTGTTGATCAGAGTAGTAACTTTCTCCTAGTAAGTGTTTCTTAATGAGGTGACCATCAAAATGTGCCACTCAGATCTCCTCCTTCAGGAAGGATTGCCCCAGATGCTGAGTTGAATCCACCACTGTGTCCATGCCATGGCCGTACTGCCCACAGGCTGCTTTTAGCTAATGTTTGACTGTGTTAGCAATACTAAAGCAAATCTATTCCTGCAAGATGCAGGGCTCCTATGGCTAGAGACTGTGCCTGAGGAGATGACATTGGCCTGGTTAAAACTCTCTTAGAACTACACTGCAGTCTGAGACTCTGGCCATCCCACCCTCCTTCCCTCTCTTCCTCCTCCATAAGTATCAGATCTACATCACAGTCCAACATCTCTCCCTGCCTCTGCTGGCTCCAGCCCCCTTTTCTCAGAAGAGCTTTTACCCCAATATCTCTCACACATCTAATCTTGTCTTGGTATCTGCTTTTCTGAGTATCCAGATCAATGCACTTAATAATAAGGAACTGGCAGCTCATAGCATACCTTCTAAAATGTTATATTATGTTGTCTGTATTTTAACTAGGCATAAGATAACTCTTCAGTAAAATGTATAGAGTCTTATCAGGATGTGAATTCATTATTTTCTAGTTAGACATTTTCCCCCCCATAAAATTATCTGATAAATAACCTCTCCAACTACACACACACACACACACACACACACACACACACACTGACAGATAATGATAGATGATAGATCAACAGGTAGATATAGAGATACAGAGATACAGAGATGACAGAAATAGAGATAGACATCTATAAAGAGAGTAAGAGGCATAACTAACAGTTTGGGCCTTATAGACATCCCAACAATGTGAACTGAAAATCTTATGGAATGCCAGCTTAATAAATATAATTTATGCCTGAGTGTACTACAGAGTAGACTTCCAATTATTTAACTATTTTTAAAAATTTATGTGATACCTTATATTAATTTGCTTGTGAGCCATGTGAACATGGAATACATAGATGGACATGTCCTGCCTTGTCCCAGTAAAGTACCCACTGTATTAGCTGTCTTGGGCAGAGAATTCCTAGAATAAGAACAGGTATTTGGGTGATCAGAAAGCTCTAAAAATGCCTAATACAAAATAATGGAATAAGCAAACACAGGTTCTGGTGCAAACCTGAATTCCTCTAGAGCAGTAAGGGCTGTCAGCTGGATTCCTGCATCAGAATCACTGGCAGTAATTGGCGAAATTGTTGCTCCCAAGGTCCCGTACCCAATACCACCCAATCAGAACTTCTATGAAGAATGGAGAAACATCCTTTTGAAACATCCAGTGACTCTACGTAAACTAAAGTTTATATATCAAGGATGTGCAAATCAAATCTTCTTTTAACATTGACCCACATTAAGATACCAGAGCCTACTTATCTTCATTTTTACTGATGTTCCTCAGTCAATGTTGATAATCCTTAGGGTTCAGCGGTTGAGGTCACATCCCCAGTGACCCTCTGCTAAGCCTCTCTCTAAAGTCTTTACTTTTGTTTTGTGCTTGTCTAAACTAGGATATGAAAGCTCCTGAGAAGATGGCATGTATAAGAACTCCACAAGGAATTTTTCTGCATTGATAATTGATATTCCCACTCATATTCTTTAATTTCTTTTGTTTTTAAGTTTGCTCTTTAAAAATAGTTTTTTGAAGGAAAGTATGCCAGTAGGCTTTACTTCTTTCACCCAAATTCCCTTTGGAATTAGTTAAATCTAGTCCCTGTAAATCAGGGAAGAAAAGTAGAGTTACTGCAACAACAAATTACTCATTCCATGAAGTGCTGGGTCCATCACTGCAGTATTTCCTAATAGTTTTTTTTTTTTATAAAATATGGCACATGAGAAACACATTCTTGGTTAATCAAATATCTGAGTTACCTTCATCCAATTCTCCAAGTATTTTTCCCCTGAGGGATAATGGATGGGAGTGGGGATACAGGTGGAATTGGGAACAGAGGCTCTAACAATGCACCCATGCTCTTACAGGCAACTAATGGCTGAACCAGGATGCAAACTCAGGTCAAGACAATCCCAAAGTCTAAGCACTTTCTATTTTGCTGTGGTCAGCTATTTTGCATGAACAAGTGTGTGTGTGTGTGTGTGTGTATGTGTGTGTGTGTGTGTGTGTTTTCACAGTCATAAGTCCCCTTTCCAAGCTCCCGTTACCCCAGATGTGTCTTGGTTTCTTAGGACCATTCACTTTTTCCCTCATTCCCCCAAACAAGGATCCACACAGACAACTTGCTTCTAAAGAAATCTTTCAGACAGGAGTTAATCTATATTATTCAAGATGAAGAGCTGGTAAGAAAGAATCGATATTTCCTTAGAGATAAACAGAGAAAAGGATGCTCTGATTTCAGATAACCATCCCTAATTCATTTAACTGAAATATCTTTACAACAGTCAGGAAAATGCATCAGACAACCTTAGATGGATAGAAAGAAGATTTAAACACATACAGCCCAGCTAGCTACAATTCTGTGTTCACATACCAACTTCTCAATCTTTATCTTGAGTTGAATAATTCATTCCCATAGCGTTCCAGACCTGAGTCTTAAGCTATTTATTCAATTATTCAACAAATAGTTTTGGGCACCTTCTATATGTCCAGCCCAGTGGTTCTCAGCTGAGGGCAATTTAGCCTCCCAGGGAAACATTTTTAATGTCTGGAGAAATTTTGGGTTATCATAAACAGTGGGTAGGAGCTGATGCTGCTGTCATCTAGTGAGTAGAATCAAGGATGCTGTGAAATATTCTACAGTGTGCAGGACAGCCCCTCACAACAGAATCATCCAGCCCAAAATGTCAACAGTGCCCAGTTGGAAGCACCTTTTGTTACACGTACAATATACATACAAGTTGAGGAGGAGGAGACAGTCTTTGTCCTCACTGAGCTTACACACGGCTAATGGAGATGGAAATTAATCAAACATGTAAAATTACAGCAGTGACAGTTGCAATGATGGAGGGATACATGAGATTCCAAAAAGAAAGTTCCCAAAAGTGCTTTTGACCCTGACATGACCAAAGTCAGGGAAAACTTCCCTGAGGAAATTGTAATGGAAATGGGACAAAGGATAAGTAGGAGTTACTTCGGTAAAGAGAAAAGAAGAAGGGGCAGTCTCAGCAGAGTGAACAGCATGTGCAAAGGTCTGGTGGTGGGAAGAAGGATGGTGAGAAGGGACTGCAAGAAACACATGGTCTCTGGAGCAAAGAACTAGGAGGAGGATAGAAGTTAGTAGGTTCAGCCTTTACATGGCCTATAAACAATATTACGTTTCATCTTTGACATAAGAGCCAGACTTTACTTCCACTAAAAAGTAATTGAGAGCAATGTGGCTGGATGAAGCTTGCTGTAGAGGAATAAGAATATGCTTTAGAGTCAAGCAAACTCCATCTCAGCTACTTGCTGCATCTATTCTTGGTCAAATTACTCAAATTCTATCAACCTTTTACCTGTGACTTACACCTGTAAATAGAAATATCACTCATTTTGCTGAGTTCTTGTAAGGGTTAAATAACATAATAATAAAATGTGTAAATGGGATACCAATAGTACTTCCTTCTTAGAATTGTTGTAAGGATGAAATGAGTTAATATATGCAAAGTGTGTGAAATATAGGTAGTGCAATATAAGACCTGCACATGCACACACATCAAAGTACTACATTAATCACTCTAGACCCATGCAGAGGGCTTACCTTTGAATATATGGGGCACGTGGGATCATACATTCACACACAGACATATAAACATCTATAAACACATAACCAGGCAACAATTTTTCAAGGAATAAGCTAATTTGCTAAAACCTAGGGGAATGTCTCTGCTCGTGGAGAGTTAAACAAAGAAACATACCATGGAAAAGGTGAAACATTTGATAAATACTCACTGAGGATCTATTAAATACATAGCACTATGCTAGGTCGCATGGAAGCCAGATAAAATATAAAATATGGTCTCAATTCTCCAGGGTGATAATAATTTGAGACTTGGGCTGAACTCAGCTCTGGTCATCTGGTAGGTATAAACTCCTTGGAACAGGATGTTCAAATGACCTTGATTAGGTAACTTCCTATTTCTCAGAAAATTATTTTGAACACTGAAAATGTCAATAAAGGGTTTAATACTGGCTCTTACTATGACAAACATACCCCAGACCTTCCATTGACTGGGTATCCCAAGTGGAGAGACAGTTTCAGTTGGACTAATTATCTTGTAACAGGGGAGGAGATCAGCAATCACTACACCACCTTCTTCTGGGAGATGGAATTTATGAGACAAGACCCTAGATAGCAAAGTAATTTACTCCTGCCGTGGTTTTTAATTTAGGAAGGTTACTGAAGTCTCAGTCCAACTGGGTAGTCTCTCCAGGCTCATGGTCCTCGTTTCTCTATCCATCAGAGTGGTCAGATATCACCTGCTAGGTCCTGTCTTTTATGAATGTAACCAAGAATACTGGCTCAGTAAACTCCTCTCCCTTCTCATGCTAAAGGTAAGGGAAAGCCTTTTTCTACCTCCTTGTAGATTTGCAACATACCAGGCACTTGCTGATGCTGGCTAGAAAAGCACGTAATGGCTTTACAAGTAGATACTTCAGGATTTCAGAACTAGTTCAGCCCATGACTTAACAGAGTTTCTCTGAATTCACTTGGAAAGCTTATTCTTCTGTTTAAAATGATAATTACTAATCTCAGTCCAAGAAATATTGGAGGAATGACTAATATACATTTAAGGTTTAAGGATTTATAAAAACCTTTTCCTCACAAGGTACCTCATTTAATCCCCTGCTATGAAGCAGCTATTATTATCATCCCCTTGAAAGATTTAAAGGAGAGAAGAATTAACATTTATTATGCAATTTTAAAGGTTTCATACACCAAGCCAAGGGTTCTAAATACTTTATCTCATCACAACTCCATTAGGTAAGTATTATTATTTACATCTTTTAAACATGAGAAAAGAGAAATTAATGTAAGATGATCTGCCCAGGCGAGAACAATAGATGGAGATTCTACTGCAGGTCTAGTATTGCTAAATCCAGTAACCTTTTTTTGCACGGTGCTAACTAGACAATTGGAAAGCTGCTCCAGCCTACACTTTCTGTATTTCCAGAATGCACATAGACAACGTTTCTCATGACACTTTTGCCAACTACAGATGCTCTTGCTGAAGAAGTAAGAAGGAAGATGAGAATGTAATGTGGGGTGTGACTTGGAGGCCCTGAGATGGGTGTGGATTAACGAATAGATGCCAGCCTGGGGCAGACTTCTGGGGATGATGCCAAAGTGCTGTTATCTTGCCTCTGTCCTATGCAATATATTTACTGTCAAACTGGAATAGCAAGGTGACGATATGTTGATATAATACACTTCACTCTCTTTGAACCGCAAAATTCACTATTTTGTCCACAATATGAACTCCACTACTCTACCTACGTCTCTTAATTTCTATTTTTTCAGATCTAAGATTAAATATTACTTCCTCTAGGAAGCCTTTTAAGAAACCCTTAATCACAGCTATGCAAGAGCCCCAGGTTGCACAATCTTATAACACACTGTTTTTCTTTACAACACTTAGTGACAGTTTTAATTATATGGATATACATGGCATATATATATATATATATAACATGTAATATGTAAATATATAATATATTTTTATATATGTACATGCCAGATTCTTTAACAGTGTCTGTCTCTCTCATTAAGATATATAACCCCTTGGACACAATTGTGCCATTTTGATCACCATTGTATATGGCTTGGCACTTAATTAATAAAAAAAAATGTGAGTGACTGTACGAAGGATACATTAAGATGTGGAGTCCCAGACTGAGGATTTTTTTTAAATGTCAGTCTCAACAGATTAAAGCTATGGACCAATGTTCAAGAAGTGATGAAGGATGTTCTGCTTTTCTGAATGAAAAAACAAATGTTTAGAGTTTTAGCATCCAGAGAGTTACATATCAGTCCAAGTCTTTCCATGGTCTTTCCTAGTCATCCCTAAACTCACAGAAAGGATGCTTAGTTCTCCAACAGCTTATGATCACATATTTTCCCATACCACCACAAGCCAGGAGGAGGCCGATGATAAAACTCCTTGATTGGATATGGATAGAGAAACCAAGAGTTGGGAGGGCTTTGCCTTCTGAGGCTTATGCCTGACACTGTCAGTCTCAGACCTATGGCAGCTCTTTGCCCATGGGCATAGGGTTTGGGTTTTTTTCTTCATTTTCCGTCATATCACTAGCTTTTCAGTGTTACATTCGTATATCCCTGAGTCAATACCTCAGGAGGCATTGTGTGTAAATAAATATGTGAACGAATGAATAAATGAATAACTTCCTGCTTTCAACTTAACAACCCCTGCTCTCAAGAATTCCTTGACACTTTCTTGTGAATTTACTGAAACAATTTAATTTTCATTCCACTTCTATTGAAAATAGCTTGGAATTCCACAAACTTCCTCTGCCTCTTTTCCTCAAAAAAATCTTATATAATTTAGACCAACTTTTGGAAGTTAGAATATAAGTTGTAGATATTTATATGAAGAAACTTAGTAAAAGGGGATGAAAAAAGAGAATTAGTCCTAATTCTTCTAGTTTTTAACTCCAGCCCTGATTTAGATCATAGCTCAAAGTATGAACCAATTTACTATCAGTCTGATTCTTTATTCTTTCTTTGTAACTCGACATAGAAAAGCTGTTAGCTCAATGACCTGGGAAAATCGCTCAGTGTTAACAGAATTTGTGTTCCTGGCCTATCCCTCCCACCCAGAGCTGCGTGTCCTGTCCTTGCTTGGGATCAGCCTGGTTTATACATTGTTCGTCATTGGGAATGTCCTCATTTTGGTGGCCATCCAGACAGAAGCCTGCCTACACAAACCCATGTACTATTTCCTGAGCAGCCTCTTGGGAGTAGAAATATGCTACACGGCTGTGGTGGTGCCCCACATCCTGGCAACATCCTACAGTCAGCGAAAACCATCTCCCTCCCGGGCTGTGCCACTCAGATGGTTTTCCTCACTGGATTTGGCAGTGCCGATCGCTTCCTTTTGGCTATCATGGCCTATGACCGGTATGTTGCCATTTGCCACCCCTTGCGATACCCTCTCATCCTGACTTTAACTCTTTGTGTCCGCTTGGTTGCGGCCTCTGTGGTCATTGGCTTATTCCTGTCCTTACAGCTAGTGGTCTTCATCTTCTCTCTGCCATTCTGCCCGGCTCGGAATATAGAGCACTTCTTTTGTGACGCACAGCCAGTGATGCGTCTCGTTTCTGCCAACAGCCTCTTCTGTGAGCAGTCAGTGCGGGTGGCAACCACACTAGCCATAGCTGTGCCTTTCTTCTTTATCACCACCTCCTACGCCTTCCCTGTGGCCGCCGTGCTCAGGATTTGCTCAGCAGCTGGCCGCCACCGGGCCTTCTCCACCTGCTCCTCCCGCCCCACTGTGGTCCTGCTGCAGTATGGCTGCTGTACCTTCATGTACCGGTGCCCCAGCTCCAGCTACTACCCCAAACAAGATCAGTTCGTCTCCCTGGTGTACACATTGTGAACCCCAGTTCTCAACCCATTTGTCTACACCCTGAGGAGCAGTGGGATGAAGGGGGCCATAGGGGGAGTTCTTACCCGGAATTGCCTCTTCCAGAAAAGCTAGGGGAGGGTATGACCTCTCAGGCAAGGGTTTGGTTGCAGCTTGCGCAAATTCTCATGCAACTAGAATTTCTCTCAGTGGATGTTAAAACTTACCTTAAAAATGGTATAAATGATGTGGATACTATTTAGCTATGTGTGCCAGAGATCTTTAACATGTTTCCACCATTTGACTCAATAATTTCTCTTCTAGAAAAGAATTAACAGATAAGCATAATACAATAGAAAGTGGCAAGTCTAAGACTGCACCTCAGGTATCAGCTGGAAACAGATGGTTAATACAACAGTGTTTAACTGAAAAAAATTATAAAGGGACTATATTCAGAACTATGAGTAAGGGAAACAATAATTTGTGTCAAGGCACTTACATACTAGCAATAGCAGGAAGACGTTTTGACCCCCAGACCTCAGAGGCATAAGAGGGTACGGTATTATCAGAGACAAAAGAGAGCTAGATTTATCAAGATAAAACTCTTGGTTGGAACTATGTTGGAACTATGGTTTTGAAAAAAAGCAACTATTGATAGAACTATGACAGGGCAAGGAGAAAGTGGGAGATAAATACCCCAACCTCTCTCTGCTTGTGCCCTCCCATCTCTTGCCTGTTTCCCATTGGCCAAACCCAACTGGAAGCAAGAGGGCAGAGGAGACTGAGTATTTCAGCTCTCAGAAGTTAGCCTTTTGGAATGGGAAAGGACAGAAAAGGACTCTGAGAGTTAGGGGCAAACAGAATAATCAGGAAAAAATTGTTTATTATAGCATTTTATGTAAAAATGAAAATATGTTAATAATTATGTGCTTTCTTCACAATAAAGTATTAGATAAACAATTTTGTATGAAAGAATATTATGCAGCCTTAAATTTATGTTTTCAAATACTAGTTATTAGTGATAGGTAACATGAATTAAGTACTTACTGTGCACCATAAATTATACATATGCATATATATTCTCTTAATCTTCAAAAAGCGTATGAAGACTGTTATTATCCTATTTCCAATGAGGAAACTGAGAGTTTAAGTACTTGGTGTAAGGTTATGCAGCTAATATGTGATGGAATTAGAATTTGTAATTTGAACCCAGGGATTCCAGATTCAGAGTCAATGTTTATTTGTATTTCCCTGGCAAAATGATGATGAGTACCTTTTATTGACTATTTGGATATCTTCTTTCGTGAAGTAATACATTAAGCATCTGCCAATTTTAAGTGGCTTTTTATTTATTTATGAGTTTATTACACATTCTGGATATAATTCCTTTGTCAGATATATTTATTGTTAACATTTTCTTCCTAATTTTGACTTTCCCTTTCATTGATTTTTTTTTCAACATCTTTATTGGAGTATAATTGCTCTACAATGGTGCATTAGCTTCTGTTGTATAACAAAGTGAATCAGCCATACGTATACACATAACCCCGTATCCCCGCTCTCTTGCGTCTCCCTCCCAAACTCCCTACTCCACCCCTCTAGGTGGTCACAAAGCACCGAGCTGATCTCCCTGTGCTATGCAGCTGCTTCCCACCAGCCATTTGTCCATTTCTTTCAGGTTGTCCATTTTATTGGCATATAGTTTCTTGTAGTAATCTCTCGTGATCCTTTGTATTTCTGCAGTGTCAGTTGTTATGTCTCCTTTTTCATTTCTAATTCTATTGATTTGAGTCTTCTCCCTTTTTTTCTTGATGAGTCTGGCTAATTGTTTGTCAATTTTGTTTGTTCTCAAAGAACCAGCTTTTAGTTTTATTGATCTTTGCTCTTGTTTTCTTCATTTCTTTTTCATTTATTTCTGATCTGATCTTTATGATTTCTTTCCTTCTGCTAACTTTGGGGGTTTTTTTGTTCTTTTTTCTCTAATTGCTTTAGGTGTAAAGTTATGTTGTTTTTTTGAGAAGTTTCTTGTTTCTTGAGGTAGGATTGTATTGCTATAAACCTCTCTCTTTGAACTGCTTTTGCTGCATCCCATAGGTTTTGGGTCGTCGTGTTTTCATTGTCATTTGTTTCTAGGTATTTTTTGATTTCCTCTTTGATTTCTTCAGTGATCTCTTGATTATTTAGTAGTGTATTGTTTAACCTCCATGTGTTTTTATATTTTACTCTTTTTTTCCTGTAATTGTTATCTAGTCTTATATCGTTGTGGTTGGAAACGATACTTGATATGATTTCCATTTTCTTAAATTTACCAAGGCTTGATATGTGACCCAAGGTATGATCTATCCTGGAGAATGTTCTATGAGCACTTTAGAAGAAAGTGTATTCTGTTGTTTTTGGATCGAATGTCCTATAAATATCAATTAAGTCCAGCTTGTTTAATGCGTCATTTAAAGCTTGTGTTTCCTTATTTATTTTCATTTTGGATGATCTGTCCATTGGTGAAAGTGAGGTGTTAAAGTCCCCTACTCCTACTGTGTTACTGTGATTTCCACTTTTATGGATGTTAGCCTTTGCCTTATGTATTGAGGTGCTCCTATATTGGGTACATAAATATTTACAATTGTTATATCTTCTTATAGTTGAGGTGAGAAGAAGGTTTTTTGGAAGTTCAGAGGAGTACCTATCACTAGAGTTGGGGAAAGATGAGGATCAAGGAAAGCTTTCTGGGGGAGATGACACCTGAACTGAGCTCTGAAGGAGAAGATGTAGCTAAGGAGCAGAAGGAGAAGAGTGTCCAAGGAGGAAGGAATAGATAATGCCAAGTCCCCAGAGCAAGAGGGACCATGGGAAGGAACTGAAAGTGGTTCAGTAGATCTGGGCAGAAAATGCAATAAGGAGAATGGAAAAAGAACACCTACTAGAAGTCAGGCAGAACACTTGATTCATCTTACTGTTAATTCTCACAATAACTCTCTAGGGTAACTATATCATACCCTTTGTAGCTAAAAATCTGAGATTCATAGAGATTAAGTAACTTTGTCCGTGGTTCTAAAACTATTAAGTGTCAGATCCAGAACCCACACTCTTGTTGAGAGATCAAATGTCTCTTAATTATCTTGATCTTGGTAATCATTTCAAAATGTATATATAGATATCAAATCATCATATTGTACACCTTAAATATATACAATTACATTTGTCAATTTTTCCTTAATAAAGCTGGTGGTGGGGGGAAATTAAAAAAAAAGGTAAAATTAACTTGGGAATGGCACAGTGGTCACATTAGGGGAAATCGTTTGGAACAGGAGAAGTTTTAAAGAGTTTTCAAATTATTCTACAAAAGATGTTGCTTCTCTTGTGAGCATAGTATCAGACAGAGCTTGGGCATGTTTTTCAGCATCACTGTCAGAATCATACTGTGTCCTTTCTGCATGGATGTTTGCACTCTCTTAAATAAGTTACATAGCCTTTGTTGTAGATGAAACGTGAGATAGACTCAAGGCCTGTATGTATACTTTACACTCTGGTAACTAATCAAATAGAACGTAGATTCTGGCCCCAGATATGCTCATAACTAGCCATATGCCTCTGAATAAGGCTGAATCTCAGTAGACCTTGGTTTTTGCATGTAGGATATATGTGGGACTAGGTGCCTCTTAAGTTCCCTTACAGTTCCCAGGTATAGAGATTCAACTTTATATATGCTTTATAAATGAGCACACATTTGACCTATGACTGGGCTTTGCTATGGTTTCATGGGTCCCTGACATTTTCACAAGTGCTTTGGTTTTATATGCACAGTGTTTGTGGATTAGCAGCAAGCATACCTGACACCTTGCAATACTGCTTCATCAGTCATTGAAGATAACAGTTAACTAGATGAGTTTCCCAACATTATCAAACTAATTGTTTCAACAAGCACATCAATAGTTTAATTGCTGTGTTTTCCACCATCCATTAATCAAGTGAATCTACCCCATCAAAGCCTTCCTTTTTTGCATGCAGCAGACAAATATAGGCAAAATAACCATTGGACTGAGAAAGCCCTAATCTATGTAGGGCTAAAGCAATGGCAGCATAACTGGGTTATAGGAGGTGCCACTGGATATTGGCTTTGAAAGGACATGAGATTTAACTACAAAATAATTCAATCTAGTTCAAATCGAATTAATTGTGATAGAGATATACTGGTGAACAAGACAGGCATTCTTGCCCTTGTGGTGCTTAAATACAGCCCTGATTGAAATGTTTATCAAAATGGCATTGCCAGGAGTTGAGTGTTCCACAAGGAAGGAATGTGGGCACCCAGAAATAAAGTGAATTCTGTGAGTAGCAAAGATAACAGGGTTGCAAGATTCTCTGAAAAGAGTTTTGGGAAGAGTAGTAGAAGACTGAGAAGAATAAATGCAGCTTTATGGATTTACATGGATTGTTAAGTAATAAAGAAATGAAGTTTTGAATGCCTCGTGAAATACAATAGGATGATAAAGATTCAAATGTATTTGCACAGAGCTCTTCTGGCCATGAAATAAAGAGCTGGCACCGGGATGATGTCTATCAAGAACTTTTTTAGATCCAATCAACCCCTCACACATAAGCCAGATGAAAATGTTGAAATGGTCAGATTTTTCATTTGTGCCAATGGAGAGATTACTTTAAGGTCAGTGGCCAAAACAGATGAATTGGAATGACAAAATCAATTACTTATGGTTGAAAACTTGAACATGAGGAAAATTTTCACAAAGATTTTGCCACGCATCTTGAATGGTACACCTAATAGCATTGATAATATTTATTCTTTTTTTTTAGATTAATTAATTAATTTATTTATTTATGGCTGTGTTGGGTCTTCGTTTCTGTGCGAGGGCTTTCTCTAGTTGTGGCAAGCGGGGGCCACTCTTCATCGCGGTGCGCGGGCCTCTCACTATCGCGGCCTCTCTTGTTGCGGAGCACAGGCTCCAGATGCGCAGGCTCAGTAGTTGTGGCTCATGGGCCCAGTTACTCCGCGGCATGTGGAATCCTCCCAGACCAGGGCTCGAACCCGTGTCCCCTGCACTGGCAGGCAGATTCTCAACCACTGCACCACCAGGGAAGCCCCGATAATATTTATTCTTACATTTCAAAAAAAAGCTGAAGATAAACATATGTTTCTACTCACAACAATATTATCTTCACCAACTCCTGTTCTGATCAAACTCTACTGTGCAAAATGGGGCCACCTGGTTAATTTACTATATTTTATCTCACTGTACCTCAAATATTTTGCTATTAAGAAAAAAAAGCCAATGCATTCTCCCAAGTGTGAACATACGTCACAACTAATGATATTCAAGAAAATGTGCAGTCTTTTAAAATAACCCCCAGAGGCAATCCTAAAATGGTTTGAAAGAAACACCATTTGAGTAAGTGCAAAACCTTTGAAAGTGACCATCGAAAGGGAAAACCCTCATATGTAAGTACAAAATTTGATGCGTTTTATTTTTTAATAGATTATAGCCTCACCTTGAATATATGTGCTAATTTTTTCCCTTGAAATTGCCCTAGTATAACTTGTCCTGGCAGACATCAGGCTCCAATACTACATATCTTCCATTATCCACAGATTAAGTATGTTTTGCACCAAATCTTGCTCATTTGATATTCAAGTCTTAGTAAGATAGATTCTTTTTTAAATGTTTTCCTGAGCCAAGGTCTATCTTACTTGGCTTTGGTAGTATATAATCACATTATTTTACTGAAATGTCTCATACATTTTATTTTATTCTTCTTCCTTTTCTCTTTTACTCTTCTTCTGATTTTCAAGGTTTAGCAGAGCAACTGCAAGGCCTGGGAGGATACCACTCTAGAGGAGCCTCACTGTCTACTCTGGAAAAGATAAGAACTGAAGGGTAAATATCCAAGGGAAACTCACCATCATGAGAAAAGAGAAAGGAAGGTAGTTGTGTTCACTGGACACGTGTTATGTCCAGTGTTATATCCAGGCACATTTTATATTTGAAACATTTAATTTTCATAAAGTCCTCATAATGCTCCATATTCACATCTCCAATCACACATTAGTGAATCAAGGCTTATCAAGTAACATAATTAAGAAAAAATTAAATTAGCAAATAAGGGTAGTTTTCACACCCAGATCTAACTGACTACAAAAATCCATGCGATTAACACTCTACCATTTTTCCTTCCCAACGTTATGTTAAAATAACAAAAGACAAAGGAAATTTTTAAATGTATTATATGGTTGCAAAATTGGGTATATTCATTGTAAAATTTGTAAATATAGAAATTTGTAAAATTTGTAAAGATAGAAGCCATAAACTAAAATCCCACCAACCTCGTATACTTATTGTTAACATTTTAAGGTATGTTCTTTTATTTTTTATGAACAGAAATAATTATTTTTTAAATGGAATCATGATTTAACACTTGTTTATAATCTGTTTTTGCATGAGCTTCCCAATCTTACTAAGTATTTTTCTGCAACATCATTTTCAAATGATTGCAGTGTTCCATCACATGGATAGACCACAGTTGAATTTAAGCATTTTCTCATTATCGATATTTACAATTTTCCACCATTATATTGAAAACTTTAATGAACACTTCTGTCAACAATTTTATGCACATACACATGGTTAGTTTATAAAAAATTCCTTAGTACATTATTGCTGAATCAAAGTGAATGCATTTCTTCAAGTCTTTTATTATATATTACCAGATTGCACTCCACACATCTTTATAGCACTTTATACTTCCAGTAGCAATATTTGGGAATATATTCCTCTTCACAACTTTCACAACACCAGGTATTATCTTTTTTCTAAAACTGTTGGTTTCTAAGCAGAAAATAGTATCCAATTTTATTTAAATTTATATTTATTTGAATAATAATGAAATTGAATTTTTATATATTTTTTGCCTTTGAATTCTTCGTTTTTGAATTGCCTGTTTTTCTGATGATGATTTTTTTCTGGGTTATAAAATTTCATTTTCTATTCAGTTTGCTTATTGTACTTTTTGTACACAGAAATTTTAAATTTTTATTCTGTCAAAATATCAATATTTTTATGTTCTCTGCTCATTTGGTTTTAAGTCACTTGGTTGTACTCTGAGATCTGAAAAATATTTATCTACACTATCTTCTAGTTTTCTTCCACTTTTTAAAATATTTGAATGTCAGGACTTCCCTGACGGTCCAGTGGTTAAGACTCTGTGCTTCCAATGCAGGTGGCACGGGTTCAATCTCTGGTCAGGGAAATAAGACCACATGCTGCGTGGCCAAAAGAATGAAAAATAAATTAAAAAATAAAAATATTGGAATTTTAATGTAATAAAATTACATCATTACAAAAATGAATCCAAATGGTCTAATTAGGCTTGGGTGAAATTCAACTGACTTATAGACATACAATTCAATTTGTGGTTGTAGGAATGTTCAAACATATCAGAGAATAAGCCATAGGTCTTTTGTGTTCAGTACTTCATGGTCATAATCTAGTATATTGCACAGAGGGGATGAGGAGCATTGGTTAATCTGACACATCAGTTAAGTAAGAATTAGTTGAGACTCCCTACTACATTCTGTTTCGAACTAACCACCATAATGAATATCTTATTCATCTCAATTTTTCAGTTTGTTCTGTGATGTTTTAAATTAAACAATCAAATCTTCTGCATCCTTTTTCTGTCTTCTTGCACTGGCTATGTCATAAAACACAATGCTAAATAAAAGTGTTGCTAGCCATTTTATGTCAATATATGTAAACTTGGTTGAATTTTTTCTAATGTAAATGTGAGACTCCTTTAATAAAACATAAACCTCACTTAAACTTATTTTCAGAAGTGAAATATTTACTTTTCTCAGCTTATGTTAAGCTATTTTATCTTATATGTTTGTTCACATTTTCCTTTGTTTTCAGCTTTTTTCTCTCTGCACAATATTTACTTTTTTTAATTGGTATATTTACTTTTTAAAATCAGGTCGTTTGGAGTGGATATGCTGTGTGTGTATTCTGCTGATGATTATTATTCAGAATTACATGTTTGAATAGAGATTTCTCTAATTAGTCACATCTACATGAAATAGCTCTTGAATCCTTCCTTCCATAGATTGAGGAAATTAGTATACTTTCATTTCTCCCATCCTTCCCCACCAATTTCCCAGTTGTATAATTTGTGGTTTTAAATATGCATAGCTATTTTAATGTTTTTGCATTTTATATTATGTATGTTTTCAATAATTATTCTTAGAAGTTTTTTGCTTTTAACAATATTTGCATTAACCATTTAGTGTTAAATATATATTTTACTCTTTGATTTCTCAAGTCAGGTTTTTATATTACAACTTCCTCAATCTTGAATTATATGTTCTAATTAATCACACAGCAACCCAGAGTTTTTGTTGAGGAATTGTTTTAATTGTATTTAGAATGGTATGCAAGCATTTTATCACGCTTCACTTTATTGTGCTTCACAGATATTGCATCTTTTTTTTTTTTTTTTTTACAAATTGAAGGTTTGTGGCAACCTTGTATCAAGCAAGTCTTTCGGCACCATTTTTCCAACAACATTTGCTCACTTCATGCTTCTGCGTCACATTTTGGTAATTCTTGTAATATTTCAAACCTTTTCATTATCGTTATATTTTTTACAATGATCTGTGATCAGTGATCTTTGATGTCACTATTGCAAATCTGAGGCTCAGATAATTGTTAGCATTTTTTAGCAACAAAGCATTTTTTAATTAAGGTATGCCCATTTTTTAGACATAATGCTATTGCACACTTAATAGACTATAATATGGTGTAAACACAACTTTATATACACTGGGAAACCAAAAACGTTGTAACTTGCTTTATCACGATATTCATTTTCTTTCTGTGGTCTGGAACTGAGCCCACATCTCCGAGGTATGCCTGTGTTTCCTGAACCCTTGTTAATCTGAGAAAATCTTTCTGTTGCTTTTAAAAATTTATTTATTTATTTATTTATTTATTTATTTATTTATTTATTGGCTGTGTTGGGTCTTCGTTTCTGTGCGAGGGCTTTCTCTAGTTGCGGCGAGCGGGTGCCACTCTTCATCGCGGTGTGCGGGCCTCTCACTATCGCGGCCTCTCTTGTTGCAGAGCACAGGCTCCAGACGCGCAAGCTCAGTAGTTGTGGCTCACAGGCCTAGTTGCTCCGCAGCATGTGAGATCTTCCCAGACCAGGGCTCGAACCCGTGTCCCCTGCATTGGCAGGCAGATTCTCAACCACTGCGCCACCAGGGAAGCCCCTTTCTGTTGCTTTTGAGCATATATCACTAAACCTGGGTATAGTATTCTTTCACAAGAATTTGTTTTTCTTAAAACTCTGTAGACATTGCTCTATTGTCTCATGGGGTTTTGTATTGAAAATAAAATTGTAGTCCAAACTGTAGAAAGTGCTTACTTGACAGGTATTTTCCCCTTCCCAGATGCTCATAAAACTCTTACTCACCTGATTGTTTTAATGCCTATTTGAATTCTGCTATTGTATTTTTAGTTTTCTTATTGTCTTTTCTTCCCTCAAGCAGCGCCACTTCATTTTTACCTGATTCCTTTACAGGTTCCTTTCATCTGAATCTGTCCAAGTCTTAAAAGTTTAGGTTCATGGTTGGAAACTTTTTTTAAATACTCAAATAAAAGGAAATAGATAAAGAATATATATCAGAAAGGATTGGAATAAAAGGTGTTTGACTAGTTTTATATGGACTCAAAACTGGATGAAAAGTGAAAAATTCATGAATAAATTATAGTATAGCCATAAAAAATGGGATACCATAAAGCAATGGAAAGAACAGTCTTGCTATACAAAACAGCAAAAATAACTTTGCAGACATAATGTTGAAGCCAATTACAATAAAGTACACACTTTCTTATTACATATACAAATTGAAGCTTAAACTAATCTTCAGTGATAAAAGTCAAGAGAGTAGTTATCTTTGTGAAGGATAAGGACTGAGAGAAGACATAAAGAATGCTTGTAGTTTACTGAAATTGTTCTATTTCTTAATCTTGGTAGTGTTTATATTGGTATATTTACTGTGTAAAAAACAGATCAAACTGTACACTTAGAATTTGTAAAGTTCTCTGTATGTATGCTATATTTCAAAAAGAATGTTTACCAAAAAAGTAAACATCACGTCCACTTACCTAATTTTGAAACTATCTACAGCTAGATCGGCCCTCCCTATCCGTGTGTTCTGCACCCGTGGGTTCAACCAATCAACAATAGAAAATATCTGAAAAAAAATTTTCCAGAAAGTTCCAAAAAGCAAAACTTGAATTTGCCAGGCACCAGCAACTATTTACATAGCATTTACATTGTATTAGGTATTATGAGTAATCTAGAGAGTATGTAAAGTAAACGGGAAGATGTGTGTGTAGGTTATAGGCAAATACTATCCAATTTTATAAAAGCGACTTGAGCATTCATGGATTTTGATATCCAAGGAGGTCCTGGAAGCAATCCCCCATGGATAACAAAGTAAAACTGTATGCAACTCTTTAGTTTAATTAAATACAAGCAAAGAGTTAGCGTTTGTCAATTGGATTTTAAATACCAGAGTTAAAAAAAAGAAAAAGTTTCTCCAGGAACATCTGGCGACATCTCTGTCACCAGAAACTTTTGCAGATTAGAATCTATCCCGTTCATGAAGATTTCCAAGGAAGAATATACCATGCTCTCTATTGTGAATTCATTCCCAAACATGGAGATTGGAAACGGTATACTAAATAGGTAATTCCAAATCAAAAATCAAATTTTAAATCCCTGATTCTACTCAGGCAATTAAGTAACTCAGCAAAGGAAGTTTCAGCACTTTCTGCTCTTCTTTTGCAGGAGACATGTTGGCTAGAAGCCCTGTCCTCAACCAGTCCGGCCCCACTGAGTTTGTGTTTCGAGTCTTCACCACCGTCCTGGAATGCCAGGCCCTCCTCTTCATCCTCTTCCCCCTCCTCTACTTGATGATCCTTTGCGGCAATACAGCCATCATCTGGGCAGTGTCAGCACACAGCGCCCTCCGCACCCCTATGTATTTCTTCCGGTCCAATCTGTCTTTCCTGGAAATCTGCTACACCTCTGTTGTGGTGCCTTTGATGCTTTCCAACATTCTGGAGGCCCGGAAGCCCATTCCCTTAGCTGCTCGTGGGACCCAAATGTTCCTTTTCGTCGCCCTTGGCAGCACTGATGGTTTTCTCTTGGCAGTCACGGCCTATGACTGCTATGTGGCCATCTGCCACCCACTGCACGACCCGCTCATCATGACCCAGAAGCTGTGCATCCAAATGGTGGTCTGTGCCATGGGCCTGGCCCTCTTCCTCCCCCTGCAGCTCACCTCCTTAATCTTCCCCCTGCCCTTCTGCGGGCACCGCCGGGAAATCAGCCACTTCCTGCATGATGTGACGCCGGTCCTGCGGCTGGCCTGCGCGGACACCCGCTTGCACCAGGCTGTCCTCTATGTCGTGAGTCTCCTCGTTCAGACCGTCCCCTTCGTCCTCATTTCTGTCTCCTGTGTGTTCATCACCTCCGCCATCCTGCGCATCCGTTCTGCTGAGGGCCGCCACCCAGCCTTCTCCGCCTGCTTCTCCCACCTCACCGTGGTCTTGCTGCAGTATAGCTGCTGCAGCCTGGTCTACCTACGTCCGCGGTCCAGCACCCCAGAGGACGAGGATCGCCCTGGTCTACACTTCTGTCACCCCCTTACTCAACCCCCTGATTTACACTCTGCGGAACAAGGACGTCAAAGGCGTTCTGAGGAATGCCGTCATCAGTAAAGCAGCTTCTGATACCAACTGAAGGCTTAGGGGGACTGGGGTGGGTGTCTGTCACTTGAGATGATAATGACAAATATAGCATTATAATACTTACTGTCCCACACTTTGCAGTTAATATGTTTTGTTTTGTTTTGGGTTTTTTTGTTGTTGTTGTTTTTGTTTGTTTGTTTGCTTGCTATACTTGTCCCATGTCTACAATCTATACTCATTTTCCTGAAGCGCTTCGAATAAGATTTGAAAATTTGGACAAAACTTTCAATGAAGGAGCTCTAGGCTGCTAGTCTGACTTAAAGATCACAGCTCACCCATGGCAATTGTTCTATCAACACCCCCCAAACATGCTGTGAATGAAAGTTGATACCTTTAGACCTTTAGACATCCTGCCTCCTGAGGAGACAATGATTTCAATTTATCCCATGAAGCATGCATTAAGTAGGGACTGTCCATAAAAACCTGTATTTTACTCAAAGAAATATATTTTATTATTATTTTGGAAATGAACGTATGGCAAGCAATAGCTTATTTAATGCATCAACTTCCTTCATTCCATCCATCCCGCCTGGTCACCTTCATTTTCTTTTATTCTGCCATGGCAGGATATGGTCAGGAATTAGCATTCATTGACTAAGCACCTACTAGGTGCTAGCCATGTTAGAGTACGGAAACTGCATCTGGATGATGCCAGGACTGCCGGCATGTGCTCTCTGTTCTGGTGGCTTTCACGTCGTCTTTTTGCTGTTCCTCCTTTCTCACTTCCTCCTGTGTCTTCATAACGGCTGCTGCTCAGATCCACGCAGCGGGTGGCATTACTGTTTCTCCCACCTCCACAAGGTCTAGCTGCCACATGTGCCCCAACTACAGGTAAACAGTCAAGTAGAATTGGCTCCCTCTCTGGTTTTCACACCTGACTTCACACTGCCCAACCTTCTTATTTACACCCTGAGGAAAAATGAAGTGAAGAGGGCTCCCAGGACACTTCTTTTTTTTTTTTTTGCACTTCTCAAAATTGATTTAAAACATACAGGGAAAAACCTCATTATTTTATGAGGAATGTGGTTTCTCAGTAAGAAAACAGAATCTTCTGAGTAATCCTTAACTTCAGTGGGAGAAACCCATTTTTCTTTTTTTTTTAATTTTTATTTATTTCCTTTTAAATTTTTTAATGTTATTTAATTTATTTTTTCATACAGCAGGTTCTTATTAGTCATCAGTTTTATACACATCAGTGTATACATGTCAATCCCAATCACCCAATTCAGCACACCACCATCCCCACCCCCGCCACGGCTTTCCCACCTTCGTGTCCATACATTTGTTCTCTACATCTGTGTCTCAACTTCTGCCCTGCAAACCGGTTCATCTGTACCACTTTTCTAGGTTCCACATACACACGTTAATATATAATATTTGTTTTTCTCTTTCTGACTTACTTCACGCTGTATGACAGTCTCTAGGTCCATCCACGTCTCAACAAGTGACTCAATTTCGTTCCTTTTTATGGCTCAGTAATATTCTACTGTATATATGTACCACAACTTCTTTATCCATTCATCTGTCAATGGGCATTTAGGCTGCTTCCATGACCTGGCTCTTGTAAATAGTGCTGCGATGAACATTGGGGTGCATGTGTCTTTTTGAATTATGGTTTTCTCAGGGTATATGCCCAGTAGTGGGATTGCTGGGTCATATGGTAATTCTATTTTTAGTTTTTTAAGGAACCTCCATACTGTTCTCCATAGTGGCTGTATCAATTTACATTCCCACCAACAGGGCAAGAGGGTTCCCTTTTCTCCACACCCTCTCCAGCATTTGTTGTTTGTAGATTTTCTGATGATGCCCATTCTAACTGGTGTGAGGTGATACCTCATTGTAGGTTTGATTTGCATTTCTCTAATAATTAGTGATGTTGAGCAATTTTCATGTGCTTCTTGGCCATCTGTATGTCTTCTTTGGAGAAATGTCTATTTAGGTCTTCTGCCCATTTTTGGATTGGGTTGTTTGTTTCTTTAATATTGAGCTGCATGAGCTGTTTATATATTTTGGAGATTAATCCTTTGTCCATTGATTCGTTTGCAAATATTTTCTCCCATTCTGAGGGTTGTCTTTTTGTCTTGTTTATGGTTTCCTTTGCTGTGCAAAAGCTTTGAAGTTTCATTAGGTCCCATTTGTTTATTTTTGTTTTTATTTCCATTACTCTAGGAGGTGGATCAAAAAAGATCTTGCTGTGATTTATGTCAAAGAGTGTTCTTCCTATGTTTTCCTCTAAGAGTTTTATAGTGTCTGGTCTTACATCTAGGTCTTGAATCCATTTTGAGTTTATTTTTGTGTATGGTGTTAGGGAGTGTTCTAATTTCATTCTTTTACATGTAGCTGTCCAGTTTTCCCAGCACCACTTACTGAAGAGACTGTTTTTTCTCCATTGTATATCGTTGCCTCCTTTGTCATAGATTAGTTGACCATAGGTGTGTGGGTTTATCTCTGGGCTTTCTATCTTGTTCCATTGATGTATGTTTCTGTTTTTATGCCAGTACCACATTTTCTTGATTACTGTAGCTTTGTAGTATAGTCTGAAGTCAGGGAGTCTGATTCCTCCAGCTCCGTTTCTTTCCCTCAAGATTACTTTGGCTATTCAGGGTCTTTTGTGTCTCCATACACATTTTAAGATTATTTGTCTAGTTCTGTAAAAAATGCCATTGGTAATTTGATAGGGATTGCATTGAATCTGTAGATTGCTTTGGGTAGTATAGTCATTTTCACAGTATTGATTCTTCCAATCCAAGAACATGGTATATCTCTCCATCTGTTGCTATCATCTTTAATTTCTTTCATCATTGTCGTATAGTTTTCTGCATACAGGTCTTTTATCTCACTAGGTAGGTTTATTCCTAGGTATTTTATTCTTTTTGTTGCAATGGTAAATGGAAGTGTTTCCTTAATTTCTCTTTCAGATTTTTCATCATTAGTGTATAGGAATGCAAGAGATTTTTGTGCATTAATTTTGCATCCTGCAACTTTACCAAATTCATTGATTAGTTCTAGTAGTTTTCTGGTGGCATCTTTAGGATTCTCTATGTATAGTATCATGTCATCTGCAAACAGTAACAGTTTTATTTCTTCTTTTCAAATTTGTATTCCTTTTATTTCTTTTTCTTCTCTGATTGCCGTGGCTAGGACTTCCAAAACTATGTTGAATAATAGTGGTGAGGGTAGACATCCTTGTCTTGTTTCTGATCTTAGAGGAAATGCTTTCAGTTTTTCACCATTGAGAATGATGTCTGCTGTGGGTTTGTCGTATATGGACTTTATTATGTTGAGGTAGGTTCCCTCTATGCCCACTTTCTGGAGAGTTTTTATCATAAATGGGTGTTGAATTTTGTCAAAAGCTTTTTCTGCATCTATTGAGATGATCATATGGTTTTTATTCTTCAATTTGTTAATATGGTGTATCACATTGATTGATTTGCATATATTGAAGAATCCTTGCATCCCTGTGATAAATCCCATTTGATCATTGTGTATGATCCTTTTAATGTGTTGTTGGATTCTGTTTGTTAGTATTTTGTTGAGGATTTTTTCATCTATATTCATCAGTGATATTGGTCTGTAATTTTCTTTTTTTGTAGTATCTTGGTCTGGTTTTGGTATCAGGGTGATGGTGGCCTCATAGAATGAGTTTGGGAGTGTTCCTTCCTCTGCAGTTTTTTGGAAGAGTTTGAGAAGGATTGGTGTTAGCTCTTCTCTAAATGTTTGATAGAATTCACCTGTGAAGCCATCTGGTCTTGGACTTTTGTTTGTTGGAAGATTTTTAATCACAGTTTCAACTTCATTACTTGTGATTGGTCTGTTCATATTTCCTATTTCTTCCTGATTCAGTCTTGGAAGGTTATATCTTTGTAAGAATTTGTCCATTTCTTCCAGGTTGTTCATTTTATTGGCATAGAGTTGCTTGTAGTAGTCTCTTAGGATGCTTTGTATTTCTGCGGTGTCTGTTGTAACGTCTCCTTTTTCATTTCTAATTTTATTGATTTGAGTCCTCTCACTCTTTTTCTTGATGAGGCTGGCTAATGGTTTATCAGCTTTGTTTATCTTCTCAAAGAACCAGCTTTTAGTTTTATTGATGTTTGCTATTGTTTTCTTTGTTTCTATTTCATTTATTTCTGCTCTGATCTTTATGATTTCTTTCCTTCTGCTAACTTTGGGTTTTGTTTGTTCTTCTTTCTCTAGTTCCTTTACGTGTAAGGTTAGATTGTGTATTTGAGAGTTTTCTTTTTTCTTGAAGTAGGCTTGTACAGCTATAAACTTCCCTCTTAGAACTGCTTTTGCTGCATCCCATAGGTTTTGGATCGTCGTGTTTTCATTGTCATTTGTCTCTAGGTATTTTTTGATTTCCTCTTTGACTTCTTCAGTGATCTCTTGGTTATTTAGTAAAGTATGGTTTAGCCTCCATTGTTTAGCCTCCTGCATTGTTTTTTCCTTTTTTTCCCTGTAATTCATTTCTAATCTCATAGTGTTGTGGTCAGAAAAGATGCTTGATATGATTTCAATTTTCTTAAATTTACTGAGGCTTGATTTGTGACCCAAGATGTGATCTATCCTGGAGAACGTTCCTTGCACACTTGAGAAGAAATTGTAATCTGCTGTTTATGGATAGAATATCCTATAAATATCAACTAAATCTATCTGGCTTATTGTGTCATTTAAAGCTTCTGTTTCCTTATTTATTTTCATTTTGGATGATCTGTCCATTGGTGTAAGTGAGGTGTTAAAGTCCCCCACTATTATTGTGTTACTGTCGATTTCCTCTTTTATAGCTGTTAGCAGTTGCCTTATGTATTGACATGCTCCTATGTTGGGTGCATTTATATTTATAATTGTTATATCTTCTCCTTGGATTGATCCCTTGATCATTATGTAGTGTCCTTCCTTGTCTGTTGTAACATTCTTTATTTTAAAGTCTATTTTATCTGATATGAGTATTGCTACTCCAGCTTTCTTTTGATTTCCATTTGCATGGAATATCTTTTTCTATCCCCTCACTTTCAGTCTGTATGTGTCCCTAGGTCTGAAGTGCGTCTCTTGTACACAGCATATATTTGGGTCTTGCTTTTGTATCCATTCAACAAGCCTTTGTCTTTTGCTTGGAGCATTTAATCCATTCACGTTTAAGGTAATTATCGATATGTGTGTTCCTATGACCATTTCCTGAATTGTTTTTGGTTTGTTTTTGTAGGTCTTTTTCCTCTCTTGTGTTTCCCACTTAGAGAAGTTCCTTTAGCATTTGTTGTAGAGCTGGTTTGGTGGTGCTGAATTCTCTTAGCTTTTGGTTGTCTGTAAAGTTTTTGATTTCTCCTTCAAATCTGAATGAGATCCTTGCCGGGTAGAGTAATCTTGGTTGTAGCTTCTTCCCTTTCATCACTTTAAGTATATCATGCCACTCCCTTCTGGCTTGTAGAGTTTCTGCTGAGAAATCAGCTGTTAACCTTGTGGGAGTTCCCTTTTATGTTATTTGTTGTCTTTCCCTTGCTGCTTTCAATAATTTTTCTTTGTCTTTAATTTTTGCCAATTTGATTACTATGTGTCTCAGCGTGTTTCTCCTTGGGTTTATCCTGTATGGGACTTGCTGTGCTTCCTGGACTTGGGTGGCTATTTCCTTTCCCATGTTAGGGAAATTTTCGACCATAATCTCTTCAAATATTTTCTCAGGTCCTTCCTCTCTCTCTTCTCCTTCTGGGACCCCCATAATGTGAATGTTGTTGCGTTTAATGTTGTCCCAGAGGTCTCTTAGGCTGTCTTCATTTCTTTTCATTCTTTTTTCTTTATTCTGTTCTGCAGCAGTGAATTCCACCATTCTGTCTTCCAGGTCACTTATCCGTTCTTCTGCCTCAGTTATTCTGCTATTGATTCCTTCTAGTGTAGTTTTCATTTCAGTTATTGTATTGTTCATCTCTGTTTGTTTGTTCTTTAATTCTTCTAGGTCTTTGTTAAACATTTCTTGCATCTTCTCGATCTTTGCCTCCATTCTTTTTCCGAGGTCCTGGATCATCTTCACTATTATTATTCTGAATTCTTTTTCTGGAAGGTTGCCTATGTCCACTTCATTTAGTTGTTTTTCTAAACCCCTGAAGGAACAGGGGTTTTGTCCTGTTCCTTCATCTGGTACATAGCCCTGTGCCTTTTCATCTTGTCTATCTTTCTGTGAATGTGGGTTTTGTTCCACAGGCTGCAGGATTGTAGTTATTCTTGCTTCTGCCGAAACGCATTATTTCTTGGCCCGAGTTAATTTTTTTTGTTGATATTGCATAACTCTCGGGAGCTACAGCACCTTAACTTAAAGTGAAACTTCTTGATGATGAAACTAAGCAAGAAATCTAAACTTGCCCAAAAGAAGTCAAAATTTTAAGGATCTGTAAAGGTCTCAGCTTTACATGGCCTAATTGTCTCTGTCGAGACTTGTCCCAGCAAAAGACCCCCTTTTAGTCTCAATGTGCCTGAAGGACTTACAAGTATGCACTGCCAGGACATTTCTTAACTGGAATGACCTCTCCCAGAATAACTACAAGACAAGGGTCTTGACCCAGCTGCTAAAGCTGATTTTGTCTAGCAATTCTAGGAAGAGAGTGTTGACCTAAAACAAATAGACTGCCAGTTATTTTTCCAGCACAAATGAGTTTATTCAGGATCAGCAAAGAACTGTAGTTCAGAGTCCGCAACCGGGGCAAATTCCACACAAATCCTCACAGAGCAAGGAGAGGAGAACACTTTTAAAGAGGGGGAAAGGAAGTTGGTAGTACTGTAGTAAACAAAGAGTCCATTGGAGGAAGTGAGAGTTCCAAAGTATAGTGGCTTTTCATTGGCTGAGTTGTGACAGTCTCTCATTGGCTGAACTCTTACCAGGCAAGAAGAGGAAGTATTTCTTCTTCTTCTTGGGCTCTGCTCTCATTATAGGGCATGAGAGCTCCCCCTTCTGGACTCCTGACTCTGTCTTAGTTGAGGTTTTTGTTTCTTAATTTTTACAAGAGTGAGAGTGTCTGCAGTGAATATTTAAACTGTTCTAAGAAATTGATATAACCCTTTATAACGGAAAATTAGGTCCCTGTGCCCAGAGCTGAATGAGAATAATGAAGACAAGGTTGTGAGGATAAAGGAAAGCGAAATGTATTAATTTGCCAGCAAATGAGGAAGGTAGCCAACTAGCATCTTAAAAACTACCATCCTGCTCTCTGAAAGAGGGCAGGTCTACTTCAGGAGAATTTTGAAGGTAGGGGTCGCAGGACTATGTGATCAAGGTCTTGCTGAGCTGGCGCCGTGATTCTTGACATTTTCATGATTCATGGCTATTTTGGTTGTCTGCCTTCGGTCAAGATGTTCTGACAGTTTTTCTGCTCACCACTTGGTCCTACACACCTGTGACTCAAGATAAGAAGAACTAGCAAAACAGGAAAGAACTTATCAGCATAGTTAGCAGAGAAAAACAGCATGTGTACATTATTTGATTTAATGCATGTGTTTAAAGAGAAGGTTAGTTGTTAAATCTTTAACTCTATATTTGGCTATACCTTTTGAATGCTAAATGACTAAGTATGCCAAAGGCCTAGAAAAGTTTCTATTCTTTGATTCAATAATCCTTATTCTAAAATTGTAACCTCAAATAATGAACAGAGAGTCAAACAAAAATGAAAATATAAAGCTGTTTCTTACATTTATAAAATGAAAAGTTATTTAAATGTAGTTTCAAATATTGGACACATAAATACAGTATATTTAAATTGTATTTAAATCAATACTTTATAATAAGGGGCATTTATAACTATAAGTGATTAAAAACAAGGTACAAATCTTTGTTTACAATAGGAGCCCAATTTTGTAAAAATACGTATGCATAATAACGAGTAGAAATACACCAAAAAGTTAACGGTTGTTATCTGTGATTTGTAGAATTATGGATAATCTTTTTCTTCTTTATCCATGTATGCATTTTTCATGATTTTTAACATAAGATTGTGTTACTCTTATAACTGGGAAAATAATCATTTCTAAGAGGAATCTGTGGCTCATGTAGATTTATTTGGCATGTAAACGTTCCATTATACAGCATGATCCTCCTTCACTTTTCATATTTTTCCTAGATTTACACTTTTTGTTTTGGTTACTACTTTTTCTCTTCAAAACTACTTTTGATGCTTTAAAACTTTTAAGCTGATTTAACATGGGGATAAGGAGAACTAAAACGTGTTACTTATTCCAGGAACAGCCATGGATTTAACAACATTGGAAATGACTTTGCTTCCAACTAAATGTTGGAGAAGAGAAACAAAGCTCTCTGGTTGGCAGGTTGCTTATGAACAAACTCAGGCCAAGTCACATCAGAACATAATGAATCAATTAAATGTACACACTGTGCTAGGTATTGTCTGCATTGCCAACAAAAGGAAAGTTTGCAACTGCATTTCTTTGCCTCTTTTCATTTTTTTCCAGTGTCACAAATCATACAGAAATTTAACTTGGAATTCAAAAAGAAGAGGGTGAAATGTTACCCTGTTGGAAGGAAGGCCCTGAAGTGTTGATCAATCCTTTCAACTGAATTACTGAGCTCCCCCAGTTACCTTTCTGAACATATTTAAGTTGAATATAATGAACTCCTCCTTCTTTTAAAAAAAATTATTCCCTTAAAATGAGTCTTTGCATGAAGGTGTTAGATTCTAGAATTAGAACATTGAGTGGAATATCAGTACATTATGAGTCACACCATGGGACTGAAATGTCAATTAATGATGCTTCCCTTGAGAAAATGATGTTTCCCTCTCCCCCCCACCCTCCACTCCCTGGTAACAAGGTAGAGTCCTGGTAGCATAAATGGAAGTCAGAACTTGCAAAACTATTTTAGGTTTCCTCCACTTTTCCTCTCCTCCATCTTCACCGCTACTTTCAAATTTCCACTCCTTCTTTCAAAGCCCTGCTCATCCTTTTCATGCAGCCTTTTGGGTTTTGTCTGTCCTTGGTATCAAGTGACTTACAGAAAAGTACTTGCCCAGGAAGTAACCTCTCCCTCTGCTGGCCTTCTCTACCAATGCCTCTCTCATTAGACTTTTATTAAAATACAGTCCATCACATAGTGTAATTAAGTACACATATGTTTCCACTATGAATCAATAAACACCTTATGACCAGAATACATGACAAAAATGTCACTGGTATGTTGATACAGTGGATTTCTTCAACTCTTTTCTTACAGTTTAACTGTTGGGTGAAGAGAAGGGTTAGTCACAGCAGCAGGAGTAGTGCTTCTATGTGGAAATTCCTTCCCAGCATTTCTCCCCCCAAAAAGGTATTTATTTTTAAATCCAAACTCTGAGAAAAGGTTGTTGAGAAAACAGGAAAATTGAGAAAATTATTATAATTCTCCTGCAAGAATTAAAGCATAACTATCACTCGACATCACTAATTATAAGGGAAATGCAAATCAAACTCTACAATGAGATATCACCTCACACCTGTCAGAATGGCTATCATCAAAAAGTCTACAAATAACCAAAAGTCTACAAAAGTTCTACAAAGAACAAACTAGTGGTTACCAGTGGGGAGAGGGAAGTGGGGAGGGGCAACACAGGGATAGAGAATTAAGAGGTACAAAATATGTACAGTTTATGTATAAAATAAGTAAGGTCCAAGGATATATCATACAGCATAGGGAAAATAGCCAATATTTTACAATAATTTTAAATGGAGTATAATCTACAACAATACTGAATCACTATGTTGTATACATAAAACAAATACAATGTTGTAAATAAACTACATGTTAATTTTTTTTAAAAATAAATTTTAATTTAATTTAAAAATAAATAAACAAATAAAGCGTAATGATCAACATAGAGAGGTTACTTGTTCAGCGGAATCCACTCATGCCAAGGAGAAAGTAGGAACCAGGAAACGTGACATACAGAGTCAAAAGTTAAGTCTACATTTGTGGAACCCGAACTAGAAGCACTGGTAGAGACTCAGTCACAAGCTAATCAGTCAGTCTTGCTGGTAGCTATTCCCACGTGTGTGTTCCTGGCCCTGTTTGCTGTTAAAAATGAGTCATTCTTGCAAATAAAATAAATATTCATAAGTTTATATGCATAGGATACTTTATACAAATCCTATGAGTTATGTTCCAAGAAATAATAAATTTTAGAAACAAATAAGTCCTTAAACTGGCAGTTTTGACATGTGATTCTGTATAATGTTGTTAATCTTATTGGGAGATCCGAATGTTTAGTTATTCAAGTACTACCCAGTAATGTTCATGGGCATTTTCCAGTGTTTGGCTATTTGCTATAGTCTACAATACTTAGTATATACTAATACACCTAAAATTTATAATTATTAAACAAATTTTAGATACCTACACTAATGAGTAAAGAGTATAAAGAATGCTGAAAATATTTTAAGAATGACTTATAATTTCATGCTTTCCTAAAAATTCCCAGGAATTCCAATATCCCATTCCCACATATTGAAGACTAAGAAAACCATATAGTAAGTGTGTATTCCTGCATGTCTGTGCTGTCTAAGTACAACTGATGCATGTAGATGGAGAGATGGTTAGATAAGGAAATCATTGAATGAGAGCGATTATCATGCAACCACACATCCTGGACAGACTCTTTGTTTTATGGATATTGGGTGGATCAAAAATAACCTGCAGTACCACACCATCAAGAATCTCAACAGGTATTTTCATAACGATGATCGCTCTCTCTCTCTCTCTCTCTCTCAGCAATGACTTTGAAAACCACATAGTAAAGTCACAGATTCTAGTGAACATCAGTACAAGTTTGAAACATGATGGTGATTATTGCTTGGGTCTCTCTCTGTTCACTAGCTCCACTCTGAGAATTGTCCTAGTTGCCTCTTTCTGGTTTCAGGCCAGCTCTCATGAGAAGGGAAAAGTATGGCACTCATAGCATTGGGAAAAATAGGATACTCAACAGAGACGGGACACAATTTTGTGTAGCAGTCTTCAGAGACAGACCACACACTTGGTGATCTTTGTGAAACTGTTTTAGAAAGACTCTTTTATGCCATCATACAACAATTCCTTCAACTGGGATTTAGGAGATTTAGGAGACTACTGAGGAATAGTGACTTGGGGATGAAGATGGGACCATATTATTTGCCAGGTATCAGTTTATGTGTTTGCAATTTAGAGACAAAAACACAAGATACCTGCTTTCAAGAAGTTTACAGACCATTGGGAAAATAAACACACAATTATAAGTCTTTTTTTCCCTAGAGTAGAGGAGAATAATATTTGCAGGAAGACCATGGTGTAAAGATATGCTAAGTTCTTCCTTGAGATAAGTTTTGGCAAGTCCTTCTGTGTTTTCCAAGAAGAATATTATTTTTTTCCATGGCCAAAGAGCTTTTCTTAGGAACCTTAGCTCCAAAATGTCTACACTGACAACTTCTTCCACACTCACATATGAGGCCACAAGCCTCCAGCAAATAGTCCTTGTGGCTATACACAAGTGTCTCCCACTGGCTTGTCTGGGTCTTCTTATTCCTGAGAAACTATGACTTTTCTGGTCTCTTCTCTCATGTCTAATGTGTATTACTTTTTTTTTTTAACATCTTTATTGGAGTATAATTGTTTTATAATGGTGTGTTACTTTCTGCTTTATGACCAAGTGAATCAGCTATACATATACATATACCCCCATATCTCTTCCTTCTTGCACCTCCCTCCCTCCCACCCTCCCTATTCCACCCCTCTAGGAGGTCGCAAAGCACCGAGCTGATCTCCCTGTGCTATGCAGCTGCTTTGTATTACTTTTTATTAGACTATCTGGGGGATGATAGCTTCACTCTGGATGTTATCACGTGTAGGAGCATCCTTGGTCCTTCTCTGCCTCCCAACTTCTGTTTCCAGAATCATAGCCAAGATTCAACATCTCAACCTCTGCTTATCTGGGAGGAAAGATAAGGCAAGAAAAGATTTTCCATTGACTCTAATTTGATACAGTAAGTCTCTTACATACGAACGAGTTCAGTTCCGAGAGACCATTCGTAAGTCCAATTTGTTAGTAAGTCCAACAAAGTTAGCCTAAGTATCCAACTAACACAATCAGCTATATAGTAGTGTACTGTAATAGGTTTATAATACTTTTCACACAAATAATACATGAAAAACAAACACAAATAAAGAAAACATTGTTAATCTTCCAGTACAGTACCTTGAAAAGTTCAGTAGTACAGTACAACAGCTGGCATACAGGGGCTGGCATCAAGTGAACAGGCCAGAAGAGTTACTGACTGGAGGAGGGAGGTGGGGTGGGAGATGGTAGAGCTGAAGGATTGTCAGCAATAGGAGACAGAGGGCAAGTTGCAATTTCACTCATGCCTGAATGCACGTTCTCATTTTTGAAAGTTCGCAACTTGAAGGTTCATATGTAGGGGACTTACTGTAATAGATTTAAATTCCACTTGAAGCAAAAAGGAAAAACTGGTGAGCTTGTCTTGTTTTTGTTACATATTACAATTGTATTAGAATTGAAATGTAAGTAACGTACAATAAAATGCATAGATCTCAACTGGTTCAGTTTGATGTGTTTCAGAAATTGTACTCAATAATGAAATATTTCCATTACCCCAGAAAATTCTCCTGTCCTCCTCACCAATCAATTCCTTTCCCTGCCCAATCCACCACGATTCTGACTTCCATCATCATAGATTAGTTTTGCCCATCCAGTAATTTCATATGAATGAACTCATACAGTGTATATTCCTTTGAGTCTGGCTTCCGTCACTTAACATAATGTTTTTGAGATTCATACAGGTGGTTGTGTATTTCAGCAATTTGTTCTTTTTAATTCCTGAGTAGCAATCCATTGTATGAATATACCACAATTTGTTTATCCAATTTCTTTATTCATTGTGAGCTTGGTTTTAACGTCTTCTTCACACTCCTTTTTCATGGTATTTTGTGCTTGACACGTAAAATTGGGCACTTACCATTGGATGGTTTCTGTGACTGACCCCCATATTCTGATGCTTCTCCATTCGCATCCCTCACTGTCCCAGAGCCTAATATACGTGTGTTTTAGCCAGGCCTTTCTGGAGATACTTTGTTATCTGACCCCTTGGTGATTTTATCAGTGTTTATCTCAAACCAGCTCAGAAAAGAGGCTGGGATCATGGAACTCTTAAATTGTAATTCCTAGGATGCTGACCCCTCTGAAGTAAACAGAGGAGGAGAAACTAACACCTGTTGAGCTGCTCACTATGTTCCAGAGGCCAAGATAGGTGTTTTGCAAACCTCATCTCCAGTTTATTGATATGGAAACGGGAGCTCTAAGATGCTAAGTGACATGCCCAAGGTCACCCACCCATCAAGTAGCAAAGCTGGAATTCAAATCCAGGTCTGTCTCATTTCAAAGTCCCTACTATTTCTACCACATCACGTTGAAAGAGAATCAACAAGAGAGCACTGGACTAGGAACCACTTCACGTGGATTCTCATTTTGGTTCTGCCAAAATTAATCAACTGATGTTGACAAGAGACCCATCCTTCTGGGGGGTCAGTTTACTTATTTGCACAATGAGTGATGGTCTCATTGACCTATGTGGTGCCCTCCAGCTATAGATTTTATGACTTCACTCATGGAATTACGCGACACTGTATAATTTATGAATGACTGCGAAGTGTTTGGTAAGGAATTGGTAAATGCAAATCCAAACACCTTATCCTGACTTTAAAAGCCTGTCAGGATCAGACCCCAAGCTACAACTTTGCAACTTTATTTCTTACTTCTTCTTATAAACCTCAGTCTTAGTAGTGCTGGTCTCTTTAGTCTCTTTACTGAACCAGAATATGCCATGCCTGGGCCTACCACGTGGCCTTTGCTTGTACCATCCACTTGGTTCAAAACCCTTCTCTGTGTCTTTCTACCTGTATAAACTCTACCCATTTTTAAAGCATAGCTCTAGTTCACTTATTCCATGAAATATTTACTTATAACTCTAGTTCACAGAAAGCTCTCTCTCCCCTGAATTCCTGCAGCATTTTCCCTTCCATGCTTGATATCTGATGGGAACCATTATATTTGTCTCCACCTGCCATTGGCAACTACAGACTCTTGCTTTTTGTTCACGTCTTATATCTCAAGTCAGTCGTGGACTTTTGGAGGAAAGAACCTGAGTGTTAGCCCTCATGACTTCCCCCATAATACTTAGGCTAGAACAGAATATAAAGCAAAGCTTAAGTAATGTTTCATTAATAAACTTGGAGCAGATAAAATTCATTTAGAGGCTCTGACGATTTTTCCAAGTCCTTCTCTTTAGATAGGGTTAATACTCAGGTTCTAACCTCCACAAGTTCACGGCACAGTAGGGAAGATGGGTCCCTATTCTGGAAACCTTGAACCAGGGTAATTCCGAACTCTGGAGGAATGACTGTAATAAGCAATTACAGCTACCACAACCCAAAGGTCAGGGCCACTAAGAATTATACCCTTCAGGGCAAAAGTTCTGGGTTCCACAGAGAACAACCTAAATCAGCCACAGTATGAGCCAAGAGTGAGGGAATCTAATGAGTGATGGCAGAGGGAGAGGAAGAATATCAATCAGAGCCTCAGCATCAGCTAATGGGCCATGAGGATTGTGATGCTTTCCGATGACATTCTTGCCTTAGTTTTCCAGGAGGGCAGGACTGGCCAACTTGGAGGGGTTTCAACAGGGATGATACTGCCCAGAAGTGGGAAAACATTAGTCCTTCGGGGTGAAAAAAAATCTAAGACATTTTAATGGTTTGTGCCTCTCCAAAGCTCAACACTATCTGACAAAATCTTATTTCATAGCATTTGATTTCACGGGAGGTGGAGAGAATTGAGGATAAAAGATCTATAAGCCTCCTTAAGGGGATTCTCGGGCAATAATGAATAAAAGGATGAGAAACTGCTCTAGACTGACTGGACTTGTACTTCCCTTCTCAGAGTATTTTCATTCTCTTGCAAAAATTATACTATAGACTCTAGAAATAATGAGAGGGCATGAGTAGATATGAGTAGCACAAGAGGTGGATTGCATTGGACACAAACCTTATATTACCTTCTTCTTTCTAATGACATAGTTCACCTCGGGAACTCTGCTACCTCTTTCCAAGCTCTCTCAGCTGGCTGAGACCCACATTAAACCTATATGCCAAACCTGCCCACACAAAGTTTCCCTCATCTTCTGGATTCAGATATAGCCGTATTGTGGAATATGGTTCCTGATTTCCTGTGTGGCCACCAAGGGGCCCGATGATGCAACCTGGAAGTTCGAAAGGGTCAAGTCCTCATGGATGAAACTTGGCTAATGGGAAGCAAGAGATGAAAAGGAATGGGACATATAAATATCCCTTTTTTCTCTCCCTGGACTGGTCCTCCTAGCTATGATTTTTCCTGCCAGAGGAGTCCGACATGCTGGGTGAATATATCTGATGAGTAATCTCTGTCTCTTCTGTGCTTGTTGGGAACAATCAACCTTGCAGTGATGCATTTCATTGCACTGTTTTGCATCTAGCCTAGCCTCTGTTGCCTCCATTGTCCTCCTCCTTACATCCCTGGGATTTCATCTTCTAAATCAAATGTTAAGACATTAATTCTTGTTTAGTCTCTAGAAACAAGAAGACCTGTGCTAAGATAGTAGTTATCATTGTCCCTTCGGGCTGCTATAACAAAATACCATAAATCGAGTGGCTTATAAACAGAAATTTATTGTTTACGGTACTGGAGGCTAGAAGTCCAAGATCAAGACACTAGCAATTCAGTGTCTGGTGAGAGTGTGCCTCCTGGCTCATAGACTGCCATTTTCTCACTGCATTCTCACATAGCAGAAGGGGCAAGGGAGCTCTTTCGGGCCTCATTTATAAGGACACTGATCCCATTCATGAGGGCTCTTTTCCCATGACCTAATCACCTTCCAAGACCGTATCTCCTAATACCATCACCTGGGGTCATGTTTCAACATATGGATTTTAAGGGGACACAAACATTTAGACCATAACAGTAGTATAGGTAGGAACTCATAAATATGCCTCATGGACAAATTGTAGAAGCAAGGGTTCCAGTTCCACCCACATTTCTTTCCTAGCTGTGATTAGATAGACAGATAGAATAACTTGCCTTTTGTTTCTTCTCCATTACCTAGTTATTTAAAATATTAGTCGTGAATATTTATACAGTTAGTCCATAGGTTAAGTCATTTCCTGTTGAGGAGGGGGTGAGTGTTCTTGTTTTGGGTGAGAAATGGCTGTACTATGTTATGAGGCACAGGCAATCATTAGAAGAGAGAGTCTATTAATTTTAGTTCTGTCTCTGGCTATGCATCCTCCCTTTCTCCTATTTCAGAGTCTATATTTCCAGCCTTCCCAGTGTATCTGTGAACCACCCAATAACATTTCAATATATTTCTTTTCAATATTAAAAATCCAGAGTTTATTTCTTTATTTTGGAACTAAGAGCCCTGAATGCTGAATTACTGGGTCCCCAGATTCCCTTCCAACACAGACATTCATTCAAGCGGTACAGAAAGCTGTAGCCTATCCCCTTCCACTAGAGATGGCAACTCTTTGGAGCCATAATCACTAGTGCAGGAATTAAACTCAATTCTCAAGGTATTTACTGAGTGCTTCCCCTCACTAGGCACTAGAGAGAAACAGAGAAGGAACTCTCAAAATGTTTACCATCTCTATCACCTCACACCGGTCAGAATGGCCATAATTTAAAAATCTACAAACAATAAATGCTGGAAATGGTGTGAAGAAAAGGGAACCCTCTTGCACTGTAGGTCGAATGTAAATTGATACAGCCACTATGGAGAACAGCATGGAGGTTCCTTAAAAAACTAAAAATAGAACTACCACACGACTCAGCAATCCCACTACTGGACATATACCCTGAGAAACCATAAATCAAAAAGAGTCATGTACCAAAATGTTCATTGCAGCTCTATTTACAATAGCCAGGGGCTTCCCTGGTGGCGCAGTGGTTGAGAATCTGCCTGCCAATGCGGGGAACACGGGTTCGAGCCCTGGTCTGGGAGGATCCCACATGCTGCGGAGCAGCTGGGCCCGTGAGCCACAATTGCTGAGCCTGCGCGTCTGGAGCCTGTGCTCCGCAGCAAGAGAGGCCGCGATGGTGAGAGGCCCACGCACCGCGATGAAGAGTGGCTCCCGCTTGCCGCAACTGGAGAAAGCCCTCGCACAGAGGCGAAGACCCAACACAGCCATTAAATAAATAAATAAATAAATAAATAAATAAATAAATAAATACAATAGCCAGGACATGGAAGCAACCTAAGTGTCCATCGACAGATGAATGGATAAAGAAGATGTGGCACATATATACAATGGCATATTACTCAGCCATAAAAACAAATGAAATTGAGTTATTTGTAGTGAGATGGATGGACCTAGAGTCTGTCATACAGAGTGAAGTAAATCAGAAAGAGAAAAACAAATACCTTTTGCTAACACATATATATGGAATCCTAAAAAAAAAAAAAGAAATAGTCATGAAGAACCTAGGGGCAAAACGGGAATAAAGACGCAGACCTACTAGAGAATGAACTTGAAGACACGGGGAGGGGGAAGGGTAAGCTGGGACAAAGTGAGAGAGTGGTAGTGTATATATGGCCATATATACACTACCAAATGTAAAATAGATAGCTAGTGGGAAGCAGTCGCATAGCACAGGGAGATCAGCTCCGTGCTTTGTGACCAGCTAGAAGGGTGGGATAGGGAGGGTGGGAGGGAGGGAGACGCAAGAGGGAAGAGATATGGGGATATATGTATATGTATAACTGATTCACTTTGTTATAAAGCATAAGCTAACACACCATTGTAAAGCAATTATACTCCAATAATAATATTAAAAAAATAAAAATAAAAAGAATAATATATAAAAAAAAGAATACTACACTGTGATCAAGTACAGTTTATCTTAGAAACACAAGAATTGTTTAACATTTCAAAAGCAGTCAATGTAGTTCACCATATTAATAAACAAAAAATAAGACTGTGTGATCATTCTAGTGGATGCAGAAATTGATTTTGGACAAAACCCATTATTCATCCCAGATTTTAGGAAAAAAAAAAAAAAAAAACGCTCAACAAACTAGGAATCAAAGGGAACTCCCTTAACCTGGTAAAGTCATCTGTGAAAAATCTACATAATGAAAGGTGAGAGACTGAAAAGTTTCCCCTAAGGACAAGAACAGGACAAGGATTTTCATTCTCATCGCTTCTCTTCAACTTTTTATTGGAAGTGAAATAAGTCAGCCAGAGAAAAACAAATACTATATGATGTCACTTATATGTATATGTCATCATCGTCATTATCATCACTAATTAAGTTATTATTATTCAGAACCCACAGAAACAATAAGAAGAGAAAAAATGAAAACATAAACGATGGGATTCAGAAAATCCCTTTGGATCAAAACAGTAGGTGCATTGGTAGATAGCTTTTTGATTTGTTTCACTCAACTGTGCCAGGCAATGCCTTACATTCCACAGATGATAGTGAATAAGACCGACATGGTCCCTGCCCATTCATGCACTGAATCCTCAAAAATATAGTCCTATAAATTAGGTGAACTCACTTGGCAGATAAGAAAACTGAGGACTGAAGAAGCTGGAACTTAAAGGTCGACACTGGAACCTAAGTTTCATTCATTCATTCAACAAATATTTATTGAGAGTCTTCTGCGTGTTAGGTGCTTTGTTAAGCACTGGGTGTACAGAAATGAATCTCACAGATAAAAGTGCTTCCTTTCATGTAGTTTACTTTCTAGTTGTGAGGACTAGATAATATCAGATATGTAAAACATAGTATATCAGATCATGACAAGTATTACATGATATAGTAAATCAGAAAGTGGAGGTGGGAAGTTTAGGTGCAATATTAATAAGGTTTTCTGGGAAAGTCTTCCCAAGTAGGTGATATATGAGGAAAGACAGAAAGGATGGAGAAACTAAGGAATGACATATTTGATGAGGGTCCATCTAGGGCCTTCCAGAAGTCTTTGATCGGCTCAGGGATTTCACAACAGACTCCTTGACCTCCTTATTCCTCAGGCTGTAGATGAGGGGGTTCAACATTGGGGTCACCACTGTGTAGAGCACGGACACCACTTGGTCTGCCTCCAAGGACTGGCCCGAATTATCTCACAGGTACATAAAGATGAGGGTCCCAAAGAAGAGAGTAACAGCAGTGAGGTGGGAGGTGCAGGTAGAGAAGGTCTTGGCCTCGCCCCAGGCAGAGCAGACCTGCATGATGGCCACGATGACGAACAGGTAGGAAACCAAGATGACCGATATACAAGCAGGCATGACAAAAACGGCGAACACAATAATCACCACCTCCTGGGTGTAGCTTTCCTCACCAGCGAGTTTTAACAGAGGGGGTAGGTCACAGAAAATAAAGTTGATCTCGTTGTTTCCACAAAAGAAGAGAGTGAAGGCGGTGACCGTGAAGGCGGTGAATAAAGGCGCTGGAAAAGCCAGCAACATAAGCCCCAGCTACCAAACCCAAGCGGGCCTTCTCGGTCATGATGGTGACCTAAAGCAGCGGTCGGCACATGGCCACGTAGCGGTCATAGGCCATGATCGCCAAGAGGCAGCAGTCAATGGAAGCAAGGAAGGTGAAAAGGAAGAAGTGGGCGGCAGAGCGCGCTTTGGAGATGACTCTGCCGTGTTCCAGCAGCGCTGCCAGCATCTGGGGGACGATGACGGAGGTCTAGCCGACGTCCCCGAAGGAAAGGTGGCTGAGGAAGAAGTACATGGGGGTGTGGAGCCGGCGATCTTTGCGGGTCAGGAAGATCATTCCCGAGTTCCCCAGCAGAGTGAGTATATAGAAACCCAAAAAGACCAGAAGGAGAGGAGACCGCCCCCCCACGGTATGTTCAGCGAACACAGTAAGGAAGAACTCTGTCACTACAGTGTAATTCCTCCCAGCCATCCATTCAGCGGTTGACCTGTGAAAGCTAAGACAAAAGCGTCCGATACCCGGATCCCTGAAGACAAGTTCAAGTCATTTTATATTTTTAACCAATAATTTCATTATGACAATTTAATAAGGATACTTTACTTGTTTTACCATGGAAACCGAACACAATTTCTCCCACAATTTAGTCCGGGTACCCTTAGGCAAAACTGTAGCTAGTCTCTCTCAATATCTTGTTTTTCTCTTCTCTCCCCTTGTTCTTATTTTGTGGTATTGATCCTCCTCGGGAACTTAAAGTTCTTAGGTTTTCTGTTCTTTTGTTTTCTCTTTATTTATTGATTTATTTATTTATTTTAGAAACCAACACACTGTAAAGCAGCTATACTCCAATAAAAATTTTAAAACAAAATAGGAAACAAAAGATCGAGTCATTTTAAAATAAAAGACTTTAAACTGAGTGTCTGATAGGTAGGCATTCGACTTCAACACACTTCGCAGCCTAATGTGGAAATGGACAAATATAGAGCTCAATACAAGATAAAAAGTGATGAATGCTTCCATTATACTAAGAACAGAGAGCAAGTGATTCTCTAACTTATAAGTCAGCTCTTGTATTTGCAACTCTGTCCCCAATTAGCTGTTTGATCTTCCACGAGGCACTTAACCTCTCTGAACCTCAATTTCCTCTTCTGCCAAAAGGGGATCATAATATCTGCCCTGCTTATAAGATAAGGTGAATGCATAGATTAAAACAGATGCAAAAGTGCATTGGAAAGCTAAAAGCACTCTAGTATATATGGTGGCTATTTAAAATTTTAAATGAACATTTTAAGGAAGGGTAATTTATATTCTATGAACAAAAAAAGCACAAACCAAAAAAAAAATCCATTAGCAATCAGCAATGGGCTCTGCTTATCGGAATATTTCTATTTTCAGTCTAACAACAGGCATATATAACAAATAGCTGTTATCCTAATTAGAGTTAGCTGGCTTATTAAGGATTTTCTGTTTGTTTTTTGTAAGTACTCGCATTAACCTTGGAATCAAAAGAGCAAACATAAGCTCCTTTTAGCACCTCACAAAGCTCCATAAGCATTGTTTGGCTGTTCTCATAGTCCTTAATAAAAGCAGCAGTTTGATAATAAACAGCATCCAAATTTGAAAGCAGAAGTATTTCCGCAGTCTGGTATTGTCTAAGCACTGTTGGAGGAATCTGGGTTGATGGAGTTGAAGGTTCTTAATAGAGTTCTAGAAAAGAGCTGTAAAGGAGGGCTTTGGTCATATCTGATTACCTGATATACCAGCAGCCAGACCAATACTAAGCTGACCCATTAGAAATAATAACAAAGAAGAGAAATTAGATTTGGAAGCATTAGCAGGACACGAACCATCCTCACCTGAATTCCACTTCACCAGTGTCTTCTTCCCTTGTTTAGTGTTTCCTCTGCCAGTGACCTGCCGATCCAGAGGAGACCTAGGTCGTAGCTCACTCACACTAGATATGTGACCCTGGGCAAGTCACTTTTCTTCTCTGAACTTCAATTACGTTGTCTTTGTTCCCTTTAAATAAACAACAATGCAGCGTGAGTCCATAATCATAGTAACTTGGTTGATAAAGGGTTGCTTCCAGAACCACTATGCCTTATTCTCACTTCATGGAGTTCCTCTCACCCTTGACAAAACAATACATCCCTAACGTTAGAATTGCCCAGGACTTTTTGCAGACTCAGCCCAGGATAGCAGGGCTTGTGGACCAGCCTCTCTCCCTGAGCTTCTGATGCTGCACTAGACCTTCCTGGTGGTGCTTTTTGTATTTGCTGTCCCAGCATCATGCCATAATTGGTTCCTGAGTAAGTCTCCAGGGAAAGGCAATTTATCTTCCGATCAAGGTGTCTAATATCTTTGAAGATTTCTCTTTAATTTCAAACTCTCAAAGCCCCATCCTACATCCTGCCACCAGGGTCTGATGAGGCTGGTTCCTAGTGTTGCCTCATTCCTATTTTGTACCAAAAGGAATATATTCCTTGGAAGATTTCCTAAGTTCTTTCTATAGAGTAAAAAGTATATCGAGTCTCACATGCAACGTTGGGGCTTCGTGGCCACAGTACCCAGAGGCTTTTCAGTTAGCCCTTCCTTCTTAAATAAAAGTCTTTTAACTGTCTGCTTAGAATTTAATCAGAAAGAGGCATTAAATTGTCTCCTTAGACCTGACAACCCATTCTCTCAGTAGTCCCTGTCAATTCGTTGTGTTCTCCCTGCCTTCTGGCAGATTCCAAGAGAGCAAATAACTCTGCAGTATACTACTCTTATTCAAACAGACCCTATATTGTCTTTTTCAATCAGGAGGAAACTTTTTAACTAATCCCAAGCTTTCTAACTACTAGCTTAATTTTTCCCACCACATTTTTCCTGTAACACAATTGACACAGGAACTACTTATTAACGATCCCCCTTTTAGAGGATCTATACATTTTCAGCTGGGGTTTTAATAACCAGACTGACCATCATTAAAGGGATCAAACATTTCTTATGAAAATTATAATATGTATGTTAAAGCATCATGTCTTCTAGAATAAATATCATGTCTTCGAAGGTCTAAATGTTTTATTTTAATGTAAGTGATCTTAAACTTAATATTCTTTGGCTGCCTTCACCCTGAATTTCCATGTTTCGCTTATTTGCTTATTCTGATTTAAAATCCTGTTACTGGAATTCCAGGTGTGACACATCATTTCTGGCTGGCTGAGCTTGGAATCATCCTCTGTCTGTAGGATACTGTCACCCCCTTTATGTCCTCCCATGATGGTTTATATCATTCATACTCCTGGGATCTTGTTTTTTTGGTCATCCAAGGGACAGGTAGAAAAGGAGTTTGAGTTCTAGGAATAGGAATCACAGGAAAAACAGAAAATGATGAGTAGGTGGGGCCTGTTCCCTCCCAGTACCTTGGATTTGATGGAGGTACCTACAGTCAGAGAAGTGAAGAGCAAGACCCAGTGGACTCCTGGGAGGCTCTGGATGCAGGCTGAGCTGTTGCAGAGCCCAGGGACCCAGTGCAGACTAGGATTCCCTCCTGCCCACTCCTGCACGGAACACAGCAATGCTCTGCCTCCCCAGGGTCAAAAGCTTTAAGAACCTGAAGAGTTGACATCTATGATACAGATTCTGCAAATACCATTATGGGCAGAGGAAATGGTACAAATCACTAAGTGGATTCTCAGGCAAAGGATGTGACAAATGGAACAGGTGGGGAAGAAGAAAGAACAGGGCATATTTCCAGTGGTGACAGCAATTGACAGACATATTATTGTGAGCACGTAGAGGTTCACGTGAGGCATCCCTGGAAACTGCTACAGGAGTTTGAAGAATCCTTTGAGCAGGGTCAGCTTTATTAACTGGACTATCAAACTACTACCTTAATTTAATCATTAAAAATAAACATAACCTGCATTTCTCTAACAATTAGTGATATTGTGCATCTTTTCATGTGCCCGTTAGCCATCTGTATATCTTCTTTGAAAAAATGCCTATTCAGATTTTTTGCCCATTTTTTGATTGGGTTGTTTTTTTGACATGGAGTTATATAAGCTGTTTGTATATTTTTGATATTAACCACTTATCCATAATATCATTTGCAACTATCTTCTCCCATTCTATAGGTTGTCTTTTCATTTTTGTCAATGGTTTCCTTTGCTGTGCAAAAGTTTTTAAGTTTAATTAGGTCCCATTTGTTTATATTTGCTTTTATTTCTTTTGCCTTAGGAGACTGATCCAAGAAAATACTTCTGTGCTTTATGTCAAAGAGTGTTCTGCCTATGTTCTCTTCTTGGAGTTTTATGGTTTCCGTTCTTACACTTAGGTCTTTAAATCATTTTGAGTTTATTTCAACAATGAGCTATCACCTCACATCTGTCAGAATGGCTGTCATTAAAAAGTCTACAAATAAAAAATGTTGGAGAGGATGTGGAGAAAAGGGAACCCTTGGGTGCAGCCATTATGGAAAACAATATGAAGTTTCCTCAAAAAACTAAAAATAGGGCTTCCCTGGTGGCGCAGTGGTTGAGAATCTGCCTGCTAATGCAGGGGACACGGGTTCGAGCCCTGGTCTGGGAAGATCCCACGTGCCACGGAGCAGCTGGGCCCGTGAGCCACAACTACTGAGCCTGCGCGTCTGGAGCCTGTGCCCCGCAACGGGAGGGGCCGCGATAGTGAAAGGCCCGCGCACCGCGATGAAGAGCGGTCCCCGCACCGCGATGAAGAGTGGCCCCCACTTGCCGCAACTAGAGAAAGCCCTCGCACGAACAGAAGACCCAACACAGCCAAAAATAAATAAATAAATAAATAAATAAAGTAGCTATTAAAAAAAAAAAAAAAGATTAGTAGGTTTTTAAAAAAAAAAAAAAAAAAAAAAAAAACTAAAAATAGAGCCAACATATGATCCAGCAATTCCACTCCTGGGTATATATATCCAGAAAAAATGGAAATTCTCAAAAGAAGCATGCACCCCAGTGTTCATAACAGCACTGTTTATAATAGCCAAGACATGGAAGCACCCCAAGTGCCCATAAACAGATAGTGGGATTAAGAAGATATTCATATATATATATATATATATAGGCACATAATTATATATAATGGAATATTACCTAGCCATAAAAAAGAAATACTGCCGTTTGCAGCAACATGGATGGACCTATTATGCTTAGTGAAATAAGTCAGACAGAGAAAGACAAATACAGTGTGATATCACTTATATGTGGAATCTACAAAAATAATACAAATGAATGTATATGCAAAAAGAAGCAGACTCACAGACATAGAAAACAAACCTATGTTTACCAAAGGGGGAGGGACAAATTAGGTGTATGGGATTAACATATTCAAACTACTATGTATATAGCTCAGGGAGATCAGCTCGGTGCTTTGTGACCACCTAGAGGGGTGGGATAGGGAGGGTGGGAGGGAGACACAAGAGGGAGGAGATATGGGGATATATGTATATGTATAGTTGATTCACTCTGTTATAAAGCAGAAACTAACACACCATTGTAAAGCAATTATACTCCAATAAAGATGCTAAAAAAAAAAACAAGAAAACAAAAAATCTACTATGTATAAAACAGTAAGCAACAAGGATTTACTGTATAGTACAGGGAATTATAGCCATTAATCTTGTAATAAACTATACTGGAGTATAATCTGCAAAAATACTGAATCACTATGCTGTACACCTGACACTAACACAATGTTGCAAATCAACTATGGTTCAATTTTAAAACATTTAAAAAAATAAACATAACCTAAATACTGAATCCTAATTGATGACATCATTCTACATTATATCGTGTAGAAGAGTACTAATACTGATGTCTGCAACTTACTTTGAAATGCGTCAAAAAATAAGGTGGATTTGTGGATGAACTGATGGATGTATAAATGAATAGACTGATTATAAATATGTGATAAAACAAAAAAATCTAAGTATTGGGTATAGGGAGTTCACTATGCATTATTTTCAGCATTTCTGTATGATAGAAATCTTTCGTAGAAAATTTTGCAAAAAAAAAAATATAGTCTTGTAGTAAGGCGTGCCACATCTGAATTACACAGGATTAACTTCAGATTCTTTTGTCACTTGTCCTGGGAGTTAGAAATCTCACTCCAATCTCTTCTCAGGCTGCCTCTTTCTTCCCTTGTTTTCTGTCCTTGGAACTAAAAGTTCTGGTCCTTTTTTAATGCCTTATGCCGTGACGTATTCATTTAAACATTGAGCGTGCTATAAATAATGAGTTCCCAGAATGCTGGCACTGCAGAGGAGATGATTCTCGGTAATTTCTAAGGTTGAGCAAGGTTGGATGGCTAAGACAACCTGGCTCTGTTGAGAATGTTCCTCAGAGCCTCCGTCACTTCCTTGTTCCTCAGGCCGTAGACGAGAGGGTTCAACGTGGGGATCACTGTTATGTAAAACACAGACACCACCCGGTCCTCCTCCGAGGACTGGCCAGAGTTATCTCTCAGATACATGAAGATGAGGGTCCCAAAGAAGAGTAACACTGCAGTGAGGTGGGAGGTACACGTCCAGAAAGTCTTGGCCCGGCCGCCTGCAGAGGGAATCCTCATAACGGCCAAGATGATCAGGTAGGACACCGAAATCACCACCATGCAGGTAGGGATGACAAAAATGGCAAACACAATAATTACCACTTCCTGAGTGTAGCTATCCCCACAGGTTATCTTTAAGAGAGGAGGGAGGTCACATAAAATGAAGTCAATCTCATTGGTTCCACAAAAGGAGAGCGTGAAAGCTGAGACCTTCCACACCAAGGCGCTGAAGACACCAGCAACGTAAGCCCCCCCCCTCAACACACACACACACACACAAAACCCAACCAGGCCTTCCTCCTCATGATAGTGACATAAAGCAGGGGTTGGCACACGGCCACGTAGAGGTCATTCGCCATGAGGGCCAGGAGGTAGCAGTCAATGGAGCCAAAGAAGGTGAAGAGAAAGAACTGGGCAGCACAGAGTGTGTAGGATAAAGCGGCCCTGGGCTCCAGCAACACAGCCATCATCAGAGGCACAGTGACGAACGAGTAGCAGGTGTCCAGGAGCAAGAGGTGACTCAGAAGGAAGTACATGGGGGTGTGGAGTCAGAGATCCAAGCGGATCAGGATAATCATGCCCAAGTTCCCCAACAGGGTGATGAGATAGATAAATAGAAACAGGAGGAAGAGAGGTAGTGCCCATTCAGGACAGTCAATGAATGCCATGAGGAGGAATTTGGTCACCAAGGTGAGGTTCTTCTCTGCCATGAAGCCAGAGGTACCTGAGAAGGCTAGGATGAGAAGCAAGTTAGGGAACTAGAAATAAGATTTAACTGTATTTCTAGGTTACATGTATTGAACAAGTGCTATGGACAAAATATGCCAGGGGCTATGTGGGGCTTCAGAGATGACTGGTCTTAACTCCTACTTCTAAGGGAGTTCTGTGACATGTCAAGAAAACTGATGCAGGTAAACATTTTCAGAATAAGAGTGCTTTTTCTCCCACTTTTTATGGCTAACTAGCTGTGTGAGCCCCTGCAGTCAGATAACCACACAACCAAACTTTCCCTATTGTTCCAATAGGGGCTGATACATGGGGTCCTGTCTACCATGGAAATATCCATCTCAGGACTCTGTCCCTTTTTCTCCATGACCATACCTCCTCCCTTATTTCAAACTCTCTTCATCTCTTGCCTGGATCAAAACAAGAGCCATATAACTAACAGCTCCCGCAGCCCTCAGTCTTGCTTCTTGCCAACTCTTTTTTTTTTTTTTTTTTTTTTTTATTATTTTTATTTATTTATTTATTTATTTATTTTTTTTGGCTGTGTTGGGTCTTCGGTTCATGCGAGGGCTTTCTCCAGTTGCGGCAAGCGGGGGCCACTCTTCATCGCGGTGCGGGGACCGCTCTTCATCGCGGTGCGCGGGCCTTTCTCTATCGCGGCCCCTCCCGTCGCGGGGCACAGGCTCCAGACGCGCAGGCTCAGCAATTGTGGCTCACGGGCCCAGCTGCTCCGTGGCATGTGGGATCTTCCCAGACCAGGGCTCGAACCCGTGTCCCCTGCATTAGCAGGCAGATTCTCAACCACTGCGCCACCAGGGAAGCCCTCTTTTTTTTTTTTTTTTAACATTTTATTTTTGTTGTTGTTGTTTATTTGTGCTTTTTATTGTGGGTTTTTTAAATTTTATTTATTTTTTTATACAGCAGGTTCTTATTAGTTACCTATTTTATACATATTAGGGTATATACATCAATCCCAATCTCCCAATTCATCCCCCCACCACCCCCGGCCCCCCGCCCCTGCTTTGCCCCTTGGTGCCCATACGTTTGTTCTCCTCACTGTGACCAGAGAGATATTTCTAAGACTTTCTCATCCCCCTGTTAAAAATCCAGTCATGGTGCCCCATCAAGGATAGGATATTCTTTAGACTCCTCAGCGTGTCGGGGAAAGCCCTCCGGGGGGTCTCCCCCACTTACTTCCTCGTGTCCCTTTCTTACGCCTCACTGCTTGCACCTTCAACCACACTTCTCTCCAGGCACGTGAATTGTTTACAGCTTCTCTAGTGCCCCACATTCATTCACATCCCTGTGCTTTCCGCAGGCCACCCCTTCTGCTGAAACACCTTGTCTTTCCCATCTTCAGGGTCCTGCCCAACTCCTATACCACCTTCAGACCTCAGCTCAGATCCTACATCCCACAAGAAGTCTCCCTTGACTCTGTCTTCCCTGGTCAGGGTATGTGCCTCTGGAGCTCAGCACATTGTAAAGCCTCAATATGTTTTTGGGGAATAAATAAAGTTATCAAATGAGATATAAAGCATATTGCAAAGAGAAAGGCATTGTGCAAATCTTCAAGGGATTATGCTTATTTTTATGAAAATATTTAAAAACAGAAACTGTCTGAAGTCTTAAAAGCCCAATAAAGTTGATGAATATTCACAGAGATCATAAGCCATCCTTGGACTTACCCTACAATTCTCAACGTAACAGTGCGCTTACTTGACAGAAAGCTGTTGTCTTAATTAGATCCCCTTAGTTTACCAAAAAATCAATTTTAAAAGAACAGATATTTTCTTTAATAACAGAGAACATATATACAGACACTATTCTAAGTGATTTATATATTAAGTCATTTAATCCCCACATTCACTTTTTTTTTTTTTTTTTTTTTAATTGAGGATCTTGAATCAGATGCGTATGTTTGATTGATTGATTGATTGATTCATTTTGGCTGTGTTGGGTCTTCGTTTCTGTGCGAGGGCTTTCTCCAGTTGTGGCAAGCGGGGGCCACTCTTCATCGCGATGCGCGGGCCTCTCACCGTCGCGGCCTCTCTCGTTGCGGAGCACAGGCTCCAGACGCGCAGGCTCAGCAGTTGTGGCTCACGGGCCCAGCCGCTCTGCGGCATGTGGGATCTTCCCAGGCCAGGGCTCGAACCCGTGTCCCCTGCATTAGCAGGCAGATTCTCAACCACTGCGCCACCTGGGAAGCCCCCCACATTCACTTTTTGAGGTAGGAACTTTTTTATCCCCATTTCACAGATGAGGCAACTGAGACAGAGTTTAAGTAGCTCAATCTTGTGCCTAAGATTGCACAGCTAGTAAATGGTGGAACTGCCGTGAAGAACAAAACTGTACACAGAAGCACTGTTTATCTTAAAACAGGATTTTACATACATCACGTGTCTATTCCAATAGTCTAAGAGGACCCAGGAAATGTCTGCCTTTAAGTAGATGCATGAATACCAGCACTGCAGTCTATTCATATCCGAAGGCAGGTGGGGACTCTTGTGCTAATGGATAGAAAGTCCTTTGGCAGAGTTGCAGTGCAGGGGGGTAGAGAAGATATTTGATCATCTTTAAAGCATTAGACTTTGGCAGCTAGGCCAGTGTTGCACTGACATATTGGAGAAAATGATAAATAAAAGAAATTTGATCTGGTGATCTGAACTGAGCATGAACCAAGAGGACCAGAACAGTTTTCTCACCTGAATTCCACTTTACCTTTACCTGGCCAGTCCTCTTCACTCTTTGTCCACTATTTTTCCCTTGTCTCTAAAAAATCATGTCTTTTCCACTGCTTGGAGAAGTATCCTAAGGGTCTGGGGAGAGACCACTGGGCTGGGTAGCAGGAGGTCTGGGTGGATATTGTCCTCCCAAATCTGCTCAGTTATGACACTAAGCAAGTTACCTAATCTCTCCAGGCGTTGGTGTCTTTCTCCCTCCCCCTACAATCTACACACACACACACACACAAACATTAGTGAATCAACTTGGGGACAGTATGTCACAGCTGCCTGAATGCCAGTCCCTGCATGTATCACCCTCAAGTCCCTTGCCAGTTCTGGTCGATCAAGCACTTTCTTCTCTCTCTTCCCTTAATCTTTCTGCTTCCATGATTTGCTAAACCTGGTTAACATGCATTCCTCACTCAGGTTCTTGTTCAGTTCCAGGCTAGGAGAGCAGAGATTGGAGAAAAGCCTCTTCGTATGGGCTCCGGACTCCAATGCAAATCCATTTTGGCGAAGATACTAACAGTCTCTGAAAGTCTGAAGTCCCCAATCAATGGCTGACGTGGTCTCTAAGGAAAGGCAATTGTTACTCACGTGGATTCTTAACAAGACTCCTGGACCCAGTCCCAGCTCCCAAAGCCCTTCAACACACCCACTAAGTGGGGTCCAAAAAGCCTAAATCCCAGTTCTACACAGTCCCTCGATGAGTGAGGCGTCTCTGGCTTTAACTTCTCCGTCAGAACAATGTCAGAAACTGTGCCTTCCTCAGTGTGGCCACATCCTGGAAGGAATAAGGGTGCTTTGTGAACGCAAGGCTTTGATCACATTATTCAGAAGGACACAATGGAGACTCTACACAGAGACCTCAACAAGACACGTCATGTCTTCTAAGTTTGCCCTCTCTGGAAGTCAGGTGTTTCACTGTCTCCTCTCCCACTTTCTTTCTCCCCCCCCCCCCTTTAAAAGCAAATGAAATCACAGGGAAAACAAAAGCCTGGGATGTTGCTCAGAGGAGAAACTGGCATATCCTTTTTGTTGGCATGGCCTTTGCCATCTCTCTGCATCTTTAACACGGCAGTATTTCTTTAGCCCCAAATTCAGAGGCATTTTGTTAAGCCATTGAATTTCAAGATGGCTCAGTTCAGAAAAGGAAATAAGGAAGATGGGGAAGAACAGAATAATTATAGAATAATTGTTCTCTTGGACAATTATGCAAACCAAGAGAAAATGAGACCATATCGGTCACTGATTCATCACGGTGCTGAGCATTCTAAATGAAGAGCAGGAGATACAAAACGAAACAAATCCCTGTAAAAGAGAAAACACAATGCTTGTCTACAAGGACTATGCAACCTAGCAGGTTACGAAATTATTCATCCTACAGATAACAGGTACTAAGCTCATAAGTGAGGTGTAGGCCAGGTGCCACAGGGAGTCAGTGTAAGGCAAGATTACTTATAGATGGGGTAGATCAGGGAAGGCTTCCCAGTGGACGTGGACTTTAGCAGGCAGTTTGGATGGAAGTGAGGGGTGGGAGAATGATGGTCAAAACTCTTCAGGCAAGGAGAGCAGCGTGAGCAAATTCACAGGGACAGGAAAGCCCAGGGACTAGTCCTGGGGCAATGAGTGGGGCTTTGGCCACAGTACAGGATGGTGTTAGGCAAGTCCAGGATTAGGGTGAGGTGAGTGAGGCACTCACCTCGGATGCAAAAGTTAAGGTGGCACCAAAACCTTTAGTAAACAAGGTAAATAGTCATATAATATTATCGAAAATAAAAATCAACACAAAAATCTCTATGATGAATAAAATATCAAAATTTTCAGAACAATTTTTTTCTTTTTAGATTCCATATATATGTGTTAGCATACGGTATTTGTTTTTCTCTTTCTGACTTACCTAGGGGCAGGACAAGAATAAAGACGCAGACGTAGAGAATGGACTTGAGGACACAGGGACGGGGAAGGGTGAGCTGGGATGAATTGAGAGAGTGGCATGGACATATATACACTACCAAATGTAAAATAGATAGCTAGTGGGAAGCAGCCGCATAGCACAGGGAGATCAGCTCAGTGCTTTGTGACCACCTAGAGGGGTGGGATAGGGTGGGAGGGAGGAGGTGCAAGAGGGAGGAGATATGGGGATATATGTATATGTATGGCTGATTCACTTTGTTATACAGCAGAAACTAACACACCATTGTAAAGCAATTATACCCCAATAAAGATGTTAAAAAAAAAAAAAAATAATAATAAAATAAAACAAATTGAATGAAAATACAGGTATAGAATAAAAATATATATATATCAAAATTTTAAATAAAGAGCACCGGTATTACTGATTTTCCTTTTGCCTCAGTCTCCGTTACGGTACAGCATAGCGCTGGTACCCTATACTTGAAAAAGGAGGGTGAGACCAACAGCTTCCAGGGCACAGGCTTAACAAGTGCCTTTTAATGGACATTCCATTTCTTCCTTCTCTACCCTCCACTTAGGAAAAGAAAGTGTAGGAAAGTCAACCTAATAAGATCTAATACTTGCAGAGTAGCTTTAACCATTTCCAAGTACTCTCTTCATCTTCACAAGACCCCTGTGGGATTGAGAGAGATAACAAATTCCTCCTCTGTACTGATGAGGAAACATGGCAAACAGAGGCCCAAGGTCATGTAGTTACCTGGTGAGTGTACTAGAAATTGTGTCAGCCCTGGTTGCTAATGGACTCTGCCTAAGCCACAGGCCCTACGGCCCAAGAGGACATATTTTCATGACCACACACACATCCACATCCATGCCCAGAGCTCACTGGGTGAAGAGGTGAGTCCTCTGGGCTATGCTGTATTAACAAATTACCTTAAAACCACAGTGACTTAACACAATAAATTTAAATTTACCCATGGAAACGCCAGTGTGGGGTAGGTAGTCCTCCTCTGTCTTGCAGCTAAGCCATTTCGTGCAGGGGAGGACAGGGAAAGATCAAGCAGGATGTCACTAAGGACCAGGCCTGGTCTGCCTCCCTCCCACCTACATCACAGTGACCTGAATCCAGTCACAGGGGTTCAACATTACTGCCTACATAACCTAGAAGATGTAGGGAAGCACACAGATATTTGTGCAAACAAATATTTGGGCTGAAATCTCTGCCACACCCCTCACCTTCTGTGCATCCTTTGTGCAGGAGAAAGTCTAGGACCCACCCCAGAATTTCCAAGGACAATCAAGGGCTCACTCTTGCGTTTGCGTGGCTCTGTTTTCCTGTTTCCGCTAAAGCGTTATTTACACTCGTGCCCACTTCCCAATACTTCTCACCCTTTCCAGTACCACATCATGCCAAGCATGAAGCATGGCCTTTTGTCTTTATCCTACTCTCTAAAGCAAAATTAACACAGTGAGTTTGTTTAGGTAGCCGACTTTTGATAAAAATATTGTAGAGAACTTAAGAGGTTCATAGTACTACACAGATTAGGGAGAAAATTAGAATTGAATAATTGATGTCATTGTGCTACAAATTCCCCAGCCATTTCCATCACAAGAAATTTGTCACTGGCTGCTCCTCACCTCCACCTTAAGCCTGCCTGCTACTATATGACCCGTATCTTTCTCTGCTGAGATCATCTTTTATTTATATTTCTCTTCTCCCAATTCCCCAATCTTCCAAATCCCTATCTAGTCCAATCTACTGCGAGAAGACTCAAAATTCTTTGTGTATTGTTATGCATGATAATCTGAATCTTTAATACCCAAATACCTTCCATTTAGACCATACATTAGAGGTTCTTAAATTCCATAATCCAGATGCCCTTTAAGATGTTTTCCTCAACAAAGGGAAACGTCTCTCTTCAATAGAAAAAAATTAGGTCAAACTCCAGCTAGCATTTAATTTTTTTTTTTTTTTTTTTTACTTTTAACATACAAAATAATGATTTAGTGCTCAAAGATGCCTTAGAAACTGGGTTAAATAAGGAAAACTGTCTTTACTAAATAATTTCTCAGAGACTTTCGTGTGATAATATACTTTATAAATCTCCAAAATGAAGTAGGTATTGTGCAGCAATTCTCAAAAGTATTTGACAATGGAATGTTTACTAAGCTACTCTTGTGTACAAACACCCACAAATTCAGTGACATACAAGAATAAGCATTTACTCTCATATTCATAGGTTCCAGGATTTGGCTTATCAAGGCTGGGCTGGGCTAGCTTAGCCAAGCTGCAGCTTGGTTCCTGATTTGTTTCACATGTCTCTCACCATCTTTGGGTCAGCAAGCTACCCAAGACATGTTCTTCTAACAGTGGCAGAGGCCCAAGTGAGCAAAGTTCCATTATCAAAACACATTCAAGTCTTTGCTTACATCCGGTCTGCATGTCTGTCAGCCAAAGAAAGTCACATGGTCAAGCTCAACAACCTGGAGCAGGAGAGTATATTCTATTCACAGTGGAAGAGGAGTTTTCAGAACACTTTTCCCTATCATCCATAAATACTCAAGTCCTACCACCGAACCACATGCAAAATACATTCATCACCACCTAAGACCACCCACACACACAAGCCTTTACAAATTACAAGTCATGCCTTGGTATCCGTGGGGGATTGCTTCAAGGACCTGCCCCGAATACCAAAATCCGCAAACACTCGAGTCCCATAGTTGGCTCTCTGTATTAGTGATTCCATACTCATGGTCCCACAGTCATGAATTCAGCCAAACATGGATCCTGTAGTACTGTAGTATTTATTGAAAAATAGTCACATATAAGTGGACCCCTGCAATTCAAACCTGTGTGGTTCAAGGGTCAGCAGTACATCGTTGGGATCAAAGTTTAGGATCTTGTGATCTCTCTCAGCCCAGAAGCAGCTCCCCTTGGTCTAAAGAATTATGAACTAAAAGGACAAGTTATCTGCCTGCCCTACAAACACCCAACATACATTGGTGAACCATGCAGGATAACCACAGTAAACATACCCATTAGAAAAAAGGAAGGATGGTAGGCACATGGCAGGTACTGGTCCATAGAAATTCTGAGATCCTACTGGGCCAATATTGCCATGTCCCCCTACCCTGGGGTATGAAATGTGCCTTGTTAGGCCATGAACCTTCTCCTTGGTGGAGATAGGGCACCCCAGGTGGGTGTCCCTCAGGGCTCTTAGGAAATATCATGACCATTAGATCTTTCTCATACCCCAAAGTACTTTAATCCTAAACATAGATAGCTTCTAGTTTAGCCTTTTCTCTCTCAGTTGGTATTCTCTAACCACTTAGAGTTTACCAGAGAGAGGACATGGTAAATTTTGGTTAAGAGTATGGATCCTGGTATCAGACCATCTGAGTTAGAATCCTGGCTCCTTCACGTTCTACCTGTGTGATCTTGGGAAATACGCATAATATCAGTGTGATTCAACTACCTCATCTGTAAATTGGGAATAATAGTACCAACTTCATAAAGTTATGGAGCAAATCAAATGAAAGTGACATGAGTGAGAGAAATAAAGCCACTCTTCAGTAAGGTATCCTGATCTTCACTCTCAGAAGAATGTTTCCCAGACCTCTTCCCAAATTCAACCTTTCTTCCTACTTCCTGTCTGAATCTTTACACATTCAATGACATTGCAGAGTTCCCACTAACTGGTTACTTTAAGATAGTAGTAAACTTTCTATCTGGGTTTTAATGAATGTAAAACTCACTAATAATAATTGTGAAGCCACAGAAATAGCCAACATCCCTGAGGGACCATGAAGTACCATGCAAAGCACTTTACATATAACTTCTCACTTAAAAATAAAATTATAAAGCACTCAGACGAAACGTAACATTTCTAATCATATAAGGAAATATCCTCATAGATGCTACAGCAATCTTTGGTTGGTAGTTCTCGTAAATTCATTATGCAATTGTCATCTCATCATCTCCCTATCCCATTTTGCTCTCTCTACTCTAGCTCAATATTAATGTTACTGCTGATATCAACCTTCCCTGTTGTTACCATTACACAATTTAATTTAAAATCTTTATCAATATTTCTTCCCATTAAAATATGGAATTTCTTTGCTGACATTCTGCCTCTGTCTTTCATTGTTTTCCCTGGAGGCAGGCTTTATGGGAAACTCCTTACTGGAAGATACTCTACCTCTGGGGGGCTGGTTCCATGCCTCCTGTGCTGCAACCACTTGCAAATGATAACGATAGCCCAGATGATTAGTACAACAGAGGAGGTGTTTGATGAGCATTTTGCAGAACTATGAAGATAATTAGTACAACTTGGCTTTATTAAGAGCTTTCCTCAGGGCCTCCTTCATGTCCTTGTTCCCCAGGCTATAAAATCAGAAAGTGCAGCCCGGAGCTTACAATTGTGTAGGACTTGGTCCCAGCCTTTTCCCCTTCCAGAGACTTTCCTAAGTCATTGCGTACATAAAATAAAGCTCAAGTCACAACAATCAACCCTACTGTAGTTATGTAAGAGGCAAAGGTAGAGCAGGTCTTTGCCTGGTGACCTGATTTGCAGATGTTTAGATGGACTTGTCAATGAACAGCTAAGTGAACAGGATCACGGCTAGTCTGGTCAGAATCATATAGAAAGCAAATCATATATAGTAACAGAAATCATATAGAGAAAAATTATATATAGCAGCAGCTGCTAGAGGAAGCTATCTCCCAGGTCTGTGCCAATAGCAATGGGCGGTCACAGAAAATAAAATCAATTTATAAGGGCCATAGAGGGAGATAAAGAAGGTGAAATGCGTAGATAGAATTGCATTTGTCAAACCCTCTAAAATACGCCATCACCAGCTTCTGCTATACCTCCTGAGAGTCATGATGGTGGCAAAAAGCAGAGGTCAAGAGTGGCCACAAAATAATCATAAACACATCTGAAAATCTAACTAATATTTCCAAAGATGAGGTCCTAAGTTCAGTCAAGTAATATTTTGGGATTTTAAGCACTGGATTTTACATCAATTCCCACTGTAAAAATTGAATAAACAGAAACCTCAATTAAATAGAGTTGAGAGACCAGAAGGGGGAGCTCTCATGCCCTGTGATGACAGCAGAGCCCAGCAGGAAGAAGAATGATGCCTCTTTCCTGGAATTTACTATAGTCATTCAGACTTATCAACCTCATTTCTCTGACTCATATCTGCTAGCTCATATGCTTGTCGGTGAAGGCCAGGCTCAACATTGGATGAAAACTGCTAATAGGGAAAATCCTAAAAAGTCTCTAGAATTTCACCTGGGAGACCAGCCCACTAACTTATTATATGAACAGGCTTAGGCAATCGCTAGGGGGCTTTGTCCTGGGCTTTTCCGAAGCCTGTTGATTGGAACAAAATTCAGGCTTGCGTTCACAAAAAATCTGATGAATCTTTTCATGATTATTACAATTAACTTCAGATTATATTTAAAGAAAGTTCTGGTCTTCCTTCAGATGTTGATTCCACCTGAGTAGCGTTTAACTCTATGTATATTAATGGGCTGAACCAGGACCTTCCCCTTCTAGTAAAAAGGACCAGGATGGAATGGGAAACTATATCCACTCCAGATTTAGTTAATCTGGCAAACCAGCTGTCTCATACTCTAGATGAGTCATCTCAAAAGAAGACCAATAAAATTCTTAATCTTCAACTGCAGTGAAGGAAGGCTCCTAAATGAAACCAAAACTCTCTTAGTTTCTGCTATTGCATAGAGTCAGGACACTGGAAAAAGAATGGTACAAATTTAAGTGCTCAGGCACCTTCAGCCCTCTCAGCAGCCTTTCTGACGTTCTCCCAGTTCTCCATGATGAGGTTCCAAGGACTACAGGGGTTCTTCCCAATCCTCCCTCTTAATTGTCTTGGAGAACATTTCTCCCGATTGGAGATGAATCTCTTCCGATCCTAACTGACACCAGAGCCACACTCTCAGTGCTCAAGCCAGCTGTTGTAAAGCAGCCCCTGCCTCGAATAGTGGAGATCTTCAATGAACCTCAAAATGTTCCTGTCTCTGAACCTATCCACTTTTGTTTAGGCCCTTTGAGTGGTACCCACCATCTCCCCCTTAGTTCCTCCACCTCTATCCATTTATTAGGCCGAGACTTCTTAAGGAAGTATCATGCCAGAATTTCTTTCTCCCAAAGGGGGAAAATAATTCTAGAATTTGACAGTAGTCATCAAAGTAACCAACCAGGTGAATTACATGATACTTTGACATCTTTTATTTGTTGTGTTTCTGACAACACTAGAGCTGATTCTGTAAACACTGATCATTTGTCCCTATTAAATCAGCTACCGCTTTCCTTAAGAGCAAAATCTCCAACTGACGTTGGCAAAATTCATAGCACACCTCCCATCAAAATTCAAACAGACCCCTCAGTCTTCCCAGAATTAACCATACCCTACAAGTAAAGGAGCCCTTCAAGGCATAAATCCCATAATAGAAGATCCCAAGGCTTGAAGCCTCTTTATCCCTTATACTAGTATACTTTTATCCCTCTGTATCCCTTGTACTAGTCCCTGTAACACTCGCATTTTACTGGTGAGAAAGCCTAAGGGCTGAGTTTTGGTCCTGGGCAAACCTGGAGGTTTGTCCAGGACCTTAAAGCAATAAACAATATTGTCAATGGAATATTACTCAGTCATAAAAAGGAATGAAATTGGGTCATTTGCAGAGACTTGGATGGACCTAGAGACTGTTATACAGAGTGAAGTAAGTCAGAAAGAGAAAAACAAATATCACACATTAACATATATATGTGGAATCTGAAAAAATTGGTATAGACGATCTTATTTACAAAACAGAAATAGAGACACAGACATAGAGAACAAACGTATGGATGCCAAGGGGGAAGGGGGTGGGTGGGATGAATTAGGAGATTGGGATTGACATATATACACGATTGATACTATGTATAAAATAGATAACTAATGAGAACCTACTGTATAGCTCAGGGAACTCTACTCAGTGCTCTGTGGTGACCTAAATGGGAAGGAAATCCAAAAAAGAGGGACTATATGTCTATGTATAGCTGATTCGCTTTGCTGTACAGTAGAAACTAACACAATATTGTAAAGCAACTATACTCCAATAAAAAATTTTTTTAAAAAAGATCTGAGAATCTAAAAAAAAAAAACATTGCTATCCCTCAACACCTTGTTTTTCCTACCCTCATATGTTACTAACATCCATTCTCACTGGAAGTAAATTCTTTACTGTAATTGTCTTATGCAGTGCATTCTTCAGTACTCCAGTTCATGAAGCTAGAAAATACCTTTCTGCCTTCACTTGAGGAGAAAAACAATTCACCTGGACAGTAATGTCTCAGGGTTATACTGAAAGTCCTTTTTATTTTTGCAAATCCTAAAGGCTGATTTGGACGATATAAAGTTCCCTAGAGGTTCTACTTTGTTGCAATATGTGGATGATTTGCTTCTCTGCTCTCAGTTACCAGGCATCCTCGCAGGAAGTCAGTATGCACTTAGTTTTAAAGGGATAGAAGGTCTCCAAAGAAAAATTGCAGTTTGCCCGAACCCAAGTTCAACATTTAGGGCATCTGATATCAGAACAAGGGCTACATCTAGATCCAGATAGACTTCATGGTGTCCCAAGTTTCCCAAAACCCAAAACTAAACACTAACTCTGAGGTTTTCTCAGCTGGTTTGTTATTGCTGAAATTGGATTACAATTTCTCTTTTATGGCCAAACCTCTATGTGTTTTATTCAATAAAAACAACCCTGACTCAATTTTATGAGAAGAACTGAATGATATAGCCTTCAAGGCCTTAAGGCCTTAAAGGAAAGTTTGATGAACCCACCTGCCTTTGGGCATCCCAATTATCAGATTTCCTTTTTCCTTTTTTTTAATATGAAAAGGAAAGAAATGCCCTTGGGGTACTCACCCAAGAAAACAGGGACCACCCTTGACCCCTAGGGCATTATAGCCAGCAACTGGACCCAGGGGCCAGGGATATGACCCTTCCCTTGGAGCCACTAAAGCCACTGCCCTTCCTATTGAGGACACTGAGAAAATCATGTGGGTTCTCTGTAAACCATTTTTGCACCTCATGCAGTAGAATCTCTCCTGAATTCTCACCACACCCAACATTTTTCAGCCATCCATCTCACGTCTATGAAGTCCTTTCATTAACTGCCCCTCACATAATTCCTTTATGTTTTAATCATCTTAACCTGACTACTCTCCTCCCCTTTGACACTGACAGAGTACAATACCTATGATTGCCTAACACTGACGGACCACCTCCTGACTCCTCATGATGAGCTACAGGAAATTCCATGGAGTAACACTGACTTCCCATGGTTCACTGATGGTTCTTATTTCAAAGGTGACAACAGCAAATATTGTGCTGGATATGCTATTACAAATCTTTTTGATATTGTTGAAGCAGCATCTTTATCTATGGCTACTTCAGCCCAACAGACCAAATTATATGCTCTTATACAGACCTGTACTTTAGCCAAGGACAAAACTGCCAATATTTATATTGACAGTAAATATACTTTCAGAGTAGCTCATGATTTTGGAATGTTGTGGAAGCAACATGGCTTCCTTACTTCCAGTGGAAATACAATTAAACTTGGCCCCTATGTTCAGGAATTATTGAATGCAATGTTTTTACCTGCCACTTTAGCTATTATTAAGATTCTGGGGCATTCTAAACTCGACTCTCTGGAAGTGAGCTGCTATTTCAACAAGGAATGCTACATTTAAAGGGACCAATAGGAGCCAAACTCCATCATGGTCAAAAGAGTTATTCCGCAAAATGATAATTTAGAAAAACTGGCTAGAGATGCTCAAAAATTGGCCTCGAAAAAGGAAAAACAAAACTGGAAATTTAACAATTGTTGGTTTGATAAAAAGAGAAAGCTGTGGTTTAGACCAAATAACAACCAAGTCCTACCGGACACTAAAGTTCCCAATCCTCACCACTGTACATGCATTAAACCACTGGCCTACTGACAAAATGATAGTCTTCATGAATCAGCATCAGTGGGGAAATATTAGCAAAGCCCCCATAGTGTTTACCTCACTTGTCCCACTTGTCCAAAGTACAACCCAGGAAGCCTGTTCATACTGCTTCTGGACTTTTTTAACCTCCTAACAGACCATTCAAGTTCTGGCAAATGGATTTCATACAACTTCCTCTGAGTAATAGATATAAATATGTTTTAGACATGGTCTGCATGTTTTCACACTGAACAGAAGCTTTTCATTGCAGACAAGCTACCGTCTCTTCTGTGGCTAAAGTTCTTTTTGGAAAAGATCATCTCTACATGGTGAACTCCTCTTGAACTTCACAGTGATTGAGGAACCCATGATAGTAGCCAAGTGCCTTAAAAGTCTGTGCTGTTTGGTCAGTTTTACAACATTTTCACTTCACCACTCTCAATCCTCTGGTTTAGGTGAACACACAAATGGCATTATTAAGACTCAGTTGGCAAAATTTGTAGAGGCCCTCCAAATTCCTTGGCCAAAAGCGTTGCTGTTGGTCCTTCTAAATCTTATATCTACCTCTTTAGGAACTCATAAACTCTCACCCTTTGAGATAGCCATGGGATGCCCAATGTACTTGGCTCCTGATTCTTTTGACCCACAACAGATAAAAGGAGTGATAGTCTATTATGGCAAAGGCCTAATTGCTTCTATTAAAAATAACTATGTTTTGGTAGAGCAATTTTTTACAATGCGACCTTGGGAGAAAAAGACCTTAAGCATCGCACCTTGCAACCTGGAGATTTTGTCTACTGTAGAAGACACCTCCAGAAGAGTTCTCTTCAACCTCATTGGAAAGGCCCCTATCAGGCACTGCTAACCAACGCTTGTGTCACCAAGCTCCAAGGAACTGACCCTGGGATTCATGTGACATACCTAAAGAAAGCACCAAACACTGACTGGACCTGCATATCATCTGGTGACCTAAAAGTAAAGATTTTCTGGAATTGAAGCAGATCAACATCTGATGAGACAGCTTTCCCATGATATCCAGACCAGGCCTGTTGGAAGTTTCTTGCCAAAACTTTGATGATGACATAATGCTTCAGATGATCTCCCATGTCTATGATCTTGATAACACATAAACTTCAGATAAAAAGTACCTGCCAATGCAGGGGACACGGGTTTGAGCCCTGGTCCGGGAAGATCCCACATGCCGCGGAGCAACTAAGCCTGTGCACCACAACTACTGAGCCTGTGCTCTAGAGCCCATGAGCCACAACTACTGAAGCCTGCCTGCCTAGAGCCTGTGCTCCGCAACAAGAGAAGTCACAGCAATGAGAAGTCCTCGCACCGCAACGAAGAGTAGCCCCCACTCGCCGCAACTAGAGAAAGCCCGCTCGCAGCAATGAAGACCCAACGCAGCCAAAAATATAAATAAATAAGTTTATAAGAAAAAAAAAGTACCTGAGAGTTCTCCCTCCTACCCCTTCTTGTTACTCAAATGTAACCTTAATAGATTTCCAATCTGTGCATTTTCCCTCCAACATGAGATACTAAACCCAGGAAAGATCTTTCCTGACATTGGGGGGGTGGGGTGGGAAGCCTCTGAAACTAGAAAACCTGACTCTTGATTAGTGATATTTTCAGAGAAAGACCTTGATCTAAAGGGGGAAAGGAAAAAAATTAATAAACAGAAACTTCAATTAAATAGAGTTGGGAGACCAGAAGGGGGAGCTCTCACATCCTGTAACAATAGCAGAGCCCAACAGGAAGAATAAAGACCCCTCTTCTTTCCTAGCAAGGACTCAGCCAATGAAAAGTCATGGACTCTTTGTTTACTATAACCCTCCCAACTCCCTCTTCCCCTGTATAAAAGCATTCTCCTCATCATGTGGGAACTTGCACACACTCACCATGGTTGCAGACCCCGAATTGCAATTCTCTGCTGATCCCAAATAAATCCACCTTTGCTGGAGAAATATTTGGCAGTCTATTTTTTTCAGGCTAGCACCACCATCCAATACCTTGTGTTCCTTATAGCCCTGTTTTACCTCCATGATTCAGGAAGCAGTGATTACTTGTCATGCACTTTCCCTTCAGGAATGGGCCTGATACATCCTGAACTAAAGGAACCAATTGAATGTCTAAAAATAGATTTTTTAAAATACATTAAAGAAAAAATAGTCTTGACATTAAAGCTTTTAATTGTAAGAAAGACTGTGTTAAAAAAAAATGTTTTCCTTGGAATTCCTCAAGATGGATCTTTTAATGTAAAGAGCAATCCTGGAAGTCAGGAAGCAGAGAGTTTATACCATGTGCCTAAAATTCACACTATGATAGTCATTTTCTTACTTAAAAGGGAAAAAAGACTGTAATGTAAGCTCTGACAGTTGGCTTTTCTTTTTGTAATGCAAGTATCTGACTTTAAGCTTTGATTGCTGAGGGATCTACTTCAAAGATGAATCAGCTTGAATACTACAATGAAGGCTATCTGGAATAAATACATTGCCCCCCCACCTCATGAGCCTCCTTTGTTTTAGAGATTCTAAATGTTGATGTGGTCATTTGGGCTGATGTTTTTTCCTCTATATCTTTTTTCTCTCTTCCCATGCTTTAAATTCCCACTATTATGTTTCAAATTCACTAATAAAGAGCAATCCAGGGAAACCCTAGACCCCCACCCTCAACCTCAATAAAAGCAGATCCCCAGGCCTGTGCTCAAGCTCTCTCTCTGTCTCTACTGGAGGCTTCGCTGTGTGCCCTCTGGCATGCCTTGTACACTCCAGGGCTTGTAAATAATAGACTGTTTTTGTCCTCAAAGTTTCCTAATGGTTATTGCTAGAGGGTGTCTTGCCATCATAATAAGAACCACAAGGGTTTGTCCAGTTGTAACAATTGTTTGCAAAGGGGAACATCAGTGGGAAATTCACTGGGCCCCCAGGCATTTCTAGGGATAGCATTACTATCAATAGGCTGAGAACCAGCACAAAACAAAGATATTATCAGTAAGCAAAGGAGAATAAACTCAGAGTATATCCTGATTAGATTATAGATGTTGTCTGGATCTTTAAGAAGGGCCCCAGGCCCCAATACCCTCCAACCCCAGATGAGTCCCAGAGAGGGTCACTATAGGTGATAAAAGTCACCACCTCATTTTGTAGAAGAATCTGGAAGAGAAGATACCTGTGCCTCACTTCCTAGGGTAATGGCAAGGCTTCTAGGGATTTTCTATATCCAACATGGCAGCAGAACAACATGCCAGCAATGGTTGATGGAGGCAGAGGGACCAAGAGTGACTTCACAGAATCCTGACACTTCAGTATAAAAAAACTGATGATGTATTCATCAATTATGAAACAACTGTTAGAAAACCAAAGGCACTTTAGAACCATACAAAGAGAATGCAGAATATACATCTCTTAAGAGAGAAGCCAAGGCTTGGCCACGGGCAGCAGTGGATACAAGCACATGGCAATAAGAACCAGGAAGCACCAGCTCCCTCTGCACAGAAGAGAGTGAGAACAGAGGAATTCGTTGTACTAAATATCCTACCCCCAGTGCCAGGACGATACATAAAAACCCTGGGAACTTGGATCCCTGCCAGGTGGGAAGAAGGGAATAAAGAAGAGAGAGAATTTTGAACTGACTGAGTTTAAATCCTGAATGGGCCATGTTTACAACTGAAAGTGACTGAGGGGCTTCGATTGGAAAGAAATCATCTTTTTTTTTGCCTTCAGTGGAAAAAATGAGTTCAGTTATAATGAAATATTAGGAAGTTATTTTTGTTGCACCCTGGTATTGAAACTGTAAATTATAAAACTATTAGAAATGCCAGCAGCAGGGACAAGAATCATGAACCAAAGTTAAGAGACACACACAAAAAATAAATATCTGTTTAATAAAAGCTCAAGAAGAATAAACAAAGAGGATGATAAAATTTAAAAAATAATGGAAGGGAATTTCCTTTTGCTTGAAAAAGTATCTTAAGCTTTCAGATCCAAAGAGCTCACCAAGATCTTGACACCAACATTGAAAATTAGACATGCTTCTAGATGCAAGGATAAAATGAATACATTACATATTAATGGAGGATAAAAAAAAAAGAAAAAGACAAGGGATCTATATGGGACCAAGAAGTAGACTGCCATCAAATTTTGCATCTACTCTAATGAATACCAGAAGTCAAAGAAAAGAAAAATGTCTACAAATTTCAGATAAAATTATTTTGAGTCTAGAATTCAATTCCCAACCAAACTGTCATTCAAATATGAATTAATCATACAAGACACATTCTCTGACCACAATGTAAGGACCACAGAAATTAACAAAAGTCCAGCAAAAAAGAATATTGACCGTTCTGACACATTGAAATAGCCTGTTTATTTACACTCAAGATAAAGTGGAACTCATCTTCAAACTTCAAACTATTTAGAAATAACTGACACTGATAAGTATATATTAAAACCTGTGAATTGTACCAACAATGGTAAAAGGGAAAAACTATATTTGTAAATGCATTTATTAGACTATGTGGGCAACTAAAATAAATGAAGCATGTTGCAAGCAAATACTAACACACACACACACATACATATGCACACACAGCCGAAAGAATCTAGAAGAAAGTTAAAAATAAATAAATAAATACAGCAAAAGTAGAGAGTATCAATATATAAGACAAATTTTTTAATGGACCCGATAAATAAAACCAGGAGCTGGCTCTTTAAAATGATCAGTACAACAGAAAACATTGCCAGTCTTTCAACTAAAAAACAGACAGAAAACAAAACAAATAAATGCCATTAGGAGAGAGAAATGAGAAAAACACAGTTTGTAGAGGTAATTTTAAATTATGAGAAAGAACAGTTCGTACGTATCACAGTGACAAAAAATTAAATATGGCCAGGAGTTATGTATATCAATATGGATAAATCTCAAAACCATTGTACTGAACAAATTGCTAGAGATGTGAACATTATGAACATTAGGGCAGCTTAGATGTGAAGTTTTAAAATAAATACAAATAAATTGTGGGTTATTATAATGACATAAATATGTAGTAAAAATAGAAAAGCAGGTATGGGAATGTTAACGACAAATGCAAGATAGTAGTTACTCCTGGTAACTTCCATATATATATGTTAGCATATGGTATTTGTTTTCCTCTTTCTTACTTCACTTTGTATGACAGTCTCTAGGTCCATCCACCTCACTACAAATAACTCAATTTGGTTTCCTTTTATGACTGAGTAATATTCCACTGTATATATGTACCACATCTTCTTTATCCATTCATCTGCCGATGGACACTTAGGTTGCTTCCATGTCCTGGCTATTGTAAAGAGAGCTGCAATGAGCATTGTGGTACATGACTCTTTTTGAATTATGGTTTTCTGAGGGTATATGTCCAGTAGTGGGATGGCTGGGTCGTATGGTAGTTCTATTTTTAGTTTTTTAAGGAACTCCATACTGTTCTCCATAGTGGCTGTACCAATTTACATTCCCACCAACAATGCAAGAGGGTTCCCTTTTCTCCACACCCTCTCCAACATTTATTGTTTGTAGATTTTTTGATGATGGCCATTCTGACCTGTGTGAGGTGATACCTCACTGTACTTTTGATTTGCATTTCTCTAATGTTTAGTGATGTTGAACATCCTTTCATGTGTTTCTTGGCAATCTGTATATTTTCTTTGGAGAAATGTCTATTTAGGTCTTCTGTCTTTTTTTGGACTTGGTTGTTTGTTTTTTTGATAATGAGCTGCATGAGCTGCTGGTATATTTTGGAGATTCATCGTTTGTCAGTTGCTTCATTTGCAAATATTTTCTCCCATTCTGAGTGTTGTCTTTTCTTCTTGTTTATGGTTTCCTTTGCTGTGCAAAAGATGTTAAGTTTCATTAGGTACCATTTGTTTATTTTTGTTTTTATTTCTATTTCTCTAGGAAGTGGGTCAAAAAGAATCTTGCTGTGATTTATGTCATAAAGTGTTCTGCCTATGTTTTCCTCTAAGAGTTTTATAGTGTCTGTCCTTACACTTAGGTCTTTAATCCATTTTGAGTTTATTTTTGTGTATGGTGTTAGGGAGTGTTCTAATTTCATTCTTTTACATGTAGCTGTCCAGTTTTCCCAGCACCACTTATTGAAGAGGCTGTCTTTTCTCCACTGTATATTCTTGCCTCCTTTATCAAAGATAAGGTGACCAGGGCTTCCCTGGTGGCACAGTGGTTAAGAATCTGCCTGAGAATGCAGGGGAAACAGGTTTGAGCCATGGTCCAGGAAGATCCCACATGTCATGGAGCAACTAAGCCCGTGCGCCAAAACTACTGAGCCCGTGTGCCATGACTACTGAAGCCCACGTGCCTAGAGACCATGCTCCGCAACAAGAGAAGCCACTGCAATGAGAAGCCTGTGCACCACAACGAAGAGTAGCCCCCGCTTGCCGCAACTAGAGAAAGCAACAAAGACCCATTGCAGCCAAAAACAAATAATAATATAAAATAAATTAATTTTTTAAAAAAGATAAGGTGACCATATGTGCGTGGGTTTATCTCTGGGCTTTCAATCCTGTTCCATTGATCTATATTTCTGTTTTTGTGACAGTACCATACTGTCTTCTTTACTGTAGCTTTGTAGTATAGTCTGAAGTCAGGGAGCCTGATTCCTCCAGATCCACTTTTCTTTCTCAAGATTACTTTGGCTATTCGGGGTCTTTTGTGTTTCCATACAAACTGTGAAATTTTTTTTCTAGTTCTGTAAAAAATGCGATTGGTGGTTTGCTATGGATTGCGTTGAATCTGTAGATTGCTTTGGGGAGTATAGTCATTTTCACAACGCTGATTCTTCCAATCCAAGAACATGGTATATCTCTCCACCTGTTTGTATCATCTTTAATTCCTTTCATCAGTGTCTTATAGTTTTCTGCATACAGGTCTTTTGTCTTCTTAGGTAGGTTTATTCCAAAGTATTTTATTCTTTTTGTTACAAAGGTAAATGGGAGTGTTTCCTTAATTTCTCTTTCAGATTTTTCATCATTAGTGTATAGGAATGCAAGAGATTTCTGTGTATTAATTTTGTATCCTTCTAGTTTACCAAATTCATTGATTAGCTTTAGTAGTTTTCTGGTAGCATCTTTAGGATTCTCTATGTATAGTATCATGTCATCTGCAAACAGTGACAGTTTAACTTCTTTTCCAGTTTGGATTCCTTTTATTTCTTTTTCTTCTCAGATTGCTGTGGCTAAAACTGCCAAAACTATGTTGAATAATAGTTGTGAGAGTGGGTAACCTTGTCTTGTTCTTAATCTTAGTGGAAATGGTTTCAGTTTTTCACCATTGAGGATGATGTTGGCTGTGAGTTTGTCATATATGGCCTTTATTATGTTGAGGCAAGTTCCCTCTATGCCTACTTTCTGGAGAGTTTTTATCATAAATGGGTGTTGAATTTTGTTGAAAGCTTTTTCTGCATCTGTTGAGATGATCATATGGTTTTTCTCCTTCAATTTGTTAATATGGTTTATCACATTGATTGATTTGCGTATATTGCAGAACCCTTCCATTCCTAGGATAAACCCCACTTGATCAGGGTGTATGATCCTTTTAATGTGCTGTTGGATTTTGTTTGCTAGTATTTTGTTGAGGATTTTTGCATCTATGTTCATCAGTGATATTGGCCTGTAGTTTTCTTCTTTCTGTGACATCTTTGTCTGATTTTGGTATCAGGGTGATGGTGGCCTCGTAGAATGAGTTTGGGAGTATTCCTCCCTGTGCTATATTTGGAAGAGTTTGAGAAGGACAGGTGTTAGCTCTTCTCTAAATGTTTGCTAGAATTTGCCTGTGAAGCCATCAGGTCCTTGGCTTTTGTTTGTTGGAATATTTTAATCACAGTTTCAATTTCAGTGCTTGTGATTGGTTTGTTTATATTTTCTATTCTTCCTGGTTCAGTCTCGGAAGGTTGTGCTTTTCTAAGAATTTGTCCATTTCTTCCAGGTTGTCCATTTTATTGGCATATAGTTGCGTGTAGTAATCTCTCATGATCCTTTGTATTTCTGCAGTGTCAGTTGTTACTTCTCCTGTTTCACTTCTAATTCTATTGATTTGCGTCTTCTCCCTTTTTTTCTTGATGAGTCTGGCTAGTGGTCTATCAATTTTGTTTATCTTCTCAAGGAACCAGCTTTTAGTTTTATTGGTCTTTGTTATTGTTTCCTTCATTTCTTTTTCATTTATTTCTGATCTGATCTTTATGATTTCTTTCCTTCTGCTAACTTTGAAGGTTATTTTGTTCTTCTTTCTTTAATTGCTTTAGGTGTAAGGTTAAGTTGTTTGTTTGAGATGTTTCTTGTTTCTTGAGGTAGAATTGTATTGCTATAAACTTCCCTCTTTGAACTGCTTTTGCTGTATCCTATAGGTTTTGGGTGGTCATGTTTTCATTGTCATTTGTTGTATTTTTTGATTTCCTCTTTGATTTCTTCAGTGATCTCTTGGTTATTTAGTAGTGTATTATTTAGCCTCTGTGTGTTTGTATTTTTTACAGTTTTTTTCCTGTAATTGATATCCAGTCTCATAGCGTTGTGGTCGGAAAAGATACTTGATACGATTTCAATTTTCTTAAATTCACCAAGGCTTGGTTTGTGACCCAAGATATGATCTATCCTGGAGAATGTTCCATGAGCACTTGAGAAGAAAGTGTATTCTGTTGTTTTTGGATGGAATGGCCTATAAATTTCAATTAAGTCCATCTTGTTTAATGTATCATTTAAAGCTTGTGTTTCCTTATTTATTTTCATTTTGGATTATTTGTCCATTGGTGTAAGTGAGGTGTTAAAGTCCCCTACTATGACTGTGTTACTGTCGATTTCCCGTTTTATGGCTGTTAGCGTTTGTCTTATGTATTGAGGTGCTCCTATGTTGGGTGCAGGAATATTTACAATTGTTATATCTTCTTCTTGGATAGATCCCTTGATCATTATGCAGTGTCCTTCTTTGTCTCTTGTAATAGTCTTTATTTTAAAGTCTATTTTGTCTGATACGAGAATTGCTACTGCAGCTTTCTTCTGATCTCCATTTGCATGGAATATCTTTTTCCATCCCCTCACTTTCAGTCTGTATGTGTCTCTAGGTCTGACATGGGTCTCTTGTAGATAGCATATATACAAGTCTTGTTTTTGTATCCATTCAGCCAGTCTATGTCTTTTGGTGGGAGCATTTAATTCATTTACATTTAAGGTAGTTATCGATATGTATGTTCCTATTACTATTTTCTTAATTGTTTTGGGTTTGTTATGGTAGGTCTTTTCCATCTCTTTTGTTTCGTGCCTAGAGAAGTTCCTTTAGCATTTGCTTGTCTCCTTATACAGCTTTTGAATGAGAAGAAAGCACACTGCAATTAACAAGTTACAAGGATTTTCATAACGTAAAGCAAACTAGTAAGTTGCAGAAAATGATATGAAATATCATTTAAAATAAGTAAGTAAATGTTTAAAATAAGTAAGTAAATGTTTAATGAGCATAAAAAGATTCATACAAAAGTAACAGGTTACCTCTGGGTGATGAGTTTGGGAGGCAGAGGGAAAAGAGGAAACCACTCTCCCCTTTTTACTTCATATATTTATGTGTCTTTTCATTTTATTACAACAAAACATATTTTCTGTAATAAGCAACCCAGTAAAGTCCTTAAAAGAAAGAGAGTACCTTATATCACCTCACACCAGTCAGAATGGCCATCATTAAAAAATCTACAAACAATATATGTTGGAGAGAGTGTGGAGAAAAGGGAAACCTCCTACACTGTTGGTGGGAATGTAAATTGATACAGCCACTATGGAGAACAGTATGGAGGTTCCTTAAAAATCTAAAAATAGAACTACCATATGACCCAGCAATCCTACTACTGGGCATATACCCTGGGAAAACCATAATTCAAAAAGATTCATATACCATAATATTCATTGCAGCTCTATTTATAATAGCCGGGACATGGAAGCAACCTAAGTGTCCATCGACAGATGAATGGATAAAGAAGATGTGGCACATATATACAATGGAATATTACTCAGCCATAAAAAGAAACCAAATTGAGTTATTTGCAGTGAGGTGGATGGACTTAGAGTCTGTCATACAGAGTGTAGTAAGTCAGAAAGAGAAAAACAAATACTGCATGCTAACACATATATATGGAATCTAAAAAAAAAAAAATGGTTCTGAAGAACCTAGGGGCAGGACAGGAATAAAGATGCAGACATAGAGAATGGACCTGAGGATACCAGGAGGGGGAAGGGTAAGCTGAAACGAAGTGAGAGAGTGGCATTGACATATATACATTACAAAACGTAAAATGGAAAGCTAGTGGGAAGCAGCTGCATAGCACAGGGAGATCAGCTGGGTGCTTTGTGATCACCTAGAGGTGTGGGATAGGGAGGGTGGGAGGGAGACACAAGAGGGAGGGGTATGGCGATATATGTATATGTATAGCTGATTCACTTTGTTATACAGCAGAAACTAACACACCATTGTAAAGCAATTATACTCCAATAAAGATGTTAAAAAAAAAAAAAAGAGAGAGTAGCTTAAAACAAAAATCATGGGAATCAATAAAATGCTAACAAAAATGTTTGAGAATCTTAGACTCTGTACCTAATACATTTAATCAGATCCATCTATTTGGATAAATAAATTTAGTAGTTTTTTATTAACTAATGAACTAATGAATTTAGTATTTTAGTATTAACTATTATTATTATTACTATTATTTTTATTGTTATTTGGTTAACCCAAGCAGGCCTTTTGGTGAATCACCATCACTGCCTCGTTCCTGCAAGTTGAGAGACTTAAAGAGAAGGATTCTTAAATGTAGAGAAATCTGGGTAATGTTGTGTAATTTTCCTGTGCTGAATAAACAGCAGAATCTCCATGTGCAATCTTGGAACACCAGGAGGTGTCTAATTTTGTAAATGTTGAATCTTCAGATGAAGGAATTTCCTTAAAGATCTATGTACTGAGGCACTTGAGGGGAGGGGATTTCCCTAAAGCATGACTCACTCGGCTGCCTGAGGTCAAGGAACATATTTTAATCTCTCCTTGGCACTGCTAACAATACCTGGCCCCTTCAGTCAACAAATACTCATTTACTGTCTACCAAGAGTTAGGAGTGCATGGGAAGCGCAGGAAACAGCAGTGCGAGCAAGGGTCACACGGGTTCTGCCCTATTGAAACAGTTAAGGTCCGCTGGGAAAAAAAAGAGACATTAATAAGCAGTTAGCGTATTTCAAAAGAGAGCTGAGAGGGCGTCGCAGGAGCAAACAACCAGCCCAAGCAGACCTTTCACAAAAGGGATCATGGAGTCATGAAAGCACAGGAGGTAGTAGGAAATGATCAGGATACTTTTAAATAGAACCCTTGGCAGAAACAAAGGTTTGTTGTCTTTCATTCCATAGACATTGAGCCTCTGTTAGATGCCAGGAACTGTGATAAATCCACTGGTCATTTAGTCCACAAATATTTACTGGGTACTTACAATATGCCAGGGACTGTTTTAGGCACTGAGGACACAGGAGAGAACCCTGCCCTCATGAACTGACACAATTGTGGAGTGAGGGAAAACATATTACGTCAGATGGTGATAAGTGTGATGCAGAAAAATACAGCAGAAAAGGATGTTACGGAGGCTGTTTGTAATTTTAAATAGTGTGAGCAGGGAAGGGCTCATCAGAAGGTGATATCTGAGCAAAGATTTGAAGGAATCACGGGGGCAAGTTATACAGATATCTGGAGGAATAGCATTCTAGCAGAGGGAACAGAAAGTGCAAAGGTCCTGAGGTAAAATCATCCCTGGTGTGTTCTGGGGTCAGCAATAAGTTCAGAGTTTAGCCGAAGAAACAAGCTTACAAAAAGGAACTGTTTTATAATTCAGCGTGACAAGTGATGAGGCTGGGTATTTTTGCTAATTAATCAAGGGGAGCCGTGGCAGACTTCTGGTGCTGGGCCACAGAGGGAAAGTTTGATATTGCTGGAAGCAGCTGGGCAGCAAGATTAATGTTAAATGGAACCATTATGCACATGACAAGTGAAAAAAATTTGATTCAGCAGCACTGGGTGTGGACCAGACCAACCTAATCCATTTCCTCACCTGAAACCCACTTCACCTTTCCATGAACAGTCTCTTTTCCTCCTTGTTCATTGTTCTTTGTTTGCTCATGAACTTCTGCTCTTTCACTGATTAAAATCTCAGGCTGAGGGTGTAGAAAAACAGCACTACCCAGGGCAACCAGACGCCTGGGTCCTTATCCCCGTCCCCTGTCCCATCCCCACCATCATCCTTGACTAGCTGTGTGATCCTGGGTAATTCTCTTAACCTCTCTGAGTTTCCACTTCCTCATCTGTTTTTCTATACCCCTCCCACCAAAAAATATATAGATAGATCAATAGATAGATCTATAGACAGACTGACAGATCTATCGATAGATACAGATAATCATGACTTAGCCACCTGAAGACAAGAAGCTGGAGAGACTCTAATTTCACGATTATCTTTTCTTCCTCCTTCCCTTTCCACAGATTCCTACATGTGGTTACTGTATGTCCATCCCACACACAAGCCCAGGCAGGGTGGGGGAATGCCTTCTGTCTGTGGGCTTCTAGCTCCAGCACAAGACTCTGCTAGTAAGTTCTGCCCCAACACTGTTGTATCCAATCAACGGCTGACCTGGGTCACCAAGGAGAGGTTATTGCTCATACTGAGGTTCCTTACATGATAATGGCACTTTTAATGTAAGAATAGAAAAGGTTTCTCTTCTATCCTCATTTCTAAAAGCATTTGCCCTGTTGGGCCATCACTAACAATGGTTGAAGGAGCCTGAATTCTAGTTCTGACTAGTTCTGACTTGTGTCTTGAGGAGTCACCAGTCTTCCAGGATCCGGTTTCCTCAGTGGGGATAATGTCATGAATCATAGGCTCTGCCACCCTCCCCGGCTGTGACCTGGGAGAAAGATGTTTTGTAGATACAGGGCTCCCCCCATACACTTAACCCAGAGATGGTGTAGGGGAACCAACCTATTCAGCTAGGGAAAGACAAGGCCCACTGTGGCCACAGTTTGCCCTCCAGGGGTCAGGTGCTTCATCAAGTTTCTCCCTTTAATCTTTAACACAAGAGAAACCTTAGGGGAAAAAGAAGTAGGACAGTAGCATTGCCCAAAGAAGCCATTGGCATAGTCTGCAGGTTGGCATGACCTTTGCCAGTTCTCTGCAGCTGAGAAATTGTGGCAATTATTCTTAGCATCTGATGCACAAGCATTTTTCATGAGTCTCAAAATGACCTGGCAAGAAAAGAAAGGAACAAGGTCAGCAAGAAACTCCTTTGATAAAGGTGGGACCAGGAAGGGGACAGGTGGCGACCTCCTGCACATTTAGCCTTTTTGTCATTTTTCACTGTGGGAGGCGCTCCAGAGACCAGGGCTGAAACTTACACACCCACGTGCAAGCACAATCACACATATACACACACACACAGCCACATATAGATACATCCACATATCCACATATAGATACATCCACATATTTCCTGCCTTCAAGAATTGTATAGGTTACCATGAGAGGTAGGTCATATCTGTAATCCATCACCTCCACACCAGGATAGAAATTCTGGGGAGATAATTTCCAAGGAAGTGACATTTGAACTGAACTTTGACACTTAAAATTGCAGACTCTTTATTCTCCTTGCCCTGCCTTACTTTTCTCCAGAGGAATTAAGACCTTCTAAAATAACATGAAATTTACTTATCATATTTATTACCTATCCCCTTCACCCCACATACACTCTGACCAAAGCTGCTCCTTCACTTTCTTTCTTCTTTCACTTTCTTTCACATCCCTCCTAGCAGAGAAAAAAAGCAAAGAAAGAAAAATTGATAGGCTTTAATATTTGCTGAGTACCTTTGACCTTTCAGAGCAACGTCCCATCCATTTTATGCTCAGAAGGGCTACATAAAGCACAGAGATGATCTGACTGTCCCCATTCTGCTGAAGCAATAACGCTAGCAGAAGGTGGGGTGGGGAGGATGGAAAGTTACACACAGGCATTTGTCTAGCACCCACCAACCTTATAGAGATGTCATTAAATCTCTCCTGGTGTGTAGGAAGCACTCAAAGAACAGAAATTTTATTTCATTTTTCTTGTATTATATGCTTCCAAAAAAATAAAAGGTATTAAATTACCTTCTTAGTACTACCAGCTGGCACTGTGGATATTTTTCTGACTCCTTTGCCTTTCCTGCCTCTTTACGGTGCCAGAAAGTAAAATCACCCTTCATTTTAGTGCCCTAGCTTTCACAAAGTCCCAGGACGGTCTTTTTCCAACTACCAGAGGCTGGCATAGAGAGCTTCCCTAATGCGAGGTGTCCGCCTATTCCTTACACCTGAAACAATTTTAAAAGCATGTATTCACTAACCGCACCCTTACTACAGTTGCAAGTTAGCCTTTTTACCACCCTGACAACCAGTATTAGAATGACACTCTTTGTATGTCACTCATTACATAAAACACGTTCAAATAAAATATCATATTTCTAAAAGATGAAAGGTGATCTTCTCAGAGAGGTTAGGACATTTTTACTTCTTACTTCTTGTCCTTACTTCTTAGGACATTTTTACTTCTTACATTTTTTTCTTTACTTCTTTTTTTTTTTTAATATTTATTTATTTATTTATGGCTGTGTTGGGTCTTCGTTTCTGTGCGAGGGCTTTCTCTAGTTGTGGCAAGCGGGGGCCACTCTTCATCGCGGTGCACGGGCCTCTCACTGTCGCGGCCTCTCTTGTTGCGGAGCACAGGCTCCAGACGTGCAGGCTCAGTAGTTGTGGCTCACGGGCCTAGTTGCCCGTGATGTGGGATCTTCCCAGACCAGGGCTCGAAACCGTGTCCCCTACACTGGCAGGCAGATTCTCAACCACTGTGCCACCAGGGAAGCCCTATCTTTACTTCTTATTACTAGTAGTTGATGACCATAATGGCATGTTAGCATGTTACACGGTTACAAAGAGGGTTAAAATAACTGTTAAGAGCTTTCCTCAAGGACTCTTTTTTCTTGTTTCTCCAGGATATAAATCAAGGGGTTGCATATAGGAATTGAAAGTTCCATGTAGGAATTCAAAGTCCGTAAGGATCTTTATGAATTGACTCCCAGCTGGCTGCCTACAATAAGAGAATTTATTACAGGTTTAGGTGGGGAGAATGAGATCTGTTGAAGGTTTCTCAATTCCTCCAGGCTTCATCTAATGATGTTTTTGATCTGAACTTCTGTAATATCAGCTATGCAGAGTCTGTATTTTCTCATGTGGGATGTCTGGACCAGAATTTGCTTCTATTTTTATTGTTCTCTACCAAAGGCTGCAAGGAGCTACCAATACTCTAATATCCTGATGTGTAGACTCCTCCATTTCTGTGGGCACATGGTCTGAGTCCCAGGTGATAACAGGTGATAACCCACCAGTTGCTTTGCCAGCACATACCAAGGAATGTCCGTTTCTCTTCCTGGGTTGGAGAAGTCCCTATTGTTCCCTTCATTGACTCAGATGACACCACCACATTTTTTCTGAAAGTCTGGTTTTGCACATGTTACTCCTGATTCTCCTGCTTTTTGTATTAGTTAGGATATTTGGATGCAAGAATAAGAAGCCAACTCAGGTGAACTGAAGCAATTTTTCAAAGATTGATTTTAAGGACTGAGGGTATTCTCACAGAACCCATTGGCAAGAATGCAGCCAAACTCAGGGAGCAGAGAGCTCTCAGGAACCAGGCTGTGTTTCTTCTCCATCTCACATCGCTGCTTCTCTCTGCACATCAACTTCCTATTTCTCTACCCCAGAAGAATTGTTTCCTTCACAACTCAGTCCACATGGCAGAATACAGCCAACCACAGCTCCCAATCACACACACGACAGGTCCAGCCCTTTAGAACAACAAGTCCTTCGTAGTTCCAATGTCAAATTCCCTCAAAAGGGTCTCAAAATAACCCCACTAGAGTCAGATGGCCTCCTCGTCCCAGTGAACAGTGGCCAAGAAGGTGGGACCACCTTGATTATTGAGTATCCATTTCTGACCTCTTGGTTATGATGACCCACCCATTACTGGGAATTAGAGAATAAAGCATTCGATAGCTTTATTACGAGCCTTGGCAGTCTCTTCACAGGTGTGTGATACAGCAAGGACGCGGACTCTTACTGCAACTGTATAATAGACATGATTTTGTACTGCTACCCTCAGACATGGTCTACTTCCCTATGAAAAATATCTAAACCACAGCAGACCTAGGCAGCCATGTTTATATCACATGACCCAGACCTCATTTGAATGTACAGGGCAATGGTACCCACTAGTGAGGCTGGCCAGGGGACCTGTATTCTTTTTCTAGAGAATTTTAAGCAAGAAACACAGATGCCATGGTCAGTTTCATGGTAAGAATTTGAACTGATTCATTGTGTATATTTGAGGTCGGGTGGCCACACTGAGCCCTTACAAACAAAGGAAGTTGGTTAAAAGAAGGATGCAGAGAGAAACACGGTGAGGCAGAGATGAATCAGACCATGGCACCCCTCAGACATGGGAGTGAAGCTTTAGTTCCCAGGAGCTTCTGGAGCCCATTTCCCAGGAGGTCTAGCTGCAGTGCGGCTCCTGTGACCATGAAATTGCCTACTTTGTCTTTACAATAAAATCTCCCACTGTGTCTTACCCTGCTAAGAAAGTGTGGAGAGGGAGCAGAGTGGATGACCTGGGCAGGCTCAGAACTGGAACTAGCCAAGGTCATGCATTTGAGAGGCTGGAAGAAGCTGGTATGACCAGGGCTTGGAGACAAGGATCCAAGGTCAGCACAGAGTAGTTGATGGGGGCTGGATTATGTAGGGTTTTACAAGCCATGTTCGGGTTTTGCTTTCACCCTATGAGCAACTGAAACCATATGCTCCAAAGCATCAGGCTGTCTCCCAGGTTATTGGAGGAAAATGCCCTATCATCCTATAAGGAAATTCAACCTTTCCTGTTCTCTAGCACCCAGTTTCCCCCTATTTTTCATGTGTTGATAGTCCAGTAAGCTATTCTGCAACCAAAGTTGCAAGGCTTGAATCTACATCTATAGAGGGCTCTGCTATACAGGATATTAACCAAAAATGATCGAATACCTATATCATATACATATACTTTATACATACAGATACATATTATATTTACTTGATGTATAGATATGATAGATAGATCGATACAAAGACAGACAGACAAAAAGAAGAGACAGAGTAAATCTCAGAAAATTTTCCTTGTCTCCAAAATATCTACTGTCACAATGTTGTTCCATTTTGTTAAATAAAATATTCATTATTTAAAATAAAATACATATTTAATCCCTATGGACATGAGTAAAACACTTTCCATATAGCAGAGGAACAGGTGAACTTTTTCTTAAAAGCTATAAAATCTCACTAACGAAGAAGAGCAATCTGAATTAGGGAAAAGACTGAATTACAGAGTTTCTATTTTATTACCTACACATTAACTTATAAGTTGAACTAATTGCTAACAAAATGTTTTCATGGATGAACTCAAGACCACCCCACACAATGTAGCAGCTGATTACACACGATCTCCTGCTACTATTTCATGTGCCTCAGTCTCCTTTCCTCTATGCAGGACTTGAGGACATGACTATGCCTTTTATTTCCTTGAATTTTCCAAAATACATTTAGTCCATTAGTGAGTACAGAATAAGATGACAATAAATGTTTGGTTTTTAAGAAATAAATTGGAATCCTTTTCAAATCACATCAATTCCTTGCAAAGGAAACAAGCTAAAGCACGAAAAAATAATCAAAGGCCTCTCTTAAATATTATCTTCTGGATTAGGCTATTCAGTCACAGCCCTCTATAATGCCCATACAATTTTTTTCTTAGCAATAGAGGGAACATCATCCTGAAACAGTTGTCTAAAGGAAGGAGGATCCTTCCCTATTACAGGTTTTCCCTCAACTGGAAAGTAGAACATTCTTATGCAACCTTTCCTAAGCCAAAATGGCATAAAAAGCAAAGAAACAATTACCTTAGGACACATCTGGCTAATGGATGCACAAAGTAAATTGAAGTAAAGCACAGATGCTCACAGACACAGTACAAAGCTATGGCAGCGTGATGCTGAGATGCTGCGTGTAGTTCCCGTGGAAGGAGCTTGGTGGCGCCACTCTTGCTGCTGGGGTTTGTGTTGCCTCTGTAACGGCTGCTGCAAAACAAACGCTGGACGCTAATTTTGCTTTTCACCTTTTTTTTGTGTGTGTGTGAAGGTGAAAATCCTTTTCGGATTTATTTTGGTTAGTGAAAACAAGTACTAATGTAGGTCTTTTGTAAAAGTAAAGTGGCATAAAGCAAACTGTCAGGAAGCAGAGCACACCTGTACAGGCGCACCTCGGATATTGTGGATTCAGTTCCAGAACACCACAATAAAGCAAAAACCACATTAAAGCAAGTCACACAAATTTTTCTGTTTTCCAGTGCATATAAAAGGTATGTTTACACTATGCTGTACTCAGCTAAGTGTGCAATAGCATTGTATCTAAGAATAGATATACATACCTTAATTTTAAGACACTTTATTGCTAAAAAAAATGCTAGCCATCATCTGAGCCTTCACCAAGTTACAACCTTTTTGCTGGTGGAAGGTCTTGCCTCCATGTTGATGGCTCTGAATGATCAGGGTGGTGGTGCTGAAGGTTAGGATGACCGTGGTCATTTCTTAAAATGAGAAAACAATGAATTCTGCAGCATCGACTGACTCTTCCTTTCACAAACGATTTCTCTGTAACATGCAATGCTGTTTTTTTCTGTTTTTTTTTTTTTTTTTTTACTTATTTTTGGCTGTGTTGGGTCTTCGTTTCTGTGCGAGGGCTTTCTCTAGTTGCGGCAAGTGGGGGCCACTCTTCATTGCGGTGCATGGGCCTCTCACTATCGTGGCCTCTCTTGTTGCCGAGCACAGGCTCCAGACACGCAGGCTCAGTAATTTGTGGCTCACGGGCTTAGTTATTCCATGGCATGTGGGATCTTCCCAGACCAGGGCTTGAACCCGTGTCCCCTGCATTGGCAGGCAGATTCTCAACCACTGTGCCACCAGGGAAGCCCCTGCAATGCTGTTTCATAGCATATTACCCACAGTAGAACTTCTTTCAAAATTGGAGTCAATCCCCTCAAAGCCTGCTGCTGCTTTATTAACTAACTTTATGTAACATTCTAAATCCTTTGTTGTTATTTCAACAATACTCACAGCATCTTCACCAGGAGTAATTTCTATCTCAAGAAACCACTTTCTTTGCTCATCCATAAGAAGTAACTCCTCATCCGTTAAAGTTTTATCATGAGATTGTATCAGTCCCACCTTCAGGTTCCACTTCTAATTCTAGTTCTCTTGCTATTTCTGCCACATCTGCAGTTATTTCCTCCACTGAAGTCTTGAACCCCTCAAAGTCATTCATGAGGGTTAGAATCAACTTCTTCCAAACTCCTGTTAATGTGGACATTTTGACCTCTTCCCGTGAATCATTAATGTTCTTAATAGCATTTAGAGTGATGAATCCTTACTTTTCCCAGATCCATCATAGGAGTCACTATCTATAGCCTTACAAAGTGTATTTCTTAAATAATAAGACTTGAAATTAGAAATGACTCCTTGATCCATGGGCTGCATAATGGATGTTGTGTTAGCAGTCATGAAAACAACATTAATCTCATTGTACATCTCCATTAGAGCTCTTGGGTGATCAGGTGCATTGTCAATGAGCAGTTATATTTTGAAAGGAATCTTTTTTTCTGAGCAGTAGGTCTCAACAATTAGCTTAAACTATTCAGTAAACCATGTTGTAAACAGATGTGCTGTCATTCAGACTTTATTGTTCCATCTATAGAGCATAGGCAGAGTAGATTTAGCATAATTCCTAAGGGCCATACGATTTACAAAATGGTAAATGAGCATTGGCTTCAACTTAAAGTCGCCAGCTATATTAGCCCCTAACAAGAGAGTCAGCCTATCCTTTGAAGCTCTAAAGCCAGGCATTGACTTCTCCTCTCAAGATAGGAAAGTCCTACATGGCATCTTCTTCCAATATAAGGCTGTTTCACCTATACTGAAAATCTGTTGTTTAGTGTAGCCACCTTCATTAATTGTCTTAGCTAGATCTTCTGGATAACTTGCTGCAGCTTCTACATCAGCACTTGCTACTTCACCTTGAACTTTTATATTATGGAGATGGCTTCTTTCCTTAAACCTCATGAAACAGCCTCTGCTAACTTCACTTCCCTCTGCCTTCACAGAATTGAAGAGAGTTAGGGCCTTGCTTTGGATTAAGCTTTGGCTTAAGGGAATGTTTTGGCTGGTTTGGTCTTCTATCCAGACCACTACAACTTTCTCCATAACAGCAATAAGGTTGTTTTGCTTTCTTATTATTTCTGTGTTCACTGGAGTACACCTTTCAGTTTCCTTTGCATTTATAACTTGGCTAACTGGTGCAAGAGGCCTAGCATTCAGCCTGTATAAGATTTCAACATGTCTTCCTCACTAAGCGTTATCATTTCTAGCTTTTGATTTAAAGTGAGATATGTGTGATTCCTTTCATTTGAACATCTAGATGCCGTTGTAGGATTATTGGTTGGCCTAATTTCAATATTATTGGGTGCCAGGGAGGCCCAAGGAGAGGGAGGGAGACAGGGGAACAGTTGGAGTTGGTGGAGCAGTCAGAATACACACATTTATCAGTTAAGTTTGCATCTCATACAAGCCTGGTTCCTGGTGCCCCAAAACAATTACAACAGTAACAACACCAAAGATCATTGATCACAGACCACCATAAAAAATATAATAATAATGAAAAAGCTTGAAATATTACAAGAATTACCAAAATGTGACACAGATATGAAGTGAGCAAATGCTATTGAATAAAATGGCTTTGATAGACTTGCTCAACACAGGGTTGCTACAAACCTTTAATTTGTAAAAAATTCAGTATCTGTGAAGTGCAATAAAATAAGGTATGCCTGTACTTACAGAACTCCACCTTGCCAAAGCTGAGCATGCCCTCAGGAGAATTCCACTTTATGCAGCAGTGCCACTGGCACCAAAATAAAATTTAACTTTAACATCACTCACTCTGTTTTTGTTTTTTCAGTAAAACTTTGGGTTCTATTTACACAGGTCAAGTGTTCACCATCTTTATTAACACTTGGAAGGTTTTTTTCACTCAAGCTCTGTATCTGTATTAGTCTGCTAGAGCTGCCATAACAAAACAGCCTGGGTGGCTTAAACAACAGAAATTTATTTCCTCACAGTTCTGGAGACTGGAAGTCCAAGATCTGAGTGCCAACATAGTCATGTTCTGGTGAAAGCTCTTTTCCTGGGTTAGACTGGCCACCTTCTCACTGTGTCCTCATATGGTGGAGAGAGAGAGCCTTTGGGGTCCCTTCTTATAAGGACACTGATCCTATCATATTAGAGCCCCGTCCTTATGATTCACTTAACCTTAATTACTTCCTTCCTCCAAATACAATCTCACTGGGGATTAGGACTTCAACATATGAATTTGGGGGAATAAAATTCAGTTCATATCAGTATACAGTACCCATTACCTGACCTTATCTACCTGGAAAAACTGAAATAGTGAAATGATAAAACTTGAATAGCCCAGAGGATTTAGAGGGACTCACCCTTAGCTAGTTCCAAAACTAAGAAGCTTAAATAAAGTGAACCCTAAGTATAGAGAATGTTTTTCCCCTAAATAAACATCAGCTCCAACTTTATGTTCTTGATTGTACAATTTTGACTGTATAAGAATGTTTTGGTTTTCCTGAGATGAACGCACATAGCTATCATCAACTTATCAAAGTATTGGTGCAAGAAACCCCTCTGAAATGAAGAAACACTGGGCATTAGACATAAATATTCTATATTGAGAATAAAAAGGTTTCCCTCAAGAAGTCATTAGTAAATGTCTAAAGATACAACTCCTTCCTACCCAGAAGGACCTCAATAAATATTTATTCAGTTGAATCACAAGAGTCATACACTACTGCTCAAATAGTTCCTTCAAGAAATAGACCAGCATGTCACAGGCGCACAGAGGCTTGTAGAAGTTCCTATAGAAGTGTGAAAAAAGCAAAACTGACTTCATTCAATTAATAAATATGTTAATAGTGTACTTACTTCATACAGAGATTGTGTCAAGAGAAGAAAATCAGTCCAGTCATGAGACAGGCACATTTTTAGAAAACACAATGGAATGTGATACGGGCCAAGATGGTGGGATGGATGGATAACTATGGAGACACAGGGAGAGAAGGAAGTCATCAGTCCTGCTGAGCCACTGGGAGCCTGGGAGGCTCTAGTCCAGATGGCGGTGGAAGGAGACCATGGAAACGGGAAGGTTGGAAAGGAAGGGTGGGATTCCATAGACTCAGCCAACTGAGTGGGATTTCTTGAGTGGGAGGAATGGAGTGACACAGTGGAGGATACTCGGCTGGGGTAAAAGTGGCAGAAAAGGTATCCTAGAGCAAGTGACTGTTGGATTACATATTAATTGATAAGAAAAAGTTCACTGAACAGAATAGTCAAAGTAATGACATTCCAAACCCAGGACCACCTTGAGCAAGATCCTAGAGAGTTTGAAAGTGTGGGGTGTTTTAGAGCTAGTAGATAGACTTAGGTGCCTTTTCTGGTGTTTCCCCACTTCCCAAACCTGAAGTCCCTTATGTAACTCCCCAAAATGTTCAGCTATTGCCAAATGCCCCACCCCACCCTGCCTCAACAATCATTGATCTTTCCCTTCTGGAAATACCCTGCAATCCATGTTATTCATGACATTCCCCTAGCAATCACCACCACCTTTATCAAAATCTTCCTGTTCTCTGTTTGGTTTGCTAAAGGCTTTCTTTTCTGCTTAGAGACCATGTAAAGGTATCAATAGCTAAAAAAAGTTTGTGGGGTTTTCTTTTGGGGGGGACGACCATGCGGCTTGCAGGATCTTGTTTCCCTGACCAGGGATCGAACCCGGGTCCTCGGCAGTGAAAGCACAGAGTCTTAACCACCGGACCTCCAGGGAATTGCCAATAGCTAAAAGTTTTATTCTTGCATGTAAAGATATTGGCTAAGAATTTTATTCTCTCTTGAAAATTAGTGAATGTTAGCCAAAGTTCTTGTGGCTTTACTCAAAGGAGTAAGTACTTCTGTAAGAATTTCAGGCACCATGACATAGCAAATGGGACAAACATTTGGAGGTATTACAACTGTCCCCAGATCATGGTTCTTGAGCACCAATTTGAGCAAAGAGAAAGGTGTCATCAGTGATGGTTCCTTCTGAGGGCTCTGAGGGAAGGATCTGGTCCAGACCTCTCTCCTTGTCTTCTCCCTATGTCTCTTCACATCATCTTTCCTCTATGCATGTCTCTCTCAGTGTTCACATTTCCTCTTTTTAATGAGGACATCAGTCATGTTGCGTTGGGGCCCCTCTAATGACCTCACTTTAATTTGATTTTCTCTGTAAATATCCTGTCTTCAAATAAAGTCACACTTTGAGGTACTGGGGGTTTGGACTCCAGGATGTGAATTTGGCAAGGGACACAAGTCACCCAATAAGACAGGAATTATAATGTCCTTGGATAAGCCTACACAAGTTCCCTGTTGCCTGTGGTAGATTCTGGGTTTCCCCAGAATCAGACCCTGAGACAGGGGTTTGAGAGCACGTGGTTTGCTCTCAGGTAAGGAAGTGGGGAAGTGAGATAGAGAAGGGAAGGAAGCCAGAACAGGCCATGTTCATGAGCAGCTTCCTGATATTGTTAAATGAGGCTCAGACCCACTAGGACCTCTGGGAGACAGCACAGAGCACACTTCAGATCTGGTCCTTCCTGGGAATGAGGAGTCCGGGAATTACTCACAGGTCCTGTCACTCCATGACTGAGGACTGCTCCTAGGGCCTTAACTCCCTGGCTTGCCAAGCTATAGGGCAAGTGGTTGGAAAAAGAGCGGCCAGTATTTGCAGTAGGAATCTCACAGATAGTGTGTGCTAGAGCCATGGGAGCTGAGGGGATATGAGAAGGGCTCTGACAGCATCTCCCAAGACACGATACACAGTTGTGGGTCACCCCAAGATGGAGTCAAGACCCCATACTAGATGGAGGCTTCATGGACAAGCCAACTTCACTGAAAGAATTCCTTCTTGACGTTGCCCAGTGCTCCAGTGAGGAAATCCTCTTTCAGGCCACAAGTGCTATGTGAAGAAGAGCCCTCTCTCCTTGACTGCTCATTCAGCCAATATCCTGATAATGGATAAAAAGATGCAATGACATCACGTTAATTGGGAAGCAGTAACAATTCCCGTTCCTTTTAGACTCTCTCAGCTTCATCACAGAATGAAAAATCCATAGCACTGATTTTTTATTGCTAAGCCAAAACACTCCACCTTATTAATGCATGGTGCAGCCTGCAGAAGACCTCATGTCTCCAGGCCACTGGGCTGGGAGTAGAGACCTGAAACTCTTAATTTTCCTTTTTGCACACTGGAGTTTCAATCCAAAACTGCTTTCCTTCCTCCACTCTCTCTCCTTTCCCTTCTCTTCCCTTCTCCCTTCTCTTCTTCTCTCTCTCTTTCTCTCTCTCTCCATTACCACTTTAAATACGTCCTGCTACTTTCTCTCCTCTTAAGGCTTGCTTATGTACCTTACACTCTATTATGACCAGTAATTAAGATGCAGTGCTATAAAATGATAGGTCATACCTAATTCCAGAGACTCTCTTCCTTCCATCAAATCCTAATTCTTCCTCCATCCTATCTGTTCTTCCCATATGCTGAGTCATATTCTAGTGATATAGTGACACCACTAATAATCCCTCATATTTATATAGCTCAGGAAATCAGAGAGCCAAGGGTCTCTGATTTGAAAGGTCATCTAGGCCAGAAACTGTGCCACTATCTATATATAAGTCCCCTTTTGTCAAAGACAGGAGTTGCAAACTGGTGAACCACAAGAGAAATCCAGACATCAGATATGTTCTGTTTGGCCCAGGAAGGGTTTTAAAAATCAAAAAACTTCCCATTTAAAAAATTCAAAAAATAAAAAATAAATAGATGATTCAATTTCAACCTTCTCTGGAAAAACAAAAACAATCTTGTTGCAACATAGGGTAGCACTTGGTTAGAGCGGAGAGGTGGCTGCTCTCTAGACTAGACGGGGCCTCTCCTATTCTCTATTCCTCACCCCTCTCTGTTGAATTATCTTCAGCACATATTGTGCAGTTACTTGGCTGCTGATGTTTGAATCTTCTACAACAATCCCCAAGAATCGCGTGAGCATATGCTTGAGCACCCCTAGAGAAAGGAGCTTGCCGTCTCCAAATCCAGTCATTCCCTCTGTGAGCAGGTCAGCATCCCAGGGCTCTTCCTTAAACTGTGAAAACCAAGCATCCACCACTGGCCCTCGCCCATCTCCTAAACGCTAGACAAAGGAAGAGATTCTCTCCCAGTGAGTTTTCTCCAAAGTGAGCAGCCCCAGTTTCTTGTCTAACATGGTTTCTAGTTCCTTCACCATCTTGCTTTTTATTTTCAGGACATGTGCCACTCTGTTTTTATTCCTTTTTAAGTATAAAATCCAGAAATGAAGGTTTCCTCCTGAGAGATCCAGCTCCTCCCTTTATCTTCTCTAGAATTTCATTCATGTACTAATTAAAGGAGTCTTGACTAAACACTTACCAGGTGCCAAGTACTGTGTCCGGCCCTGGCATCACATTGGCAAGCAGCAAAAGCTCAGTGCCTGCCTTCCTGAGGCTCACATTCCAGTGGGAGAGAGTGTTACTCTGCCATCACCCAGAGAAATGGAAACTTGCACCTTGATGTATGCAAAATAAATTCCAGATGAATCCAAGAATTTAGACACGAAAAGAAAATAAAAGTTTCACAAATCTAAAGGAAAACATCGGTGAATAATTTGATTTTTCTTAGGGAGGCCTTTCTAATCACAATAGGAAATCTCGAAGCTGCAAAGGAAAAAAAATGGATAGCGCTAACAACATCAAATTTTAACATTTTTGGAGGCTAAAAATATCATAAACAAACTCAAAAGACAGACTGGGGGAAATATTTGCAACCCAAATGATTGACAAAGGGCTTCTTTCCCCAACATACAAATTACACTTACAAATCAATCGACTAAGCCCATAAAAATTTTATAAAAGAAATATAAATTATGCAAACAAATGAGACAATTCTGAACCTCATTAATAATAAAAGAAATACAAATTAAAATAATGAGATATTTTCTAAGTAAATATTGGCCATGGTGTTTGAAAACAGATGTTCCCTGGTGCTGTCAACATGTAGGGACGTTGGCATTTGTATTCACTGCACACTGAAACTACCCTTCGGCAGGGAATTCAGGGATGCACTCATTTTAAATGTTCTGGTCTGCAATTTTAATTGTTCATAGCCTTTATTCTCTCATCCAGTATGTCCCTATCACATCATGGCTTCCAGAACTAACTCACACCAGCACCTCCCTGGATCCTCAGACCAACCCTATTCGTTCTACTCAATTTATAATTTCTGGGACTCAGAACTGCTGTTCTCCTGGCCTGAAGGATTTCCACACAGCTTGTCTTGGTTTTCTTAGATCTCCTAGGAAATGCAACAATGGTCTGGTTAACTCCATGCTGTCCCTGCCAAGGTTCTTGATAAAGATAAAATCTGAACTTCCCTGGAGCATCTTTCTACCCCAGTCCCCTCACCCACAGTACATGATGATTCTATCTGGAAAAGAAATGTAAGCACCTGGAGCTCCTGGTGAAACTGAGTAACATCAGAACCAATACAGTTGTGTTGATGCCCAGGGTAGTTCCGTGCAAGGTAAAGAAATAGACACTAACATTAATTCATTTAACATCTTATCTAGAAGTGCCTTTTCTCAACAAAGACTGCTTGTGTCCACATGGTTATAATGAGGTAACACCCACTGGATCTATGTTCCCCAGCATGTTCAGCTCATACTCCTTATCCAATGCTTACACTCTAATGTCTGTGCAGCCCCACAAGCCATAAACAGAGGAATTTTACTTTATGTCATTTGTATTATGCAAATAATATTCATGCTGAAGACAATTTTTCAAACCGTCTTTCACTCTCCTGCAGGTTTGGATTTGCCCTTCTTGAAGAATGTCCCCTCTCCCAGGTAAACTATGAAAGCAAATTATGCAACACCACCTTCTCAACAGCAATTTTAAACCACAAGACACGGAAGCAACCTAAATGTCCATCAACAGAGGAATGGATAAATAAGATGTGGTACATACATACAATGGACTATTACTCAGCCATTTGCAGCAACATGGATGGACCTAGAGATTAGTATACTAAGTGAAGTAAGTCAGACAGAGAAAGACAAATATCATATGATATCACTTACATGTGGAATCTAATTCTAAAAAATGATACAAATGAACTTATTTACAAAGCAGAAACAGACTCAACAGATCTCAAAATCAAACTTATGGTTACCAAAGGGGAAACGTGAAGGGGAAGTGATAAATTAGGAGGTTCAGATTAACATATACACACTACTATATATAAAACAGATAACTAATAAGGACCTACTGTATAGCACAGGGAACTCTACTCAATATTCTGTAACAACCTATATGGGAAAAAAAATCTGAAAAAGAATGTGTGTGTATACATATATATATGTATGTATATATATATATATATATGATTCACTTTGTTTTACACCTGAAAATAACACAACATTGTAAATCAACCATACTCTAATAAAAATTAAAATAAATAAATAAAACACAGTTGCTATTTTGCTGCAGTCCCTGGAATCGTTTACCCATCCCAGGTTTAATTTGCCCCATTGTTAAGAAAATGAGCCAACAATATACAAGAAGGAAGAAGGGTGGGCCTGAAGATGAGTTGAGAGTCCTTTCCCAACAATCCTGTGAACTTTTTATACCATATCTTCTTTCTTGGTATTAAGGATTTCAGTAAATGTTAGCTGAGTGTCTCTTTTCAATAAATGGTGCTGGGAGAACTGGATATCCACAGGCAAAAGAATGAAGTTAGACCTTACCTTACACCATACACAAAAATTAACTCAAGATAGATTGAAGGCATAAACACAAGAGCTGAAACTACAAAACCCTTAGAAGAAAACTTAGGAGAAAATCTTCCTGACATTGGATTTGGCAATGACTTCTTGCATATGACACTAAGAGCACAGGCAACAAAAGAAAAAATAGATAACTTGGACTTCACCAAAATTAAAACATTTTGTGCATCAAAGGACACTATCAACAGCGTGAAAAGGCGACTCACAGAATGAGCAAAAATATTTGCAAATCACATATTTAATAAAGGATTAATATCCTTTAATTAATATCCTATTAATATCCTTTATCCTTTATTAAAGGAACATATAAAGAACTCATACAACTCAACAAAATTTAAAATGAGCAAAGGACTTGAATAGACATTTCTCCAAAGAAGGTATACAAATGGCCAATAAACACATAAAAAATATTCAACACCACTAATCATTAGAGTAATGCAAATCAAGACCACAGTGAAATACCACTTTACACCCATTAGGATTGCTATCAAAGAAACCCAGAAAATAACAAGTGTTGGTGAGGATATGGAAAAATTGGGATCCTTGTGCATTGATGGTGGGAATATAAAATGGTGCAGTCACTGTGCAAAACAGTAAGTGGCTCTTCAGAAATTTAAACATAGATTTACCATATGATCTAGCAATTCCAATTCTAGGTATATACCTAAAATGTTTAAAACAGGGACATGAACAGATATTTTCATACCGATATTCATAACAGCATTATTCACAATAGCCAAGATATGGAAACAACCTAAATGTTCATCAACAGATGAATGGGTAAAGAAAATGTGGTATATTCATACAATAGAATATTATTCAGCCTTAAAAAAGATGGAAATCCTGCCATTCGCTACAACATGGGACGACTGGAGGACATTATGCTAAGTGAAATAAGCAAGACAGAGAAGGACAAATACTGCACGATTCCACTTACATGAGTATCTAAAATAGTCAAACTCATAGCAGCAGAGAATACAATAGTGGTTTCCAAGGGAGAAATACTAGTTACTTCCCAGCTTTTCATCCAGTATCTTGGACATAGAGAATTACTCACTGTGTTATAAAATCCATGTCTCATTTTTTCCATGGCAGTTAACACATTTTAACATACTTTATTACTTACTTACTATATCCAATGTTTATTGTCTATCTCCTCCATTAGGATAAATCCTCCACAAAGGCACAATTTTTTTTGCCTATTTTCTTCAGTGAGAATCCTCCCAAACTGCTAGAAAAGTGCCCAGCATATAATAGCCCCTCAATAAATAATTTATTAAATGTATGAATAAAATATTTTACGCTATATCTATAGTGAAAATATAAAGTAACAAGTATAGACAGGTTACTTTTACAATACCTTTTGACAGGGGGTGGGGGGGATTCAAACCCAAAGAAGTAAATTTACTAATGATAGAATTAGAAAGAATTCAGATATTCATTCCATTACAGGAAAAAAAGAGCACTTTTGTTATTGCTGTTGTTGTCATGTGTGTGTGTGTGTGTGTTTGCACTACAATGCTTTAAATAAGGATAAAGATGGGAAAGGCAGGGGTGAGGGATAGATTGAGAGTCTGGGATTGACATGTACACACTGCTATACTTAAAATGGATAACCAAGAAGGACCTACTGTACAGCACAGGGAACTCTGCCCAATATTATGTAACAACCTAAAAGGGAAAAGAATTTGAAAAAGAATAGATACATCTATATGTATAACTGAATCACTTTGCTGTACACCTGAAACTATCACAGCATTGTTAATCAACTATACTCCAATATAAAATAAAAAGTTTTAAATAAAAAGAATAAAGATATGTTGAGAAAAAGAAAAAGACACAATGTTCAATGATTTTCAGAACAGTTCATGGTTTTTGAAGAAGAGATAAGTAGAAACAGCTGAGACCTTCTTTCCCAATAGGATTAAAAGGATAAACTTTGTAATGTCCATGAAGCATCTTGGTCTCTGTGAATAAACTGACAGATGAACCACAGGGAAGCCGGCAGCCTATTTTCCTTTCAACTTCTGTCAGCTTCCCACAACTTCTCAGTGATTTATCTTCTTCACATCCTATAAGAAAGATTCAGGAGAAAATATTGTTTGAGGTTTGACCCAGCATCAGGCAAAATGAGATTCAGAACCTAGAGCTGTCTTACCTTCTTTGAACTCCATCAGCAATAAAAACCTTTTAACCAAAATGCTTCATTCTCTTTTTGCCCTCTACCCCTACTGCTGCCAAAAAGATATGGGAGATCCATGGGGGATGGTGACGTTGGGGCTTGAGTCGCTCTGCCCTTGTGGTCATTTGCACATGGTTATGATGGCATTTTCCCTTCCCTGTAACAAAGACAAATAGGATGTGAGCAGAGGGGGGCAGAAAAAGAAATCTGAGAAGTATTTCTGTCTGTCCTGTCTTGATGATCAAAGGACAGATCTTATGATCTTCATGACAAAAGAGAACTGTTTCATGGGTTTTGTTGATCTTATCTGAAGCGTTACGACTCCCAGATGATATCCATAACCGTACACGTAAGTAAATATGTAAATATACACTGGAACAAAATACCCAAGATTATGTGTTCTATGGGTTATATGCCATAATTCTACCCTATACCCATGCCTTTATGTGATAATCTAGTTAATTTGGCTTTACACCTACATTCGTTCATTCAAATTAATATATGTGAAAAATGGAAATCACAATTAAATTATTGGTGATGTTATTTTTGCCAGCTTTATTGAGATATAATTGACATTTAACACTGCATAAGTTTAAGGCGTACAACGTGATGATTTGTTACACATATGTGTTGTGAAGATGTTTGCTGCAGTGATGTTAATTAACACATCCTTCACCTTACACATAGTAATTACCATTTTGTCACTGTTGTTATGGTGAGAACATTTAAGATTGACTCTCAAAGCAGCGTTCAAGCATATAATATAGTACTGTTAACTATAATCACCATGCTGTACGTTAGATCCAGAACTTATTCATCTTAATAATGAAAAGTTTTTGTGCCCTTTGATCAACATCTCCCCATTTCCCCAACCCCCAGTCCCTGGTAATCATCAATCTACTCTCTCTCTGACTTATTTCACTTAACATCATGCTGTCAAGGTTCATCCACGCTGCTGCAAAAGGCAGAATTTCCTTTTGTTTTATGACGAATGATATTCCTCCGTGTGTGTGTGTGTATCACATTTTCTTTATTCATCTGCTGATAGACACTTCGGTTGTTTCCATGTCTTGGCTATTCTGAATAATTCTGCAACGAACATGGAAGTGCAGATATCTCTTTGAGATACTGATTTCATTTCCTTTGGATTTATATCCAGAAGTGGGACTGCAGTATCATACGTAGCTCTACTTTTAATTTTTGGACGAACCTCCATACTGTTTTCCATTGTAGCTGTACCAATTTACACTCCCACCAACAGTGCACAAGGGTCCCCTTTCCTCCAGTTCCTTGCCAGCATTTGTCATCTCTTGTCTTTGTGATAGTAGCCATTCTAACAGGTGTGAGGTAATATCGCATCATAGTTTTGATTTGCAGTTCCCTTATGGCTAGTGATGTTGGGCACTTTTTCACATACCTACTGTCGATTTGTACATTTTCTTTGAGAAAATGTCTATTCAAGTCCTCTGCCCATTTTTTTTCTTTTTTTTAAAATTAAAGTATAGTTGATGTACAATATTATATAACTTGCAAGTGTACAGTATAGTGATTCACAATTTTTAAAGATTATACTCCATTTATAGTTATTAAAATGCATTGTCTACATTCCCCCTGTTGTACAATATATCCTTATTGTAGTTTTTTTTCTTTCCAGTTTTATTGAGATATAATTGACATATAACATTGTATTAGTTCAAGGTGTACAACATAATGATTTGATATATGTCACATTGCAAAATGATAGCACAATAAGTTTAGTTGACATCCATTAACTCACATAGTTACAATTGTTTTTCCTTGTGATGAGAACTTTTAAGATCTACTCTGTCACTGTGGTTTTGATTTGCATTTCCCTAATAATTAGTGATTTTGAGCATCTTTTCATGTGCTTATTGGCCATTTGTATGTCTTCTTTGGAGAAATGTCTATTCAAGTCTTTTCTCCATTCTTTAATTGGGTTGTCTTTTTAATATGGAGTTGTATTTTTTATATATTCTGTATACAGGCACTTTCCAAGATATATGATTTGCAAATGTTTTCTTACATGTGTTGTTTTTTCACTTCCTTGATGGTGCCCTTTTTTTTTTAATTTTTAAATATTTATTAAAAAAACAAAACATAATGGTACAAAAAGGTTGAAAATAAAAGAATTGAAAAAGATATACTGTGCAAATATAAACCAAAAGGAAATTATATAATAACAGTTACAGTAGACTTGAAAGCAAAAGCTTTACTAGAAATAAACAAGGGCACTTCATATCAACAAGACCAATTTACCAGGAAGTTTTAAATTTGTAGGCACTTAACTTCAAGTTATATAGAGCAACAGAGCTACAAAGAAAAAATAGACAAATTCACTATCATAATAGGAGATTTAACATACTGCTGTCATTCACTGATAGAGGATACCTCTTTCAGAATCAGTAGACCCCCCCCAAAAAAATTAGTAAGGATATAAAAAACTTAAATAACGTGAGCAGCAAATTTGATTCAACAAGCAGATATATAGTCACTATACTCCAAAACTTTAAATTACAAATTATTTTCAAGCACACTTGGAACATTTTTAAAACTGACCGTATTGTGCTATAAGGCAAATTTTAACAAATTTCAAAGTATTAAAATTATACAAAGTGTGTTTCTTGACTTGTAGTTAAGCTACAAATCAGTAACAAAAAAGTACCTAGAAGTTATGAAATACACTACTTCTAAGTAACCCCCCAAAAAACAAATCACAATTGGAGCTAGAAAATAATTTGAACTGAATGATAATAAAAATATTACATACCAAAACTTGGATGTGACTAAAGCTGTGCTTACAGGAAAATGTATAGTCTTTTTTTTTTAAGGTAACAGTAGTGTTTTTTTTTAATTGCACACATGTCTATAAACCTAATAAATAGGTTTTCTCTATATTTTTTTATACAGCAGGTTCTTATTAGTCATCAATTTTATACACATCAGTGTATACAAGTCAATCCCAATCTCCCAATTCATCACACCACCACCCCCACCACCCCCGCCACTTTCCCCCCTTGGTGTCCATATGTTTGTTCTCTACATCTATGTCTCAATTTCTGCCCTGTAAGCCAGTTCATCTGTACCATTTTTCTAGGTTCCACATATATGCGTTAATATACGATAATTGTTTTTCTCTTTCTGACTTACTTCACTCTGTATGAGAGTCTCTAGATCCATCCACATCTCAACAAATGACCCAACTTTATTCCTTTTTATGGCTGAGTAATATTCCATTGTATATATGTACCACGTCTTCTTTATACATTCGTCTGTCAATGGGCATTTAGGTTGCTTCCATGACCTGGCTATTGTAAATAGTGCTGCAATGAACATTGGGGTGCATGTGCCTTTTGAATTGTGGTTTTCTCTGGGTATATGCCCAGTAGTGGGATTGCTGGATCATATGGTAATTCTATTTTTAGATTTTTAAGGAACCTCCATACTGTTCTCATTGTGGCTGTATCAGTTTATATTCCTACCAACAATGCAAGAGGGTTCCCTTTTCTCAACACCCTCTCCAGCATTTGTTGTTTGTAAATGTTCTGATGAAGCCCATTCTAACTGGTGCGAGGTGATACCTCATTGCAGTTTTGATTTGCATTTCTCTAATAATTAGTGATGTTGAGCAGCTTTTCATGTGCTTCTTGGCCATCTGTACGTCTTCTTTGGAGAAATGTCTATTTAGGTCTTCTGCCCATTTTTGGAGTGGATTGTTTGTTTTTTTAATATTGAGCTGAATGAGCTGTTTATATATTTTAGAGATTAATCCTTTGTCCGTTGATTCATTTGCAAATATTTTCTCCCATTCTGAGGGCTCCCTTTTCGTCTTGTTTATGGTTTCCTTTGCTGTGCAAAAGCTTTGAGGCTTTATTAGGTCCCATTTGTTTATTTTTGTTTTTATTTCCATTACTCTAGGAGGTGGATCAAAAAAGATCTTGCTGTGATTTATGTCAAAGAGTGTTCTTCCTATGTTTTCCTCTAAGAGTTTTATAGTGTCCGGTCTGACATTTAGGTCTCAAATCCATTTTGAGTTTATTTTTGTGTATGGTGTTAGGGAGTGTTCTAATTTCATTCTTTTACATGTACCTGTCCAGTTTTCCCAGCACCACTTATTGAAGAGACTGTCTTTTCTCCATTGTATATCCTTGCCTCCTTTGTCATAGATTAGTTGACCATAGGTGCGTGGGTTTACCTCTGGGCTTTCTATCTTGTTCCACTGATCTATGTTTCTGTTTTTGTGCCAGTACCATATTGTCTTGATTACTGTAGCTTTGTAGTATAGTCTGAAGTCAGGGAGTCTGATTCCTCCAGCTCCGTTTTTTTCCCTCAACACTGCTTTGGCTCTTCGGGGTCTTTTGTGTCTCCATACAAATTTTAAGATTTTTTGTTCTAGTTCCGTAAAAAATGCCATTGGTAATTTGATAAGGATTGCACTGAATCTGTAGATTGCTTTGGGTAGTATAGTCATTTTCACAATGTTGATTCTTCCAGTCCAAGAACATGGTATATCTCTCCATCTGTTGGTATCATCTTTAATTTCTTTCATCAATGTCTTATAGTTTTCTGCATACAGGACTTTTGTCTCCCTAGGTAGGTTTATTCCTAGGTATTTTATTCTTATTGTTGCAATGGTAAATGGGAGTATTTCCTTAATTTCTCTTTCAGATTTTTCATCATTAGTGTATAGGAATGCAAGAGATTACTGTGCATTAATTTTGTATCCTGTAACTTTACCAAATTCATTGATTAGCTCTAGTAGTTTTCTTGTGGCATCTTTAGGATTCTCTATGTATAGTATCATGTCATCTGCAAACAGTGACAGTCTTACTTCTTCTTTTCCATTTGTATTCCTTTTATTTCTTTTTATTCTCTGATTGCTGAGGCTAGGACTTCCAAAACTATGTTGAATAATAGTGGTGAGAGTGGACATCCGTGTCTTGTTCCTGATCTTAGAGGAAATGCTTTCAGTTTTTCACCATTGAGAATGATGTTTGCTGTGGGTTTGTCGTATATGGCCTTTATTATGTTGAGGTAAGTTTCCTCTATGCCCACTTTCTGGAGAGTTTTTATCATAAATGGGTGTTGAATTTTGTCAAAAGCTTTTTCTGCATCTATTGAGATGATCATATGGTTTTTATTCTTCAATTTGTTAATATGGTGTATCACATTGATTGATTTGTGTATATTGAAGAATCCTTGCATCCTTGGAATAAATCCCACTTGATCATGGTGTATGATCCTTTTAATGTGTTGTTGGATTCTGTTTGCTAGTATTTTGTTGAGGATTTTTGCATCTTTTTTCATCAGTGATATTGGTCTGTAATTTTCTTTTTTTGTAGTGTCTGTGTCTGGTTTTGGTATCAGGGTGATGGTGGCCTCATAGAATGCGTTTGGGAGTGTGCCTTCCTCTGCAAGTATTTGGAAGAGTTTGAGAAGGATGGGTGTTAGCTCTTCTCTAAATGTTTGATAGAATTCACCTGTGAAGCCATCTGGTCTTGGACTTTTGTTTGTTGGAAGATTTTTAATCACAGTTTCAATTTCATTACTTGTGATTGGTGTGTTCATATTTTCTATTTCTTCCTGGTTCAGTCTTGGAAGCTTATACCTTTCTAAGAATTTGCCTATTTCTTCCAGGTTGTCCATTTTATTGGCATAGAGTTGTTTGTAGTAGTCTCTTAGGATGCTTTATATTTCTGTGGTGTCTGTTGTAACTTCTCCTTTTTCATTTCTGATTTTATTGATTTGAGTCCTCTCCCTCTTTTTCTTGATGAGTCTGGCTAATGGCTTATCAATTTTGTTTATCTTCTCAAAGAACCAACTTTTAGTTTTATTGATCTTTGCTATTGTTTTCTTTGTTTCTATTTCATTTATTTCTGCTCTGATCTTTATGATTTCTTTCCTTCTGCTAACTTTGAGTTTTGTTTGTTCTTCTTTCTCTAGTTTCTTTAGGTGTAAGGTTAGATTGTTTACTTGAGATTTTTCTTGTTTCTTTAGGTAGGCTTTTATAGCTATAAACTTCCCGCTTAGAACTGCTTTTACTGCATCCTATAGGTTTTGGGTCGTCGTGTTTTCATTGTCATTTGTCTCTAGGTATTTTTTGATTTCCTCTTTGATTTTTTCAGTGATCTCTTGGTTATTTAGGAACGTATTGTTTAGTCTCCATGTGTTTGTGTTTTTTAAGTTTTTTTTCCCTGTAATTCATTTCTAATCTCATAGCATAGTGGTCAGAAAAGATGCTTGATATGATTTCAATTTTCTTAAATTTACTGAGGCTTGATTTTTGACCCAAGATGTGATCTATCCTGGAGAATGTTCTGTGAGCACTTGAGAAGAAAGTGTAATCTGCTGTTTTTTGGTGGAATGTCCTATGAATATCAATTAAATCTATCTGGTCTATTGTGTCATTTAAAGCTTCTGTTTCCTTATTTATTTTCATTTTGGATGATCTGTCCATTGGTGTAAGTGAGGTGTTAAAGTCCCCCACAATTATTGTGTTACTGTCGATTTCCTCTTTTATAGCTGTTAGCAGTTGCCTTATGTATTGAGGTGCTCCTATGTTGGGTGCATTTATATTTATAATTGTTATATCTTCTTCTTGGATTGATCCCTGGATCATTATGTAGTGTCCTTCCTTGTCTCTTGTAACAGTCTTTATTTTAAAGTCTATTTTACCTGATATGAGTATTGCTACTCCAGCTTTCTTTTGATTTCTATTTGCATGGAACATCTTTTTCCATCCCCTCACTTTCAGTCTGTATGTGTCCCTAGGTCTGAAGTGCGTCTCTTGTACACAGCATATATATGGGTCTTGTTTTTGTATCCATTCAGCTAGCCTGTGTCTTTTGGTTGGAGCATTTAATCCATTCACGTTTAAGGTAATTATCAGTATGAATGTTCCTATGACCATTTTCTTGTTTTGGGTTTGTTTTTGCAGGTGCTTTTCTTTTCTTGTGTTTCCCACTTAGAGAAGTTCCTTTAGCATTTGTTGTAGAGCTGGTTTGGTGGTGCTGAATTCTCTTAGCTTTTGCTTATCTGTAAAGCTTTTGATTTCTCCTTCCAATCTGAATGAGATCCTTGCCGGGTAGAGTCATCTTGGTTGTAGGTTCTTCCCTTTCATCACTTTAAGTATATCATGCCACTCCCTTCTGGCTTGTAGAGTTTCTGCTGAGAAATCAGCTGTTAACCTTATGAGAGTTCCCTTGTATGTTATTTGTCGTTTTTCCCTTGCTGCTCTCAATAATTTTTCTTTGTCTTTAATTTTTGTCATTTGATTACTATGTGTCTCGGCATGTTTCTCCTTGGGTTTATCCTGTATTGGACTTGCTGCGCTTCCTGGACTTGGGTGGCTATTTCCTTTCCCATGTTAGGGAAGTTTTCGACTATAATCTCTTCAAATATTTTCTCGGGTCCTTTCTCTCTCTTCTTCTTCTTCTGGGACCCCTATAATGTGAATGTTGTTGCGTTTCATGTTGTCCCAGAGGTCTCTTAGGCTGTCTTCATTTCTTTTCATTCTTTTTTCTTTATTCTGTTCTGCAGTAGTGAATTCCACCATTCTGTCTTCCAGGTCACTTATCCGTTCTTCTGCCTCAGTTATTCTGCTATTGATTCCTTCTAGAGAATTTTAAATTTCATTTATTGTGCTGTTCATCATTTTTTGTTTGCTCTTTAGTTCTTCTAGGTCCTTGTTAAACGTTTTTTGTATTTTCTCCGTTCTATTTCCAAGATTTTGGATCATCTTTACTATCATTACTCTGAATTCTTTTTCAGGTAGAGTGCCTATTTCCTCTTCATTTTTTTGTTCTGGTGGGTTTTTTCCTTACCCCTTCATCTGCTGTGTGTTTCTCTGTCTTCTCATTTTGCTTACCTTACTGTGTTTGTGGTCTCCTTTTCACAGGCTGCAGGTTTGTAGTTCCTGTTGTTTTTGGTGTCTTCCCCCAGTGGCTAAGGTTGGTTCAGGGGCTTGTGTAGGCTTCCTGATGTGGGGACTAGTTCCTGTTTTCTGATGGATGAGGCTGGATTTTGTCTTTCTGGTGGGCAGGACCACTTCTGGTGGTGTGTTTTGGGGTGTCTGTGACCTTATGATTTTAGGCAGCCTCTCTGCTAATGTGTGTGATTGTGTTCCTGTCTTGCTAGTTGTTTTGCATAGTGTCCAGCACTGTAGCTTGCTGGTTGTTGAGTGGAGCTGGGTCTTAGTGTTGAGATGGAGATCTCTGGGAGAGCTTTCACCTTTTGATATTACGTGGAGCCGGGAGGTCTCTGGTGGACCAATGTCCTGAACTTGGCTCTCCCACCTCAGAGGCTCAGGTGTGGCACCCAGGCACCCAACCTGAGCACCAAGACCCTGTCAGCCACACAGTCAAATTTGCCTCTCTAGGTGAACTTCAGCAATTCACTTAAGCTCTCTGGGACTCCATTTCCTCACCTGTAAATATCTGAGTTACAGAAACACAGCTGGAGAGTCATGGTTTACTCCCATTCCACAGTCTTTCCCATGGTTAAAATCAGCAAGGGTCTAATGAGGTCTTAGGGAAGCCTTCAGCCAAACAGAAAACCTGCTACTGTTGGAGGGTCTCTTGCAGAGGCAGGGCGTGGCTGTGGCTGACCACGGGGACAAGGACACAGGCAGCAGAAATTCTGGGAAGTACTCCTTGTCGTGAGCCTTCACAGAGTCCCTCTAGTGTATACTTTAAAATTTGCTAAGACGGTAGATCTTATCTTAAGCATTCTTATCACAAAATAATAATCATAATAATAATAATAAATAAAGAGGGTGGTAGGAAACTTCTGGAGGTGATGGATCTGTTTATGGCATAGCAAGAGATTTATGATACGGAATTGACCCACACGATTTCTTTTATAGAGGCTAAGAATTCCCACAATCAGGAAACCTAGGAAACAGCGGTGTAGTCTAGGGCTCAAGAACCAGGGAACCTGATGGTGTAAATCCCAGTCCAAGTTCAGAAGAAAACTGCTGTTCCAGTTAAAGCAGTCAGGCAGAGGAGAGAGAATGAATTCCCCTTTCCTCTGCCTTTTGTTCTATTCAAGCCCTCAAGCTTGGATGGTGCCCACCCACACTGGGGAGGGCAACTTGCTTTACTGAGCAGGTGCTTATCAGATGCTTATCTCATCTGGAAGCATCCTCACAGACACACCCAGAAGTAATGTTTAGCCAAATATCTGGCTCCCCATGACCCAGTCAGATTAGCACATAAAATCAACCCTCCTAGGATCCCATTTTCTAAAAGATTATGTATAGAATGAGGCCTGTCAATGAGATAAGTGAAAATTCCTGGCACAGAGCCTGCCACACATTAGGTAATTAATGAATGTTTTCATTCATTTATTAATATATATAAGCGGAAATTCAACATAAATGCCATTTCCTCTGCTGCCTTCTCTCATCACCAGAAGATGGTCCCCTAAAACACACTAAAACTTCATTTTATTTTTATTCACTTGGTGCACCCCTTAAGCAATTGTATATACATCAAATACTGTATCAAAGGGCATTCATTTATAGGCAAAGTTTGTTGCCACTCACCAAGTAGAAGGGTGGAGAAGTGTGAGGCAGCTCCCACCACAAATAAAATAGCACACTGACTGTCTAGTGTTTTCCCCCATTTACTTATTTTTTAAGTAGAAGGTTTTTCTTGACTTAAAAGAATTCCTCCAAGGGATGCAAGAACTCCTCCAAGGGATGCAAGAACTCCTCCAAGGGAGGATTTCTTCAGCCCATTAACACAGCCTGGCATATAGTAGGAGTCACTGAAAATGTGTTGCCCTCTTAAGAAGAAGTAGTTGTTGGCTATTTTGATGAACAGACACACGGTGTATACCTGAATGTATGTTAGTTAGGTCCTCAATTCAGGGAAATAAAGGTATACCAATGAAAAGGTATACCAAAATGGATGCCTCCAAAAGTATATTTCCCCAATTTCACTATTTTTCCAAGAATCAGTCCTCTACCAATAGCATGGTAGCTTTCTCTGGCCTAATATGTGTTCTACAATGGAGCATACAGTATTGTGTGGCAATCAAGCACCTTGCCTTGGGATACACCATTTGTTGTTTCTTAGATGAAGTGGGCCTGTTTCCCTCCATCTCCACTACCAAGAACCCCCATTCCACCCATCACACTGCAGTCAAAGGGATCTTCTTAAAATTCAGACACAATCATTTCATCCCTTGCTCTTGGAGTGAAGCCCACAAGTCCCTAAATGAGCCTGCAAGGCTCTCTGTGACCTGGTTTCTCTTGAATTCACCAGCTGCATTTCACACTAAGCCTCTCACTCCTTATGCTGCAGCCACTCTGGCTTCTCAGTTCCTCAAGGCATCCTGTTTCACAGACCCTTGTATTTGCAACTCTTTCTATCTGGAATGGTGTCCCCATCCCATGATTATGACATATTTACTCTTTAAGCCTCAGCTTAAATGTTAGTTACTCTAGAAAGGCTTTCCTGACCACACCATCTAGGTCAGCACCCTACCATACAGGATAACAACACCCTGTGCTGCTTCTTTCCTTCCACTTTCCAAAATCATACCAAAGAATCAATTAGCTATGTAATGGTTCAATATCTGTCTATGCCCCAGGTTCTAACCTCCATAAAGGAGGAACCGTGTCTATCTTACTTATTACTATATTTCTGAGCCTAGTGTTATTTCTGATACATAGTTGATCATCAGTAAATATTTGCTGAATTGATGAATAAGATTGTGGAATCTCCATGGAGTTGTTTCCCAAGTAATATTTCTAGCAGATGTGAAGATCATTAAAAGGTGGAGGTCAGATTCATAGTCATCTGTCTTCGGATAAAGTAAATATCCTACAGGAGATGGAAGTAGATAGCGGTTTTCATTACTGAAGAATAGAAAATAACTTGAGTTAACTGAGGCAGATGGTCCATGAACAATGCTTCAGAAATTAAACAGAGATTCTGACCTTTGGTGATCAAGATATATTTCAAAAGTTATATATCGGGCTCACTTCAGCTCTACGTCAAGATCAAACTGTTTTCAATAATTAATGCAAATCATTATACCTTTCTTTCATTCTACAGTGTCTTGTTCCTCTACATTATCTCAGGAAATAAACTAACTTTTTCTACTTGAACGTTTCCTAGTTCACATCTCCTTTTCCTCTATTTTTTCTTCCTCTCTTTAGCTACTTGTATTTTCCGTGACAAATACCTAAATTATATATGATTGAATGTTGAGGAAAGTTTTCTTTGGTCAAGGCTGATTTCCACCCCACTACCCACAACCAAAGAAGGTGATTGTCCTTACTATGTAAGCAATAAGCTATTGTTTTGTAATTAGTCAAGGTACAAACATTAGCTTAGTGGGAAAAAAATATGTAGCTGAGAAAACACTAAACAATATCCAGGACAGGTCAGAAAAATAAATTTTACATTTTATAGCATGTTATTACTTATAAAACCCTTTGCCATTCCATCTCTCTTGATCCTGGCTTTAATCATAGCAAGGCAATTTTTACTGATGTGATAACTGAGGAAGGGAATATCTGGCTCAAAGTCATAGAGCTAATAAAGAAATTCCTGGAAACTAAATCTACATTTTTTTGCCTCAGTATGTTTTTGTAATTATGAGATCTGGTTCCTGTGTTAAGAGGACAAGCCAAAAGCCCAAAGGATGATTTGCAGGAACTTCTGAATTGATGGAGCTCAAGTCTTACTCTACTTGGGAAACCTTCATCCTGTTGAGAACTCTCTTCAGAGCCTCCTTCACTTCCTTGTTCCTCAGGCTGTAGATCATTGGGTTCAGCATAGGGATGACCACAGTGTAAACTACTGACACAGTCTTGCCCTCCCCAAGGGATTTTCCCATGTTACCTTTCAGGTATATGAATATCAGTGTCCCAAAGAAAAGAGCCACTGCCGTTATGTGAGAAGCACAGGTAGAGAAAGTCTTGGCTTTGCCACCAGCTGAACAGATCTTCAGAATAGCCTGAATGATGAACAGGTAGGATATAAAAATCACTGAAACGCTGGTTGTAATGACCAAGAAAGCTAAGAGGTAGATCACCCGTTCTCGTGGTCTGGTCTCACTACAGGCAAGCTTCAGCAGAGGTGGGAGGTCACTAAAGAAGAAATCCATACGGTTGGACTTACAGAAGGAGATGGAGAAGGTACACCCAGTGCGGATCACAGAATTGACCGTGGCACCACCATATGCCCTAGCCACCAACCCCAGGCGGGTCTGAGGTGTCATGGCAGTGGCATAGAGGAGAGGGTTACTCACGGCCCCATAGAGGTCATAGGCCATCACCGCCGAAAGGAAACATTCAGTACTAACACAGAGTGTGACAAAGAAGAACTGGATGGTACAGTGCTCAAAGGTGATGACCATCTGATCAGTACCCAAGGTCTCCAGCAACTGAGGGACAATAATAGAAGAGTAGCAAATGTCCAGGAAGGGAAGGTGGCTGAGGAAGAAGTACATGGAGGTCTGGAGGCGACGGTCACTCTGAATCAGCGCTATCATCCCCAGGTTACCTCCTATGGGGATGAGATAAAGGACCAGAAACACAAAGAAGAGACTCGTCTGCAGCTCCGCCCACAGCTGGAGCCCCATCAAAATGAATTCTGTCACCACAGTGCCATTTTCTGCCATGAATCCTCAATTGCCCGCTGAAATAAAAAAATTAAATCTCATTGAAGATGAAATAAGGTGAGCATGGCTTGATTTGATCATTTTCAGTAATGATAATAACCTTTAAGATTTGTAACTCATTTTACATTTTTTACAAACTTTATTTCATGTGATCTTTCAGAGATCCTTGGAAGCGCATATGGTTAATCCCACTTTTGAGAGAAGAATAGGAGGGTCAAAGAGGTAAAGTGACTGGTGCATGATTTCATAGTAAAGAGGCAAAGCCAGGCTAGAACTCAGATCCTTAGACATTTTCTAACTTCTTACAGGTGGCAAATTGGAAAGCTTCATCAGTCTCACTGAAAAGCCAGAAAATACCACTTTGTTGGAGAAAACCTAGTGGTATAGTACTAAGGACATGGGCTTTGATATCAGACCAAGGTTCCCATCCCTTGAGACCTTGGGCAAGTTAATTCAACTTTCTGAACCTCAGTCTCCTTGTTGGCTTAATGAGAATGTCAATGCCAAAGTCACAATATTACTGTGAAGGACATCACTTATATACTGTACCTAACACTTGGTCCAACTCACACACTTAGAATTATTTTTTTCTGAATTCTGCAATAATGTAACATGCTTCTAGGTTCATGCATACTCTGGAATCTTCTTATCTCCAAGTCCACAGCCCCCTGGAGTCCCAATATCAACTCTTTCTTTGTGGTTGTTTTGATGTGCATGTGAACCCAATGGGCTTGGATACAAGACAGTGAGCTGTGAAGAGCGAGCACTGCTGGAACTTCTACAGCCTGTTGCCTGCCAAGTGTCTTCTTCCTCTCTCTTTCTGCCAAGCAACATGGCCTGGTTTCCAGGTTCACTTATTCCAGAGGAACAGTCCCATTATTTTAAAATGCCAGATCATTATCAATCAGTAAGAATCATGAATCAAGCCATTCCAGAATTAGCATACAAAGCTCCTTAAGAGACAAAGCCATCACATCGAGTTTAGAATTCTAATAGAGATGAAGTTCTTGCCAGATATTTAGACAATCTTGTCTCGGTACCTTTGGATGCTGATCCGTTGAGGTAATGGAAATACTGAATGTGGACTTCAAAGGTGATTCTTTTTGTCCTCCTTCCATCCTTGAAACAAAAACTGAATTTGAGAAAGATCTCATAGGATTTTAGATAAATAAGAAAATGAAACTTTCACCAGTGTTTGGCAAAACCTGATCTAATGATGTAATAAACGTCAACATCTGGTGTTTACCCCTCCCCCACCGAATTCCTGATAATGTAAATATTTAGGAGTTTTTTTTTACCTTAGGGCCCAATATAATACTGACTTTCAACCAAAACAATAACTCGCTGTGTTCTTGGAATTCACACAAATCATCTTGACCAAAGGGGGAGAAAAAGAAAGAGAGACTATGTTCATTTAATTATTCAATAAGAATCTGCTGAGAACTTACAATGCATTAGGCACTCTTCTGGTTGCTTGGAACAAAACACAAACAATGATCTTTCCCTTGTGGTGTGGTCATTCTAGCAGAAGAGCAAGGCATATACAAAATATGTTTTAAAAAAAAAAAAAAAGAAGTATATTTTTTACCATGATAGAAGATAAGTGCTATGAAACACACACACACACACACACACACACACACACACACACACACACACACAGCTTTGGGAGATCCAAAGTATGGAGAGGGGTATTAAATAAGATCATCAGGGAAGGTTCATTGAAAAGGTGATATTTCAGCAGATATGATAGGGATCAGGTAACTATTCATGCTTATTTGCACACATCATTTATCCACAAACAATAGAAAATGAAGACACCAGCAATGGACCACTCCACTTCCATTACACAACCTATAGAGTTCTTGCGGTCCTTGTGAAACACTCTCAAGGCAACTTTGTTCAGAAGTGTCAACCTCCTAATACAGAGAGAAGCCCCTAAGGCATTAGAGGCTCAGTAATCAGCCTACCATCACTCAGCGTAAAGGTAAGAATGGAATCCCAACAATATAGCACAGTGGCTAAGAAAATGGGCCCTGAAGACAGACAGAGCTTGTTCCAAACTCAGTCATTTCTGTTTGTATGACCCTGGGCAAGGTACTTGACCTCTAGCATCTTAGACTAAATACCCATGCAACAGCAATAACAGTACTGCTGTGCTATGGGAGGTAAAGAGATAACTCATGGAAATACAAGCTGTGCTTAGTACAGGGTAAATACTCAATACATGTAACTGTTACAAAAATGAGTTTTCAACCACTAGTTTGTTCTGACATTCAGAAATTTCATTGATGCCCATTTTGTTACTGAGTCCAATGAGGCTCAAACGGTTAAACCAACTGTCCCAAGACCACACCGGGACTCCTGGCTCTAAATTCATTGTGCTTCCATGAACCGACATATGGCTCATGACTCTGACCCAGGAAGTGAGACACTAGCCGAGCTCCAGGCAACCCCAGCTAGAGACGCACAAGTCGGGAGACCCACCTCATCCCATCACTCCCCTAAGAGACACTTTTAGATCTCCTCTGAGGGAGGGGGAATAGTCTCCTTCGGAGCAGAATGTCATGGTGGGGGAGGGGCCACTGATTATGATGAGCCAGGGAGAGTATATGGTAGGAAGGCTGGAAACAGCACCTGGAGGCCTGAAGTCACATCTGCTGTCTGTCACTGATGTACTATGTAAATTCAAGCAACTATTTTCCCATCTCCGGGTCCGTGTCCTCATGTGAGAAGGCTGCACTCACTAACCTCAAACATTGCATCTTGTTCTACAACATGATGGTTCTCTTCTCTTCTTAAAAGTCCCATGAGAGAGGGAAAGGGCATGTATTAATAACAATAATGAAGAATGGCATTAAAACAGCACTCCCTTTGGGTGAGATACTGTTCTAGGCGTTTTACATAAACTGCCTCATTGACTTTTCACAATCCCCCAACGCCAGATATTGTTATTATCCTTATTTATAGACTGGAAAATAGAGGCTTGCAGAGATTAAGTAATTTGGTTAATCAAATTACTTAATTTGTAATTTGGTGGTAGGTAAACCACCAGGCTGGGATTAGAACCAAAGTCTGTTGGACTCCAAGGCCATGCTCCCAACAGCTATCCCATTGCTCACAAGTATGGTAATAATGAGTTAACATCTAGTGGGTACCAGAAATTTTTCAAGGCTTTATATACATTACTCTCTGTGTTTTGGCAAAGAGGAGAGTAAACATAAGTTAAATATAGATTTTGGAAAATGACCCCGGTTCTGAAAACATTGCACATGTTCTCCTTTTTGCAGTATCATCTTTATTGGTCTTGTCTCACCTGCAGGGATGGGAGGGTAGAAGAGGTGCACAGGGTTACCATCAGAATCAAACTCTAATCAAGAGTGTGCAACCGCCAAGGAACCATCACCTCCAGCACGGGTTTGAGTGTCAAGACAAAAGTCACGTGAAACAACCTTGTTCCTGGCTCCTCATCATTTCCTACCTGTACTTTCCCTTTGTCCAAGTCTCACTCCTCATTTTTTATTTATTTTATCTTGCTGCATGTCATGCATTTTTATAAGCCACTTTAAGTCTCTTTTGGAAAGAGATATTGATGAATAAATCAAGACAAAATAAAATCACCTGTTTGCCCAAAGCCAGGATCATCGGAATGATCAGCCCTATCAGCCTCAGACCAATAACAGTGCTACCAGAGGACTTTGCCAAATGGGTTCTGGAAAGACAGTGCACGAACAGTGGGTCAGCCTAAATCAGACCCATCTGTGCATGATGAAGAAAGGCAGATGCTCAAGGGAGAAAATGGAAAGCTCAGGGGGGTCTCAAGGTCTTTCCTACTGTAGCCAGTTCCTGAAATCTTCATAAACCCAAATTCTAAGATAGTGACCTGGGACTGCATTTTGAGACACAGTGAGAAGCATGGAGGGTCTCCTAACTCACAATGCACATTAATGTCATCCTTCTGAACATCAGGTACCTCCATTTTTCAATAGGCAAAGGAAAATGTTAAAGAAAATCAAGGTTGCCAAGTGTTTGCTGATCTTCAGAGGAGCTGGAAAATTCGTTCTCTCCAAGAGGAGTTCCAGCTTGCCTTGTGATACCTTGTCTAAACTCCTGAACTGCTCCAAAATAATTGATAATTCTAGATAGAACAGCCAATCTGCTTCCTAATAAGTATGGTTAAAGAAAACCAACAGTGGCTGCACAAAATCTCTAGGCAGGGAGAAGAACCCTGGATCAGTGTGGCCTCAGAGGAAAATATTTAGTCCCAGGCAATTTAGATAAACTAAGTTGCTGGGGAAATATGAATGGAACACTGAAGCAGCAGTTTCCTGTCTTTGAAGCCCACAAAATAGTTGAAATTGCTGGGTTTTAAGGATGCACAGGAAGAAAGGGATCCTTAATGGCATCATTAATGCCACAGTACTGATCAATGTCAGCATTCACATTCTCAGTGTTGTGTTATCCAATTGTTGTGTTTTTTTTAATAAATTTATTTATTATTTATTTTTATTTTTGGCTGTGTTGAGTCCTCGTTGCTGTGCGCGGGCTTTCTCTAGTTGTGGCGAGCGGGGGCTCCTCTTTGTTGCGGTGCACGGGCTTCTCACTGCGGTGGCTTCTCTTGTTGTGGAGCACGAGCTCTAGGGCATGCGGGCTTCAGTACTTGTGGCACATGGGCTCAGTAGTTGTGGCTCGCGGGCTCTAGAGTGCAGGCTCAGTAGTTGTGGTGCACGGGCTTAGTTGCTCCACAGAACGTGGGATCTTCCAGGACCAGGGCTCGAACCCATGTCCCCTGCATTGGCAGGCGGATTCTTAACCACTGCACCACCAGGGAAACCCTGTTATCTAATTGTTGATTGGGCACAGAAATATTTCACTTCCAGACACTTCCTGGTGGACCACTAACTCTAGGTTATCTTTCCCCCACATTAGTCATGTCTGTTCAAGACCCAGAGCTTCATTTTTATATCAGTCAATAGTAAACACACCTAGACATCTAATTCACACATTCCAAAGCTGAAGGAGAAAGACCATGGGATTGTTTGCTCTTTGGGATTTTATTAACCTCCCCAAAACCACCACTAAATTTCAGAAAACTAAGGAGGGTTTCAGAAGAGAAGAAGTCCAGCAGATGCCCCACCTGCATCTCAGAGCAGAGGAAACACTGGACTAGCCAAGAGGCTAAATATGGATTAATTGAGAAAATATATGGGAAGATGATTCTCAAAGTAATAAGTTTGCACTTGGAAGGGATTGTTATAAGGGCCCAGACGCCAGCTTTATAATAGCACGTACTGTGGAAAATACAGAGCCATGGATCTGAAAAGTATTTATATAGCTCAGCTATATAAAACTAATATAAAACTAATCCACTTAGATCCTCCAAGTCAGGGTTAAAGATATTTTAAAATGGTAAGATATAAAAGTTTGTATGATGTGCCTAAAATTGTGTAGCCTTTGTTCTCAGCTGGAAATGTGCAACAAAGATTTCTAAAGGATCTGCCTTTATATTCTGTGCCCAGCAGTACACTGTGCACTAGGGATGCAGTGATGTGTACATAGAACTAAACAGACATTAGATGATAATGATCCTCCCTGTGTCACTAGAACAGAGCTGGCATCATCTGCTTGTGGGAACTTGAAGAGGAAAAAGGAATAAAGGAATGAGGTACAAGATGCTTTGCCACTCAAAGTGTCAGGGTGGACTTGGGTCCTAAGGATGCTTAAGTGGTGGAAAAAAAAAAAAAAATAGCAGTTTCTTCCACCAACACTCTGTGTTCAGGTAAAAAGTAGCTCAATCTAGAGATAAAAATAGACTATTCAAGAGCTCCCCTTTTTCCCAGAAACTTGTTTGGCAGAAAACTTTGATAGGTCATTTACTGGTTGAATTTAAACTTATAAATACAGAGGAAAGTATTCTCCAGCAAGCCTCACTGAAAATAGCAGAAAGGCAGAACCAGCGTGGTGTCACGGAACCAGAATATTTTGAAGTTCTATCACAGTGAGGTCAAGTTCCAGCCAGTCATATAAATTATCTGGACTTCAGCTGTTTCACCTCTAAGATGGACATGAATACTACCCAAGTCACAGGAGTGCTGGGAGGACAGGCCTGTGTTCTCAGCAAAGATTGGTTCTGTTGCATACAATGGAAGGTGTGAACTCCCTTCCCCTGAATTGCAAATGACTTTCATGATCCCTCACTTTAAAACGTTGCACTCCTATTATCCCATCTGACTCTCACATAACCCATTTTGAGGTGAGGAAAGTGGGGACTCAGAGAGGTCAGCAGATTTGTCCAAAGGTCACATAGCTAGAAAGAAAAGCAGCCAGAACTGAGACCCAGAACCCTTTCCACCGCACGGCCCAATCCCTCAGCTTGGTGGTTATGGTGATACAGATGCCCTGCCTGAAGATGGGAGGTGGAGGCGTGGGGAGATCTGAAAAGTTGAAGTCTTGAGATCTTCCTCACTTTGTGATCCTACAATAAACTTCCAGAATGGCATATAAATTCTGTCCAAACACTGACCTCAAATCTCTTGCACTTCTCCTCCACCAGTGCCTGCTCACTCTGCCCTATCTGCTCACTGGACAGAGTGTGCAGCAGAATCCTGCAACTTAAAGGTGTTTCTAAAGGTCATGGTTCTGCCCTTTTGCCTTCAGGCAGATGAAGTAGAGATGAGGAAAAGAGGCCCCAAGATGAGGAGGGTCTTGCACAGAAGCAAACTCCAATGCGAAATGTTGGGAGTGACGGATCTCCTGCAGCCTGACAAGACACTCCTTCTACTGCTTAGGCTGCTTCACCTTTTCAGAGTCTTAGCCCAGCTTTTCTGTTGCCCAGAAGTACTCAAGCCCTCTGCCTCTCAGAGAGTGGTGAGAACAGGTGAACTGCACCCCAGCCCCTTAAAGGGGGATTGGGAGGGGAGAGGAGTTCTGGTGATGGGGATACCTGGACAGAACCAGCCTTAAAAAGCGTGGGCAGGAGCATGAGGTCTCTTTAGCTCTGGGGTTAAAGGGATGGGGTTTTTACACCTCCTAACATCCTTAGAGCTTCTCCCAAAGTCAGTGCCCAGCTGACCAGTCCTAAAAGAAAGACCTCAGTTCTCTATGCTTTAGGGGGGCTTAGTGAGCACTCATAGAAAGTAGCTTCATGATCTCTCAACTGCAGGAATCTGAGATTTACCTCCCACCCACAGCAGAAATCCTGTCTAGGGCATCTCTGATGGCTGGCCTTTGAGCTAATGGTGACCCTTTCTCACCAATCTTTATGGAGCTGGAACAATTCCTATGATGGGGAAATTATTCTCCCACAAAGGAGCTCGTTCTGTTTTAGAGCCTATCTGTAGTTTCCAGCTCTCTCTGTAATGTCAGTACCATCACATTCCAAATACCTGACAGAATTTTACAGATTTCTTAGAGATTCAACAAGAGTTGCTTCTTGCTCTTTCCCTTTTCTCAGTGTAAGCCCTTACTTGAAATAGCCTCCATAGTCTTCCATATAGTCTCACCTACCTTGTCTCTTCTGATTCTAAAAACAATCACCTGAAGCATGTATGAGATGCATTATCAGTCCCATGGTATAAATGAGGAAACTGAGACCCAAAGATGCTAAGTGTCTTGCATCACTGCAAGAGGAAGCAGAACTAATAACTCCCAGTACATTGTGCTCCCTCACAAACCACACTAGCTTTGACCCTACTCTCTAAAGAAAAAAAGAGATAAACCCTTTTTAGATGAGAGGAAACCAACATTCAGCTTGTCAAGTACTTTTCGAATCTGGACTGTGGTTCATTTTCTGTCTGATCTAAATTGGCCACACTTACCTTCAGCAGGGCCAAGAGGTCCTTCCCTGGGTGACTAGGCTGGATGGGAGTACATGTGATGTCCAAATGGTGCTTTTGGGCATAAGAGGAATAAACATCTTCAGCACCTGCAGCTCATAAGCCCCAACATCCACAGAAGCACCCATTAATAGGTGTCTGGATCTCTGTCCTATTCTGGATGCTGCGTGAAGGCAATTAGAAAACCGGGGCAGGGGGATTAGCCACGGATTGGGGTACTCTAATCAGACCCTAAGCTTCTAATTAGGTTTCTCTGAGTCCCAGAGGAGAGAAACCTTCAGAAAAGGGCCCCTGCAAAGTTAGCTTTCTCAGTTTCTTCCCACTCAAACTTTGTCCTGTCTGGCAGCTCCCACCATAATTTAATCTCATTTGGGGGATGGGGGTAGATATTTCTACGTTCTTCTCTCTGAGAAGTTGTCAACCACCCAAGGAGATCCCTTCTGAACAATCTCATTTATGGGGCACAAGTGAAATTAGTGATTATGTGAAGCCTCAGCAGCCTGCTTACTCATTTACTCAACTAATATTAATAATCTGCATATAAAGTACTTAGAGAGTACCTAGCATACCATATTAGTTTTATCCAAGTTTAACCCATTGACTCCTCACAACAATCCTATGAGGTAGATACTATTATTATTCTATTCTACCAGTGAGGAATCTGAGGCTCAGAGAGGTGAAATAACCACCCATGGTCACACAGGTAGTAAGGTGGAAAGCTGAGTTTGGAACCAGTGAAGCCTGGCATGATACCTCCAGACACCTTGCTCTTAACCACTATCCTGTACTTCTTGATGTCAGTTAGCTGATTATAAATACTGTTATTTAGGGTAGAAAATTTGGACAGTGTCCAAAAACCATAAATGAAGACATTTAAACCACTATAATCACACCACTCCAATAAGTGCTGTTAACAGCTGGAGGGAAAGGCACTAGACCATAGTTATTTGGCACATAAACTCTGGCAGTAGACTGTGTGGGTTCGAATCCTCCTTCTCTACCTTGGGAATTTAAGTAAGTTATGTCACTTCTCTAAACCCACCTCTTGAGATGAACATGGAGGTTAAAGAAGATACATATAAAACACACAGAACAAGGTCTGGTACTATTAATATCCTTCCTATAGACATTTATATACATTTCTTAAAAATCAGGATTGAAGTTCATACACTATTTTTATACTGTTCCACTGGGGTGAGTTAACAAGAGAAATATAGCTATTATAAGTTACTCAAGTGGGAGGAAACTATAGTCCACTGAAACGCCTTGGAAAATGGTGAGACCTCTTGTGGGGCAGCTCATGGTGTTGGGGCCATCAAGTGCTATACCCTGAGACTCTACACGCTAAAAGTCTAGGTGACCATAAGAAAAGAAAAACTAACTCCCAAACTTGTCACAAAGTTGGTGAGATTGCCCTCATCTGTTATACCACTTGCACTTGAACAATCACAAGGGTAGTCGTGATAACCTGAATGCAAAAGACATCCGCCAGTTTTCTGGAATATAAGAATCCTCAAAACTCTTCGGTAGAGGAAAGACCCTATAGGGAAAAATATGCATACTTTTCTAAAATTTTATATATATATATATATATATATATATATATATATATATATATATATTTCTGAGATTTAATATCCTTCTAATCTTGATAGAAAGGTAATTGAAACAGATTTACATAATTTTGAAAACATTAATAAGGATTTGTGGTATTTCTCATTGCTACACACAGGACACACCCTTACAACTCTAAGCCTATACCAATCTATGAGATATGAGACCTCCCTTCCATTCATTCAGTCCCTTCATTAGACCTTTAGTTTTCCCTTTCATTGTTTTATTGATTACTGCTCATGTAGAGAAAGGCTATCTATTTTTTTTAACTTTTTAAATTATTTTTTTATTGAAGTATAGCTGATTTACAATGATTCAGGTATACAACAAAATAATGCAGTTATACATATATATGTACATATTTTTTTCAGATTCTTCTTCATTATAGGTTTTTACAAGATATTGTATATAATTCCCTGTGCTGTGCAGTAGGTCCTTGTTGTTTATCTATTTTATACATAGTAGTGTGTATCTGTTAATCCTGAATTCCCAATTTATCCCTCCCCCATCATTTCCCCTTTGGTAACCATAAGTTTGTTTTCTATGTCTGTGAGTCTATTTCTGTTTTGTAAATAAATTCATCTGTATCACTTTTTTAGAGTCTGTGTATAAGTGATATCAAATGATATTTGTCGAGAAAGGCTATTGATAATTATTTATGTAGGTCCTTTTACCTGGAATACTTGCTGAACTCTAATAATTGTGAATTCATTAGTCTGGTCTTTCAATATACATAAAATTTTCTGTGCATACTTTTAAAAAAAGATGTATGGGATTCCTTATCCTCACATGTGATGGAGAAAATGTATATTGCAAACACTGTCATCCACTTAGCATTTTATCCTGTGCATTCTCCACCTCAGTGGTCACATGAGGTCGCATTTGCATTCGTACTCCACCTCATCTCAATGTTTCCTAGAACCACTGCCCATTCCACAGAGCGGCCCTAGTGTTGAGTCACCGTTTTGCCCTCCTAGCCTGCTCCAGGGTTAGTGAGGCAGCCCCACAGTAAATGGGCTTCTGCCCCAGAGTGCTAAACTCTCAAATCACTCCCCGCCTCCTCCACCATCCACCAGCACAGTGGATGGAAATGATCCCTTCATCTGCTGCTTTGTCCATCTGACAGTAACACCCACCACAAATGCTGTGGCCCTGCCCGCCGGGAAGACGTGGCCTTCATTCCCTTATGGTGGGTTCCTCACAGGTTCACCCCAACCCGGGCCAACTGAGGATATTTTATATCCCTGAGCCTCTGTGGAGATCTGAGTTTGAATCCCTGATCTCAGGGGAAACTCCTCAGCCTCCTGTGTAGATCAGTGGTCCTTGTCAACTCCACCCACGCAACATCCAAGAACGAAGAGCAAGTGTGTGCATTGGGAGATGCTTACATTTGAACCCCAGCTCCTCACATCCAAAATATCCTATTACACCTAAATCATTTTGGTCAATTTGATATTTTCAATTTTTTATTATGAAATAACAGTACCATGAGCATACATTTCTATAGGTAGCAATGATTATTTCCTTGGGATAAATTTTTAGAAGCAGAACTGTGGGGGGAAGGGCATTCTCATTTTTAAGGGTCTTCATACATGCTTCTGATGTTAAACATTTACCCTGTGTTATTTAGCCACTTTATTTCTTTTTTGTAAATTTAGCATTCATATTCTTTGCCTTGTTTTTGTAATGAGGGGTTTGACTTTTCTGAGTGAACTATGGAAACCTTAAGGATATCTCCTTTCATTTGTTTGAGAAATATTTATTGTGTTCTTATTATATGCCAGGAACTGGGCACTAAAGATATGATAATGAACCAAACAGATGAAATATCTGCCCTCATGGAGTTTACATTCTAATAGGCAGAGACAGAGAAAATGGTGTTATAAAGAAATAGAGTAGGGTGATGTGATAGTAGCTGTCTGGTGTGGTGACAGAGAAAGGAGACTCCTGGAAGTCAGAAAAGGTCTCTCTGATGTGGCGTTTACACTGAGATCTGCAAGAAAAAAAGACACAAGAGCATCTTCTGATGTGAAAAACATTGCAGACAGCAGGAACCACAAGTGCAAAGGCCCTGAGGCAGGAATAAACTGGGCTCTCAAGGAACAGTTAGAAAGGCAGCAGAAGAGCTCCTATCGTCAACTAAGGCTGGGGGAGGCTGGAGGTGTCCTGGCTGCCAAGCGGACAGACCCTCTGGTCTTGCAAGATGATACCATGCAAGCGGTGGTCATTAACCTCTGACTCCTGCCAAAGCCCGCCACTCCCATCAAGCGCAATTTAAGTAAGCCCTCCAGGTGGGAAGTGAGCTGGGAGAAAATCCCTGGGCACCCAGGGTCATCCCTTGCGGGGATTTTTTCCAAGACCTCCATTTCTGGAGCAGCTAGATCCCACATGCTCCTTCTTGTACATGGCACTCACACCAATGGACATCAAAAATGAAAAGTTTTGTGGGCTGCTCAGATACCAAAGAATATCCTTGTATAACCTGTATAATTTTATTTAAGGTTAATTCGAGTATGCAGAAAACACCCACCCATCCCACTCCTATGCTCTTTGGACATGTCAGGAAAAAGAATAAAAGGTCTGAAGACAGACTAATCCCAGACAATTCTAATCCCTGTGCTGGCTACTATCTTTTTGCCCCTCCAGGTCCATCCACCCTCAGCATTCTCTATCTTTCCTTATCCTGATCTGTCCAGGCAAGGCTGACTTCTCCCCACTAAAAAAAAAAAAAAAAAAAGAAAGGCAATAGGAGATGAAGAATGGAAGTATGTATGGGGCAGATCACACATGGTCTCATAAGCTAGAATAAGAAATAAAATTTTTTTCCTAAGTGCAATGGGAAGCCAATGAAGGGTTTTTAAAAGGGAAGTTATAGAATCTGATGTCATTTTTAAACAATTTCTCCAGATTCTGTGAAGAATATGGATTATAAGGAGGCAAGAATATGTGATATGTATATAATGGAATATTATTCAGCCATGAGAAGGAAGGAAGAAAATCCTGCCGTTTGCAACAACATGGATGGACCTTAAGGGCATTATGCTAAGTTAAATAAGTCAGAGAAAGACAAATACTGTATGATATCACTTATATGTGGGCTCTACAAAATCCTTATCCTCTATGCTCTTCCACTGGCCTATGCGACTATTTTTATGCCGGTACCATACTGTTTTGCTATGAGTATTGGCTGCTAATGACTGATAGCTGCTGCCTTCTCTGGGGTATTGCCCTCGGCCATGAGATCCACTTCTCCCAGAAATGCCTAGGGGGTCCCATCCCCACCTCTTGGGGGAAGCTCTCAGTCAATATATAATTGATATGGCCTGCAAAAGGCCAACTCCCTTGCCTAGAGGCAGAACTGAGCCCACAGTATAATTCATTCTCTAGAGGTCCCCCAAGGATCAGGCCAAAGCTACACTCCAACTGAAACTATATCTTTGCTTAGCTATTTTCTGCTTCCTTCACTCCCTTACAGGTTTCTTCTATAATCACTCCCTCAGTGAAACACTGGCCCAAAAATCCTTGTCTCAGGTCTTTAAGGAACCAAACATAAGACACATCTCTTCCCAAAATTCCAAACAAAAGTTCTAGGCTTAGTATCAATAACAACAACAACAATAATAATTGTGTAATACATCAAAGCTCTACAGATGCTCCCAATATGTCACAAAGGGAAAAAAGTAATAATTACTCTACAATCACTCATTTCACAAGTTCCCCAGGGGATGTTTAATGGAATATTATCATGACTGGCTTATTTCCCTCTTTTCTCTCTACTTTGTCCCAAGTGCCACTCTACCCTCTATACCGCTCCAGAAAACATTCCCAATACGGTGCACATACTCTTACCGCAGTTATTTCAATAAGTATTTAATTACAGGAAAAGATCATAAATATTATCTAAAATGCACTGGAAAATAGAATTCCCTGTGCTGCCAGAGGTCCTGATCTGTGGCTGCTTTCCTTCTTCGTAATATTTTCTTGCATCATCTGGCAACTGCAATTGCAAAAGTCACCCTGGCTGGGCGGAATGCTTGCTAATTATCAAAGGATTTTATTCCAGCCATGTTACTTTGGAGTGATGGGATACATGGCCTCTCCAAAACTCTCCCGCTGGAAGAGTTCTGATCCTACATTAATGAGTGGATGAAAGCCTACAGGGCAGAGGAGTGATTCTACTGATGCAGAACACAAGTTATTAGAAAGAAGTAAGATGGGGTCTCCGGAAACCTATAACCTAGCTGGAGAGATGAGACTAACCACCAAGGAACAGTCATAAACAATGTAAGACAAGCAGAATTAAGTGCCAAATTGTGTGGATCTAACAAAGGGAGTGTGGGTTTCAGAGACCAGGAGGAGATGAGAGCTGGAATAGCCAGAGAAAGCTGCCCATAGAAACTCTGGAAATGGATCTTTAAGGAAAGTGGTATACTCATGCTAGAGATTCAAATGAAGCATGGTTAGACCACCCTAGCCTTATTCCCTCCTGAATCAGTAAACATCCCTCCTAATGAAATTCTGAGCAGACAATGCAGCTAGGTTTCAGCCCCTGAGCTGAGAGTTGACATCAGGCTTAAGGATGGATGCAGCATAGAAAACTTCACCAGGAGTCCTCAGAGCTGAGTACCAGCCCTGACACCACCCCTAACTGGGACAGCAGGACACTGAGGGCCAGTGGCAAAGAGGAACCAAATTCATTCCTTATAGAAACCGCAAATGAGCTTTGAGGCGAACAAGATGCAGGAGTTGCCATGAAATCCCACAAGATTTGTTCTTATCCTCTCTGATGTGTGGAGACAGATAATGAGCCCCTTCTGTAGTCTGTTCTCGCTGGCAAGGCTGCCTTTTCCAGGGAGCCCTGGGGGCTGTCCCAGGTTGCTGATTCGTGATTCAGGGACAACCTTTGTGCGTACTGTGTCCCTTCCACAAAACCATCCCCAGAAGTATTTTTAGAACTCCACTTGTTCGCTTAACAAGAAGAAACCTAAAATCTGTCAGCTACATACATCTATTTGAGTAATCTGAGCTGCTTTCTACAAAATGCTTAAATGACCTTCAATTAGTGTGATTCCAAACCTAAGATGAACCCAATTAGATTATTCCACCAGGTAAGTAGGATGTAATTGTTACCTTGGCAACATTGATAGGGTACCAGCTCTGAAGTAAGGTCCACACAAACTGGGGAAGATGAAACTGGCCAGAGATTCTGGCCATTGTCATCAAAACTTCTCACCGGGGCTTCCCTGGTGGCGCAGTGGTTGAGAATCTGCCTGCCAATGCAGGGCACACGGGTTCGAGCCCTGGTCTGGGAAGATCCCACATGCCGCGGAGCAACTGGGCCCGTGAGCCACGATTGCTGAGCCTGCGCGTCTGGAGCCTGTGCTCCGCAACAAGAGAGGCCGCAATAGTGAGAGGCCCGCGCACCGCGATGAAGAGTGGCCCCCGCTCGCCACAACTAGAGAGAGCCCTCGCACAGAAGCGAAGACCCAACACAGCCAATAAATAAATAAATAAATAAATTTAAAAATTATTAAAAAAAAAAAAAAAACTTCTCACCTATTGGGACCATGTCCAGTCTGAGATTTCAGCTCTTATATGAAATACACAAGTAAGATTGGGTCTTTTTTTTGGAAACCTACAGCTGCAGTCTTTTCAGGTTTATGTGTGTGTCACTAGGTAAATTTTAGAAAATATGAATAGTTTTATGAGGCAGGGGTGGAGTACTGTACTGCATAGCTTAGACCAGAGAATTCACTGTAAATTACTGTACTTCCTATAATTATGCTGTAGGTGGGATTAATCATACGTACTGGAGCTTTGGCTTTGAGACCTCAGCTAGAATCTGGACTTTTCATTGACTAGTCATGTGACCTTGAACAAGTTACTGAACTATTCAGAGCCTTAGTCCCTTCTAGGACAAAATAATACCTCTATCACAGGGTCATTGTGAGGATTATACGAGATGATGTGTGTAGGATGTTTAACATCCTGGCTGACACATAGTAGATGCTCAATGAATGGTTACCAGTATGAGGAAGGACACACAGCACAGTGGTTCAGCACCCTGACTCTGGGATCAGGGAGGCCAGGGTTAACATCTAAACATCTTTTCTTTCTAGCTCTGAAACCTCAAGCAAAATACTTAATATTTCTAAACCTGTTTCCTCAACCATAAAATAAAGAAAAATATTCCTCTCTCATCATGTTATCGTCAGCTTTAAATGAAAGAAAGCCTTTACAGTGCTTAGCACACTACCTGACTCAGGGCAAGAGCTCACTAAATGTTGACAATAATGTTTTGAGATACCAATCCCATAAGGTGAAGAGGGTTAACTTTTAATCTTCTTCATTGTCCCCAAGGGACTCAACCCTTGGAAGAAAGAGAAGGAAGAGTTTGGGAGAAGATTCCAAGTTAAAGTAAGCACATCTCTTCTCTGAAGTGTTCCTCTAGGGTAAGACTGTCTCTCTTTCCCTAACCCCTCCAGAGACTGCATATTCTTCTACATTATATATTATAATCAAAGCATATTACAAGTAATAAGGTCAACTCATAAGTGTCCCTAAGACTTTTTAAAATGTCAACTGGCCACAAACCTTTGTTTTCCCACTTATGAGCTGTTGGGTTCAGGGAATCTAGAGCTGCCCTCTACTCTGGACCCAATCTAAGCTGCTGGTACCCCCAAGCCCCTTCTTAAATAAGATCTTCAAAACTGGGTGTCAACAGCCTGGTCTTGAAAAGTTTCCTTCTGGGAAATATTCTGGAAATTGCTTTTCTGGAAAATAAGCAAACTCTATCACATTAGGTAAAAACCCATTCTAAGCTTTCAAAAATTATTATTATGTTCCCAATTTATTATTGAGAAAGTTGAGATTCTAATTGGGTAAGCAATTTTCCCAAGAACGTACCAAAGGAGGGATATGGCCCAACGAAGTCTGTCTTAACCCAAAAACAAGGAAAGAGAAGGAAAGACATGGACCACCAAGAAACTCCAAAACCAAACTTAACCCTCTTCTCCCCTGGAAGTTGAGTATTTGCCTAATAGTCTTAGAGGTACTATGATTTAAAAGTTGAGACTTGGGTCTGAAGAAAAGATAATTCTGCTCCCCTACGAAGAGAGCATAATGGGACAGAAAGAGCACCAAATTTGGAGTTAGAAAGTCCCAGATTGAAATGTTGATTTTCTTTCTTCCTAGGTGTGTGGCAAGTTGGGCAACCTCCTTAACATCTCTGAGCCTCCTTTTACTCTTCCATCAAATAGCCATGGCTATACCCAACTTGAAGGGCTTCTGGAAGGATTGGGGCTAAAGTGTGAGCTGGGTATTGCCTGTGGCACAAACCCTGTGTGACTGCGTTTGTACCCAGATGATCTGCCACCTAATCTCTGGTCATGTGCATCGAACAATCTTGTCCCTAAATCAGAGGGAACCCTGGGATTCACCATGAGATGGATAGAAAATGGACTATGACAATTTCAGAATTAGAGGCTGAGAAAGATATTGAAATTAACCAAGTTTATTCATGACTTGAAAGTAGGAAGGATCTGATTAGCTAAAGAACTGCAGGTAGATTTCTTTGATTCCATAAATCATAAATATGTAGTTAAATGTAGGAAGGCAGCAAAACAAATTCATAGCAAAAGAGCACAGAATTTGCCATCAAACCAATATTGTTCAGAACACACATCTTCCACTTATTAAACTGGGTGACCTTAGACAAATTAATCTCCCAGAAGTTCAAATTCCTCATTAGTGAAAAATAAGATAACAGCCCTTGAAGGACTATTTCCAGGATTAAACAAGATAATATATGCAAAGCTCCAAAGTTTTTAGTGGAAAGGGTAAGTAAGTGGGCTCTAAGCACACAAGAAAACCATAATAAAATCAGAAATAACAAACTAGATTTACCTACATAACATGGATAAATCACAAAGATAACGCTATATGTGGGAAAAGACACAAAAAAGATCATGCATATAAAATTTAAAACACACTAAAATCACTATATTTTTTTAAAGATACACATATTTCTGGGACTTTCCTGCTGGAGCAGTGGTTAAGACTCTGAGCTCCCAATGCAGGGGGCCCAGGTTCGATCCCTGGTCAGGGAACTAGATCTCACATGCATGCCACAACTAAGGAGCCAGCGAGCTGCAACTAAGGAACCCACCTGCCACAACTAAGACCTGGCACAACCAAATAAATAAATAAAATAAATATTAAAAAAATAAAGATACACATATTTCTAAATAAATATAAAAGGAATAAACATGGGATGATATATATTTCACATATACTAAAGTGGATCCCTATGAGGGGTTGGGGAAGGATTGAGGATGGAGGGATAGGAGGGAAAATAATATGAAGAAGGACCTTGCCCTGTTCAATAATGATGGTTTATCAGGAACTGGGGAATATGGTTAATATTCCCCAGTTCCTGATTCAAGGAACTGGGGAATATTATTTCCCAAGGAACTGGGAAATATTCAAGATTCCCCTGAATCTTTGGATCCAAGATTCCATAATATGTTTAAGTATCTATCAATCACTTGAAATAGTGCCTGCATATTTAATATACTCAGTAATTAGTAGCTAGAGTATACACATTACATAGTACAGATGTTAGGAAAATTCTTTCAAGAGCCTCATTTAGCCCATACACCTAGACATACAAATCATGGATTGTGAGAGCAAAAGAACTTTAATGATCATATAATCTAGACCTACCATTTTTCAGGACAGAAAGTAAAGCCCAAGGAGGGGAAGTGAACTTCTGAAGGTTATTCAGCTAATTAGTGTTTGTCCTAGAGATGGTAGCCATGGATCTTGACCATACCAAAAGGGCCTTCCAAAGAACATAACTCATCCCCAGGCCAGGCTGCTGGAGTGGGGTGGAGGGAACAGCTCAAGGAGGCTATGTTTTATATGATATGTCAGTGTCTCCCTCCCACTAGTGACCACTGATTAGAGCTAGAGGAAACCCCCAACCAAGATTAAAGTGATAGGCCTTCCCTGGTGGCGCAGGGGTTGAGAATCTGCCTGCCAATGCAGAGGACACAGGTTCGAGCCTTGGTCTGGGAAGATCCCACATGCCGCGGAGCAACTGGGCCCGTGAGCCACAATTTACTGAGCCTGCATGTCTGGAGCCTGTGTTCCGCAACAGGAGAGGCCATGACAGTGAGAGGCCCGCGCACCGCGATGAAGAGTGGCCCCCACTTGCCGCAACTAGAGAAAGCCCTCGCACAGAAAGGAAGACCCAACACAGCCATAAATAAATAAATAAATAAATAAATAAACCCAAAAAAAGTTTAAAAAAAAAAAAAGATTAAAGTGGTAAAGATTAAAATGGAGAAAAAGACTTTCAGTTTTTTATTGATGTTGAGATGTAATTGACATATAACAGTGTGTAAGTTTAAGTTGTACAATGTGTTGGTTTGATACACATATATTGCAATATGATTGCCACCATAGCATAAGCTAACACCTATATCATGTCCCATAACTATCATGTCTTCTTTGTGGTGAGAACAATCAAGTTTCTTAGCAACTTTGAAGTTTACAACACAGTATTTCAACTATAATCACTATGCTGTGCTCTAGATCTCCGGAACTTATTTATCTACTAGTTGCTAGTTTGTACCCTTAAACATCTTTTAATACCAACTGACTAAGCAGTTTTTGGCCACACGCTGAATTAGATAATAAGAAAATATATATCAATGGGTAATATGAGGGAATAGTTCACACCAAGAGCAGATTTGTCATCTTCCAACTTCTGAAATGCTTTCCTGAGAAAAAGGGATTAGAACTGTTGTGTCTGGAAGAGGCGAAACTAAAGCCAATGCGTGGAATATAAAGAGAAAGAACCCAGATACAAAAAGAGAATTAACAGGTAGAACTGTCCACAGATAGAAGCTCACAAGGCAACCGTACAAGCACGTGGAGGGTATGCAGCAGAGGAGACTCCAAGAGCCAATGGGGATTAGAGCAGATGCTGCCTAGATTATTTCCAAATCTCGGAGTCTATGTGTCTCTTAACTTCACAGGAATTTCCAAATATAAACCAGAGTTAATTTGAATTCGAAACACCAGCTCATGGCTCAGCTTCCAAAAATGCAGGATGCTGGAGAAGAATCAGCCAGGTATAAGATTTCTCAAAAACAATCTCTGTACATTAGCCCGGAAATATAAACCTAACTTCTACCGGAGAGAAAACATCAGTCTTTCAATTCTGGGATTTTTTTTTTTTTTTCATTTCATTCTCAGCCTCAGATCAACAGTCTATGTTGAATCCATGGCCAAGAATAATTTCACCATAGTAACTGAGTTCATCCTTATGGGCTTTACTGGCTACCTTAAGTTGGAGATTCCCCTCTTCCCGGTGTTTCTGAGTTTCTATCTAGTCACCCTTCTGGGGAATATAGGGATGATCATTCTGATCCAAGAGGATGTCCAACTCCACACCCAATGTACTTCCTTCCGAGTCACCTCTCCCTGCTAGACATCTGCTACACCTCGGCCATCACCCCTCAGATCCTGGCCACACTCGCCACAGGCAAGACAGTCATCTCCTACGGCCAATGTGCTTCCCAGTTCTTTTTCTTCACCATTTGTGCAGGCACAGAGTGTTTCCTGCTGCCTGCGATGGCCTATGATCTCTATGTGGCTATTAGCAACCCACTGTTCTACACTGTGGTCATGCATCCCAGGATCTGCTGGAGTTTAGTTCTGGGAGCCTATGTCTATGGGGTAGCGAGGTCCATCCTGCGTACCATATGTACTTTCACCCTCGCCTTCTGTGATAACAATCAGATCAACTTCTTCTTCTGAAGCTTGCCTGCAGTGACACAACAAACACTGAGATTGTCATTGCCTTCTTTGGCAACTTTGTGATTTTGGCCAATGCCTTGGTCATCCTGATTTCCTACCCATTTTGAGGGTGAACTCTTCAGGTGGCAGGGTTAAGGCTTTCTCCACGTGCTCCTCCCACCTCACTGCTGTGGCCATTTTCTTTGGGACCTTCATCTTCATGTATCTGCGGAGTGGTTCAGGCAAATCCCTTGAGGAAGACAAGGTGGTGTCTGTCTTCTACACTGTGGTCATCCCCATGCTGAACCCTGTGATCTACAGCCTGAGAAATAAGGATGTGAAAGCGGCCTTCAGAAAGGTCACTGGTAGATTCCAGGTGTCACAGAGTGTGTAGATCTGGGTGTAAGGACCTCTCGTCTTGGTCCATTTTTTTCCCATATTAATATATCCTAATAGGCACCAGCAGTATATGCAAACTGTACTCACAAACAAAAAGAAGGTAGAGAGGTACCACAGGCACACAAGAAAAACCACAAATCTACAGCAACATGGTTGGAACTAGAGATTATCATACAAAGTGAGGTAAGTCAGAAAGAGAAAGACAAATACCATATGATATCACTTACATGTGGAATGTAAAATATGACACACATGAACTTATCTACGAAACAGAAACAGACTCACAGACATAGAGAGCGGACTTGTGGTGGCCATGGGTGAGGAAGGGTGGGGGAGGAATGGAGTGGGAGCTTGGGGTTGGTAGATGCAAACTATTACATATAGGTTGGACAAACAACAAGGTCCTACTGTGTAGCACAGGGAACTATATTTAATATCCTGTGATAAACCATAATGGAAAAGAACATGAAAAAAGAATGTATATTGATGTATAAGTGAATCACTTTGCTGTACAGCAGAAATTAACACTACTTTGTAAATCAACGATACTTCAATAAAAGATTTAAAAATTTTTTTTAACTGCAAATGTGATAACATTTATTTCCAGCAATTCAAATGTACTTTCTTCTCCCTCTCCCACCTCCAGCCCATTCCTAAGAACCCAGAAGACTCACACTGCTCGCTGACATCATAATATACAGAATCTCAGAGTCCCCAGAGGTCTTCAGTTAATCTCAATCCAGCCCAATACTCTTTGCATGCTTGGGTTTCCCATCCTTTCTCAGTTTTGCCCCCATCAATACTGCCTTTTTCTCTGGGACAAGGATTATATCAGGAGATCCCTGTGGATAAAACTAAATAGTCTTTTTTTTTTTTTTAATGTGTGAGTGACTGATCACCTCAGTAAGCGAGGAGTGTTGTGTAAGACAAAACTTGAGTCTCTAAATGGCCAAGGGAAGGAAGTGTTTAAGAAGTGAGCCTTCCTCTTCACCATTCTAGAGATTCCAGTCACCCGCTTGGAGAGTCTTCCTTCTTGGCTCACACCAGAACAATGGAATTTGCAAATTCCAAATTTGCAAATTGCCTTCCCACTTAATCACTTAATCAGGTTTTGTTATTCCTGCTTTGTTGTTACTCTGATATCTTCAAGGTGAATTAAGCCTTTGGGGATGTTTCCTCAAGGACTAATTCCTTAGTTTCTGAAGGATATGGTGCATTGCCTCTCCTCTCCACTCGCATAGGCTGCCTCATGAACAATTTTCTCCTACCAAGCATCCTATTTCCAGGAATGGCAAAGTCAGAGAGCAAAGGTAGGTATAAGGCAGGTATAAGGAAAACGCTGAACCACATATTATCTTCTCTGGCAAAAGATGTGGTAAGAGGGGAAAGTAACTGAAGCTCCTGCACAAGACTGCAAAACCCTTCAGGGCAGAGTCTGTTTTCTTCGTTGCTGAACTCGTCTCCAAGTCCAGAGTTTGGACCAGATGAGTTCTCAGTAATTGCTTTTGAACACATTTTTATGGCGCATGCATGGTCTCATTTGAGCCTCATGGAAGCGGCAAATAGCGAAGACACGGTTAGATAGAAGATCCCACTTTGCAATTCAGAAAACACTTTCTCATAGTCCCTTTGGGCCTTTGCTCAAAGTCCCTTTGTTCAGAGTTTACAGCCCCATAGGCAAGGAATGTCTCTCAGAGTCAGGCTTGTATCTGAATCCCAATTCTACCACTATTTCACTGTGAAACCTAGGGTAAATGGTTTAATTTCTCAGATCCTAAATTTCCTCAAGTCTAACACAAATGTAACAACTCCTAATTTAAGAGTGTATGGTAAAAATTAAATAAGGTGATGACTAAGAAATCTAGCACCAATTAGTTGCTCAATATATATTTTTCTCTTCCCTTCCCTTTCCCTCACTTTCTGATATCAGCCCTGGGCCTTGCCACAATTCCATGGCCGTGAACAAAGAGTAAGGAGATCATGAACAAATGATAGGGCAAGACAATGAATTCAGGAAGGTGAGTATAAATCCTTTTCACTCAAGAAATAAAATCAATACGGGTATTTAACTTGGGGGATGGAAGGGGAGAGTGCATTTGTTTATATCCCACATAGTCAAGGATAGCCAAAGGATGTCTTTTTCACTGAATGTATTGTTGTGTGCCCAATGAACCCCTTTAACCAATCTTGAATTTATGAGAAGTTGATCCTCCATGCCTTTCTATATGGGAACAACCATTTTATTAAGATGGCCCTTCACCCTACCTACAGCTGATTTGTTCAGAAGTGAGCACCTGACCCACGTTAAGTTTAATAAAAATTTTTCCACGGGCATTGTGAAGTTCAACATGTAAAAGAGATGTAGCATAGGAGACCCGATTGTCCAAAGTAGAGAAGTCAAGAGAGAGGCAAAAATGAAGTAGTTATTCAAAGAGAATCTGCAACAAAAGACTAAGACTAAAAACTGACAGTTTCCATTTCCTACTTCCCGATGTACTAAGAAGCAACCACAGTAATTTTCTTGCTTCCTTAAGACACATTGGAATCCTACAATAAATTCCCCTTTGGGGACTAGTTCAAGCTTGGTCATCAGGGCCAAAGGATTCCATACTTATAGAACTCTAATGGAAAGGAGTTCTCCAGTATGTTACAGGAGATCCGCCCTCATTGACACTGATTATATCTACACTCTTTGAATAAAGAAAGGACTGGGTCTCAGTATGAGACCCAGTAAATAAAGTAAATGGAGAGTGTGTCTATACTTCTATCATTCTCCCATTGCAGAAGAAACTTCCCCACTCATAGCTTAGGTAACCACTGTTCTAGCACTTGACCTTCCCCTTCAAGCGATCAGACTAGAATAAGCCCCTGACCCAGGTTTCATCAATGCGTGAACAGAGTAGAGAGCCATGAGATGCTCTAGAGTCGTACAATGATTATTAAGCAGGAGCAATAAAAATATCTCCCCCTTGGGCTTTCCTGGTGGCACAGTGGTTGAGAATCCACCTGCCTATGCAGGGGACATGTGTTCGAGCCCTGGTCCGGGAAGATCCCACATGCCACAGAGCAACTAAGCCCCTGCACCACAACTACTGAGCCTGTGCTCTAGAGCCCATGAGCCACAACTACTGAGCCCGCGTGCCACAACTACTGAAGCCCGTGCACCTAGAACCCATGTTCCGCAACAAGAGAAGCCACCACAATGAGAAGTCCGTGCACCACAATGAAGAGCAACCCCCACTCGCCACAACTAAAAAGAAAGTCCACACGCAGCAACGAAGACCCAATGCAGCCAAAAATTAATTAATTATTTTTTTAAGAAAAGTATCTCCCCCTTGAGGATTTAAACTGAAAAATATGGGAAAATACTAAGTTAGCTGAGAAATGAGACTCACAAATGATGATAAGCTATGGAGAGAATGGCTGAGTCATGTTTATGGACAGACCAGAGAGGAAATGAGCAAATGTCAGGTGCTGAGGAGGCAGCCATATAAACCAGTCCCTAGTACTACATTAGATCCTTCCAAATCTTGAATTATGTTCCAGACTGAGTTCTAGCACTCCCAATAGGTTCCCCCAAGAAATCCCTGTCTCCTTTTTGGAGCATAAAAGTCTTAACCATAGACCCATATTCTTCTAGATAATCTGAATGGTCTCTTTTACAACCTAAAGAACCTAATAACTCATTGTCCTATCTCCAAATAAAATATTATTATTATTACTATTAATACAGCTAAGAGTTACAGAACACCTATTATATGTCAGACACTATTCTAAAAACTTTTAGATGTATTTAACAACTCTATGATGCCTTAGCAACCCTATGGCGTAGGTGCAATTATTATCCCCACGTAAGGATGGGGAAAATGAGACATAGAGAAGTTAAGTTGTCCAAGGTCACAGAAGCTCTTGATTTGAGCTCAGGGACTCAGGTTCCAGAAACTCTAGTCTTATCTACTATCTTATATCACCTTTGAACACCATTTTATAAACAATTGTCCCTTCTCTGGTACAGAATGACTTAAGGCAAAATGGCCCCTGAATCATTTTGCAGTACACCTAAAACTAAAGCAACATTGTAAATCAACTATACTCCAATATAAAATAAAAATTAAATTATAAATAAATAAATAAATTTCTCCCAACAAGAACAAAAAAATAGTCTTATTCATTAGGCTCTTTCTCCAGGAATCATGAAAGATGGTTTTCCTGCTTAGGAACTTGGGAATCATGTGAAGGGACATTCAAAGGTCATAGGTAAGAGAAGACAAAATAAATAAAATAAAAGACTTATTTAACAAGGAGGGAATTTTACTCAGCCTAACTTGCCAGTTCTTGGCTAAGCATCTGGATGGATAGAAGCTGGAAGAGGGCTTCCCTGGTGGCGCAGTGGTTGAGAATCTGCCTACCAATGCAGGGCACACGGGTTCGAGTCCTGGTCTGGGAGGATCCCACATGCCGCGGAGCGGCTGGGCCCGTGAGCCACAATTGCTGAGCCTGCGCGTCTGGAGCCTGTGCTCCGCAACGGGAGAGGCCGCGATAGTGAGAGGCCCGCGCACCGCGATGAAGAGTGGCCCCCACTTGCCACAACTGGAGAAAGCCCTCGCACAGAAACGAAGGCCCAACACTGCCATAAATAAAATAAATAAATAAAATTTGAAAAAAGAAAATGCTCCCTATTAAAAAAAAAAAAAAAAAAAGAGGGAAAGAAGCTGGAAGAGATTGCATGTAATAGTCATTCAATAAAAATTTATTCAGAACCTACACAGACCCTATTCTCTGTGATGGCTAAGATAGGACCTCGGCATTTAAGTCAGCATCAGCCATGGGGCTTGTCCCAGATAAGACAGCTCTATTGATGTCTGAGAGACTGAGAGCAGCAATGATTCTCAGATCCACAATCCACCAAGCGGTGTCCAAGTTCCCTACATTCAACCCCTCTGAAATAAAAGGAATGAGAGATCCATGCCTGCTTCCCAGAATCCTCTGCAGACCTACAAAGGAGAAACTATCTACACAAGCATTCTCCTCCCCCCCCCCCCCACCCACCCATTATCAACCTACAAGACCCATTCATTTACTTTATCCAGGTCTCTGCGGAAATGTTGCCTCATTTGGGAGAAACCTTTCTTGACCACCATATCTAGAACAACAGCTCCCCTACTGCATGTCACTGTCTATCCCCCTACCCTGCTATTTTATTCTTCAAGACACAACAATGCCTGATATCTAACTGCATGTTTGTTCTTTATCCCCACCCCCAGTAAAATATAAGTTCCATGGAGGCAAGAACTGTTATTTTTAGTGCACCTCCTGAATCACAGTAGGTGCTCAAGAAAGATCTATTGAAAAGCAGAAAGATTTAAAGGAATAGGACTTCTATTTCTGGCAATATGGTGGACTAGGATTTTCTGACCAAGCTGGCTCCTTAAAAACATGTAAAAAGATAAAATAAAAAGGTGAAAAGATACTAAGAAATCAAAGGCTAAACATCCAATGGGAAAAAAGAACCCCAAGACGTAAGCAGAGTATTGAAGCTCTGTTTGCCATCTATAGCATCTCCCCATGAGGCTATAGAACAACAGTTCCCCTACTGCATGTCACTGTCTATTGTTGTCTATTGTTGTCAACTTTGCAACTTAAAGCAGTAAACATTTCCTATTGCAGTTTCTGTAGGGTCAGGAATCCAGGCACAGGTTAGTTGGATGTCCTTGGCTCAGGGTCTCTCACAAAGCTGTAATTAACATGTTGGCAAGGGCTGAAAGTTAAGGCATGGATTTGGGAAGACTTGGATCCTTCCCCACTGGTAGTCAAATATGTCTGTTCCTTGCTACATGGACCTCCCCATGAGGCAGCTCACAACATGGCAGATGACTTTCCTCAGAACTAATTGCCCACCACAGTCTTTTTGAAACTTAATCTCAAAAGTAACATCCCACCACATTTTATTTACTAAAGGTGAGTCACTAAATCCAGGCCATCCCCAAGAGAGAGAAATTACTCAAAGACGTGAATACCAGAGGGCAGGAATCATCAGGGGCCATCTAAGGGGCTGCCTACCACAGTTTGCCCTCTGACCGCAAATGATTCATGTTATTCAGCTAGGACTGGTTAAAAAACTAGACTTTTAACTAGCCACCTTTGCAGCTAAGTGTAGACATGTAGCTGAGAATTTAGCCAATAGAATGTTTGAATAAATGGTGTAGACCATTTCCAACAAGCCATGCTCCTTCCCATTCTGCTGGCTTGAGGCAATTGAACACAGTGATGTTGGAAGTCACTGGTTGAAGGTCAAAAAGCCACGATATGAATGACTACTTGTAAGACTGGTAATGGTTTCCCTCTGTTACTAGCTGTGAGGTACCACATCATCCCATCTTGGTTTTCTTAAATCTTGTCCACACCTTTTTTAAATAGTGGCTTTACTAGACATTACCCAAGTTGAATGTGCCATCTGTTACTTGTAAGTCCCCTAACTGATACAGACGTCTACCTCTCACCACACACAAAAATGAATTCATAGTAGACTAAAGAACTAAATATGAAAGGGAAGTTAATAAAAGTTTTATAAAATAATACAGGAGAATGTTCTCATAACCTCATTATATGGAAGAATTTCATATATGTAAAAAAAAATCGTTAATCATAAATTTATCCCTAAATGTGTCAGTATTCATTAAAGAGGTTCTGTTCATTAAAACACATGATTAAGAAGATGAAAGGTCAAAACACAGAATGGGAAAAAATCTTTTTAAGACACACAATCAACAAGGACTATTATATTGTGGGTGTGTGTGTGTGCGCGCGTGCGCACGTGCCCGCGCGTGTACTTAAAAATCACTAAGAAAAGATGGCACAAAGGCTCAAACAAGTAATTCACAAAAGAGACTATCCAAACAGCCAATAAACCTATGAAGAGATGCTTATTCTCGTTAGTAATCAGGAAAATGCCAATTGAAACCACAGTACGCTCGTTAGATTAGCAAAAATTAAAGAGTATGACACCACTGTATTGACAAGGATATGGAAAATGGGTAGTATAAATTAGTCTAACAATCTTGTTGAACAGTTTGGCATTATCCTTTAAAAATCAAAGATACACGTAACCAGTGATTCAGCTATTTCAGTGACCTAAGTATGCACAATGGTGAAACTCTTGCCCATGCCTACCAGGGTGCAGGTGCAAGAATGTTCATAAAGCATTGTTATAATAGCACAAAACTCAAAACATTTGCCTCTAGGTTTTCATTCTTCTGATCTGGAGTGTGGATGTGATGGCTGGAGCCCTGGCTGCCATTCAGCTACCAAGGTGACCTTGAAGCTACAAGCCAGGCATAGAAAACAGCAGAGCAGAAAGAGCCTAAGCCCCTGATGACATTTGTAGTCCACCATACCAGCCATGGGCTGCCTATCTCCAGGCTTCTTTTATGTGGAAAAAGAATTAATGTTTATCTGATTCAAGAAAACAACCAACTAGAAACAACTAGAAAACAAATATATGTACAAAGAGAGAGAGATCAAAAATAAGCCAAACTAAGACATATGATTTAGTGATACATAGACAGACGATGTGCTTCCCCAGTTTCCTTGGCAACAGCAAAATGGGCATCAAGGGGCCCTAGGAGGCCCCTTCTCAGTTATGACTTTTCCCAGCTCTGTTGTTGTTACTGATGTAACACCATTAAAGTGATCTTCCTTTATTTCAAAATTAAATAGGCTGATAAAAAGGAATGAAATAATGCCATTTGCAGCAACATGGATGGACCTAGAGATCATCATACTAAGTGAAGTACGTCAGACAGAGGAAGACAAATACCATATGATATCACTTATATCTGGAATCTTAAAAAATGGTACAAATGAACTTATTTACAGAACAGAAAGAGACTCACAGACATAGAAAACAAACTTATGGTTACCACAGGGGAAAGGTGGGGGGATGGATAAATTAGGAGTTTGGGATTAACATATACACACGACTATATATAAAATAATTAATAAGGACCTCCTGTATAGCACATGGAACTCGACTCAGTATTCTGTAATAACCTATATGGGAAAAGAATCTGAAAAAGAGTGGATATATGTATAACTGAATCACTTTGCTGTACACCTGAAACTAACACAACATTGTAAATCAACTATACTCCAATATAAAATAAAAAATTTTTTTAAAAAGATAAATAGGCTAAAGGACTGAACCCTTCTCCCACAGAATATTTTGTGAGGCGGATGTTTAAACTAAAGAAGACCTGATGCTCAAGGCTCTGCCACAATATAGAATGGAGAGCAAACCCAGGTACAGTTCACTGAGGGCCGGGAACATCTATATTGGGTTTAGTCAGCTTTCCCAGAAGTGGTAAGACTTGAACTGGGTCTGGAAGGAAGCAGAGTCCTTGAGCAGACCAGACTAATGGGTGAGACTGTGGTTTCACGGTCCTAGTCTCCTCTCCCTGACCATAGCCATCCTCCACCATCATTTCTGATCAGCCCTCCAGCTGGCAGCTGAGAAGCTATGTGACCTCGGATAAGGTGTGCACCACCACCCCCGGGTCTGTACCTTCATCTGTAACGTATCAAAGTAGGTCTGCATTGTCTCTCCGTTTCTTTCCAGCCCTGGAGGAAGTGGCATGGAAGTGACAATGTTCAGTCCCTGAAGAGCACAGAGAGGAACATGGGAAATTATGTCATTTAGGATCTACCACTTACCCTCCTGAGCTTTTTAATCCCCAGACCCATTGTTTTCTTACCTACTGAGAGCCCTGAGTCAGCTCTAATTGAAGGCAGATGACTTCTCCCAGAAACACGAAGCCCTGTCCCACTCATTTTGTGATCTGCAGGCAAGTCTGGGCTCACGCAACCCCCCACTGCAGGCAGGTAAATTATCACAGTGAATCATAGAGAAAAAAAGAGTCCCTCTTTCATTTAATATTACCACCTTCATACCAGAAGTATCATCTTAGGTGACACCTGTAAGATGTTAAAACCACCAAAGGATTCAACTGGATCAGAAAACTCAACGATTCAGAAACAAGGCAATCTGAATTGGGCAAGAAGGCGAAACACTTAGACACCTGGAGAATCTGGAGGTTGCAAGCTTTGAATGTTGCCCAGGAACTCTGGATAAAACTGGGTGCACAGCCTGGTCTTCCTACCTGCTGGGAGTGTATTCAAAAGTGGGTTTCAGCACATCCATAAAATCAGCCCAAGGAAGATTAGGTAATTGCATTTACTATGGCTTTCAGATTGCCACAGCAGCAATCTCCTTGGATCTGCTCAGAAAACAAAAATATCAGCAGTGCTTCATAGAAGTCCCTCGCAGGAACAAAAGGACCAGTTCTTTCCCTATGAGGTAATGTAAATCTTGTAACTATGTTGGGAGATCACATATATTCCAGAGACTATTAAGTGTGCTTTCCAAAAGTTTGAAAAAATTTAAATTTTATCTGTGTGACCTTTTGCACAGGTTATTTTCCCAAGGCTTTAATTCTGTCTTCTGTGAAACAAGCATAGACCTACGTACTTACTGATGGTTGCAGCAGTTAGTAACAAATATGTCAAGTGCAGGGAACAGTAATTGGCATAGAGATATTATTACTCCCCTGTCACCCACATGGTTGAATAACTAGGTATTCAGAGCATGTACCAAGGATGAGTCCCATCCCTCTGAGGAGGTTGTCTCAGCTGGTGAGGTCAGAGAGAAAGACCCTCGAAAGAAGCTTCTGAAAAGATAATGTAGAAATGGATGTTACAGGAGGGGATGTGCAGTGAGGAAGGTGACGAGATGGAAACCTCGGTGACCTGGCCTCTGAGTGTCCTGACTATGTCACGAATGCTCAACATCACTCATCATTAGAGAAATGCAAATCAAAACTACAGTGAGGTGTCATCTCACACCGGTCAGAATGGCCATCATCAGAAAATCTGCAAACAATAAATGCTGGAGAGGGTGTGGAGAAAAGGGAACCCTCTTGCACTGTTGGTGAGAATGTAAACTGATACAGCCACTATGGAGAACAGTATGTAGGTTCCTTAAAAAACTACAAATAGAACTACCATACGACCCAGCAATCCCACTACTGGGCATATACCCTGAGAAAACCATAATTCAAAAAGAGTCATGTACCACAATGTTCATTGCAGCTCTATTTACAATAGCCAGGACATGGAAGCAACCTAAGTGCCCATCATCGGATGAATGGATAAAGAAGATGTGGCACATATATACAATGGAATATTACTCAGCCATAAAAAGAAATGAAACTGAGTTATTTGTAGTGAGGTGGATGGAGTTAGAGTCTGTCATACAGAGTGAAGTAAGTCAGAAAGAGAAAAACAAATACAGTATGCTAACACATATATATGGAATCTAAAGAAAAAAAAGAAAAGGTCATGAAGAACCTAGTGGTAAGATGGGAATAAAGACACAGACCTACTAGAGAATGGACTTGAGGATATGGGGAGGGGGAAAGGTAAGCTGTGACAAAGTGAGAGAGTGGCATGAACATATATACACTACCAAATGTGAAATAGATAGCTAGTGGGAAGCAACCGCATAGCACAGGGAGATCAGCTCGGTGCTTTGTGACCACCTAGAGGGGTGGGATAGGGAGGATGGGAGGGAGGGAGATGCAAGAGAGAAGAGATATGGGAACATATGTATATGTTTAACTGATTCACTTTGTTATAAAGCAGAAACTAACACAGCATTGTAAAGCAATTATACTCCAATAAAGATGTTAAAAAAAAAAAGAAAAATGCCTGAGTTATGGTGTTATGTCCGTATTTCCTATTATTATAATATTCATTTTATTATCTCATTTAATTCTCACAACAACTCTAGGAGGTAGATATTATTATTATTCCCATTTTACAGAGGGTGAAATTGAGGCTCAAAGAGGAAATGTCACTTGCCCCAAATCACACAGCTAGTAAGTAGTAATTTGGGATTCAAAATCAGGCAATTCAACTCCAGGGTAGAAGAAGCAAGGAGGAGGGAACCTCAGCTAAATAAAAATGCTGCCTACTGTGGAGCTGGTTATTCTTCCCAAAGTTTTATTGTGCACACTACTCAGGGTGTAGAGCATTGTGCTATAACCACATGTACCGTGAGGCACATATGAGGCCATGGCCTTATCCTCAGAAACACTCACCCTCTGGGCAAGAAGGCAAGCATGAACCCAGACAGCGATAACACCATGGCGCCCACGTGGCTTTCGAAGGGTCAACCGTGGGAGAACTCAAGGCAGAACAATCCAGCCTCAAGGTTCCAAGCTGGAATGTTGGGTGAGAGGGACTTTAGCTTCTGAGTCAGACATCAGGACACTTGGCTGACAGAGAATTGCTTTTCCTAGTATTTTATTTATGAGAAAAATCTTAAAAAGTAGTTTAAAAATTACTTTACTTACTAGGTCTTCATTGCTTTAATTGAAAAAAGTTAAAGTGTATAATATCAGTCCAGTCATCATGGTTACAGGCTGCTTTGAGGTCCCACTCCAGCACGGTGGGTGATATTAGGACCCGAGACCATCCTGCCCACAGTGCCACCCCCCTCCCCCACCTGGGCCTCTGTCTCCAGCCCCATGGTCCTCACGAGACTGGGATAGCAACCATCACTCTTGGGTTAGGTGTCCCAGTGACAGGGGAAAAAAAGCCTCCTGATACATTCAGCATTGAGGTGCTGATGACTACATTCTCAGCTTTGTAGCTCTAAAAATAGCACGGTCCACACCCGTTCAATAGATGTTTTCTGAACAACAGCTACAGGCCAGATCATAATCCCCCCAGATACTAATATGAGTAAGCTCCAGCTGCCAACCTCAAAGAGCTCATAGTTGAGTGGGGCACAGACAATGGGATGATATCATAGTTCCAGGAAAGAAGTACTCACCCAGAAATGCCTGGTATTGGTGGGGCTGGCTCAAGCTGCCCAAAATCATTGTCAAAGTCAGACACCACTTATTAACTTAGAATGAGAAATGTGATTTTCAACACGACCAACAGCCTCGAATTGTCTGCTCAGCGTATTCTCTCCCTGCAGAAAAGCCTCTATCTGAAGCCAAATTCTTCTCGGAAGGATAATCCATGAGCCTAGAATTGGAGCATAAGGAAGAAACCAGACTATTGTCTCTATGAAATCAGACCTGCCCAGGCAACCAGAAAGTTCAGCTCAGCTGAGACATCCTCTCCCTGTGTTTCACTCAGGCAGGTTGAGTCTTTCTTCAATTGATTGTATTGTCACCTGTCTGGTTAGTTACATTCCAGCCCTGAGGATACACGTGGCCCACCGCATAGGTCTTCCCAGCATCACAGCCCAATGGGTCACTTGTGATGAGGTTCACCTCTGTCAATTTCAGTTAGTTTTCATCAGGATCAGCCTTGGAGGCCACATACTCCCAGGTCCACTGAACTCAGAGTGTCTGCATAGCCTCTCTAACACTAGGAACCCCACTCCTGTTGGGTAGTATCTTAATTTTGCTAAAATTCAAGGAGCTCCAAATTGACTACATCTTCCTTGCTTGTGCCCTCTCTGGTTTTGCAAAACCCCATAGTTCATAAAATCAAAGGACCCAGTGGAAACTCTCCTTGTGTCACATAAATCCCAGAATGTACAATCAGCAGGGGGAACCGGACAGAGATGGGCTGGGAAGCAGAAGCACTAGAAATGATGAAGGACACCGGCTTGAAAGTGAGTAAACCTGGTTTCGAACCTTAACAACACTTCTTATTAATTATGTGATCCTGACAAATTAAGGTATCCCTTTTGAGCTTCAGATTCCTCACCTACAAAATGAAGGTAACAAAGATGAACGGTGACGCATCTACTTCTCAGGGTCATCGTGGGTGTTAACAATGGAATAACCAGTGCCTGGTATATAACAAATGCTCCTAACTGTTAGTTGTTATTGCTATTGACAATAATGATAACAATGTAAACCTGGAAGTAGCAGTTATCTTTTGAGAAAAAGATACCCAAATCCTCAGTATCATTTTGCCCAGTCTAGGATGAGAGAGTCGCCAAGGACTTTGAAGTAAAGGAACTTGTCTGCATATACCTGGTGGGACAGCTTCCCTAACAGGCTGGGGAAAGTCTGGGACAGCAAACCCTTGCACTGAGTAACTTGGGGAACCTGCAGGAGGAGGGGAGAGGGAGGAAGATGAGAAGGAAGAGAGAGAAGAGCATGCATTCATTCATGCACTCAACAGCTAAGACCAATTAAATGCTTAAAATCTAATTGGAGGGGAAAAGACATGAGCTCAAACAATCTGCAGTAGAAAGAGCTCAGGGATGATGTGATGATGTGATGATGGGGAGGGTCCTAGGACTGGCAGGGACCGAGAAGCAAGAACTGGAGCCCAGCCTTAGGAGCAGGAGTCAGGGAAGGCTTTATAGGATGGAACTCAATAGACAAGCCATATTTTGTTTCGTCTTTATGGTTCTCTATGAAAAAAACAAAGTCTTTTAATTCTATAACCATTTCTTAGCTTTAATATTCACTTAACCAGAGCACTATCCTGTCATCGTCCTGAGAAGTCTTTTGCTAATCATTGGGTTGAAGAAAGCTTAGCAGGACTTACGGGAACTCACATGGTCTGTCTGCCCACCAGAAATCACACTCTGCACTGACTTAATCCCTCACCCCTTTGTTCCAAAAGCCTCTCATTCTTCCCTAGGTCCCGAGGGCTGGAGAGCCTCCAGGGCAAGTGGACTCATTTAAGGCTTTAATGTTACCCATTCCTATTATTGCTTTAGATGCATCTCTTCTAAATAGCAAATAGATGACTTCGGCTTTTCATGCAATTTGGAAGTGTCTATAATAGTCAAAATCTTTCCTCCAGCTACCTGTGTCAGAACTGCTCAATCCTCCCCGCTTTGACCTTGGAAAGGCAAAACACAGATGGCACATTCCCATGGGAATGTGATGAAGGAGTTCTTTTCAAAGGAGTAGGCAGGGTTAAGGGTGAAACATCCAGGGAACAGCCACGGTAAGAAGCTCCTCCTCCCCATCCATGCACGGAGGGGAGGAAGTAGTAGGAGAGTCCTCCCCACTAGAGCTGTGGCCTTTCTCAGATGAGGGCAGCCACTGACAACCCACGGTTGAGCAGAGAGGCATCTGGGGGCATGAATACTCGAGCCTCACTCTCCTCCCACCCCCAGTCTCACGTCAAGCCTCCGACCAGAAGAGAGAGGGCAGGGCAGCCCTTAGACAAGGTCCATAGACATCAGAATACTGGCACCCAAAGGATATAGATGGCTGGAGAGTTCATCTAGCCAGGAAGTAGCGAACCCAGCACACTCTCCTTTTTTTTTCTTTTAATTTTTATTGGAGTAAAGTTGATTTACAATGTCGTGTTAGTTTCAGGTATACAGCAAAGTGAATCAGTTATACATGTACATATATCCACTCTGTTTTAGATTTTTTTTCCATTACAGAGTATTGAGTAGAGTTGCCTGTGCTATACAGTAGGTCCTTATTAGTTATCTATCCTATATATAGTAGTGTGACACAGCAATCTTCTTAACTAGAGTAATTTAACCTTTCACATTTACTCTGATTCACATTTACTCTTACTAGTTATCTATTTTATATATAGTACTGTGACACAGCACTCTTAACTAGAGTAATTTAACCTTTCACATTTACTCTAACATGTTTGTTGTTATTCCACCATCTTATAAAATTTTCCCTTTCATATGCTTCATCATAACTTTTTATTAATAACTAATAAACCATAATGATAGAAATAATAAGTAGAAGGCACTTTCATTTGTTATTTAGTTAGAAGGGATATCTATGCTTTCATTTATGATTGCTATTATTATAGTTTTCTATTTATTATACTTTTCTCTTGTTTTCTCCTTTCTTGAAATTTCCTGATTTTTTAAATCTATTTTCCTTACAATGCTTTGGAAGTTCTATATCCTGTTTCAACTCTTCTAATGCTAACTCAAGTTTTTAATTCACTTGAACCTTTATTTCTCAAACAGTGTAAAGAAATATACAATATAGAATGACAAAACACTTAGCATATCTTTCTTTCACCAGCACCCTAAGATATGTTCTTTAGTCCATTGCAGTGAGGTGAATTGGCTTCTCAGGCCTGAGCCTATAGTCTTTGGAACGACCTGGACATAATGTATAGCATATATCAAAGGCCAGCGACATAAAATTAAAAATAAAAGAAAGACACAGAAGCATAAATACTACATGATACTACTTACATGATAACTTAAAATAGTCAAACTCCTAGAAGCAGAGAGTAGAAATGGTGGTTGCCAGGGGCTAGGAGGAGGAGAAAACAGGGAGATGTCAGTCAAGGGGCACAAACTTTCAGTTATACAAAATAAATAAGTTCTAGAGAGCTCCTGAACAGCATAATGCCTGTAGTTGACAATACCGTATTGTACACTTAAAAATTAGCTGAGGGTAAATATTGTGTTAAGTGTCCTTATCACACAAAAACATAAGAATAATAATAAATAAGAGGGGGGGAAGAAACTTGGACATGATGGATGGGTTTACGGCATAGATTGTGGTGATGGTTTCACAGGTGTATACGCATCTCCACACACATCAAGTTGTATACGTTAATTATGCACGGTTTTTTGTATGTTAAAATAAATGTTTCTAATAATAAAAGGCAGAGAGAGGAGGAATGAGGCCAAGTCACCTGGTGGCCGAGGAGAACATTTGTGGATACCGAGCAGGGGGATTGGGGGGCGTTCCCACCAGGAATACGCAGCCCCCTTTCCTCCCGCGGATCATCCACGGATCTCAGCATCCCCGGTTCCCTGACCGCTTCTGGTTCCCATCCTTCCTCCGCACGGTGCCCAGCAGCGCCCACCAGCCCTGGGGCCTGGCCAAGCTCTTGAGTCCCTTTAACTGGACCTGGGTGGGCCTGGTGGGTTCTGACAATGGCAACTTCGAGTGTCTGGACCAGCAACTGCAGACGGAGATGAGGCGCACGGGCGGCTGTGTGGCCTTCTCCAGGAGGATCAGCCGCCAGGGCTGCTGATGCGGTCCGCACCGTTGCCTCCAGCCCCGCTGCCACGTCATCGTCTGTGACTGTTACCACTTCCACCTCAGGCTCCTGGCCGAGGCCATTTGGAAGAATGTGACCAGGAGGACGTGGATCTTCTCCACCTCCTTCCCCTACAAGCCCTCGGTGCCGGGCCCCACGGCTCTGGGCTTGCTGAACGGCAGCTTGAGCCTGACCATACACTCAGGAGGGATGCCCGGCTTTGAGGATTTACTGTTGGCCCTGCGCCCAGACGCCTACGCAAGCAACAGCCTGGTGAGGAAGTTGTGGGAGCAGCTGCAGGGATGCAGGTGGTCTGGATGAGGGGCTCCCACCCCAAGGGCCAGAGAAGGGGCTCAGAACTGCACGGGGCTTGAGAACGCGACAGCTGTCCATCTGTCTGCCTTCAAACTTCCCGATCTGACGGCCACTTACCAAGCCTACCTGGCCGCCAAAGCCCTGCGGGCTGCCTGTCAGAAACTGATGGACTGCTCCCCAAGAGATGGACCCTTCCTGGGAGGCACTTGTGCTAATTCACAGAACGCCAGGCCTTGGCCGGTGAGCAGACAAGACCCTCACCCGGTCCCTGTTCACCCCAGAGACCAGCAGACGGGTGGTGTGGTCTAATGAAAGGTGTACTGAATTTAGAGCCAAAGTGACTATGGCTCAGATCCCTTATTATTAAAGACATCAGGGGTTTAGATGAAGAAGAGAGGGCTTCCCTGGTGGCGCAGTGGTTGAGAATCTGCCTGCCAATGCAGGGGACACGGGTTCGAGCCCTGGTCTGGGAAGATCCCACATGCCGCGGAGCAACTCGGCCCGTGAGCCACAATTACTGAGCCTGCGCGTCTGGAGCCTGTACTCGGCAACGAGAGGCCGCGATGGTGAGAGGCCCGCGCACCGCGATGAAGAGCGGTCCCCGCACCGCGATGAAGAGTGGCCCCCGCTTGCCGCAACTAGAGAAAGCCCTCGCACGAACCGAAGACCCAACACAGCCAAAAATAAAGAAATAAAGTAGCTATAAAAAAAAAAAAAAAAAGAACTGCGAAAAAAAAAAAAAAAAAGAAGAGAGAGCTGACTCCTACTGGCAATGAGAGTCTTTGTAAAATTTTCAGGAATTATGCAAATTGTTTGTTAAACCATGGAAATCAGCAAACACTAAAATCCTGGCTTTTTTCCCCAGAGAGACAGTTGTTAAACATTTAACAGCACACCACTGCAAATATCCAAGCAAGGTTATAGAAACAAATTCAGAATAGAAGAAAAATCCTCTTATTTTTAAAAGAATGTCTTCAAACTAGGCACAGCTTCTTTAAGATAGGTTTTAGGTAATTTTCTCAGTATTTATATCATGTGAGTCCTTATAAGGCTATAAGAGTAATAATAGTTAATTAACACTTTTTGGGTGCTATTCTATCCAAGTAATGTTCCAAGCACTTTATATGTATTAATACATTTCATGACCCTATGAGGTAGGTCCCCTTTTTACAGATGAGAATGCTGAGAGGTAGAATAACATATCCAAAGTCCACACAGCTGGTTCAGGTAGAGTTGGAAATCACACCAGGCAACCTGGCTCCAGAGTCTGGGCACTGCCTCTCAAGGCTGAAGAATTCCAGGAATCTTTCACGATTCTAGACCCAACTCTGCCCCCAGCAAAGTGATTTGTTCAAAATCCCTCCTGTAGTCTTACAGGGCTTCCATAGCTTAATTCAACAAATATGTGTTTATGCCACAAGTATTTACAAAGCAACCTTCATGCACCTTGGAGCAATGGGGGTACAGAAATGTGCAAAATACGTGCTTGCCCTCAAAGTGTTTACACTCTAGTTGTAAAGAGTAATAAACAATCACACATACCAGATATTGGAGGGTATGGCATGAGCAGGAGTGGGAAAGTGATCTAGCTGGTTCAAAGCATGAGACAGACTATGGAAAAAGAAAAAAAACAGGGAAAAGAAAAGGTCGGAAAGGCAAGAGGGAGGTCTATTATAAAGAACCTCAAAGGTTTTCTTAAAGAGTTCCAGGTTTCTGGAAAAGATCACAACCTAATCACAGAATCAAAGTTAATTCCATCTTCTCCAAAGGTGTTAAAAGATCCCAAAGCACCCACTCTAAAGACCCTGGTGGGCTCCTAAAGGAACTTTGCCTGACCTGCCTTTTTTACTACTTAAGCTATTCCCAGAAGGGAATGATAATGGGGCTTTGATAGTCACATAAGCTGAGATTCTCCCAGCTATGGAGTGTTTGGGATGCATTGAAACATTCATACTCCTTGGTCTATAACCCCTTTTAATCAAAAGCATTCCCTATTAGCCACACTGCTGAGATGAACATGGTGATGCTTTGAAGGCAGGACTGAGCTCTTGTGTCCTAGCTACCAATCATGTCTGGCACGAAGAAGGAAGCTTAGTAATTTGTATGGACAGATGGTGCAGAATTGGATGGATAGAGACCCATGTTCATAAGACCATCCTGTGAGTGAAGTTATCTTAGGCAAGACCCAATACTGCCAGGTTTCCATTAACTCAACTTTCACTCCCCTGCTTATCACAAGTTAGCACAAACTTGGGAGATGAGAAAGCAGAGTTCTTTTTTCATAAAATGTACAGAGATAAGGTGCCTTCCTCCAAGGGCTGGCAAGCACAGATGTGGGAAGACAGTCCATGATGTGAAAGAAGTCCCCTGTGCCTCTTCTGCTGCTAACCAGCTTCCCTCCTTCTACCTTCTGTCTCTGTCTCAGATGCTCCATTACACCCAAAAGGTTCGCTTCACCACCAAAGCCCAGGAAGAGGTTTGCTTCACTAAAGAGGGGCGGATGCTGGCAACGTTTGACATTCGAAACCTCTACATCCTCCCAGAACAGAGAGAACAGACCCTGACTGTTGGACATTCTGACTTGAGGTTACCTCCTGGAAAAGAGCTGCTGATAAATGGCAGTGCTATTATCTGAAGGGCGCTTAAAGGTGAGAGCAGAGAGCTCCCTAAGGACCAAGCCCACAAGCACCTCTCACCCCCAAGCACCCAGCAGGGTTTGTTATGTTGAACTGACAGAGTACTTGGTAAGATAGACCATTAACCTACACAATTCTGAGGATGTTCAGCAAACAAAACCTTCCACAACCATTCTCTGGCTCCAAAAGCAAAGGAGTTTGCTGAAGGCAAAGGTGATTAATGAACAAATAGCAAAATAAATTTTATATATATATATATATATATTATCCCATTAAATGCCATGTTATGTATCTTCAGAAGTATGATTGCATAATATTAAACAATACAGATTAAGAAGATATTTAAATATTTTTGCAATTAGACATTACAATGTTTTCTAATTTCTGCAATTTAAATACCTCTGTTGTGTTATAACTTGTGCATACGTATTTAAGATTACCTCTGATTTCCTATAAGTATAATAAGTACTTAGAAGTAGAATTTGGGATCAAAGAATATGATATTTTTAAGAGTCTTATACGGTACTTATTGCTGAATTACATGGCTTCTTATCAGAGGAAAAATTAAAAGTTGGACTTAGAAAAAACAGGATTGAATCTCAAATTGCCACTTATTAGCTGTATGATCACAGGCAAATTCTTTTGTTTCTTGACTTAATGTGGAAAATAAAAACAATCACTACCTTATAAAAATGAAATAGAATTAATATTAAAATAACTCAGCAAAAAATTATATATAATTGCCAATTCAAGTTTATCCTGAGATAGCTAGTGTGTCTATGTGGAGTTGCTCTGTTTTAGCCTTGTAGCCTTATGTCAGGAAATAGACAATTGATGCCAAGCTTTTTTACACAATGGAAAACAGCCCATAGAGCCCCATTTGTCCTTTCCCAGACTCCTAAGTATCTAAGGTCGCCAGGTGGGGGACTTCTAATTTAAGTGCAGTTGCATCTCAAGTATCATGCCATGCTTCTTGCATTTTCCTCCAGCTCACCCAGGCAGGGTTTATCATTCCCTTCTCTAAGCATCCATAGCATTTTCCACATGGTTCTGTAATCAGAAAAAGTAAGAAAATTACTGTAACAAGTATAGATGTTTTGTCCTCATCCTCAATGATTTCAACCTAGTTCCCTCTGGTCTCACCTTAGTCTTGCATGTCTTTTTTCTGTTCCCATGACTGTCACACCTCAATGGCCAAATTCCCCCATCCTGGGAGAAAGAAACAAGGGAGCCAATGAGCAAGGGAGCAGAGTATTGGGGTTGGAAGATGCAAACTATTACATTTAGAATGGATAAACAACAAGGTCCTACTGTATAGCACAGGGAACTATGTCCAACCTCCTGGGATAAACCATAATGGAAAAGAGTATTTTAAAAGACTGTATATATATATATATATATATATATATATATATATATGTCTATACATATATATATATGTATGTGTGTGTATAACTGAGTCACTTTGCTGTACAGCAGAGATTGGCACAGCATTGTAAATCAACTATACTTCAAAAAAATAAAACAAGGGAGCAGAGTAGAGTTCCAGGGGAGAAATGAGCATTGCTTCCCATCGCTTTGGGGTCATCATTGAGGACTATTTCAGGTATCTTCCCCTCACTTCTCCTTCCCCAGACTAAAGAATCCTTTTATCAGATCTTTCCAAGAAAATTCATTCTGCAAGCATGACTTGAATCTCAGTTGTTCTCAATTCAGAGTGACTTTGCTTCCCAGGGGACATTAGCAATGTCTGGAGACATTTCTGGTTGTCACAACTTGGGGGGAATGCTACTGGCATTCAGTGGATAGAGGCCAGGAATTCTGCTAAACCTCCTATGATGCACAGGACAGCCCTTCACAACAAGTATCTAGCACCTAATGTCGGTAATGCTGAGGGCTGAGAAACTGTAAATTAGTTGCCTGGCTAGTATTTGTAGTCTTTGTTTCTGATTCACTGTTGATTCATCTCTCAATTCTGTTTGGGCTAGGGGGGAAAATAAGTCCCTTGAAATAAAAGCTAAGGGATTTGATGAGCCCAGAATGGAGGACAAACTTCCCAGAACATTCAGAATATTATCTATTCATTAGCATTTGGTATACATTCACAGTGTTCTGGGCACTGTAGTAAGGGCTTCACTGCATCACCTCATTGAATCCTCACACAATCTTCAAAATAGATATAATTGCTACCCCCATTTTATCGAAGAGAAAACTAAGGGTTAGAGAGGTTAAGCCCCAGGTCACCCTGCAGAGCCAGAATTCCAGCCCAACATTCAGGGGCCAGCCCTTTGTCTGTGGAGCAATGATGCTCATATCTTTCTTCTCCTTGAGATTTCTTGGTTCCCCCCAGACTGTGACATCTTAAGAACTCATCTTTACCTGTTGTTCTCCCCCTAATACCCTACACAGTACTTGATGCATGGAATACATCGATAACAATTTGAACAAGAAAGGGAGGGAAGGAAAGAGGAAAGGGGTAAAGAAAGGAAAAAGGAAATAAATAGGGTTTTTAATTTTTTAAGGTGGGGGAGGAGAGGGAGAAAGAAAGAAGAGAGGGAGGGACCAGTAAGTGAGAACGATGCTGCAAATTCTTCTAAGACCTGATTGCACGGATGCTATTCAGTCTCCCCTGCAGTCTCCCCAGTGCTCTCTCTCCTCCCTTGTGCAGGTCCCTACCTCCATCTGCAATGAAAAATGTCCTGCAGGAACTAGGAAGTCAACCCTATCTGAGAAGTCAAACTGCTGCTACAGTTGCCTTCCCTGCCCTGGAGGAGAGATGTCCATGACACCTGGTAAGGAGGGAAGCTGGCCCTTGGTCAGCAGGTGGCCAGTCAGCAGCCAAGGAAGGTTTCATATGAGAGCTGATATTTACATCAAGGGAAGATTCATTTAATGGGGAAAAAAATCCAGGGAAAAGGAGATCAAAAAGATGGTGTCACAACTAGAGAAAGCCCTCGCGCAGAAACAAAGACCCAACACAGCCATAAAAATTAATTAATTAAAAAAAAAAAAAAGATGGTGTCAATATGCCCTTCCCACATGCTACCTTATAGCCACGTACGGCTATATATTCATTCTTTCTTTCATCAACCATGAGTTTGCCCAAATTTTGTGCCTATTTTAATGTCTGGCACATGGTAGGCATTCCATAAATATTGGGGGAAAGCCTCCTAATGATTTAATCTATGTTTTACTAAGATGTCATTCATTCAACAGATAACAACTGGCACCTACTGTATGCAGCTACTGTGATGGGTGCAAGGGTGATAACAACAAATAAGGCACAGCCCCTGGCCCCACAGAGCTCATGATTTGCTAAAGGAGACTGGTCATTGTAGAATAGAGAAACTAGGCTTAAAGTCAGTTGCTTTAATAAAAGCTCAAGCATTGAGTCATGAAAGCAGAGAGAAATGATTAATTCTGATGAAGGATATGTAGGCAGACTTTTCACTGGAGGGGGTGACATGTGATATAGACCTTGAACAACAAGTCGGGTTTCAAAGGCAATGAATCATGATAAGGATAGTCCAGGCCAAGGAGTAAGTTAATGAAGCCTCAAGGCATGAAAGCAACAAGGAGTCTAGTGTGACTTGAGTCTAGACTGGGACGGGAGATGTAGGAAGCAGGTGGTCACATCACAGAAGACCTTACTTGCCAGACTCAGGAACATGAACTGTATTCTGTAAGACATGGGGAACCACTGAATTACTCAAGTAGAAAAGCAGTATGTGTTTCAATATGTGTTTGGGGGAGAGTAATAGGTGGTAGATTTACTGAAAAAGAAAGAGATTGCTTCAGGAAGACCAGGTTCAGAATCCAAATCAAGGAAAGAGGTTAAATGAGAATATATTACTGCTCCAGAACTCTAGCCACAAAGCCTATCCTCAAAATCACTACAGAAATTAAAGCTCTGATAAGTTCTATCAAAGGAGTGACTTAGAAAAGGGTGGTTTCATAAAAGAGGAGAGAGAGTCTGTGTACATATTAAGCATCCCCATAAACATTCCTTATATAAAATAGGCTGATGAATGAATAAATGCATAAATAAATTAGCTGTGACTATGAATTACAACATTGCCACAATGGTTGCTCAATTCAAAAGGTCAAAGCCTAACCAGGAGTTAGAGCTTCCGTAGGTTGCCGTGTCAATGTTATTTCACTATAGTCTGATGCATGATAAGCAGCGGCTATCAGGATTTCTACCATGTGTGTTTTTGGCCCTAAATCTGAGGACATCAGGCAATCTGGAAGGTCCATCGTAACAAGACTGAAATACTCTGATTCTACTGGAAAAGCCATCAGAAGTCGTATAACCGCTTGACCATGGTAAAGTTTCCAGAAGCTTCCCCACTCTGTTCTCTGACCCAGTTTCTCTCTCTTCCTTTAGACAGTGCTACATGTGAGAAGTGCCCTGAGGACCAGTGGCCCAACAGGGAGAGTTGTCAGTGCATCCCCAAAACCCTCGACTTCTTGCCCTACCATGAGCCCCTCATCGCAGTGTTGGCTGTCTGCACAGCCCTGCTCTTCCTCGTTGCTCTGGCCACATCTTAGGCATCTTCATCTGGCACCACCACACCCCCGTCGGCCAAGCCAATAACCACCAGCTCAGCTACTTTCTGCTGTCCTCCTTGGCCCTCTGTTTCCTCTGCCCCTTCATGTTCATTGGTCATCCAGAGCCCCTCACCTGTGCCATACACCAGGCAGCTTTTGGGGTCACCTTCACAATCTGCGTGTCCACTGTGCTGGCCAAGACCATTGTGGTGGTGGCAGCCTTCCATGCCACCCGGTCTCACACCTGGATTAGGAAGTGGGTGGGGCCAGTTCTCCCTAGAACCATCGCCATGGCCTGTTCCCTGGTCCAGGCAACCTTATGTACACTCTGGGTGACCAGATGTCCCCCACAACCATGTGAACTCTACAGAGCCTGGGTCCACAGTGACTGTAAAGTGTGATGAGGGCTCTTTAGAACTGTTTTATGTCGTGCTGGGTTACTTGGGTTTGCTAAGTCTGGTTAGCTTGCTGGTGGCCTTCCCAGGCCACCTAAATGTCCTTCAGCCCACCTAAGTGTCCTTCATCCCTGTGTACATGAGTGCCTGAAGCAAAGACATAGTAGCCGTGCAGGTCTTTGCCATCTTGGCATCAGGAGCAAGCCTCATATTCTGCCTCTTCTTTCCCAAATGCTACATCATCCTTCGCCATCCTGAAAAAAACACAAAAGAACAAATGTTTGGCAAGCATCATCTCAAGTGAGAAAATCAGTAGTGAACAGTCAGGAGTTCCACCTTCTCAAGGATGCCTTCCTTAAGCTCATCAACAGGAAAATGCTCCTTCCTCTGAGCCCTGTCACACTCATCTGGACCCCTCCTTTTCACTTAGTTGCTTCTATTTTGTATTTCATTCCATGAGAGAGAGATGAGACATGTTTGCAACTAATATCGTCCTTGATGGAAACATCTGGTCTAATTCATCCTGTGACCCTTCAGCAGCCAGCCAGTGCCTGGTGCAAAGAGGAGGAAGAGTAGTTGTTTGATGAATGAATAAATCAACTTCTGCAAAGTTAGCATTGGAAGAGATCTTTGAGGGGAGGCAGCAAGGTAAGATGTTACAGAAAAACCCAAACAAACTTTTTGGCCAACCCAATAGAATGGTCAAAAGAAGTCAAACAGACCTGGCTCAAATCCTCCGGGCTCCTCCATGTTGTAGTTGTAGGGACTTGAGCATGTCGCTTAAGCTCTCTAAGCTTCAGTTTCCTCCACTGTAAGATGAGACTAAGCCTTTCTCTTTAGGTTGTTGTGATAATGAAATGAAAAAAAAAAATGTGTGAAGGTTCTCAGCACTTATTAAACACTCAAAAAGTAAGTATATAAAGTCATCAAGTACCTCCTGTCCTTTTACAGATAAGGAACTGATGCCAAAAGAGGAGACCAGTTAATCCAAGGCATCATTGTGCAGATGTTAGGAGTCAGATGAGTAAGTTTCAAGCCATAGCACTTCCATTTACTTAGCTATGTGACTTTGGGCAAGTTACTTAACTTCTCTGTACCGCAGTTCCCTCGTGTGTAAAGGAAGATAACCATAGCCCCTACTTTGTGGGGTTATCAATGAGGAGTAAATGAATTAATATTTATAAGGCACGTAGAATATTACTCAGCAAATAGTAAGAGTATTTATTAAATAATTCAATTAAATTATACATAATGGCAAACCTGAATCTCTTGATGGATTGCTGAATAGCCGAAACTTTTATGAGACTGTTGCTAGAAGCTAGGTCATGGGGAGGGAACTTCAAAATGGCTAAAGTATGGTCTTTACAAGCAAAGAGTTTGTGAGCTAACATTTCCAACCTAACCTGATCAGAGTGTACTAAATGTATCTATTGTGAAACTGTTTATAAGAAGTAAATAGAGAGTGGCCAAGAATGCAGGGTAGGAAGATCCTGAGCTCACCTCCTCCCACGGGCACACCAAAATTACCACTATTTACAGAGCAACTATTGATGAGAAAGACATGAAGACTAGCAGAAAAGATCTTCTACAACTAAAGTTACAAAGAAGGAACCATGACAACACAATTAGGAAGGGCAGAGACGTGGTATAATCAAGACCCATACTCTTACGTGGGTGACCCACAAATGGGAGAATAATTACAACTGCAGAAATTCTCCCCAAGGAGTGAGGGGTCCAAGCTCCACATCAGGCTCCCCAGCCACAGGGGTCCTGCACCAGGAAGATAAGCTCCCGGAACATTTGGCTTTGAAGGCCAACAGTACTTACTTTCAGGAGAGCCAGAGGGCTGTAGGAAATAGAGACACCACTCTTAAAGGATGCACACAAAATCTCACATCCTCTGTGACCCAGGACAGAAGCAGTAATTTGAAAGGAGCCTGGTCAGACCCACCAGCTGTCTTGGAGAGTCTCTGAGACAGGCAGGAGGCATTTGGGTCTCACTCTGGGGACATAGACACTGGCAGCAGCCATTTTGGAAGCTCATCCAACCATGAAAACACTGGTGCTAGCAAGTGCCATTTTGGGATCCTTCCTCCAGCTTATTAGTGCCAGGCTGCTGCCCCACCCACCAGCCAGGAAGCACCAGTCCTGGGACACCCCAGGCCAAGCAGAGAGCTGGGCAGGGACACAGCCCCATCTACCGGCAAGTCACATGCCATAGGACCCTCTAAAACCCCAGCTGCACTGGGACCCAGCCCCACCCACCAGAGGGCCCAGGACCCAGCCCCACCCACCAGTGGGCCAGCACTAGCCCTGGGACCCCTGGGGCCCCATAGCCAGCCTTTGGACCCAGTCCAAATAAACAACCTAACATTATACCTAAAAGAATTAGAAAAAGAACAAACAAAACCTAAGTCTGTAGAAGGAAAGAAATCATAAAGATCAGAGCAGAAATAAGTGAAATAGAGACTAAAAGAAACAATAGAAATGATCAATGAAACTAAGAGCTGGTTCTTTGAAAAAATAAACAAAACTGACAAACCATGAGCCAGACTCCCCAAGAAAAAAAAGAGAGAGGGTTCAAATAAATAAATCAGAAATGAGAAAGAAGTTACAACTGATGCCACAGAAATATAAAGGATCATAAGAGATTACTAAAAACAATTATACACCAATAAAATGGACAATGTAGAAGACATGGAACAATCCCTAGAAATGTACAATCTCCTAAGACAGAACCAGGAAGAAATAGAAAATATGAACAGGCCAATTACCAGTAATGAAATTGAATCAATAGTAAAACAACTCCCACAAATAAAAGTCCAGGACTAGATGGCTTCACAGATGAATTCTACCCAACATTTAAAGAAGAGTTAACACCCATCCTTCTCGAACTATTCCAAAAAACTGTAGAGGAAGGAATGCTTCCAAGTTCATTCTACAAGGCCAGTGTCACCCTCATACCAAAACAAGACAAAAGTATCACAATAAAAGGAAATTACAGGCCAATATCACTAATGAGCATGGATGCAAAAATCCTCAGTAAAATATTAGCAAACTGAATTCAACAATACATTAAAGGATCATACACCACGATCAAGTAGGATCTATCCCATGGATGAAAGGATGGTTCAATATCTACAAATCCATCACTGTGATCCACCACATTAATAAACTGAAGAATAAAAACATGATTGTCTCAATAGGTGCAGAAAAAGCTTCTGACAAAATTCAACATCTATGTTGAATTTATGATAAAAAACTCTCAACAAAATGGGTATAGTGGGAACATACCTCAGAGAACACTTTTCTAAAGAACACATACTGATGGCCTATAGGCACAGAAAAAGATGCTCAACATCACTAATATCAGGGAAATGCAAATCAAAACCACAGTGAGAAATCATCTCACACCTGTCAGAGTGGCTATTATCAAAAAGACGACAAACAACAAGTGTTGAGAGGATGTGGAGAAAAGGGAACCCTTGTGCACCGTTGGTGGGAATTTAAATTAGTGCAACCACTATGCAAAACAATATGGAGATTCCTCAAAAAATTAAAAATAGAACTCTCATATGATCCAGCAATTCCACTCCTGGGCATTTTTCTGAAGAAAATAAGAAGACTAAGTTGAAAAGATATATCCACCCCTATGTTCATTGCAGCATTATCTACAATAGCCACAATATGGAAGCAACCTAAGTGCCCATCAGTAGATGAATGGATAAAGAATAAAGACACACACACACACACACACACACACACACACACACACAAGAATATTACTCAGCCATAAAAAAAGAATAAAATTTTGCCATTTGCAACAACATGGATGGACCTAGAGGGTATTGTGCTAAGTGAAATAAGTCAGACAGAGACAGACAAATACTGTATGATTTCACTTATATGTGGAATCTAAAAAACAAAACCAATGAACAAACATAACAAAACAGAAACAGAGCCATAGATACAGAGAACAAACAGGTAGTTTCTAGAAGAAAGAGAGGTGGAAGGAGGAGAGAAATAGATGAGGGAGATTAAGAGGTACAAACTTTCAGGTACAAAATAAATGAGTCACATGTACGAAATGTACAGTGTGGGGAATATAGTCAATAAGTATGTAATGTCTTTGTATGGTGAAAGATGGTAACTAGACTTGTCATGGTGATAATTTTGAAATGAATAGAAATATCGAATCATTATGTTGTGTACCAGGAACCAACATAGTGTTGCAGGTCAATTATACTTCAAAGGCAAACAAATGAACAAACTCATAGAAGAGGAGATCATATTTGTGGTTACCAGAGGCGTGGGGTAGGGGGAGGGGGAATTTGATGAAGTCAGTCAAAAGGTACAAACTTCCAGTTATAAGATAAATAAGTGCTAGGGATATAATGTACAACATAATAAATATAATTAACACTGCTGTATGTTATATATGAAAGCTGTTAAGAGAGTAAACCCTAAGAGTTCTCATCACAAGGGAAAAAAATGTTTTCCTATTTCTTTAATTTTGTATCTGTACGAGATGATGGGTATTCACTAAATTTAACGCGATAAGCATTTCATGATGTATATAAGTCAATTTTGTGCAGTACACCTTAAATTTATACAGTGCTAGATGTAAATTATATCTCAATAAAGCTAAAAGAAGACAAAAAAGAGGTAAATAACCTGAACCTGCACTGGTTAGCTGCTTGCCTTTGGGTAAATGAGGACAGGTGACTGTCACCCATGTGCTAGAGCAAGGTCTGCTCTCAATGAAGCCCCTCCACTTCCATGAGAGTGTGGGGATAATGATTAATGCCACAATAACTGGTCATCTATTAATTAAATGACAGTGGTCCTGGACTGCCCCCTGGGAGGGATGTTGCTGGATGGTGTTACACAAAATGTCTCAAGGTATCAAGGCATCCATTTTTCTGAGCAATGAGATTCATCTTAAGTTCCTGCCAAAAGGGGTTTAAAATGCTCCTATCTTGCCATGGCCTGCTGAGAATTTTATTTCGACCAATGCTATGTCCCAAGTCAAAGGACTTTCTCCAAGATAGTTACCAGGTAGTCCCCAGCTAACAATTAAGCCAAGATTCTCATACCCAGAGTGGGTAAAACAAGATTAAATGGCACTTATTACAGAATTTATCTTAATAAATCTTGTTTCTCTCTGGGATTACTCCCTGTGACTTCCTCTGGGTATCAGTGAAGTAGTGTCTATGTTAAGCTAGCACTTCACATAACTCTATTTTACACTATGAATAAATATACCCCCAGAAAGGGAATTTTATTCTCAGAAATCCCATATTTACAAAAATATGCATTTTCCCTGACATGATTTCATAATTCATCTTCATTGCAGATTGATCTATCATTAGCAGTGTCTTTTCTTTCTTTTAGCAGTGTCTTTTAAAACTTTAATTGTCAATACCTACACATATCATACACCTCACCAGCAATCCAGATTCTGGAAGGTAGGTCCGGGTTTTTGGGGGTTCTTTTGCTTTTGGCCACACCATGCAGCATACAGGATCTTAGTTCCCCAACCAGGGGTGGAGCTGGCGCCCTCTGCATTGGAGCGTGGAGTTTCAACCACTGGACCACCAGAGAAGTCCCTGTAGGTCTGTTTTATAAGGGAGTGAATGTTTTATAATGTAAAGAATCACGCTCACAACGGCCTTTTTTTTTCAGTTTACTTTCTTACATTGGATTTTATTCAAGCAAGATTCACTTTTACATGCATAGAATCCTTTCTAAGAGTATGCCTCAAAGTTTTTACCATTTTATGTAATTTACCTCAAAATACAGATTTCTTCTTCAAGAAGCTTAAAATCATAAGCTTTGCTGATGTTTCCCACAGAGTTATTCTTAGAATAGTTCTCAAAATCCAGAAAATATTCCCTGTGTTTGAATTTGAATTCTTTCTGCTACCATAAATGAGAACTACGTAACCCAGTGTGATGGTTAATTTTATGTGTCAGTTGGCTGGGATAAGGAATGCCCAGACAGCTGGCAAAACATTAATTCTAGGTGTGCCTGTGAGGATGTTTCTGAAAGAATACATTTGAATAAGTAGACTGAGTAAAGAAGATGGCCCTCACCAACACAGGTGGGCATTAGCTAGTCCACTGAGGGCCTGAATTGAACAATAAGGCAAAATAAGGTCAAATCTGCTCTTTGCTTGAGCTGGGACATTCATCTCCTCCTGTCCTTGGACATTAGCACTCCTGGTTCTCAGACCTTCAGGCTCATACTGAATTATACCACAAGCTTTCTTGGTTCTCCGGCTTGCAGTTGCCAAATCATGGGACTTCTTGGCCCCCATAATCAATCACATCAATCAGTTCCTATAAATCTCTTCAATATAGATATATATATAGCTATAGATATCCTATTGGTTTTGTTTCTCTGGAAGACTCTAATACACCCAGTATATTTTGCTTTTTTTCCCATCATCCAGAAACCTAAAAGTCAAATTCACTTTGTGTCAAATCTACTCAGGTCAGGTGCCTGAAAGTAACTACTGCTTCTGTCTTATTCAGATGAATTCTTATATTTGATCCAGAAAGATTATCATCTTTACACTGTTTTTGCATCTTGCCCTCATCCAAAAGAATATAAAGCACATCACTGATATAATATTCAATAAATGAAATGGTTTTCAAAACATGTAATTTGTGCTCTCTCTGTTAACTATTAAAATTGCAACAGCGGCAGGCACGTGACCCAGGCTGCACCAATCAGACGTGCTCCTGTGAGACAGTGCAAGGGAGTCAAGTGAAGACTTTACCCTGCAGGAGCCGCCCGGAAACATCCATTTCAGAACCAGCAGGAGCCAAGAGGGAGATGGAAAACTGCAAAGCCCGCTTCCACTGTCTGGCCAAGCAGTTTCACCACCTGTACCAGGAGAAGCTGGAGGTTTTCCATGCACTGGTGTAGGGGGCTGCTGGCTGGACTGTTCCCCAAGACAGCCTGGCACTGCTGGGAACCTGACTGAGGACTCCATCTCCTCAGAAGATGGGAGAAGATGGAGTTGCCTGGGCACTTTATTTAAAAAAAAAAAAAAAAAAAAGCAACAGTTAAGATACTGAGTTGGGGCGGGGGAAGGTAGAGACTGGTGCTGTGGGCACCATTATGTAATCCGCTCATTACTGGCCAGTTAAGAAACATCATTACAGAAATTCTGTCCTTCCTCTACGTTATCCCAAGCTCAGCATTTTCCTCTTCCACATACTATAGTTTCTAAAATCCACATTCGAAGGATGATCATTAATGTCTTTAGGAATGCAACTATCTACATACAGGGAACTATTTGAATTATAACTGTCTTTTTAAGCCTTACTTCAAGTGAGCTGACATTGCCATGAGATCTTCCTAAATCAATTTTCAAAGCACCATTTGGTATAGCAGGAAGCTTGGTCTATATTTCAAATAAAAGAATGTAGATACAAAGAAGATAAGCACATGGGTCACATGGAAGATCACCTGTGATTCTAGGGACTTTGTGGTGGAAACTGCTGGTTGTCTACCAAAACTTGTTCTCCCCTTTTTCCACAATAATCAGATTTTGGCAGGTATTTGTCTGCCTAGCTATGGACTCTTGCTGGGAGGCAGAGATATTGAATAATAACCTCCTAACTGAGAAGGAACTTTGAGACCAAAAAATGAAGCAGGCAACTCCATAAAGTGCAATTATAAAATTTATTGTTGGTAACTTACATACGGTCAGGATCGGGTGGATGATGACCCAGAGGCATTCGCAGCTGCAGCGCACATCACCAAAAGGGGTACAGGGGAATTTAAAGCGGCCAAAGCTAAAAATAGAATCTGACTACTAGGGAGAAGCACATCTGCACCACCAGGAACAGGATTTTCCCCTAAATTTCCATGGCCATTAACCATCTGTGTCAGCAAAAGGCATTCTTTTAGTTTTCCTATCAGATGAAGGCAAGAGTAAGTGTTGGCTTCCCTGGTGGCGCAGTGGTTGAGAATCTGCCTGCCAATGCAGGGGACACGGGTTCGAGCCCTGGTCTGGGAAGATCCCACATGCCGCGGAGCGACTGGGCCCGTGAGCCACAATTACTGAGCCTGCGCGTCTGGAGCCTGTGCTCCGCAACAAGAGAGGCCGCGATAATGAGAGGCCCGCGCACCACGATGAAGAGTGGCCCCCGCTTGCCGCAACTAGAGAAAGCCCTCGCACAGAGACGAAGACCCAACACAGCCATAAATAAATAAATAAATAAATAATTAAATAGATTAAAAAAAAAAAAAGAGTAAATGTTCATAGGGAACTTACCTGGCTTGGGTGCATTCCTTGTGAGTGGGCTAAAGCTCAGTCACACAGAAATGGGGGCGGGGTAGGACTGCAGGCCCAAGGTGGAGCTGACAAAATGGAGTCAGTATGGTTCACACAATTCTTTTTACCCTCCTTGCAATTAGATGTGACCTGTGGCTAACTTCTCTCCAGTAAAGGTGAGTAGAAATGATGATTGCTATATCTAGTGAAGAAACTTTAAAATACAGGCTGTGTCTCCTCAATGCTCTATGCTCACTCTTCTTGTTCACTGGGACCCTATGTTCATCATGGAAGTAATAAGAAGACCCCAGATTGGGGGTTGGCAAATGGTCTCTGTCACAACGACTCACGTCTGTCACTGTAGCACAAAAGCAGCCATAGACGATACGTAGGGTGTGACGCTGTTCTAGTAAAACTTGATTTACAGACACTGAAATTTTTAATTTTATAAAATGTTTATGTGCCATGAAATATTATTCTACTTTTGAGTTGTTTTCAACTATTTAAATTTTAAAGACTGTTCTTAGCTCACAGGTTGTTATAAATAAGTGCTGAGCTGGATTTGGCCCAGAGGCCTTAGTTTGCCAACATCCAAGAGGATGTTGACCCTAAAGATGCAAGGAAACAGAAACTGAGTTTACAGTTACAGAAACTGTAAACAGTTACAGTTACAGTTTAGAAAATAAACTTATGGTTACCAGGGGTGAGGGGGAGGGATAAATTGGAAGATTGGGATTGACATATACACACTACTATATACAAAATAGATAACAAATAGGACCTACTGTATTGCACAGGGAACTCTACTCAATACTCTGTAATGGCCTATGTGGGAAAAGAATCTAAAAAAGAGTGGAGGACTTCCCTGGTGGCGCAGTGATAAAGAATGTGCCTGCCACTGCAGGTGACACGGGTTTGAGCCCTGGTCCAGGAAGATCCCACATGCCGCAGAGCAACTAAGCCCATGTGCCACAACTACAGAAGCCCGTGCCTAGAGCCCGTGCTCTGCAACAAGAGAAGCCACTGCAATGAGACGCACGCACAACACAACGAAGAGTAGCCCCCGCTTGCCACAACTAGAGAAAGCCCGCGCACGGCAAAAAAGACCCAAAGCAGCCAAAAATAAATAAATAACATTTTAAAATAAAAAATAGTGTATATATGTATATGTATAACAGATTCACTTTGATGTACACTTGAAACTAACACAGCTTCGTAAATCAACTATACCCCAATAAAATATTTTTAAAAAATAAAAATGAAAATAATTGGATAGCTAAAAAAGAAGGAAAGAAAGCAGAGAAGTGATGGCAAAGAGGAAGAGAAGCATGTGGTGGTGACTGGAGACAGGGAGCTTCCAAAAAAAAAAAGATGCAAGGAACTTGGATCCTTGAATGTCTGTTGAGCACATCCACCAACCTGGATCACTCACCTTGGACCCTTCAGGAAAGAGAAAGTATCCTTCATTCTTTAAGCTACATTATAGTTAGGGCTCTCTTGCTACAGCAGACTAGCATTTTACTTTAACTAATACATAGTCCGTAACTCCTGACTCCTAGGCCTCTGTTCCGTTCCAGAGTCCTCACCACCCTCCTTCTAAAAAGCCAAGGCAAGGACACTGGATCCCCACCTGCCTCCTCACTGACCTTTCCAAGACCTGGAGGAAAAGGCTCTGCTCAGAGCTCCCTTCACCTCTTTGTTTCGAAGACTGTAGATGAGAGGGTTGAGCATTGGAGTGACGATGGAGTAGAAGACAGAAACCACCTTGTTGAAGTTGATGGAAGGGGCCACTTTGGTCCGGACATACATAAAGAAAAGAGTGCCATAGAAGAGGCTCACCACAGTCAGGTGGGCTGCACAGGTGGAGAAGGCCTTCCGGCGCTCGGCAGCCGAGCGGATACGCAGCAGCGTCCAGACAATGTTGCCATAGGACACAGCAATGACTGTGGAGGAGGTCAGGAGCACAGCCAGAGAGACCAGGAAGTCTGCGGTCTCCTTCAGGGTGACATCTGAGCAGGACAAGGCTAGCAGGGGTGAAGCATCACAGAAGAAGTGATCAATGACATTGGGGCCACAAAATGTCAGTCGGGACATGAGGTAGATGGGCAAAATGGGGGTGAGGAAGCCAACCAGCCAACAAGCAGCTGACAGACGGATGCAACTGCCCCAGGACACCAAGGCCCCATACCGGAGAGGCATACAAATGGCCACATAGCGGTCATACGCCATGGCGGCCAGTAGGAAACACTCCGTTGCCCCAAGGAAGGTAAAGATGAAGAGCTGGGACAGGCATCCGACATAGGAGATATTCTTGCCCCCATCTCCCGCAATAAAACCAGCCAGCATCTTGGGCACTGTGACTGAAGTGTACCAGATTTCAAGGCAGGACAAGTGTGTCAGGAAGACATACATGGGTCTACGTAGCCGGTGGTCCAAACCCACCACCAGGATGATGGCCAAGTTCTCCACCAAGGTGAGCAGGTACATGGTGAGGAAGAGAGTAAAGAAGAGGCAGCGCGTTTCATGCACCTCGGCAAAGCCCACCATAACAAACTCTGTTATGTGGGTCCAGTTTTGGTCACATGGCTGCATATGTGAGTAGTCTCAGCCTCATAGATAATGACAACTCAAGGAGAACCTATGAGATGCTGGACTGAAGTATCTTTCACTTTAGGAGAGGAAAATAAAGTCAAGACACTATCCTTAACTCTCAAAAAAATGTATAGTCCATGAGGGCACAAGAAAACAGACAATTTCAGTACAAAATGAAAACTGCTAGATAGAAATAAGACAGGACATTAATGGGAGGCAGTAGAGGGGAAACTCAACCAGTCTTGAGGAATCAGGGAAATCTTCCTGGAGAAAGAGCTGTCTAAATTGGAACCTGAAAAATAAGTATAAGTTAGTGACATGAAAGATAGAGAAATAGAGAGTACATAACAAGTATAAAATCTCAGACATCAGAGAGAACATCATGCATTTTGGAAACCTCAAGTACCATGAAGGTTAAGAGCTTGGCTTCCTGATCAAGCATTCCTGGCTCAAATACAAAAGAACCTAACTAACAGAGTTGTTGTGAAAATTTAAATTAGACAATCCCTCTAAAGTATTTATCATGATTGGGTTAATAAATACTAGGGAATAATACCCTCCAAGTCCATTCATGTTGTGGCAAATGGCAAATTTTCATTCTTTTTTATGGCTGAGGAGTATTGCGTTGTGTGTGTGTGTGTGTGTGTGTGCATCTTCCTTATCCTTCACCTGTTGATGGACACTTAGGGTATTACGCTTAGTGAAATAAGTCAGACAGAGAAAGACAAATGCTGTATGATATCGCTTATATGTGGAATCTAAAAATAAAACAAATGAATGAATATAAGAGAACAGAAATAGACTCACTGATATAGAGATCAAACTAGTGGTTACCAATGGGGAGAGAGAAGTAGGGAGCGGCACATTAGGGGTAGGGGATTAAGAGGTATAAACTACTACATATAAAATAAATAAGCTACAAGGATATATTGTACAGCACAGGGAATATGGCCAAGATTTTATGATAACTATAAATGGAGTATAACCTTTATATTGTGAATCACTATGTTTTACACTCGAAACTTATATAATACTGTACATCAACTACACCTCAATAAAAATACATGCATGCATACACACATACATACATACTAGAGGACGTTTTTAGATGTTGACTTCTCCTGGAATAGATCATAGAGGGGAAGTGACCTTCGTTGAGCTTGAGGAACAGTCTAGGCCAACATCATGAAGAGCTAGTAACCAAGTTAATGAAGGTCAAAGCTGAGTGTCAGCCTGAGGGCAACAGAGAGCCTTGAAGAGTGCTCAGCAGGAGAACAATGCTGAGAAGGGACAAGTACGCTGTGCTGAAGCAGGTCTGGAGAGGAGGAGACGAGAGGCCAGGTTGGGAGTACAGCATGAGGTGTTGATGGCTGTGGTCACGAGGCCTGGAGAGTGATAAAGAGAGCTGTCAAGAGGACTTCCCTGGCGGCGCAGTGGATAAGACTCTGCGCTCCCAGTGCAGGGGGCCCAGGTTTGACCCCTGGTCAGGGAACTAGATCCCACATGCATGCTGCAACTAAGAGTTCACATGCCACAACTAAGGAGCCCACCTGCCACAACAAAGACCCAGTGCAAACAAATAAATAAATATTTTTTTAAAAAGAGAGAGAGATAGTTGTCAAGAGATAAATTCCACAGGACTGAGTTCAAATCCAAAAGCCAGTATCAACTTGAAATATGTGACCATGGGCGAAACACTAAATAATTCCATCTTGTAAAACAGATAATAAAAACGGGCTCCAAAAAGATGAACTCTTATCTAATTTTAAGAGTAAGTGAACACACCAATGTAAAGCAGTTATACTCCAATAAAGGTGTTAAAAAAAAAAAAAAAGTAAGTGAGAGAATATAATGTCCGCATTACTGTGGTCATTTTTTAATTCTTTGACTCGCTTCCCATTAAAAAGTGGGGCCAATGGCCACTCCCCTTGAATCTGAGCTTTGTGGCTGCTTGATGACAGACGTGGCGCTGTGCCAATTTCCAGGCCTTAAGAAACTGATTCCTCTCCCTGCTTCTTGGAACCCAGCCACCATGGTATGAGGAAGCCCAAGCAGCCTGCAGAAAGGCCCCAGGTGGAGAGGAATTAAGGTCCCTGGTCCTCCGCCCTGGCTGAGCTCCCACTGACTGCCAGCACCAACATGCCAGCCAGGTGAATGAGTCATTTGAGGACTCGACCCTCCAGCCCTGGTCAAGCTGACCCCGCTGACACCAGCCTTCCCTGCTGGGCCTTCCCCAAACTGCAGATTTGTGAACTCAATAACTGATTGCCATTTCTGTAAGCCACTAAGCTTTGGAGTGGTTTGTTAAACAGCAGTAGACAACTGAAACCATTACATACTTGTTCTGTAACCTTGGACAAATTATTCAATGTCTCTGACCCTTTGGAGGAAAACAAATCGTGTTTTGCCTATGGTCACCAATGCCTGAACTGGAATTTGAATCCAGGTTTGCCAAGATCTAAAACCCTTGCTCTTTCCCCTAAAAATAAACAGGTTCCCTCGGGTGTCAACATTTCCTGATTTGCTGGCAGTGAAAGCATGTAGAGATACAAAATCAGAAATAAACCAGGTCAGAGTCTTCAGATTCCTGCATGTATCTTCACCACACCTAAATCCAGTCTCCAATATCCGCATAGTGGGGGTCTACAAACACTGGTTTCCTGAGCAAATAATTGCACTGCAGCCCCAGAGGCTTCATGCTTCTGTTGGCTCCAGGAAATTTCAGAGCACAGTTCCTGCACGTTTCTCCCCTTTGCAATTTGGCTTATCATGTACCACCCTAGGAACAGTGCTCACCCTTTCCAGATACCCTTCCTCACTGCACACAGATGCTGTAGAAGCCTGCCTTCCAGGTTTCATGGTAAAGTTTTCTGAAATGTTCATTCTTTTTCATGGTCATTAAAAGCACAAGATTTAGAGTCAGACAGATCTGAAATCAAGCCCTGGCCCTGCAATTCACTAGCTTGGTTGCCTCATCCGTGAATTGTTAGTATTATTGCTAAATCTTACCTGGCCTTCCAGCTGTGACTCAAGTTCAACAGTCTCATCTTCAGTAGGAAGACTTTCCCTTCCCTCATTCCTCCAAACTTGTATGCAGGTCAGACCAAAATATGCACAGGGCACCTGCTCTGTGGCAGGTGCCGTAGCAGATGTACCAGAGGGGCCACCTGGTAGAGAGCAGGTGCCCCCAGCATCCACCACGGGACCTGGCACAGGGCAGGTGCCCCCAGCATCCACCACGGGACCTGGGACAGGTGTTACCTTATGATAATTTCAGTTCTCTGATCCATAACTTAGAGATAGGATGCCAGAACCTGAGGGGGTTTGTATCAAATCCAGATGTTACCTTGAAAGAACAGCTTTTATTACTCAGCTGCTGGACAAGGGGTAAAGAAGTAGGATATTTTGAACACACACACACCGCAAAGACCCACACCCCCCCCTCAGTGTGGAGCGCTGTTACGAGGCAGCCGGGCCAGGGGCTCATTTCCAGCCTCTTGCCTCCTGCCTGGGACGCATCTCACTTGTGGGCTGGGATTTTTAAGAAGCAGGTGAGCTTTCCCACTCTCTTCAGGCTCTCTCCCTCTCTAGTCACAGACTAAATTCAGAATATTTGGGGACTTCAGTGGACGGCAGAACCACACCATCAAAAAAGCCTAGATCCCTAAGGAAAACCCGTCATGCCTCCAAGATCAGGAGCCATCAGACCTCTTCTGTCAAGAGCCAGATAGTAAATGGGAGAGATGGGATTCAAACCCCAGCGCATCTGACCTAGATGTCTGTGCTTCCCACACACACACACTGTGCCACCTGCCTCTGTTATTTCATGTCACCAAATGGCAAACCTGCAACCCTGGCTGCCAGCCCTGCCTGTGAGGTTCATTTCTCTGCAGCTCGGGGCCCCGCTGGAGAAGTCCCCCGGCGGGCTACGGCGACCTGCAGGGGCGCAGCGACACTCCCAGGCCTGTTAACCACATTGGCTTCCTCTCCGAGATTAAGAGAACATTATCAACCAAGTGTCAAGTAGGAAACAAATGGCCACGGTGGGGTTGGGGGGAGAGGATAGGGTCCTATGGGACAATCACTGAATGAGGAGGGGAAGCCACCCAGGAACCCGGCCTAGTTTAGTGTCCTCAAAAGATGGTGCTCCCTTGGCTAAGATTTTCCCTAACAAATGTGGAAAAACAGTTTGAGGTCCATGCAGGGAAATTAAAATTGGGTTCCTGCAGCTACTTGCTGGTGCAGCTATGTGATAAGCCTGGTGGGAGAGGCTAGATTTCTCCCTGTTTCAGTTCTCTCTACCCAGCCTCTGGGAGACTTGTCCCCAAAGGTGAAAGGCATTGGAAAATGAACATACTAAGACCCAGACAATGATTTCAGAAACCAACCACCAAACCAAGGTGAGCAGACAATGGTGGCTGGGGACCACAAGGCAGGCAGAAGGGGCTACAGGAGGTGTAGGAGCTGAAGCCCAGGGTCCTGCTCTCTGGCTCCTCTCTGCTCTGGCTCCCTGCGTCGTGACAGCAATAGTTACCCCACTTTCAGGCACACAGACAGCCCCCCGAGTTCACAGCACCATCTCTAAAATCAGAGGAGCTGGGCTTAACCCTGGCTCTATCAGGTACTAGCTGTATTTTAGAAAAGGTTCTTCCTCTTGCTGAGCCTCATTTTTTTTCGTCTTCAAATGGAGGGCATAATATGTATATTTGCAGGGCTGGTCTAAAAATGGAAGGACGTAGCATTAAGTGAAAATTCAGGGCCTTCGCTCTTATTGTTCCCTCTGCCTTTCTGGGTGACTTCCTCCTGTACTTCCTTCAATTCTCCTTCACATAGAGACCCTTTCTGACCACCTCTCTGAAAATACAACTCCCGTCACTCTCTGACCCCCTTCTTGCCTTGATTTTTTGGTCACAGATTCATTGTCATCTGTTAGACATTTATTTGTTTGTCCATAATATCATACACACACACACACACACACACACACACACATACACACACACATAAGCTCCTTGAAGATAGTGCCTTTGTCTGTTCATCACTGTGTTGCCAGTGCCAAAAAGAGTCACTGGATGAAGTCTGCATGCAATGAATATGTTGATATAATAAAATTAGTTGGATATATGCTCTGAGCATTATGCTGACCCAGAATGCTATTTTCTTTCCACATCCAGTTATCCGTCTGAAGGAAATGGGAAGGAAAGGAAGGCCACCAATACCTACAGAAGAACCGTCCAATTTGGATGTTGAAGTCCAAGCAGCCCTCCTGCCAATCAGCTCCAAGACCGAAGGTGCCCGCAAGAATGATGGCTGCCTGGAGCAGCACACGCTCACTGGCCTTGGGTGAGAAACAAGTTGAATTGATTTTTGCATATAATTCTTTTTCTTAGCTACTGAATTTAATTTTAAATTTCCTGAAAAACTGTATTATATCAGCTCTTCTCAAACTCTGCTCCACCAAGCCCTAAGTTTCCCCAGTTGCCAGGTGGCTGCAGAGGGGGAGAGAGGCACCTAGCATGTGGGGCTCCCACAAACCCTGCTTCAACCACTAGGAAGTGGCAGAGTCCAGATGAGAATACAGCCCAGTCTGACCCCAGAGCCCACCATCTTTCCACTGTACCACCTCCCCGGGGGTTGGCTTTCCTAAAACTAAACCTGATCAATTAACTGAGAGCTTCTCTCATTATTCCAGCAGCTTCAATACTCAGTACCATGACCTGTTCCTCAAAGCCACTCACGGACGGTCTCTTCATGAATGGAAAAATGGGAGTGGAGGCATAGAAAAGAAATGGGAAGGGTCTCCAGTCATATGTGCAGCAGAGACCCCAGTCCCAAGGCAAGCCAGAGAGAGCCCACTATAGCAGAAAAGATCCGAGGTGGATCAAACTATCTATCTGAGCTCCTAATCTCTATATAGGAATAATGCCTGCTCTTCCTGTCCCCCGGATATTATGTGAATCAGTGAATAGTAGATAAGCAGGCTCTGAAAACTTTAAAGGTACACTCCAGGAAGACCTTCTTATTATCTTGCTTCCGTTACTGATGGTCTAGTGATTACTGCAGAATTTCAATAAAGGGAAAGTCGAGGGGATGGCAATCTCAGGGGGGGCCGGGGATGGCATTGAAGTTGCACTTGAATAACAAGAAAATTTATTTTGTTTATATTGTAGGTTTATTTTAAGTGTCTTGAGGGAGCAGACAGAGATGAAGGGGAACTAAAACCCCAAACGTCCCTTGACAGCCCTACTCTATGTGAGCTTAAGCAAATCAGTTGAATTCTGTGTGCCTCAGTTTCCTCACTTGAGAAATGGATTGATATTTAAAACCACAATGACTTGGTAAGAGAGTTTTTGAAAGAAAAAAAAAATGAGATAACAAATTGGAAAAACTGAAGAAAGGATTGGGTTATACTGAGGTCAGGGCTCCTGACTCTAGATTTGGTATCTCTTTGGTTGATGATGCTTTTTCCATTCACCACCTTCTGCATGCTCTTAGGATATGTGCTTGTTAGTTTCCAGAGTTGGTATAAACCAGAAGCTAAATAACCCATAATCAGGTGCTCAGAAATCTCCAGAAGAGCCACTCACCTGTCCCTGCTACTTCTCTGCTTTTTCTCTGGGTAGAACACAAAGGTCCCAAGTGCTCAGAACCTTGGGACTGGTGGCAAATGCAGGCTATTGGATCTCATTGTGTAACAAGGACCCCGAATTCAAGGATCACAGCTTCCCTGAACAAAAGGCAGAGGGCAGAGATCCACCATCAGCTGAACTGGAAACGGAAGAAACAGGGGTTGTCACTGGCCATAAAACGACTCATATCCCACGTAGGTACCTCTAACGCCCTAGGGGTGACCCATGGGATCAGGTCTCCACGGAGGGTTGATGCACTCAGTCAACAAAGGAAAGAAGATAATAAATCATGGAAAACTCTGCCCCACGGGTGTGCAAAAGCTACATGGGAATCCCAATTTGTAGACTAGCTGGACAAACACCGATGGAGGATGAGGGGCCAGCCAAGGAAGGTTCCATACCAGCTAGATTCTTTGTCAAAGTTTCTGGCTCTAACTACTCTGGAATAGGGTGAAATGAAAACTCAAGAGTTCCAGATTTACCAAGGCTGCAATGAGGTCTGCCTCTACTAGGGTGGGTTGGATATACCCCACCCACCTACCTTCCCTTTATCCCCAGGTGGGGAAAAGCTACAATGATAACAATGGATATAACTGAGTAGCCCGTTTGGTTCAGGCTATGTGCAATTCAGATGTGAAATACCCAACCTCAGTCCACAAAGAGTGAGACTTCCCTGGTGGTCCAGTGGTTAAGACTCCGTGCTCCCAATGCAGGCCTGGGTTCGATCCCTGGTCAGGGAACTAGATCCTGCATGCCGCAGCTAAGACCCAGCACAGACAAATAAATAAATAAATATATTTTTTAAAAAATCTGCAAGGAGTTCAGAGTCTCATAGAGGCTGTGACTAAGGGTCACTTTTATCCTGAATGTAACTATGCTCATTTGCCTTCCTTCTAAAGAACTTCCTCCAAAAAAAAAAGAACTTCCTCCAGAGGATTTGATGATTATCTATGGCTGAGAAATCTTTTTCTGCATAAAGGAAATATGGCATCATTTCACTATAAAGCAAAAGGAACATCAGAGGTGGTGAGTATCCACTCCGTTGGATCATAGGAGGCAGCTGAACCAAAGTTAACAGGGCGCTGGAGATGACTATTTCTTTAACATACACATGGGATCATTCCCCTTGATTTCACATGACTTGGGTCCACCCTTAATGTTTCAGGTGCCAACTAAACAGTAAAGCTACCTTCCGTACTAATCAATAAAACTCCTTGATAACAGGGCCAAGTCCTATGTTTTTACTGGATCTCACAAACCTAGCACAGTGTAGCTCAGTGTAAAACATCATAGACTTGGATTTGAATCCCAAATCAAATGAGCTACATTGGGGAAGTCAATCTCTCTGAGCCAGTTTCCTCATCTCTAAAGTTAGGAAAATAATGCTACCTGACAGGCATGTGGTTAGAGATGAATGAGGCAATAAAGTAAAAGAGTCCACTTATCTAACAGTGGACATGAGATGGTTACACATAATACTTTGGGTTGCCAAAGGTAGGATGTTTAACAGTATCATACCTGTATCTCTGCTCAATGGAAAGACCCCTTTTCAGCTCTGACCCAAGTTGACCCAATCTGACAGAGACTCCACGAGTACAAAGCAAAACATCCTCTTCTGCACTGACATACGAGGCTGACCAAAAGAAGTTAGGAAGACCACCATGCCAGCAGGCCAAGGGCATTCAGGAGGAAACAGCCTAGAGAACCAAGGAAACAGGCAAATGTCAAATTCTGCTCTCAAACCCAGGCCCCACCAGTTCCTGTCTTTCTCCTCCTCTCCTCTCACCTTTCAGAACACCTTATTTCACTTATGCCAGTAATACCCTGCCCTGACAATGTAAACCAACCCAGCCGTGCTGGTTTTCTTAAGTTCTATCACTCTATCTGTTGTCCCAGTTTTATACCACAAAAGTCCAAACTTGAGCAATTAAAGACAGCATTCTCCTCTGTGAGGGTAATAAAAGAGGCTTTGAATGATCATATTCCTTTTATTCTCCTCTTGCCTAAAGAATCAAATATCCCAGCTCAAAAACCAGGACACATAGAGGAGGATCAGCAACACCAACTCTCTGACAAAGGAAGAGGAACACAGCCTAGAGTGAAAAGCTGAGGGCCTTCGCCATTCCTCTAAGAAGAAATTTGAAATCACTACTTGTAGTCGTAATTTTTGTATATCATTATGATGAAGTATGTGGCATTGTATATAGTTCTTATTTCACAATAGAGACTCAGTCTTCTCAAAATCATGTTTTTCGTCTTTAACAACATCCAGAAGCAAAGTCTGGCCTGGTATTTTTCCAGGTATTCTCTTTAATGCATCTTTATCATGAAATAATTCAAATGTATTCACATGTACACACAAGAAGGAACATAATACAATGATGACTTTATACCTGCTACCCAGCTTTATCAAATATTAACCTTTGGCAGTTGTTACAGACTGACTGTTTGTGTCTCTCCAAAATTCATGTTAAATACTAATGCCCAATGTGATGGTACTAGAAGGTGGGACTTTGGGAGGTGATTTGGTCAGGAGGATGGAGCCTTAATGAATGGGATTAGTGCCCTTATAAAAGGGGCTCCAGAGAGCTCTCTTGGCCTCTTTCTGCCATTTGAGGATAAAACAAAAATTTGGCAGTCTGCAGCCTGTAAGATATTCTTTACCAGAACCCAACTATGCTGTCTCCCTGATCTCAGACTTCCAACCTCCATAACTGTGAGAAATAAATTTCTGTTGTTTGTATGTCATCTAGTCAAGGGTATTCTGTTATAGCAGCCTGAACTAAGAAAGCAATGTTAAATTAAGATCATTTTTTTTGTAAAAATACAATTGATAAATGATAGATAGATAGATAGATAGATAGATAGATAGATAGATTTAAAAAGCAGATACAGGAACTTCCCTGGTGGTCCAGTGGTTAAGAATCCACCTGCCAATGCAGGGGACATGGGTTCAAGCCCTGGTCAGGGAAGACTCCACATGCCATGGAGTAGCTAAGCCCATGCGCCACAACTACTGAGCCTGTGCTCTAGAGCCTATGAGCCACAACTAGTGAGCCCACGTACCACAACTACTGAAGCCCACACACCTAGAGCCCATGCTCCGCAACAAGAGAAGCCACTGCAATGAGAAGTCCGCGCACCACAACGAAGAGTAGCCCCCACTCACTGCAACTACAGAAAGCCCACGTGCAGCAACAAAGACACAGTGCAGCCAAAATCAATCAATCAATCAATAAGAATCCACCTTTGAATGCAGGGGATGCGGGTTCAACCCCTGGTCGGGGAACTAATATCCCACATGCAGCGGGGCAACTAAGCCCACACGCCGCAACTACTGAGCCCTCACACCTCAACTAGAGAGCCCGTATGCCACAACTACAGAGCCCACATGCTCTGGACCCCGCAGGCCACAACTAGAGAGAAGCCGGTGTACCACAACGAAGAGCCTGCATGCCACAACTAAGACCTGATGCAGCCAAAAAATAAAATAAAATAAATAAATAAATAGAATGCAGATACAGTTGAGGCCCTCTGTTTATCCATTTTCAATTCCATCACTCTCACCCCCTCCTTAGAATTAACCAGTATCATAAATTCAGCATTATACTGCTCATGCATAATTTATACCATTTGTTATCCATAAACATTATATTATTTTGTTTTGCATTTCTTTAAAATATATATAGATGGTATCAAACTCCATAGATCACTTTGTAATTTGCTTTTTTCATAGAATGTGTTTTTTCATCTTTTATGTTATATTTACATATAACATTCATTCATCTTAATTTCTATGTATATTCTGTTTTACTAAAAAAGCATAATTTACTCTTCATTCTCTTGCTGGTGGGCATTTGTTTCTGATTTTTTGCTCTTCCTAACGATAAACATTCTTGTGCACATCTTGTTGTGCACACCTTCAAAAGGCTGTCTGAGAGAGTGGTTCTCAAAGTGTGGTCCCACCACCAGCAGCAGCACCTGAGAACATGTTAGATGCAAATCCTCAGTCTCTTCCCCAGACACACTGGATTAGAAACTCTGGAAGTGGGGCCCAGTGATGGGTGCTTTAACAAGCCCACCAGGTGATTCTGAGACAAGCTGAAGTTTGAGAAGTGCTGCTCTAGGGTGTATACCTAAATGAGCACCTCCCACTTCACTGAATAATGCCAAATTGCTCTCTAAAGGGATTGCCTGAGCTCTATTCCCACCAGCAGTGTTTGAGACTTACAACAATATTTCCAATACAAAGCCAACACTGGGTGATACAGCCTCTTACAGTTTTGACCAACAGAGGGTTAGACATCACATCAAATGCTTATTGACCACATGGATTTCCTCTCCTGTGCATTGCATTCCTTCATTTTTCTGTTGAGTAGTTTAATAATTTGTAGAAATTCTGTGTATTTTCTAAACATCCATACTTTGTTATACAGTCAGTATTTTCCCACTGTTTTAACTTTGTGCAGCATCTTTAAGTTTTACGTAGTAAAATATACTTATTTCCCCTGTACAGTTTGTGCTATTGTACCTTGACTAAAATGTATTCTAAAAATGTCTAGGTTTTGCTTTCTACACTGAGATCTTTAACACAACTGGATTTAATCTTTGTCATGCTGCAAAGCAGAGATCTATTTTTTTTCTCATGTTGATAACATGCTTCCTCATTAATTGATAATATCACTTCTGTCACATATCCAGAGGGATATTCAAAATATTTAACAACCTTGTGGGCGACAACCAAGCTTTTTTTCTTAATATTACTTATTTATATATCTTCCCTTTTTTTTTCTGATGAGTCTTGCTAGTGATTTACCTATTACATTATATTCCTTTTTTCTGTTTTCAAAGAACAAGCTTTTGGTTTTGTGTCCTCTCTAATTTTCTATTTCATTAATTTCTTCTTTTGTATTTATTATTTCCCTTCTTCTACCTTCATAAGTTACTTCATTGCTCTTTTTATTTTTTGGTTGAATACAACACATTTATTTTCATTTTTATCATTTATAATAAATGTAATTAAGCTACAGATTTCCCTCTAGACACCATTTTAGCTACATCAAACAATTTTTTTATTTTAGTAAATTATGATTGCTCAGCTATAAATATTTTTTTATTATGGCATTTATTTCATCTTTACTCAGAGTTGCATTCTTAAGTTTTCCAATAAGTGGAAAAAAAGAAAGTAGGGGTGTGTTAAACTACTTTTTATCATTCAAATTATTTCTAATTTAATTATGTGATAAGATATTGTGGTCATTATGATATCAATTATTTAAAAGTTATTGAGATTTCCTTTTCGGCCTCATGGTCAAATTTTACAAAGATTCTATCTGTACTTGAAAAAATACATGTGCACCTGTTGTGTGCAAAGTTTTTAGATACATATGCATACATTTTAGATCACACTTGCTAATTTTGTTATTCAAAGCTGTTATATCATTTCTAATCTTTGTCTGCTTGCTTTATGAGTTGTGTCAATCTCCTACTGTTGTTTTCTGATTTTCTCCTTAGAATTTTTCAATGTTTGCTTTATTTATTATGTTACATTATATGAAATTTTATTAGGGATATAAAAGTTCATAATTGTTTTATCTTCCTAGTGTGTGGTTACATTTATTATTTTGTGGTTTCTCTCTTTATCCCTATGAAAGTTTTTTGCCTTTAGATCTATTTTGTCTTACGTTAATTTTGCTACACTAACTTGTTTGTATTTGTGTTACACATCTTTTTCCACTTTTTTATTTGCAGCCTGTGTATGTGTGTGTGTGTATCACTCTGTCTCTTGTAGGAAGCATAGAGTTGCATTTTGTTTTTATCTATTTGCTTCTGTCTTTTAATAGATGAATTTAACCCATTTCCATTTTTTGTAATTTAGTAGTTTAGACAACTATATTATCTTATTTTGTGTTTTCTATTACCATTCTTTGCTTCTTTTTCTTCTTTCCTACCTTCTTTTGTTTGATAATGTTTATTCTCTTCTGATTTGGAAGATATCAATATGTCTTATTTTAATGACTACTCTGAATTTTGTAACCTGCATTCTTAACTATAAATGTTCTGATAAAGTCTACAATTATTTAATTCCTCCCAACTTCAATAAATCCTTAATGTACTTTAAGTATCTCCTTCTTTGACTATCTCCCTCACCTTGTTATTACTGTTTTATGAAACAAAAAAATAATCTTAGACTCTAATCATTAATTAAAATTTTCAACACATTTCATCAATCTCTGTGCTCTCTAGAACAACTTGATTTAGGGGTGGGCGGGAAGAAGAACTATTTAGAGGATACTAGCTTCTTGCAATCCACATTTTCCTTCTGTTCCCACTTTTCTATTTCTGAAGCAAAGTGTAATAGTCTTTTAGTAAGGATCTGTGTGTAGTAATGTATTTAGTATTTGTATGTCTAAAAATGTTTTTTTTAACCCTCCTTCTTGAATAAAATTTAGCTGATTGTAAAATTCTTGATTGACAGTTTTTTCCTTTGCACTTTAAAGTTATTATTCCATTATCTTCCAACATCTATTATTAATGATAAGAAGTTTGCTGTCAGTCTGTCTTTCCTCTCTATATGTAAAACCCTTCTTGATGTTTTTATCTCTCTGCTCTCTGTATTGCATTCTGAGCAGGTTCCTATATTCTATCTTCCAATTCTCTAATTCTTTCTTTTCCTCTATCTGGTGCAGAGTGCATCTCACTCATTACATTTTTAAAATTTGCTTTTAAATAAGTAATACATTTATATGGTTCAAAACCAAAGGTTACACAAGGGTAAACAATGAGAAGTTACCCTCCTACTTCTTCCTCCTTCCCACCACTCAGTTCCTCTTCTTGGAAGCAACCAATGTTTTCCATTACTTTTATTGTTTCTAATATACTCTATTCATATATGTGGAAATGCACACACACACATGCACACACGGAGAGAGAGTCATTTTTCTCTCTTTTATACACACATATTGGCATATTATGCATCCTTTTCTCTATTTTGCCTTTGTTCACTTGAGACAATATTGTGAGGATTGTTTCATATCAGTACATAATGAGTTTCATTACCTACTAAAGGGCTTCATAGTGTTTCATTTTATGGATGAACATGATTAATTCACAAGCCCCCAGTAAAGGTTGTTTCCACTCTTTTGCTATTAAAATAATTCTGTAAAATCAACACGTTGTACACCTTAAACAATGTTACACATCAACTAAATCTCAACAAAGCTGGAATAAATAAATAAATAAATAAACAATTGTTTATTTATTAATTAATTGTTTATTTATTATATTATTTGTGCACATCATTTTGAACATGTGAGGTTTTATCCTTAGGCTATACACCCACAGGTAAAATGATTGCTTCTAGATATGTGCATTTATAATTCTGTGCATTTGAATTAAATTTTTAGGGAATGTTTTATTTTTATTTCATTAAAGTTTGAATAGATAACACATGTACATAATACAAAATTCAAAAAGAACAAAATAGTAAATACCAGGTTATTATACATCCTTCTACAGTCATTGCATACATGTGTAGGCCTATATGTATGTATAGGAAGATTTCTCTTATTCAGGCCAATTAATATTGTCTTCTGTATTGAAGTCCATGGAGATCAGAAGGCTCTTGCCATACTGTTGATCAAAAGACACACTAGACTTTAGTGTAATCATTCCTATTAGGGCATACTTCTTTTTTGTCTTATCATTCAGTCTCAGCCATATAGACTCATCACTGTGGATATTATCAGTAAAAGTGAAGGTTCCTTTGGCTTTGAAATAGGCATTGTGGTTGGTCACAAATTTTCAGGCCAGCTCCAATCCAGTCTGCATTTCTCACTGTGCCTGGTACCTAGTAATCTCTCTCAGATCTACCCTTGGGTTCCCCATCACTATCACTTTAAGAGTTGCCTTCACTTCTCTTCTCGGTTGGTTTCCCGTGTCTCATTTAGTTCCCTTTCTTGGTTTACACCCTTCATTTTGTGGAGCATGTCCTTCCATAGCTTTCTAAAAAAATGGTACACTAAGTGTCCATCGACAGATGAATGGATAAAGAAGATGTGGTACATATATACAATGGAATATTACTCAGCCATAAAAAGAAATGAAATTGAGTTATTTGTAGTGAGGTGGATGGACCTAGAGTCTGTCATACAGAGTGAAGTAAGTCAGAAAGAGAAAAACAAATACCGTATGCTGACATACATATATGAAATCTAAAAAAAAAAAAAAAATGGTCATGAAGAACCTAGGGGCAAGACAGGAATAAAGACGCAGACCTACTAGAGAATGGACTTGAGGACACGGGGAGGTGGAAGGGTAAGCTGGGACAAAGTGAGAGAGTGGTAGTGTATATATGGACATATATACACTACCAAATGTAAAATAGATAGCTAGTGGGAAGCAGTCGCATAGCACAGGGAGATCAGCTCGGTACTTTGTGACCAGCTAGAAGGGTGGGATAGGGAGGGTGGGAAGGAGGGAGATGCAAGAGGGAAGAGATATGGGGATATATGTATATGTATAACTGATTCACTTTGCTATAAAGCAGAAACCAACACACCATTGTAAAGCAATTATACTCCAATAAAAATGTTTTAAAAATAAATAAATAAATAAAAAATTTAAAATGGTACATGAAAGTATATTTTTTGATATTTGGGGTGTCTTTGTTTTTTTGAGTTTCTGAAAACCCATGATATGCCATTCTACTGGGCATTTGGTGAGCCCTTTCAATATCCAAATTCATGTCCTTTAATCTGGGAAATTTTCCTGAATTATTTTATTCATTTCTCCCCATCCATTTCCTTTGTTCTCTTCCTCTAGAACTAATATCATTCATACATGAAATTTCCTGGTCTTGTCCTTCAATTTTTATCTTTTCTCTCTTATTTTCCTCTCCATGTATTTTTGTTCTAATTTCTAGGCAATTCTTTAATTTATCTTCCAGCACTTTCATTGAGTGTTTTTCATTTCTGCCATCATGTTTCTAATTTCCAAACGTTCTTTAAAATTTTTTTCTGAATTTTTTACACATTCTGTTTCATAAATACAATATCTTTTTCTCTCTCTAGCAATATTAATTTTGCATTTTTTTGTTTGTTTGCTTCCCCATTCCTCTACATAGTCTGCACTTCCTCCAAGTTGCTTTTTTCTGTCTGTTCATTGTGTTTTCTATGTTCCATGTTAGAAGCTTCCTTCAAGTTTCAAGTAATCTTAGATTATCTCCTCAGGATTAAGAGTAAACAGGATTAAAAAGCAGTTTGGAAGTTCTGAGCAGATGAGTATGACTTAGGAGCTTTTCTCTACGGCAGCAGTTCCCAACCTTTTTGGCACCAGGGACCAGTTTCATGGAAGATAATTTGTCCACAGACGGGGGTGGGGGGATGGTTCAGGCGGTAATGTGAGCAATGGGGAGTGATGGGCAGTGGCAGATGAAGCTTCTCTTGCTCGCCCGCCGCTCACCTCCTGCTGTGTGGCCCGGTTCCTAACAGGCCTCGGGACTGCTATCGGTCTGTGGCCCGGGAGTTGGGGACCCCTGCTCTATGGTGATCTGAGTAAGCCACTTCTTGGGGGAACACCCCCACCCCATGTCTATGTCTTTAGGACTTTCCTCTTAGACCGATTCTATTCCTCGTAGAATATTTCAAACTCCTTCCAGAGGGTCCAGTTCTGGCCACCAGCATTTTGAGAGCCAAGAAGAAAGGGCCTGGTAGTCTCAGCATTCCATAGTCTTTACCTATATGGTCACTTAATACCCCTGCTTTCAGTATGGTAGCCCCACTCTCAACAGTGCCTGGTATACATGGACACACAGGCTCTGTTTCATCATTTCACAGTATTCTTTGGATGAGAGAGGTGCAGTTGTCTAGCACTGTGGGTGGGAGAGAAGATCGAGGTATAATTGATTCTCAAACAACTTTCACTCAGTCCTTTTGGTTTAGCCTCTACTTTTGGTCAGGCCCAGAGGTTTCTGGAATTGCTAGTTCTTGAGACTTAGAGGGTTCTCAGGACGAATTGGGAGTTTTGTCAGCTTTCTGAGACCATAATGACTTACAGGTCTGGCTGGCTTACTAAGCAGTTACCACTAATTCATCTCCTCTCCAGATTCCAAAATACTTTTGCGTTGTCTCTTCACCTATTCTCCCCATTCCTGTTGGTTTGTTTCTTTTTTCTTTCTTTAATTGCTTTACTGTAATTTTAGTGTGCTTTAGAAAGGTAGTGAAATTAGATATATATAACCAAAGAGCCATCATAACTCAAAGCCCCATGTGCCTATTTTTTCATGTTCAAATATTCTAACTAGTTCTTTTTCATATCTCTCCATTCTTTTTTTCAGCCTATTTTTTTATTATTTTAATGGAAGTTTTTATTTCATTTATTTCTTTGAAATAATCAATATATTTACTTTAAAGCCTTGTCTGATCATTCTGTAAAATCAATTTCATCAGAAGTAAACCCATGTTCTGACTGTCGGTTTGTTGGCTACTTTTCTTAGTATTCGCTTTTATTCATCAATTTTTTTTAATTTGGTTTATACTCTCATTTGGAATATGAGGTGGTATGTTTGTTTCAATTCTCTCTCGCATGCTCTCTCTTGCTCTCTCTCACTCTCTCTTTCTCTCCCTCTCTCTCTTCCCTTCTCTTTCACCTGAATATTCAATTGTCCTGTTTAGCAGCTTTGGGGGTCTTCAATCCAAATCTAGTATGGACAGTTAGAGGGGACTGTCCCGCAGAGCCACTGGGCTGCGGCTGATCCAGGCTAGGTCAGGGGGAAGCTTGATTCAGCTCTTGGTCACAAGGCTATGTCTCATCCTTCTCCTCTTCCAGCCTGGAGCTGGAAATGAGCCACTGCTCCTTCAGCATTTGGCTGCAGGTTTATTTCTAGCTTCCTCCCATGAGGGTGGAGGATGAGAAATGAATGCCACCCTAGCCCTGGGCGTTAGTCAGTGAGCCTGCCTCTGCTTCCCCATCTCACAGGGAATGCTTTTGACTCATTTACCCCCCCAACTGCCTCTGCATTCAACACCCGCAAGTCCACCCACCCCTTCAGTCTTGATCACAGTTTGTGCTTCTGTGACAGCTTGGATCTTCAGAAATGCTTGTCTGATATTTAAGGTCTGACTATGCCTTTTTCAGTTTTCTTTTTTTGTTTGTTTGTTTTATCCAGCACTTGCTATGTTTGTGGAGCAGAGGGGATTCTTAAAGCCTGAACTCCATCTTGAGCTAGCTGTCAGTAGATATTCTTAAAGTTAGATATTTGGGGCTTCCCTGGTGGCGCAGTGGTTGGGAACCCGCCTGCCAGTGCAGGGGACAAGGGTTCAAGCCCTGGTCAGGGAAGATCCCACATGCCACGGAGCAACTAAGCCTGTGCACCACAGCTGCTGAGCCTGCGCTCTACAGTCTGTGAGCCACAGCTACTGAGGCCCACGCACCTAGAGCCAATGCTCCACAATGGGAGAGGCCACTGCAGTGAGAAGCCCGTGCACCACAGTGAAGAGTAGCCCCCACTCGCCACAACTAGAGAAAGCCCGCACACAGCAATGAAGACCCAATTCAACCAAAAGTGAATAATACATAAATTAATTAACTTAAAAAAAAAAGAGAGAGAGAAACCTATTTTAAAAAAAAGATATTTGGATTGTATAAATCTTCAGTGTGGTCAAACTTCTGATGCCCAACATGGCCAGACCAGGTCAGTTGTGGTACTGAATGCCACCTTAGCCAGCCTTAATTTTGTCTCCATCTGTGGCATATTACTGAAGCACCAGACATGTAAGAGGCTGTCAAGACTAAATATGAACTGAATCTATTCTGAATCTTCAGAATTCAAACAGTAATAAAGTTAAATGAAATTGAAGTAAAGATTTGAAGTCACTCGTTTTTTAAAAATCTATTCCTATGACACACAACTATAGAGCCCCACAGGGTTGTAGGGAGGATGAAATGAATGGTCTGTGTAGGGCACTTAGTACACCGTCTAGCATGTCTTAAGTCTATTAGGATACACCTGGTGTTAGAATGCACTGCAAAGGCGCCAGAGGATCCAGTGGGTATAGAGGTCTTTAGAGGATCAACAGGAAGAGAGAAACAAAAGGGAACAGGAAATAACTCTCCAGCCAACAGGGGAAAGGATTAAAAACAGAAAAAGATGATTATCACCAATGAAATGAAGTTTTCCTCCCTTCTAGTAACCCTCACCCTGTACACAATAAATAAGAAATTATTAACATAAATACACAGGTTTTATAAATCCAGAGGAAGTACAGGAAGACAATGTAGCTCCTAGGACCTCTGGAATGTATTAGTACATTCTGTGAGGGCTGGGATTTATCTGTGTTGTTCGTAGCTTTCCACCTAGGACATAGTGAGCATTTAATAATTGTGGAATGAATGAATAGATTAAAGGTGCTCAGAAATGATTTGCTGCAGCAGGTCCCGATGCAAGTATGTGTGAGAACGAATTTATATTATGGAGACAGAGGGGGAGCAGATCAGTCAAGGGTATAATTCTCTCAGCCTCCAAGATTCAATGTAACTTGAGTGCAAATAGAGGATCAAACCAGGTAAATGTGTGTCCAACATTGGCCATGGGGAGGATCAGAGTAGGAGCATTCAGAGACATCCCTTCCCAGCAGGAAAATGGTGAAGTCTCAGTCACAAGGTAGCCCACCCCACAGGAATTCACACGTGAGTAAAGTATCACTGATTAAATATTTGGGGTGTTCGTGTGTGCGTATGTGTGTGTGTGTGATATAATAGTCTCTGTCAAATAAACGTATTAACTCAGTTGTATGGGAAGAATGCTTGACCTGAATTTCAGGTATTCCTAGAAGTCCTAGGAAAGGAGAATATGACCCGGAACAGCCTTTAATAACAATTATGAAGGGATTCAAAAATAAATTGCATAGATTACAGGGTTATTTGTATAATTCCCATGTACTCAGGATACAGCTGGTGTCCCAGTTCCAAGGTTCCTTAGAGGTGAGTGGCTGAGAGGATGAATGCCACTTACCACACATGTCACTGGGGACATCACTTCCCCTTCTCTGGTCCTCAGGTTCTTTATCTATAAAATGAGACCTTGTCTATCAGGAATATGTTGGTTGCAAATAACAGAAAAACCAACACAAGCTCTCTTAATCAAGAATTCCAATTTATAAATCAGACAGAGAAAGACAAATTCTGTATGATATCACTTATATATGGAATCTAAAAAATACAACAAACTAGTGAATATACCAAAAAAAAAGAAGCAGACTCACAGATATGGAAAACAAACTAGTGATTACCAGTGGGGATAGGGAAGGGGGGAGGGGCAATATGGGAGTGGGGGATTAAGAAGTACAAACTATTGTGTATAAAATAAGCTACAAGGAGGGCTTCCCTGGTGGTGCAGTGGTTGAGAATCTGCCCGCCAATGCAGGGGACACGGGTTCGAGCCCTGGTCTGGGAAGATCCCACATGCCGCGGAGTAGCTGGGCCCGTGAGCCACAATTACTGAGCTTGCGCGTCTGGAGCCTGTGCTCCGCAACAAGAGAGGCCACGATAGTGAGAGGCCCGTGCACCGCGATGAAGAGTGGCCCCCGCTTGCCACAACTAGAGAAAGCCCTCGCACAGAAACGAAGACCCAACACAGCCATAAATAAAATAAATAAATAAATAAAAAGCTACAAGGATACATTGTACAACACAGGGAATACAGTCAATATTTTATAATAACTATAAATGGAGTATAACATTTAAAAATTGTGAATTACTATATTGTACACCTGTAATTTATATAATATTGTACAGCAACTACACTTCAATTAAAAAAAAAAACAGTTTATGGGCTTGTATAACTGAAGAGTCCCCAGGGTCAACTTTCTCTGTCTCCCTGTTCTATCCACTTCTGCGCTGGCTTCACTCTCAACAAGCCCTCTCCACTTGGTGGCAGAGGGATTGCCAGCAGCTCCAGATTTATAACCTCACACACAAGTCCAGTGGAAAAGAGAGCTCACCGCTCCCACAATCTAAGTGGAAGTCATGAAATAGCATCTCACTGACTCCAAAGGGGTCAGGTCACCACTGTGGCCAGAGAGATGTGATATTCTTATCGCCCTCATCTGAACATGCCTGCTCACCCCAGCTCTCCCCACCAATATGCTACCAAACTGTCCCACGCATAATCCCACATGGCATTATGTGTTAGAGCAAAGCCTTGGGGTTCAAAAGCTTCTAACAGAAATTTGTGATAGATCAGAGGGGAAGCAGAGAGGATTCCCAGGCTGCGTCTTAGAAAGGGTGTTGTAATTGATTAGCAATGCCTGCTAAAGAGCTCAAGCCCAGGCACTGATTCACAAGTAACATGCATTTGCCATCCCTAGAAGAGGCCATGCAGACCTTCATTCCCAGGACCGGAAGACAGGACACCAATTGTGCTTTTATAACCCCAGAGACCTGCAGGACTTTAATGCTCATTAACAGTATGTAGAATAAATGTTAGTGAGTGGATAATCCTGAGCATATTACTACATCTTTTCTGCTCTTCAGTTTTCTTATGTGTAAGAGACTTAATAGCACGTCCTTATAGAGTTGTTACGAGGAGTCCATGGGGTTATGTATGTACAGTGAGCAGCATATAGTGGAAACTCGTTATGGTCCACTAACACCTCCATCAGAGTTGTTGCTCTGAGACATTAATCAAGAAGAATATTTCCTAGTGCCTACTATATACTCAGCATCTGGGAATCAGGGGGGATGGGGGTGTGAAATATGAAGAAGAGGGGATACAGGTTGTAACCTTAGAGACTGCCAGATCATGGGCGCTCTCCGCAGCAGCAACTTCTCACTTCAACATGACTGTGGCAGTCAGGAGAGGGCAGCAAAGAGCTATAGGGCTAGAAGGAACCCACACATCATGGGAAGATGACCCTTCATCTCTGATAGGGTCTACCCCCCAGGAACACAGGATGAGGTCCGAAACAAAGCCAGGAATCAGGACCCTCACGCTGGCATCCTGGTTCAGCCACTTACTTGCTGTGTGACCTTAGACAAGGCACATAACCTCTCCAGTCTTCACTTCCCAGTCTCTAAAATGAGGATAATTAAGGGTCCAGGCTGTTGTAAAGATTAAAAGAATTGGAAGAGTTGCTGAATTCTACAGTAGAGTTGTCTCAGGGCAAAAGTGGAGAACACACACGCCCTAAATCAGAAGCAGGAGACAAGAAGAGAGCTCACTTTGGGAACTACATTTAAAAACTTTTTAATAATAAAGCGTATGTCATAACCACATATAAATACAATTCCATGATGATACATATACTCCCTTTGACCCTCACACACATGCATCCTGAAAAGTGACTGAGTCAGGGTCATGCTTTTTGTTCACCAAATCCTATCTGCTTTCCTCCTTCCTTGGGCACATGGAAGATTAGTTCTGGCCAATAATATGTGAGAAAAAGAGATGTCTGTCACTCCCAGGCTGAAGCAGTGGAAAGCCTTTAAGTGACCCTCCAGTTTTTCTCCTCTTCTGCCATGGAACCAGAAACATCAATTAGCCTCAGCCCTCCTTCTGAGTGAAAAAGCGTCTCTGGGAATCCAATACTGTCAACTGTGTCAAACACTGCCAACAGTAAGATAAAAACTGAATTCACCATTGGATTTAGTAACATGGGGGCCATTAAAGAGCTTGAAATGAGCTGTTTTTAGTGAACGCTGACTGGAGTGGGTTCAAGGGAGAATGGGAGAAAAATTAAAGACAATGAGTAAGGATAACTATCTAGAGAAATGTGACTGTATAAACTGATATAAAAAACAGGGAAATAGCTGGAGGGGGAAGTGAGGTCAAAAGAGAGTTGGGCATATCCTAATGCATGTATATGGAATCTAGAAAAATAATACTGATGAACCTAGTGGCAAGGCAGGCATAAAGACGCAGACCTAGAGAATGGACTTGAGGACACAGTGGGGGAAGGGGAGGCTGGGACAAATTGAGAGAGTGGCACTGACATATATACACTTCCAAATGTCAAATAGATAGCTAGTGGGAAGCAGCCGCATAGCACAGGGAGATCAGCTCGGTGCTTTGTGACCACCTAGAGGGGTGGGATAGGGAGGGTGGGAGGAAGACGCAAGAGGTAGGGTATATGGGGATATATGTATACATATAGCTGATTCACTTTGTTATACAGCAGAAATTAACAAAACATTGTAAAGCAATTATACTCCAATAAAGATGTAAAAATAAATTAATTAATCAATTAAAAATAGGACACTAAGCAGAGAACATGTTCAAAAGAGAAACAAAGGCAGTGAACATGATTCCTTCCACCCCTTAAATGAGTTGGTTTATAAGTAACTCATAAGTTCCCATCAAAATGGGATTTAAAAATTTCCAACGCTACTAATAAAGTGAGCAACATAATGCAGAACTCTTGAAAAAAAGAGGGTTGGGGGGTTTTTTTCAGTTAGAAGAAATAACCAAATGTTTGTATGCTATTTGCATGTTTGTTTATCCTTAAATCTATAGTGAAAAACTCGATGTCCATTTCCAACCCTTGGTTCCCAGACCTTCTATTCCCTCAGAGAGGAAAAGAACATGATAAGCTCGTGATGGCTTCAAAGAAGATACCACACTCCACATGACTAAGCTGCAAGGATGCAGCTGTCTCCCAGCCCTCACTGTGAACACCACACCAAGAGACCAATAGATTACAGATGAGGTGGTATGCAGCGCATCACCCTGTTAGCATACTGCTTTCAATTACTTTTTATTATCAAAGGACTTCATTGTGCAGTTTAAAGAGTCAATCAGTACCATGACGCTTATAACAGAAAAAGCTTCCCTGCCCTAAATCCTCCCTATGCCCAGTCTCCACACCCCAAAGCAATCGCTTTCAACTCCATTTGTTTCTTATCCTGTTTACTGTCATATGTCTAGATCACATGCCTATGGGTTTTTTTTAATATTTTCATTTCCAGACTTAACTTTTGACTTCATAAGATGGAAAACAAGGATTTCGTTCTTTTAACCCACACACCACACCCATATCCCTATATCCCTTCTACATTATTCTCTCAATAAAGTTATGTCAAGATTTTTTGTTAAATTAATATTTAAGGCTTACACTGTTGATTATAAAAACGTAACTCTTAGCTGAGTCATTTGACATGTTATGATCACATACCCTTTCTTATATGACTTTTTGTTTTTCCTGAGTTAATATTGCCTTAGTTTTTCATTTGTTTAGTTTTTTATATACCTACAATTGACACAAACTCAAACTATCCCCAAACTATTTCTAAACCGAACTAAAAATCCATCTCCGTACAAATACATCAGGTAAACCATGAGTTCAGTGTATTTCTCAGAGACACATCTGCTGGGGCCCTGCACACTCCTGCTCCTCTCTGGACTGGTTGTCCTTTCGATCTGATGAATAGCTGTCATCCTAAGATTACCTTCAGAATGGGTGTTTTTCCCCCTCCTCTCTTGATTCTCTGTTTGCTATATCTGGGATCTTCTTCTCTCTTGGTTTATTTCTTAATTTTGCCACTTTCTCTGTAGCTTCCTGAGACAGGTTGCATGAGAGGTATATTTTTATGACCTGGCATATCTCAGCAATTCTTTATTTTACCACCACTTTAGTTTAATACTTTGTCTAAGTGTAGAATTGGAGGTTGGAGATCACTTTCTCTCAGTCTTTGAATGTGTTACCCCACTGTCTTCTGGTTTCCAGTGTTGCTGTTGAGAAGTCCAATGCCATTCTGATTCTCATTTTTTATTTGTGGCTTCTTTTACTCTCTGGAAACTTTATAGGATCTTATTATTATCCCTGCAATATGAAATTTCATGACTGTGTGCCTTGAGACTACTCTGCTGCATTTACTTTCCTGGACTCAGTGAACTTGAATTCTAAAAACATCTTTTGGTTCTGGCAATTTTTCTTTATCATTTTTGTGCCAACCTTTACCCTTCCAATTTTTCTGTTCTTTCTTTTTGGAATTTCTATCAGTCAGATGTTAAAACTCTTTGCCTCATCTTCCAATTTTACTCTGGTTTTTTAGTTATTTTTCATTGGTTTATTCTATATTGGAGAATATGTTCTCCATTTTATTTTTCAAATCTCCTATTGAACTTTTAAATTTTCTTATCATGCTACTAATATTCCAGTATCTTTTTTGCTCTTCACTGCTCCTTTTCTTACAGTACCCTGTTCTTGTTTATGAATACAGTTTTCATCCATTCAATCAACGGTATTGGTTGAGCACCAACCTTGTGCCAGTCATGAGCACTGATGATAGAAAAATGAACAAGACAGAGTTCCTGCTCTCATAGAGCTTACTATTCAACTAGGAGTAACAGAGAGTAAATGACTAATAGATATATGATATCAGGAGGTACTGGAGCCATTTTTTAAAAAGATTTAAATAAGAAATGGAAATAGAAAGTGATGGAGAGTAGCATCCTCCTGCATCTCTCATATGATATTAATTATAATGTTTTGAAACTGACGTCTAACCTTTGTATTCTGTTTCCCCCAGGTTCCTTTTCTGTTTATTGACTTTTGTCTTTTATTCTAGTGTCTTTTTCCCCAAATCTTTGGCTGTCCACTCATATTTAACAGTGAGGCACAGCTCGGTATCCTTGGGCTTCTTGGCTTATAGGCATTAGCAAAGGGCAGTTTAGAGGGGTGCTGGCCTTTGGGGTTGGGGGATCAAGGGAGCCCTCTTCCCCTAGTTGGTGGTCTCCCCAGAGAGGACTTCCCTGTGTCCCTGCTGAGCCTGGCCTCCAGCATTCTGGGAGCCAAATGGGTATGAACAAGCTAGAAAACCCTCTTGTAGATTTTCTTTTTTTTTTTTTTTTTTTTTTTTTTTTTAATATTTTTGCCTTGTTTTGTGTCCTCAATTGGTTTTTCACTTCAGTTACTTTTTTTTTTTTTTTTTTTAATTAATTAATTTATTTATTTATTTTTGGCTGTGTTGGGTCTTCGTTTCTGTGCGAGGGCTTTCTCCGGTTGTGGCAAGTGGAGGCCACTCTTCATCGCGCTGCGCAGGCCTCTCACCATCGCGGCCTCTCCCGCTGCGGAGCACAGGCTCCAGACGCGCAGGCTCAGCAACTGTGGCTCACGGGCCCAGCCGCTCCGCGGCACGTGGGATCTTCCCAGCCAGGGCCCGAACCTGCGTCTCCTGCATTAGCAGGCAGGTTCTCAACCACTGCGCCACCAGGGAAGCCCATCTTGTAGATTTTCATTAATCCCCATTTGCAATCTGGTACTCGACTACTGCCCTCAATTCTACATAGTATCCCCAAATCCAAAAGCTCTGTGGTTCAACATCTACAGAGAAAAAACTTGCTCCCAATCTTCTGGGGGCAAGGTAAGGAATCTGGGGTGCAACCCCTCTTCTTTCGGACTTTCCATTGTCTTCCGGTTTTTAGTCCCATCCTACCCCTGCCTCTAGAAATACCTAGGTCCCCAGCTCCTGGGTCTTTAAGGACTTCTGCAGTGAGACTCAACTAATGTCTTGTTAGCTTCTCCCTGACCCTTTGTAGGGGCTTAAGAATTAGCTTTCTTTATCTCTCAACTGCTCTGCTCACCTCCCATGCCCTCTTTATCCTTATGGATTCATACCGTTTATTTTCTTTTGCTGACATTTTAGTGAAGTCATGGAAGGAAACACACATAAAATTGTATTCTCAATCCCCCATATTTAATTAGAATAATTCCTTTGTGGCAACCACTCCAAAATTACTTCTGATAAAATAAAAAATAACAATTTCTGATTTATTGTGAGTGTGTGTTAGTCTGAGTTCACTGCCAGGCAAAGCAGGGAAAATCTGATCCAACACAGAGGGATTCGACCCTGTGGGATGGGGTCTTCTGATTAACTGTCAAAAATAACTCAGAGACGACTGGCCTAAGCCTTGAGGGTTTCATCATATGTAAGTATCCAGCAAACCAGCTTCATGAGCATGTGCTACCACATTCTGAACTGATAAGACAGGATCCCGTGCTCAGAGCGCCCCATGCTTGGTTTAAAATTCCACGGTCATCATCTTGAAACCCAAAAACAAGAGGGCCCGCATTTTCATCTTGCCTGGGCCCCACAAATCATGTAGCCAGTCCTGGATATATTTGGGATATAGGAACCTCGTGAAGATAGTCTTACCAACCAAAGGCAGCAACAAGATGTGTAAAGGCAAAAGTCACAAAGTTCACAGGAAAGAAGATTGTCTGATTTAAGCAATTCACAGTCTTGTCAGTTCAGGACTGACCAGTAGTAGAGCTCAGCTCAGGACAATTATTAAACCTGTAAGTCCATTTTTAGCGTTTTAGGAACTGGGTTAACTCATCAGGTCATTAAGTTGGACATAAATAAGACATCTGGGTCCCACACAGACAGAAAACAGTCACAAATTCACCGTCAAGGCTGTTTCTCTGCTGATTCCAATCAGTTTTCTGAGAAGCAGTTGCTCTGGTTTCTTTTTCTGTGGCCTGACCTCTTGTTATCTATCTGTCTAGTGATTTCTCACACTCTCTAGACTCAGGGTCTCACAAGGACACGTCCATATGCACACACCCAAGGCCCAGCAAAAATTTTCTCCATCGCTGCTCAATATTGATTCCCCTCTTCCTTACTTGCAGAAAACTAATAGGTGTGTGTGTGTCTGTCTGTGTGTGTGTGTGTGTGTGTGTGTGTGTGTGTGTGTGTGTATGGCAGCAATATGCCCAACTCGAAACTTTATGTCCCAGCGTCTCTATGGGTAGCCCTGAGCTCCAGCCAATGCATCTCAAGTAGATAAAGCTATGGATTTCAATCCCTTGGCTATGGATTTCCCAGGAATGTTTTATTTTCTTGGCATAAGGGTTATCCTTTCTTTTGCATCTTGTCCTCTTTTCTTCTGCCTGTAGCTCTTAAGTGATAGTTGGAGCCACAAAAAACCACTCCACACAGTATTTCTTTTTCTCTTTCTGACTTACTTCACTCTCTATGACAGTCTCTAGGTCCATCCACCTCACTACAAATAACTTAGTTTCATTCCTTTTTATGGCTGAGTAATATTCCATTCTATATATGCGCCACATCTTCTTTATCCATTCATCTGTTGATGGACAGAAATACTGTATGCTAACACATATATATGGAATCTAAGAAAAAAAAAAAAGGTCATGAAGAACCTAGGGGTAAGATGGGAATAAAGACACAGACCTACTAGAGAATGGACTTGAGGATGTGGGGACGGGGAAGGGTAAGCTGTGACAAAGTGAGAGAGTGGCATGGACTTATATACACGACCAAATGTAAAATAGATAGCTAGTGGGAAGCAGCCGCATAGCACAGGGAGATCAGCTCGGTGCTTTGTGTACACCTAGAGGGGTGGGATAGGGAGGGTGGGAGGGAGACGCAAGAGGGAGGGGATATGGGGATATATGTATATGTATAGCTGATTCACTTTGTTATAAAGCAGAAACTAACACCATTGTAAGGCAATTATACTCCAATAAAGATGTTAAAAAAAAAAAAAAAAACGCTCCACAAACATTTAGTTACTGAGCACTTGCTATGTGCCAGGCACTCTTCCGAGCTGCAGAGAACCAGCAATAACAAAACAAATATCTCTGCCCTTGTGATGTATACACTCTAGTGGACCATCTTGCAACTCACAGGAAAGCAAAGAGACTCATGTGGGCCTCAGCTCTGACATTCTAAGCAGCTGAACTAAAGACAGGAACTTACTGGAGAAAAATGAATTTTATTCAACCCCTTAGAGCTAGCTAATTGGTAAAGGAATATTAGAAATAGCTTTGACCGGAGAAATTAGAGTTGTGATTTATTTTGGATATGTAATATGTGATTTATTTTAGAACCACAATTAAAAATTAACTTAAATTTTTAAATATATACGTGCATATATGTTTATAATTTATACATGTATGTGTGCATATATATGTATATATATGTGTGTGTGTGTGTGTTTTAGAAAGAGAGAAAGAAAAATAGACAAAGCAAATGTGGAAAAATGTTATCATAAATCGGAGTGAAAGGGAATTCCCTGGCAGTCCAGTGATTAAGACTCCGTGTTTTCATTGCCAAGGGCACAGGTTCGATCCCTGGTCAGGGAACTAAGATCCCACATGCTGCGCAGTGTGGTCAAAAAAAAAAAAAAATTTGAGTGAAGGATATGAGGGTGTTTGTTTTATTAGTCTCTCAATTTTTCTACATAAGAAGGGGAAGGGAATCTGTGATTTCCTTGGATCATGTAGGAAGGTTCCTGGCATTCCTATGAATAATGCTTTTTTTTTTTTAATTAAGGCAAGCCCATCAGTCCATGTGGGAAGGGGATGCTTGAACTCCCAGGCCCCTTGGGTCCATTTCTCTCCATTTTGTAGAGGAGTTTGCCAATCCTGCCGTGAGAAGTACCTGCTTCGGAGCAAGCCTTTCAAGCCAGTGCTGGCCAGTCTGCCTGACCAACAAGACAGAGCCCCCATCCGAACTCCGGACCAGCTGTTTGTGCCTGCTCACAAGGAAAGGGCTGTACAGCTGCTGGCATTTGGTCTGAGATGCTCACAGCTCCATTCACCCAAAATAATTTGACGCTCACGTCACATTTGTTGGCAACAACAAGTCGCCAACTGTGGAATGTGTGCCTCTCAAATCCAAAGAGGCGTACCATGATGTAATGTAGGGTGAAAGAAGCAAGTTGTGGGACAGTATTTCAGGACGATCCCACATGTGCTAGAAAGAAAAGAGGGACGGACAGGGAGAGGGAAGGGGAGGGAAAGAGAGGAGAGGAAAAGACAGGAAAGGAAAGGGAAGGGAAGGAAAGAGAAAAGAAAAGAAGCTAAAAGAAAAGCTTTATTTGGATGTATATACTCATTATGTATATACACATACATAGAAAAACCTGAAAATAAACACATTAACAGAGGTAATCCATAGAGTGTATTTGAGGGTAAAGGTTAAAACTAACTTTTTTTCCTAGTTTTTCTAGTCTATTGTATAAATTTTCTGAATTAATCTATCTTAATTTGTATTTTTTTTCTAATGAGAAAAAATTAAGGAAAGGACTATTTAATGGGGAGGGGCTCTCCCCTCGAAGAAAAAGGGCTGCTGCTGCCCTTTTTATTAACTTTGAAGTAAATAAAAACAAAGTGCAGTTGAGAGCAAAGGTCAGCAAACTATTGGCCAAGGGGCGGGGTGGGGGAGGGCACGCAGCTAAGGCCTGACTCCTCTTTTTGTAAGTAAAGTATCAGAACACAGCCTCCTCCATTCATTTACATATTGTCAGGGCCGCCTTTGTGCTACAAACACAAGAGCTGCATCCACAGAGATTCTACGGCCCACAAGGCCCAAAATATTTACTATCAGGACCTTTACAGAAGTTTGCCAATCCCTGGTCTAGGTTCATATTTCCTCTGAAATGGCAGAATACATTAGAACACTGACCCAAAAATTCAGACTCTGAAAGGGAAGGGTAAATTGAAAATTATTTTGTGAACTTGAAGGTTTAAATCAGCGTGTCACCTCATCATAAAGGCCTTCCTCATTCACTCAATGGTAGTAGCCCCTAACACAGCCCTGTCTGGCATTCATGTCCATTTTCTTCCAAGAATTTGTCACCGTCCGATATTTGTTTGTTTGTGTTTTCCTTTCTCATCATAATATAAGAGCCATGAGAACAGCAATCTTCTCAGCCTTGTTTGTCGCTATATCCCCAGTGCCTAGAACACTGCCTGGCACATAGTAAGTGCTCAATAAACACGGATTGAATGAATGAGTGAATGAGTGAGTGAATCACAATTCAGTGGCAAAATTTTCATATCAGAATGAAGAGGGATAAAGCCACAGTCAGTGGCAACAAGAACCAGAGTCCAATGAATAAAAAGAAAGAGCAGTCAATCTTTGAACCACCCATGAACATGTGTTAAAGATATGAACACTAATGCTTAGCAATGATGTATGTGTGACTCTTCTATTTTTCAGCTGAATTCAAGACTAATATGGAGAAGAATGTCTGCCTGAGAGGAAAAACTGCAATGAAAGGCAACAGTGTCGGGGTGGAGCAGGGTTGCATTATTATGGTTTCTGTGTCTGAGGCAAGGCCAAGGTGAAAAGGTAAGAAGATACGGGATAAACACCCAAGGATGCTCCCTTTGGGGTTTGGGAGCGGTCAGCGACTCGGAAGACAAAGGAAGTGGCAGAGGGTCCGAAATGGAATTTCCACACTCTCTATTATTTGTTTTGAACCATAAAGCTATCAGGTGGGACCCAGAAAATCCCCAAGCACAATCCTTTCCCCTAAATACACACAGTGCACAGAGAGGGGTGAACAAGAAAACAGTGTCCAAGAGGGGCCATGGAACCCCCAGTCCTGGAGAAGTAGGTGGCTCTCTTTTGCTTTACTCCATTTATCCCTCTGAGCCAAGTACATACTCAGATGCCCGGAGGTGGGTTACCAGTTAAACCCTTCCCCACACCTTATCTCCCTTCTAAGAGGAATGGCCCCTAAAGAGGTTCCTCCATTTGCCAGGCAGAGGAATAGATGGGAGGATGAGAGACTGGGGAGTTTGAAAGGGACTAGATTGTCTTGCTTAAGAACACAGAGAAAAGAGATGAAAGAAATGGGAAAACCTTTCCCCCTTGGAAGGAAAACATATACGACTAAGGGGATTGTTATTGAGTTTTGTCATAGATCAAAACTACTTCCCCAGGATTCACAGAGCTTTTCAGTCTCCCCAAGGCATTTTCAGTAGAATTGACATTATTCATTAATCCTTTGTCACATTGGATCTGCTTTCTGGGAAACAATAACAAAGTTCCCCCGTCAAGGTGGATGTAGGGTCAAGAACAGAGGCTACTGACTGTGCCCAGAATAGTTACAAGAATAGTCTATTGTATTCTGCCGCCCTGGGGTTCTTATCTCTGCCTAGACAAAATGCAGAAAAATGTGCAACCTTGAAAGACAGAGGCTCATTCACTCTCCCAGGTGAAACCAAAAAACTTTGTACTGTCTTAGAAACAAATTAATTCCCAGTTGGCTAGCAGACACGGAAGGAAGACAACAGTCCATTCAAAGGTAAATTACTCCTTTGTACAAATAACCCAACTTGAATACCAAGACTAGTGTGGACCCACATACCCATTAAAATTTCTCCAAACTTTGTACAATATGCCCCTATTCTCTCAGTTGCAGAGTCTAATTATTTGTCTAAGGCAACCTGCACCTCTAATCCCAGGATCCTGTATTTTTCATTAACCATTTCAGGACAGCTCCTTTCCCAGGCAGATATGCTTCACCTAATTAATTTCACCTTTAATCAGAAAACGGAAAAGTTATACACTCAAACTTACAGTTTACAATTTTAAAGGAATCTGATTCAGAAATTCTTATTTTTATCATCTCTACGTCTTTGTTTTTTCCTGCAGAATCGACATCTCTCATCTATAGCTTTTCCTGGTGGGTAATGTGATATTGTAGAACATCTCAATTACTGATTTGAACCTTCTGGAAATTCACAAAATAAATGTACAGATTTACCTTTTCCCTCAGAGCCTGCACCCCCTAATCTTTCTATTCAGATTCGGCAGCCTCCATTTCAGAGATTCATCTGGATTCTGACCAGACTTTGCCAATATTTGCAACAAGTGTTCAGCGGTCACCACCTTCTCCCTCACTGAAATCAACTGGTCTTTTGCCTTCCTTCCTATTTGCTGTTGGAATTGAGAGGAATGGAGTAGGAGGGGGCCAGAGTACATATATGAGAGCTGAAAAAAATTCAGACATACACAAGAGTATGAAGTGAAAGCCCCACCCCTATCCCCCTGCCCTGGGATAACCATTTTAACATTTGGGCATATATCTTTTCAGACCTTTAGGTATGTATAGTTTATGCATACACACACACACACACACACACACACACACACACATACACACACACACACACGAACATATTGGACATCTGGTTATGCGAGTTGTTTTTTTCTTTTTTTACTTGCTCTATATATTCATTCATTCCTCACACATTTAATGAGCATCTATTCTGTGCCATCTAGACTGTGAGAGCACATCAGCGAACAAAACAGACAACAATTCCTGTCCTTGTGGAGAATGCAGACCAGAAAAAAAAAGTAAGCATGTGCTACTGCAGATGGTAATAAATGCTATAAAAAAGAGAGAGAGAGAGAGGGAAGGAGGATAGGGAGTTGGGTATGGTTATTTAAACAAGATCAGAAAGGGTCTCTCTAATAAGCTGACATTTGAGCAATAACCTGGGATTTGAGTCAGACAAGGAAACTGGGGTGGCTGGAGAAGAATGGGCAAGAGGGAGATACAAGAAACCACATGGGGTGGGTGGCAGGAAGTTATCAAATAAGGCCTGTAGACCACAGTAGGAACCTTGACCTTCATTCTGAATGAGATGGGGGCCCAAGTGTAGGTTCTAAGCAAAGGAATACTCCTTTTTTGTCATTGGCCCTTCCTACCCATTTCCTTCCCCTACCACCCACATCCCACCTTAAAAATTAAGAAGAGTACTCACATGTCATCACTACACCATCCACCAGCCCTCCTATGACTGTCAGCCACAGCCCCAGGCCTCTCCCCTCATTTTGTAAAGATCATTAGCTCTTGGCTCAAGATTACTCTTTTGGTGACTCAGAGGGTCTCAATCTGGCTGCACATTTGAACCACCTAAGTAGCTTTAAAATAATAAAAATAAAGAATACCTGTAATAGGGCTTCCGCAGTGGCTCAGTGGTTAAGAATCTGCCTGCCAATGCACGGCCCACGGGTTCGAGCCCTGGTCCAGGAAGATCCCACATGCCACGGAGCAACTAAGCCCGTGCGCCACAAGTACTGAGCCTGCACTCTAGAGCCCACGAGCTGCAACTACTGAGCCCACGCCCACGAGCCGCAACTACTGAGCCCACGTGCCACAACTACTGAAGCCCGCGCACCTAGAGCCCGTGCTCTGCAACAAGAGAAGCCACCACACTGAGAAGTCCGCACACTGCAACGAAGAGTAGCCCCCACTCACCTCAATTAGATAAAGCCCACGCGCAGCAACAAAGACCCAACACAGCCAAAAAATAAATTAATTAAATAAATAAATTTTTTAAAAAAACAAAAACCTCTAATAGGATCTAACCCACAGAGATACTGCTTAATTTGGTCCAGGGGGACCAAGGCATCAATTTTTTTTAATTCCCTAGACGATTATAATATGCAGCAAAGGTTGAGAACAACATCATAACTGATCCTTCTAATACCCTGACCATCCAGCTCCTAACCTCCTTCTTCTATCCCATTATTCTTAGCTGTTCATTGCCATGATCATGCCATAGACTTTGACACTACCAATAAAAACCCCTCCATAATCTCAGTTTTAAACCTTCCACTCTCTAGCCAACACTTCCCATCTTTTTAGCCTATACTTCCGAGTACTCCAATTCTAATAACCCCCTAAGACCTAGAGTTCACCATCCTACCACATTTACAAGGTCTCTCAACCTCCATATGGCCTCACTTCCCTCCTCACCCAGTTTAGATTCTATGGTCAGTCATTACCATTACCCTTTGCATATACCCTTAACTCCCTGTCCCATTTTCACTCCTTCTGTCCCTCCATAGAAATTATCAAAACTGATTAAGCCAGTCTCCCCTGATTATCCACCAATTTCCAAAGGGTGGGAATTCTTCATCCTTACCTTCATGGCTTCTTCAATCAGTTGTAGAGAATTCAAAAAATTGTAAGATGACTTCCTTTGCTCTATATTGATAATATTTTTACTCAGACCTCCAGGTCACAGATTTTCTCTATTCAATGCCATATGGCCATTCAGCTAAATCTCCAGTGAGGCTTTACTTGCTGATTCAAGAAATTATCCTAATAGAGACCTAGATTTAATGACTTTCAGAAGAATCTCTAATTTTCTATATGGTCTAATTGATATGGGCTTATGCCATCACTGAAAAACAAGGGAATTTTTAAAGCATTGTTAAAAACATCAGGTTGTTTGTGTCCATCTCCCAGTCCCATTGTGACTCCAAACATGTAGAATAAGCTGAATCCTTAGGGTTATTGTTTCCTAACCTTATCAGAGACACGGAGCAATTTCAGATGCATAATTTAATCCTAATACACAGTTGTATACCCTTGCCCCTCTCCCACCCATTATAATTACCTGCAAAATGCCAACAAAACACTGATCTGAGACCTTTAGTCACAATTGGGATTCCTCACCCACATCTAGGGTTCCTTCCACCTATAGATATAGGAATGAAGCCCATGTGAACTTTATTTCAGCATCTCTGATATCTACCAAACTTACGAAAACTGAACAGGAAGAGTAAGAACATATAAAGTCTTATAACTTATCAAGAAACTGAAAAACCTTCCCACAAAGAAGACTCCATACCCAGGATGGCTTCACAAGTGAAAATTTCCAATCATTTAAGGAAACAATGAGAGAGATCATCTCCCAGCTCTTTTACAAGGCAGCAAAACCTGAATCCATCATGTCACAAAAACATAGAAGAAAGGAAAATTATAGGTGATAATAGATGCACAAATCAAATTAAGTCCAGTGATGTATAAAAGGGTTATACATCTCAATTTTGTGTTCCTGGATTAATTCCTGTATTTATTCTGGAAATATAAAAATATTCTTTTAATATTAGAATATCAAAGTAATTGACCACATTTTCAGAAAATATAAAGGAAAATTATATGATCAACTCAGTAAATGTAGAACAATGTACTTGATAAAATGTAATGCTTATTTGTGAGTTTTTTCTTAAATTGTGACAAGCTAGTAATAAAAAGGCATTTCCTTAATCTGATAAAGCATATCTACCAGAACAAAAAACAAACCACAGCAAACATCATACTTAATGATAAAATATTGAAGGCATTCCTCCTGAGATCAGGAACAAGATAAGGATGCCCACTCACACCATTATATTCAACATTGTATTGGAGAGCCAAGACACTGTAATAAATATTAAAATACACAGTCATTATTTGTGGATGTGGTGGCGTACATTGAAATCCCAAAGGAATCTACAGGTAAACTACTGTGAATTGAGCAAGGTCACTGTATACAAGAACAACATTCAAAGCTTAATTGAATTTCTATATGTTAGCAATAGAAACAATAAGAAAATGAAATTGTTAACCATTGCAAATTAAAGACTTAAAATGCCTAAAAATAAATCTAACCAAAAAATGTGTATGACCCCTAAGAGAAAACTACAAAATATGACTTAGATACATTAAAGAAAACCTAAATACACTATGCTCATGGATACACTACGCTCACGTTCAATATATTCAGTATTGGAAGGATATCAGTTTTCCCCAAATTGATCTATTGAGTCAATGTAATTCCAATCCAAATCCCAGCAGAATTTTGTGGAAAGAAACAAGCACATTTTAAATTTTATATAGACTTCATTAAAAATGAAGAACATCCATTCTTCAAAAGACATCATTAAGAAAGTGATAAAGTCAGAAGACCTAAATTGACATTTCTCCAAAGAAGACATACAGATGGCCAACAGGCACATGAGAAGACACTCAACATTGCTAATTATTATTAGAGAAATGCAAATCAAAACTACATTAAGGTATCACCTCACACCAGTCAGAATGGCCATCATCAGAAAGTCTACAAATAATAAATGCTGGAGAGGGTGTGGAGAAAAGGGAACCCTCCGGCACTGTTGGTGGGAATGTAAATTGGTGCAGCCACTATGGAGTTCAGTATGGAGATTCCTTTAAAAAAACTAAAAATAGAGCTAGCTACCATATGATCCAGCAATCCCACTCCTGGACATATATCCAGACAAAACTATAATTCGAAAAAATGCATGCACCCCAATGTTCAGAGTAGCACTATTTACAATAGCCAAGACATGGAAGCAACCTAAGGGTCCATCAACAGATGAATGGATAAAGAAGATGTGATATATATAACGGAATATTACTCAGCCATAAAAAAGAATGAAATAATGCCATCTGCAGCAACATGGATGGACCTAGAGATTATCATACTAAGTGAAGTTAGACAGAGAAAAACAAATATTATATGATATCACTCATATGTAGAATCTAAAAAAAAATGACACAAATGAACTTATTTACACAACAGAAATAGACTCACAGACATAGAAAACAAACTTGTGGTTACCAATGGGGAAAGGGTGCAGGGGGAGGAGGAGGGATAAATTAGGAATTTGGGATTAACAGACAACACACTACTATATATAAAATAGATAAACAGCAAGGACCTACGGTATAGCACAGGGAATTATATTCAATATCTTGTAATAATCTGTAATGGAAAGAATAGATAGATAATAAATATGCATAACTGAATCACTTTGCTGAAACTAACATAATATTGTAAATCAACTATATTTTTTTTAAAAAAAAGCTCCAATAAATATTCTGGGCATAAAAGCCCACGTGAGCTTCTCTGTTTGGCAACACCCTTGTCACGCATCAATGTCCAGAGAGTAATGTGTCCTGAGGACTACGGGTGCTTTGTATTTGGAGCCCTCTCAGACTCTGCCCTCTGCATCCCTTCCCTTGGCCAATTTTAATCTGTATCCTTTCACTGTAATACACCATAACCCTGAGTATAAGTTTTCAGTGTGTTCTGTGAGTTCTTTAAAGAATGATCTAATCTGAGGGTAGGTTTGGGAACCCCTCGAATTTGTAGTTGGTACAGAAGTGAGGGTGGTTCGTACGGACTCTTCTCTCTAACTCTGTAGCTGGACCCTACGCCCTTGAGGTTGGTGTCAGAACTCTTGGACAGTCTTGTGTGAAAACTGTATCTTCTTCCTGTGTAGTTGACTAAACTCTTGCAGTTGTCCTAACTTCCTCAGAGAAAGAAGCATGGACACAGAAAGAGGTGAGGAATTGGGGTGAATAATTAATCTACTTTGAGCCTTTGCTTTTATACTTGAAAGCGATTATACACGGCCAAGATATCATATAGGGGTAGGAAGAAAATTCTATCAGAGTAGGTTGAAGGTCATGATTAGAAGAAAAATAAAACCATTCTGTTTTTCAGCCTGTTCAGGTTATTCAGTAAAACTTCAGAGGGCCCTTGTATGCCCCTGTGCAGTATAATGCAACAATGAATGAGATGTCTGAGAAAGATGGGGATGACATCTGATAGTAGGTCAGAGAGTCAGGATCCACAGGACACACGAGACTCCAGCCCTGCAGATGGGATTTGTTGGCTTTCTCCAGAGTGTATCCCATGCCTTCTCTCTTTTTTTTTTGGAGGTGCCTTGCGGCTTGCGGGGTCTTAGTTCCCCAACCAGGGATCGAACCTGGGCCCATAGCAGTGAAAGCATGGAGTCCTAACCACTGGACCACCAGGGTATTCCCCCCCCCCATGCCTTCTCCACACCCTCCACAAAGCTCTCTATTCCAGGGCTCCATTCCAGCTTCAGGAGTCCAGAGACTGGATTTCCTTCACACAAACAAGCTATCTGCCAAAAAACTCTGTTTTGCATAATAATTTCCCAGTGGAGCAGGAGACTAAGGGTCTCCAATTGCTTAGCAGAGGGGCCAACCCCTTATGTCTTCACCTTGGAGCAGCATGCCCACGTAACCCATTCTTATTGGCTCCTCCATGTCCTCAGACTCTGCCTCAGGAAACCCAAATGTAGAGAAAGAAGCAGGCTTCTCAGACTCAGAACAAAGAATTCAGTAGAATACGAAGCTAAGATTCTGAGCACCAGGCTAGAGGTGGATGGAAAAATTGAGAGCCAACAGAGAGAGACCTGCCAGCCATGGCAAAACTGTCCCCCAGACAAACTTGGGGCAGAGAGCCCAGGGTTCACTTCTGATCTCTCTCTCTCTCTCAACTCCGTGCCGTTTTCTTCATGTGCCTCATGTGCAAAGCTGCCTCATCCCCCACCTTACATAAAATTACTGATGAGACACAACCTGCTATGACTTATAGGATGGAATTAAAGTGGACCTGCTCTGTGGGAAGTTACCCGATGCAACAGCAGCCTCCTAGGGCACAACCAGGGAGGTTACAGAGCAGAAATGCTCATGGACCAAATTAAGATGCTCAAATCAAATGGCTTATTAAATCAGTAACAGAAATACAGGGAGAATCAAGAGGAAAGAGACAAATTTAGGAAATGATTCAAGCAGGGTGAAAGAACTACACTACCTGAATCCTGTGTTACACAGTGCGTGTGTGTGTGTGTGTGTGTGTGTCGCCATCTCTCACCCTGTCTCTCTCTCTCTCTCTCTCTCTCTCTGCCACATCAGTTTTCCTGCTGACATATGGTCATGAGAACATTGAGTTGAGGGTAAACAAAGGGTGTCAGAGGACAGAAGGTGCCTGGAGCCAACAGGTGTCCCATCAGAAAAACACAGAGGCAAGTAAGCCTCGCCCGTAGTTCTAGCTCCCCAGTGACTTGCTAAGCAACGGTGCCTTTTATCTCCATGTCCTGGGCAGAAAACAAGTGGGACCAAAAATGGGCATCACCCAACGGTGCCAATTTAAAAGCTCATGCATATTGAGTGTTTTGTGAAACTGCCTCATTGCTTCATAAATATGTATTGCTTCTTGGTCCCTTCATGCCTTCCTATAAATATTCATCACACACATTCTCTACTTCCTTTCTTGCAAGCTCTTTGGTTCTATCCTTACTTTCTCTTACTTCCTGTGGTAAAATTATTCTTAAATAATACAAACATGCATTGCAGGTCCCTCTGTCAGAAGGATGTTCAACCTGAGCCTCAAGATGGAGAAATTCAAGAGCTGTCGTATCTCAGGGCCACTCGGGCATGACTCAGATACCTAGGGCTAAATAGAAAGAAACAGGAACTGAAGCCACAGAAATTCACAGGGAGAAACAGGTGGGATATCTCAGGTGACAGGAGACAGATTCAGAAGCAGCAGAAAAAAAGGCTGGCCACACAGGAAACGCCCAGGCCTGCGATAATGACAGGGCTAAGTTGGGACAAGCAGCCAGTATCACTGGAGCACTCCAGGAGGTGACAGTCACAAAGAAGGAAGTGTGAACGAGGTGTCCCGAAGCTGTGAGATGTGGTACTGAGCCAGAGGTGGAAGAAAAATGCAGAGAAATGCAGGCAGAGAGAACACAGGACAACAAGTGGCATTGCGGGGGCCAGGGTGCAGACACCCATTTGGGATTCAGCAACAGGCTGCAGGTTCTATAACAAATAGAATCCCAGTCCTGCGAACACAATTCTGGAGGGAAAGGAGTAGGGATTCTGTTTTCAGAATCTGCTGCCAGGTCATATACTAAGCTAGCCTTAAAAATGCATTCCAATATACATTAGGTGCGGACAAATACTGTTTGATTCCACTTATACAAGGTACCTAGAATAGTCAAACTCATAGAGTCAGAAAGTACATTGGTGGATGCCAGGGGCCAGGGGGTGGGGATGGGAATGGGGAGGGGGAATGGTGAGTTAGTGGTTAATGGGGACAGAGTCTCAGTTTAGGAAGGTGAAAAATTCAGGAGATGGATGATGGTGAGAGTTGCACAAAAATGTGACCGTACTTAGTTCCACTGAACTGTATAGTTAAACGTGGTTAAAATAGTATGGTTTATATTATGTGACTTTTACCAGAATAAAAAAAATTTTTAATAAAAATTAAAAAATAAAGCAGAGTCCTCTCCATAACTTGGCCTATGGTCCATTGAATGGCAGGTGGGTGACATCCTCCAGGTACCAGGGCCACCTGAAATTGCAGAATAACTTCGTGGGTTAGAGGCCTGAGGAAAGAGGGAAATAAGTATTCATTGAGTGTTGACTCTGTGCTAAGCTGTCGTGAGCCTTTTATCTAACAGAGCTCATTTAAATGTCACAGATTTCTATGAGGGAAATCATGCTGCTCTCCCCACTTGTGGATGGGGAAACTGAGGCACTGAGAAGCTGAGTGATTCTTGAGCCAATAGGAAAGGATGATTCCAAACGCGAAAGGTCAGAGGCAGTGAGTAAAGGATGAGAGGGTGGGTCTTGTCACTGATGATTCCATCCTGAAGGTCTTTCTAACCCTCCCTGGATTGTATGCTGAGGCCTCTGGACCTTTGACAGATTGATTGTTGCTATGGTTAAGAGCAGGGGCTGGCAAACTTTTTCTGTAAAGGTCCAGATAGTAAATATTTTAGGCTTTGTGGGCTGTGTGATGTCTGTTGCCAACTCTGCAACTCTGTCATTGTAACAGGAAAGCAGCCATAGACAATATGTAAATGAATGGGTTTAGCTGTGTTGGCTGTGTTCCAATAAAACTTTATTTACGAAAAAGAAAGAATCTGCTGCTAAGTAGCTGTACAGGAACGTTATCAAGGACAGTGGGGCTGTGGCACAGAGTATGATGTTGAATTTGCTTATGCCTCTCCTGAAAAACATTTTGGATTATTTCTCTAAACTAGACCAGTAATGTCAAGTCATTCCAAGATGACTGAACTCCTAGAGGCTGGGAGCTGTGGAGGAAGCAAAGATCAAATACTGGAAGAGCCTGGCTTTGGTCCTGACTATGCCACTTACCAGCTATGACCTTGGGCTAGTCATATCACTTCCCTGAGCCTCTGTTTTTTCCTTCCATAGTATGTGGACAATAATGTTTGCTTTTCAGACCTCTGAGGATTTGTACGGAGACAAAATGAAGTGACATACATGCAAGCTATTGCTAAATTATACCAATGGTAGTTATTAATATTACCAGTGATTTGCTGTGGGATCAGAAAAAAAATTAGTGAGCCTTATTGGGTCTCAGATTTGTCTTATGAGAAAGAGGAAAAGATCACTAACAACCTCTCTGTTGTTTATGAGAGAAAAAAATAATTGCCTCAAACCCCTAGGAAGATGGTGTTGTATGAGTGCTCTCTGATGAATTTCTGGGCAGTGCTCTCTCTCTGGAGTCTCACACTCATTAAACTTAAGGCAGATGCCATCAGGGAAGAGATTTGGTAAATGAAGAGGGCCAACCCTGTGCCAGGAGCCCCAGAGGTTCCCAGACCTCATGCACCAAAAGGATCTCCATCTCCAGGTATCATTCTCTGTGTGTCCTCGACTACCAATCATTGGTTTCCTGTTCAGCCCCTGGGACAATCTAAAATGAGGCAATTCTCGTAAATTGATACAGCCACTATGGAGAACATATGGAGGTTCCTCAAAAAACCAAAAATAGAACTACCATATGATCCAGCAATCCCACTACTGGGCATATATCCAGAGAAAACCATAATTCAAAAAGAGTCATGTACCACAATGTTCACTGCAGCTCTATTTACAATAGCCAGGACATGGAAGCAACCTAAGTGTCCATCGACAGATGAATGGATAAAGAAGATGTGGCACATATATACAATGGAATATTACTCAGCCAGAAAAAGAAACGAAATTGAATTATTTGTAGTGAGGTGGATGGACCTAGAGACTGTCATATAGAGTGAAGTAAGTCAGAAAGAGAAAAACAAATACCGTATGCTAACACATATATATGGAATCTAAAAAAAAAAATAATGTTCTGAAGAACCTAGGGGCAGGACAGGAATAAAGACGCAGATGTACAGAATGGACTTGAGAACATGGGGAGGGGGAAGGATAAGCTGGGACGAAGTGAGAGAGTGGCATGGACATATATACACTACCAAATGTAAAATAGATGGCTAGTGGGAAGCAGCCGCATAGCACAGGGAGATCAGCTCGGTGCTTTGTGACCACATAGAGGGGTGGGATAGGGAGGGCGGGAGGGAGATGCAAGAGGGAGGAGATATGGGGTTGTATGTATATGTATAGCTGATTCACTCTGTTATACGGCAGAAACTAACACACCATTATAAAGCAATTATACTCCAATAAAGATGTTAAAAAAAAATAAAATAAAATAAAGCAATTCTCACAAGCCCGGGTGGAAAGACCAGGTAAGAGCTCATCCAGAAGGTTTCAGAGGAAGGAGAGATCCAAAGGTCCACCAGGACTGTCTGAGAACACCCACCCCTGGAGGTGGTTGGATACAGCCAACAGCACAGGGAGGGAAAGTCACTCCCGGGGGTCTCTGGAAGCTGGATTCAGGGAGAGATTGTCCCTGCTTCTCCACAGGTCAGTGTGCTCACAGATGACCCCCACCTCTTCTCCTGTGCTTCCCTTCTCCCCACTTACCCTCAAGCCCCCATTTAGAATTAATAACAAGCACTGAATGCAGGTGTTCCTTGATTAACAATAAGGTTAGTCCCAATGAACCCAGCGTAAACTGAATATATCATTAGTTGAAAATGCATTTAATACACCCATCCTACTGAGCATCATAGCTTAGCCCCGCCTTCCTTAAATGTGCTCAGAACACTTACATTAGCCTACATTTGGGCAAAATTATCTAACACAAAGTCTATTTTATAATAAAGTTTTGAATAGCTCATGTAATGTATTGAACACTGTACTGAAAGTGAAAAACTGAATGGTTGTCTGGGTACAGAATGGCTGTAAGTGTATCGGTTGTTTTGTGATTGCTGCCACTGCCCAGAATGAGGAGGAAGTATCTTACAGCACATTACTAGCCTGGGAAAAGATCAAAATTCAAAACTCAAAGTATGGTTTCTGCTGAATGTGTATTGTTCTTGCACCATCATAAAGTTCAAAAATCTTAAGTCAAATCATCATAAGTCAGGGACCGTCAGTATCTACTCTCTGCCAAACACGCTGACAAGAGCTTCAAATGCATCATCTTATTTAATCCTCACAGCAACCCTAAGGGTAGGTACTGTTATCTCCACTTTGCAGAAGACAAAACTGAATGAGGTTAAATCACTTGCCCAGGGTCACAAAATGAGTAAGGGCTGGCCCTGGGATTCAAATCCAGATCTGGCCAATCCCAAGGCCCATGTTCTTAACTGCTAGGCAATAATGCTTCCCAGAAACAAGCCACCAGCCCCAGGCTCCAGCAGTGGACTGAAGAAACCCTTCTGAAAGGCAATGAAAGGTTCACCTATTTGGTAGTGCATTTGCAATAGTTGGGGGTGGGTGCAGGAAGAATGGTGTAGAATCTCTCTGTCCCCCAGCTCTTCTAGGCCACTTAGATGTCCGCCATTACTCTGTGGAGCTGGATTCTTGATGCCAGACATTCAAAGTCTTCCTGTCCTCCTGGGCTCTAGGCCTCTGCACCCATATGTTGTCCTCTGACATCCCATCAGTGAAGCAACCCCTAGGCTTGGTTTTTAAGTTCAATACTTCTCTTCCACTCACTTATATAAAAATGTATTTTTAAAAAAAAAAAGCTAGTTCAATCAACTGCTAATTGCTGTTCTTTGGACACATATACAAACCAGGAAAATCCCATAAGGAAGACAGTGAATTTTCCTCCTGTGCAAGGTAGGAGACCCTCCCATGGCCAGGGTTCTCTCTGACATCTTTTCATCCAGGCTAGAAGGAGAATGTCTAGTTCTCAGGGGCTTTCCCCTTCAGCAAATCCTCTACCTTCGTGACACTCCCCTCATCAGCCCTCCCAAGTCACTTTCAGATGTTCCCACCAAATGTGTGGTCACTTTCTGAATGAGCCTCAACACAGAATCTTACAAATGGGGACCAGGACCCTCCTCACCTGCGTTGTTCCCCACCAGCATCCAACTCACGCAAGAGCTAAATCCATTCAGGTTGCTGGTCAGAGTGTCTGAAACCCTAACCAGAATAGGAATCAACTGTGAATCTTGTTAAAATGCAGCTCTGATTCAGTAGGAGGGCTGGGAGGAGCCAGATTCTGCATTTCTAAGGAGCACCCTGTGATGCTACAGGTGTGTCATCTCTCTTTGGTAACCAGGTGCTAAAGATCAGTGACCACAGCTTGTGGACATCTGTGCCATCTGGCCAGGAGGGAAAAAAAAAGAAGCAAGAGAAAACCAGGCAGGGTCCCTTTGAGAACCACAAATTTTCTTCTCCCCCCAAAAGGAAACGTAGGAAAGTCCAGCAAGGCTACGAGTTCTCTGCATGAAAACCAAGTCAGAGGCTGCACAGTAATATTTTTATTGGAGGTTTCCTGGCTCTAGATTCCAAATTGTTTTAACCCAAAGTTGCTTTAAGATAGGCGCTGTTGGTAACTGTAAAAGAGAAGCAGTAACTTAAATATCCCTCATTAGGAGACTTCTTAAAAGAGACATTCATAAAATATCTTTTGGGGGGAAAAATGGGCAGCATTTAATCACTGACATTGAAAGATCTCCAAAATAGGTTGTTTAAAAAGAAAAACAAGATGCAAAACAATGTTTATAGTTTGCTACCATTTGTGTCTTTTAAAAGAGAAAGGAGAGTATATATGTACACGTATTGCTCATGTAAGCAATGACTAACAACAGAAAAATACACAGGAAACTGGTAGCTTCTGAGGAAGAGAGGTGAGTGACTCGGGAATCAGAAGGGGCAGGATGGGAGGACTTATTTGCACTGTAGTCCCTTCTGAATTTTGTACCATAGAAACACATTTCCATTCAAAAACAAAAACAAAAACTAAAATTGAAAAACAATCCCCTTGTTCTTATTTCTGTACCTCCATCCACCCAAAAATTCAATGAAATTGATTCACTCAACATTTTCATGTACCCTCTTGGTGAGTCCCCAGCTGAGTTAGTTCTCAGAACAAGGATCAGAGTAGCATTGCCTTGTGTCATTGCTGGGGAGACCGCGAAAGGTGCGTGCTCAGAGTCTGGATGCTCTGGGGGTCCTGATTTCCCTTGTGGAAACCAAGAGACCTGCCACTGAGGTCAAGGACTGACAGTCTGGACTTCCCTGGTAGTGCAGTGGTTAAGAATCCACCTGCCAATGCAGGCAACATAGGTTCGAGCCCTGGTCCGGGAGGATCCCACATGCCGCAGAGCAATAAGCCCGTGCACCACAACTACTGAAGCCCGCGTGCCTGGAGCCCGTGCTCCGCAACGAGAAAGCCCGTGCAGCACAACAACGAAGACGCAATGCAGCCAAAAATAAATTAAAAAAAGAAAAAGAAAAAAAAGAACTGACAGTCTGAGTCCTCTGCAGGTGGCAGAAATTCTGCACACCTGGATCACCCTCGGAGGCTGGGTGAATGGTGAGAGTCTAGGATCCTCCTATAATTGGATGGCTGAGCTAGAATCTGTGACCGGAAACTTCAGGTGGGAGAACAATTACTTCCTTTAAAAAGTCTTCTTGTAAGGACCTCATACTATACTTAGGACATGTTCTGTTCTCCCGAGTTATTTCTGGTTTAGACATCTGATTTAGGCTGGCTGAACTATTGGGTGTCACTGTTCTTCTCTGGTTACCCTATATTATCTCTTGATTCTCATTAAGTAATTTCCCTAGCTTGTGTTATTTACTTTCTTTCCTGAGGCTATGATTCCCTACCCAATGAAGAGGGGATTATACCAGTTGCTCTCCCTATGGTCATCCAGCTTCAAGTATCAGTTCATCCATTTGGGACCTCAGGCAGGTTACTCACCTCTCAGATGAGGTCAGGATGGAGGGGAGCACCTAGCCTGGAGAATAGCACAGAGCAGAGGCTCAACAAATATTTGTTTCCTCCATCATAATATTTCTTCCTCCCTCCACCATCACCCAGGATTATTATAAGCACCTCATTCTTTTCAAAGCACCTCTGTTTTTACCATCTCTGAATCCCAAAAGCCCAGCCAAGACTTGTCCTTTGCACTTCAAAGATGAGTACATAGGACCCAGCTTTCTCCAAGTGACTTGCCAGTGTCACATCACCAAGTGTGGAACTGGAACCATAGCCCCATCGAGTAGCTCCCGGGAGAATTCCCGGAACGCCACTCCTCAGAGAATTAGGTTCTCAGTCCTGTGGCTCCTTCTTGTTTCTCCCCGTCAGTGCATTCAAATCCACAAGTATTTCGGCTCCCATAATGTGCTGTGTTACAGGCAACATTTTTTAATGTCCAGATCTTTTGTACATGGAAAGGATTATCTAAAACCGTTTATTAATTGATTATATCTTAATCTGTAAATTTATTTTTTGTGGATTTGGGATCTTTACTGGTTGATAAGTCTAAAAAGTTGACCACCAACTGGAGTCACAGTCTCCAAACATTGTGTGACTAAAATAAGCTGATACCTGAAACTCCTTGGTGGATTAACATCATAATAATAATAAACTTGAATGAGCATCTACATTGTCCTATGGTGAGAAATTGGCCTCACGGAATTGGGACCCTGAGATTCTCACTTTTTTTCCACTCTTTTTTTTTCAAGTATTTTTCTATTGAGTTGTAAATTTGGAACTTAGTTTTTCTTAGGCCATTAAATGCAATTTCTAAATATAATAAATTTAATTATATATCTAGTAATGTTCGTTAAAATGTAAAACAATCGGGGCTTCCCTGATGGCGCAGTGGTTAAGAATTCTCCTGCCAATGCAGGGGACACGGGTTCGAGCCCTGGTCCGGGAAAATCCCACATGCTGCGGAGCAACTAAGCCCATGCGCCACAACTACTGAGTCTGTGCTCTAGAGCCCGCGAGCCACAACTACTGAGCCCACGCACCACAACTACCAAAGCCCATGTGCCTAGAGCCCGTGCTCCGCAACAAGAGAAGCCACCACAATGAGAAGCAACCGCACCACAACAAATAGCCCCGCTCGCCGCAACTAGAGAAAACCTGTGCTCAGCAACAAAGACCCAACACTGCCAAAGGTAAATAAATTAATTAATTTTTTAAAAAATTTAAAACAATCACACTTGATCTTTGGTTAATGCTTCCTTTGCCTAAAAATCTAACAGATTAAATTCCCCCAAATAACTTAAGTGCTGTTTTACAATCAAATTCTCTTAAATAATTCAAAGTAAAGTCACAAAAAAAAAACCCTATAGGAGCAAATTCTCCTAAACATTTAAACACTGTTTATAAAACATGATTAATTAAATGCTGTTAAACTTCTTAAACTATAATCACAAATTTAATGTACCTGATTTCCAAGCCTTTCAAGTGCCTTCATAAACATTTAAACAACTCCTGAAAATTACTAAATCAAAATGTTTATTTTTGATAAATCAAATGTTCTGCATTTTAGCAGAGCCTAATCAAACATAGATTTAGTTAATTCAGTTTAGCTAATCATTCTCCATATTTCAAGTCTAATTAAGTAGATGATCTGAATTGTTTCAAGCACCTTAAATAGTATGCAGATGCAATATGTATATATTCAAATATGTATTCAAGTTCATATTAAATAGTATAATTGTTACATAAACTTGTCATCTTATAAGTAGATCCTACACACAATTATCAATGCAGGGTGCAAAGCATACACCCATCTGAAAAGATTCACCCTGAGGCTCCCACAGCAACTGGAGTTACAAATGATCGTCCAAGATTCAAGATGAGGGTTGTGGAGTCAGTGATTTGGGCTAAGACTTCAAGACTGGAAGAGGGGAGCATGGGTCTTCCTCCCTCGAGTGTTCAGCGCATCTTTCATGTTAACCAGCTCCTGTAGTCAGGTTCTGCTGCTATAACAAGGTACCGCAGGCCCCAGCTTCCAGTGGTATTGAGTTTCACAACCCAGTGCATCATCTTTCAATTCTACTCTTACCTAATTCTTTTTTTTTTTCAACATTTTAGTTTAAAAGAATTTAGACTTACAGAGGAGATATAAACATATTACAGAGAGTTCCTGTCTACCCTTCATCCATCTTTCTCTACATGACCACAGTACAACTATTGAAAATAAGAAATTAAAATTGGCGCACTACTGTTAACTAAACTATAGGTTTTATTTAGATTTCATCAGTTTTTCCACTAATGTCCCTTTTTGTTGTTGTTCCAGTCTCTAAATCCAGGATACCACATTGTATTGAGTTGTTAAATTTTCTTAGTCTCCTCCAATCTGTGACAGTTTCTCTGTCATTCTTGTCATTTTTGCTGTTGACAGTTTTGAGTCATACTGGTCAAGTATTTTGTGGAATGTTTCCCGATTTGGGTTTGTCTGATGTTTTCTCATGATTAGGTTGAAGCTATGGATTTCTTACCCAATTCTTATCATAAACATTCTCCAATGTTTGCCACCTGATTTGGGCAAGTGGAATTCCAAACTCACCCATCTGGGTAGTAACTATCCTCTTTGCAGCCTGATTTGCCTTGATAAGACTCTGTATGTTCTTTTTTTTTTTTTTGGCCATGCCACGCGGCATGCGGGATCTTAGTTCCCTAATGAGGGATCGAACCCAAGCCCCCGGCAGTGGAAGTGCAGAGTCTTAACCACTGGGCTGCCAGGGAAGTCTATTGAGGGCCAACTATGTGCCAGTCACTGGAGATACAGCAATGAACAGAATTGACAAAAATGCCTGGCTTCACGGTTCGTGCATTCTAATGTCAGGATAGTGATCATAAACTAATCAGTCATGCGTATATAGCATGTTAGAAGAGAATCAGTCCTACGAGGAAAAAAAGATCAAACCGAGAAGAGGAATAGTGAGTGCTGGAGTAGGAGAGAGTTTCCTTTAAATAGGGTGCTTAGGGAGGGCTGCACAAGCAGGTGACATTTGAGCCACAGCTTAAAGGAGTAGAGAGAAGGAGCCATGTGGCAGCTAACTGAAGCAAAGCGAGGGTACGGGCCAGTTAGCACAGAGGTCCTGAATCATGCCTGGCATGTCCTAAGAGGAGTAAGGGGAGACGTGTAGCTAGAGCAGGGTTAGGGAGAGTGGGAAGAGGAGGAGAAAAGGACAGAGAGGTAAAGAGAGTGTCAGAGTAGTGGCCACCCTAGCAGAGTGGGCTTTGAGGGCCATCGTGAGGGTTCTGACTTTCAGGTGTTAACAGAATCACCCTGGCTGCTCCTCATAAGAAAGAAACAAGACACCAGCTAAGACCAGTTGCAATAACCCAAGCAAGATAGGATGGTGCCTCTCAAAAAAGGGTGAGAAGTCAGTATGCATTTTGAAGGTGGAGCCAAAATGATTTGCTGAGGGATTCGATGAGGGGTGGGGGGGGGGGGTAAAAGGTCAAAAATGGCTAGAAGGTTTTGGCCAAAACAACTGAAAGGATTGAGTTGACATTACCTGAGTGGGAAGACTTTCTTATCTAATTGAATTAATTTATATTCATTCATTGACATGAGGCACTGTGATAGATATCAGGGCACAAATTACTGAGATATTAAGTAACTCTCTTCCTACTAGGAGTAAAAAAATGCAATAGGAAAGATGGATGGGTATTTTTTAAAATTTTTATTGGAGTATAGTTGATTTACAATGTTGTGTTAGTTTCTGATGTACAGCAAAGTGAATCAGTTATACATATGTATATATATATATATATATATATATATATATATATATATATATCCATTCTTTTTTAGATTCTTTTCCCATATAGGTCATTGCAGAGTATTGAGTGGAGTTCCCTGTGCTATACAGTAGGTTCTTATTAGTTATCTATTTTATGTATAGTAGTGTGTATATGTCAATCCCAATCTTGCAATTTATCCCTCCCTTTCCCTTTTCCCCCCGTAACCATAAGTTTGTTTTCTACATCTGTGACTCTATTTCTGTTTTGTAAGTAAGTTCATTTGTATCATTTTCTTTTAGAGTCCACATATAAGCGATATCATATGGTATTTGTCCTTCTCTGACTTACTTCACTTGGTATGATAATCTCTAGGTCCATCCACGTTGCTACAAAAGGCATTATTTCATTCTTTTTTATGGCTGAGTAATATTGGATGGGCTTTATGTTAAAATATGGTGCTATTAATTCAACTAAAGGAGTATCTGTGAAATTCAGGGGAGAGAGGAAGGGAACAGACCTCTAAGCTGGATTTGGAGAGACCCAAGGACATTCCAAGAAGAAAATGTTGAATTTATGAAGACATAGACATTTGCAATAACATCGTATGTTTGTAGAAGTAAGTTTTTCAGAATTGCTAGAGGGTAAACTGAGAGCAGGGTAGCATGGAGGTGTTTCAAAGAGAACATCTGGCAGGTTAAAGAACTTAGACATTATCCTAAGAGAGACAGGGAACACTTAGCACACAAGCATGATTTTGACATCATGGGATTGCTGTGGGATTTGGAGAGCAATCTGCCACTCAGAGATAGATGTGACTTTTCATTTGTAGTAGATGTTAAAGGCTACCTCTTTGATGAGAGTGTATTGTTTCTCCATTCTTGTTTCTCCTCCTCTTCTTCATTGTCATGTGAGAAACACACCAGTTCAATGGCCTGGGGTCAGAATCACACCACAGTGAAGGGATTCATCCTGCTGGGCCTCACAAACAGGGCAGACCAAAAACCACTCAACTCCTCTTTGCCGTCTTCCTGCTGATCTACTCTGTGACTCTGGTGGGCAACCTGGGCCCAATAGATGTGATCCACACCGGCGCCACCCTCCACACCCCCATGTACTTCCTCCTGAGTGTGCTTTCCTTCCTTGACATCTGCAGCGCCTCCGTGTTCACTCCCAGGCTGCTGATCAACTTCCTCACCACTGACCAGCCCATCTCCTTCGTGGGCTGTGTGGTCCAGATGGCCCTCATGATCCTCCATGGCACAGGGGAGTGTCTGCTTCTGGCCATGATGGCCTATGACCAATTCGTGGCCATCTGCCACCCTCTCGTCTACCACACCATCATGTCCAAGCGTATGTGTGTCCGGCTGGTGGTGGTCACCTATGCTGCTGGGGTGTTCATTTCAGCTGTTCAGACAGGGAATGCCTTCATCTTGCCCTACTGTGGTCCCAATATCATTGATCACTACTTCTGTGACATCCCCCCCATGCTCCAAGTGGCCTGCTCAGAGACAACCATGGCCAATGTCATCTTGCTCGTCTTTTCTGCCTTGGTCACTGTCCCCACAATCTCAGTCATCTTGGTCTCGTATGCCTACATCCTGATCACAATCTGTAGGATGAAGTCCTTGGAGGCCCAGCACAAGGCCTTCTCCACCTGTGCCTCCCACCTCACTGCCCTCTCCCTTTTCTATGGGTCTGTGTTCCTTGTATATGTCCAACCCAACCCTGAAACTGCCTCAGCCTGTAACAGGATCCTCTCTGGGTTCTATACCATTGTGATCCCCATTCTGAACCCACTGGTCTACAGTCTAAAGAATAAAGATGGCAAGGTCTCTGCACAAGTTAGGGTTCTTAACCTAAGCAGAAAAGTAATTTGTTAGAAAAGTATCTGGTAGCCCATAAGATAGAAGAGAAGCCTAGAGAACCCAGCCAGGGCAAGAACCAAGAGAGGCAAGGCACAGCTAAGAGACTGCCACAAGAGTAGTCTGTGCAGGATAGCACCATAGGAAGCATCACCTTTGGGCATCCTCCATGGCTGCAGCTAGCACTGCTGCCCCAAGCTTTCAACACAGCTCAGCGGCTGGACACAGCCACCTGCACTAGCCACCACACCTCCCTCTATAGCATCCAACTGTGTATCATCTCTAACTGATCCTTGACCTTCCCATCATTCCCTGAAGCTCAAGTCCTAAGCAGGAGCATTCACCTGTCTGTCAACGTAGCTATTCTACATCTCTTGATATATTAACTACATCCAGCATGGATATCTTACATCCACTGAGCTCCTACATCCACATTTCTGTTGTACAAAGCCCTGAGAGGTGGAAATAGGACCTCCTTTCACTTCAGAAGTGGGAGCTAGATTCTATATTCTTCCTGTCTTGAGAGTTCCCAAATATAGAAAGGATCATTGAATGCCAAACAGTGAAAATGACATATTTCAACAGGAGAAACCTTCCTTACAAGTCTCTACAGGGAATGTTGCCCTTCTGAATACATGATATTGGAGAAATAATCCATGTGGTGTTTGAGTATAGGAAGGAGATAGTAGTCACTCGACTTTGTGGGAGAGAATGGAGGCTCCAATTAGCCCGGTCCCAAAATGTGCTCTAAAGCAGTAATGAGCTATTATTTCTATGTAAATGGCCAATTAAACAAAATTAAAGGCTGAAAGACCATACAACTTTCTTCAATCAAAATCAAATTACCTTTATGTTTTTAGACAAAACCCTACTTGTATTGTAACAGAAATCAGTCTTACTAATTTAAGAGTGGGGAAAAGGAGGTGGAATTTATTGTGAAACCCAGATGTCAACTGAGGTTCAGTATCTTTTGGGGATTCAAATAAAGTTGGCTTGAACGCTGTTCCATGTGTGGTAGTGTCCCCACATCCCTGACAACCTGGGAATCCTAGGTAACAGGAGATGGGCTGTAAATGTGTTTTATGCTTTGCCTGGTTACCTCTAACTCTGAGTTCCTTAATCCACTGAATTACTTCAGTTTATGAATCAGCCAGGGAGGGAGAAAAAGCATGGGATTAAGAATGTGGATGATATAAATGAGGAAGAGGGAAAAACAAAACCTGACCAACTTAGATCCTGATGGGGAAGAAAAAAGTGGAGTATAGGCAGGTTGGGTTAAGGGCAATACAGCTGGGCTTGAGGCCTGTGAAGAAGACAAAGAAGCAATTGCATCTCTGTCAGATAAATCATTCACCTGGAACTTCACAGATGTCAAAGTGAAACTTTTTCCTAGAAAACTAATTAATCCATGGGTGAACCTGTTGATCAATGCTTAGTGATGATATTGGAATCACCTCCTGGCTTTATGTACAGATTTGAGGTCATTTTTCTTAACATACTGTACTAGGCTTCTCCAGACAAGCAGAACCAACAGGATATATATGGATAGATAGATATAAGAGGAGATTTATTATAGGAATTGGCTCATGCAGTTATGGAGGCTGAGATCCACAATCTGCCATCTGCAAGCTGGAGAACTAGGAAAGACAGTGCTGTAATTCAGTCTGAACAAAAGCCTAAAAGCCAGGGGGCTATTGATGTAAGTTGTGGTGAGATTCTGAAGGCCCAGGAACCAAGAACAGCAATATCTGAGAGCAGGAGAAGATGGAGGTCCCAGTTCAAATACAAACAGCAAAGTCACCCCTCCTTGGCCTTCTTGTTTTATTCAGGCCCTCAACCGACTGGGTGATGCCCATCCACATTGGTGAGGGTCATCTTCTTTATTCAGTCTACCAATTCAAATGCTAATCTCTTCTGGAAAGCCCTCACAGACACACGGAGAAATGTTTTACAACTATCTGTGCATCCTTTTGTCCAGCCAAGCTGACACATAAAATTAACCATCACACATACTAAGGCTAGGGCGGGCTCCAGCTGGTCCCCTACCACCTCCGCAACACTCCATCTCAGACTCAGGAAGTTAGGAACTGCAGTCTTTTCATGAAAATAAGCCATTTGCTTAATGAGAAAGTTTTCTTTAAATAATAATTTCCCTTAGGGTCAAGGAGACGCAGAGGACCAGGAAACAGAGAAGGGGAGGTGCCAACCCCTCCTTCACTGCCCTGGTAAACTCAGACTCTGCTTCTTAACTTCACCAATTCCTGAGCACATGTTGCCAACAGCCCTAGGCAACCTAGTCACAGACTAAGAAGTGAACAGTTTCCCCAGAAATTGATAGGTGAGTAGCCTAAGAGGAATGGAGGGAAGACAAGGCAGAGGTGTGAGCGCAGGAGCAGCTGGTGACATGGCAACGTTTCCCCAGAGAGACAAGACATCCAATTCCTTCAGCCCCCAACATACTGCCCTCTCCAGATGGAGACCAGCCCTCTCCTCCCCTCTCCCTTCACCCAAAACCATCTGGCATAGAACCCAATAGGAGTCACTGGAATGTTGGTTGGAAATTAAGTCAAAGTTACCTCTCTCAAGAGCATTTGAATTAAATTTTTATTCACACATCTTTAGAGCACCCAGAGCCCAGCCAGTACCTGAAGATCTAGAACTTTCCATGGGGTGGAAGTGAAGCCAAAGATAGGGGCATATCAAGCCACAAGTGCTAAAAGGAAAACCAGTCTGTGGTCCCAGAGAGGCAGCCAAAGCACTGGGCTACAATGGGTCACGGTCCAAGCAAGCAGTCAGTGTTGAATGAGTGTTTACTGTTACCAATGACTGGCTCCATCACCTGAGAAAAATTGGTCAGCCTTGCTGGGCCTCAGGTCTGTCCTATGTAGAGTAGAGATGATCCCTAAAATCTCCTGTTTACAGATGGAAAGGGGGATAAATCACTTTGAATCTCCTGGATGTTCACCTTGTTCTCAAGGGTCTCAAACTCATTTAAACTAACCTTAAAAGTCTTTGGGGGAGGGACATTGTAATGAAGTGGGGAGTCAGCCCTGGCACTGGGATCTTCAGTGGAAAACTCAAGCTCTCCAGCAGCTGATAACTTCACTCACCAAGTGTGATGTCTCTCCAGACGTCACTTCCAGGGACAGCTTGGGGCAGGATGGAAGGAGCCAAAATTAGGTAACACAGGGGCCTTCCCTTGGAGAAAGAATCCAAGGCAGTCTAAGGGCATCTCCAACTGGAGCTGGTCAGAGGCAACTAGTATTACAAGGAGAGGGAGATGGGCAGATATCCTTCAGAAGATTCATGGATCCCGCTAGGGTGTGGCCACCCTGCTTCTCCACAGGATCCTGAATGCTGTCCACACCCCCCACCAGTGTGATAGACCCCGTTTCATCCTTACCCTCTCCGGGACCTCAGAGAAACTGGCCAGTCCCAAGAAGCTGAGTTAGATGGGAAGCAAGCCTGGCTCATAGGCAGTGTGTGGGTAAGCTCTGTAAAGATGAATTTGCCCCATGGAGGGGTACCAGTCAATCTCAGACCCCATTCTTCTACTCTAAGATGCTCATAAAGTATGATGTTTGATAATTTGAGAGACTGAAGTTTCAAGGCCAGCCCTCCAGAGTCATTATCACCCAGAAAACTCTATGTCCAATAAACACTGTATCTGAAGCAGGACCTCAGGGTCTGAACAGTGCGGCTTCCCTTGGGTGTTACTATTGCACCCAACAGACAGTTTGCTGTTCTACTCACATGCGCTTTGAAGCTCAAAACTGCAATTCTTCATAAAAATGACCCAATCACTCAATTTACAAAGTTGCCAGTAAACAAGTGATGTGAGCAAAACTGACAGGCTCTCAAACTGTGCCCAGAAGACCAAAGCAAGAAGGAAGACCAGAGACAGACTTGAGAACTTACGGGCAGGATGGGATGTTTAAAATTTCTTAGCGGTTCCTATCTGACATCGTTGCCTTCATGCCTCTCCCCCTTCTGACTTCCACAGTCACAAGAGTTGGGCTCAGACATTCAGCCCAAATGTGGGTCGCTGCCCTGGCAGCCCCAGCACTGAGTCTCCACATTGGAGCTCCTGGAGGAAGCCAGAGTTTTCACTCAGTGTGATCGTCACAACCCGTGGTTAAAGCCAACTCACTTGCCATACTCACCCCTCATTTCCTCTTCCCCAGGCCCAGCTGTCACTGAGAAGTCACATGCTCCTAAATACAACCCAGGCCTATTGGGTAATTAATCTACCTCCTTAGCCACCCAATCACTCTCCCAAATTTCCTTCTTTCTCTTTCCCTATGAACCAGAAATCCTGAGACAGAAGATTGTAGATTCATGAGAGCATAAGGTGAAACAGAAGTTACATGAGTCATGGAATCAGACAGGACTGGTGTCTGAATCTGGTTTTGCCATGTACAATCTAGCTTAACTTGTAAACAAGAAAGTTGTGTAAAGATCAAATACTTATATGGCAAAAGGCTTAGCATATAGCATGGTTTATAGTAGACAATCACTTGATACCAGCTTCCCCACTTCTTCTAGGATTATTCATTCTGGGCATTAAAAGGGCATTGGCTGCTGGTATCAGTGATGTGGTCATGCAAAATGGCATCTTCAGGCTTCCCTGGTGGCGCAGTGGTTGAGAATCTGCCTGCCAATGCAGGGGACACGGGTTTGAGCCCTGGTCTGGGAAGATCCCACATGCCGCGGAACAACTAGGCCCATGAGCCACAACTACTGAGCCTGTGTGTCTGGAGCCTGTGCTCCTCAACAAGAGAGGCCAATAGTGAAAGGCCCGCGCACCGTGATGAAGAGTGGCCCCCACTTGCCGCAACTAGAGAAAGCCCTCGCACAGAAACGAAGACCCAACACAGCCATAAATAAATAAATAAAAATTTAAAAAAAAAATGGCATCTTCATTTTGCTCTTCTGTGGTTCCAGCACCATTAATCAGTTCTTCTGCGACCTCTGCCTCTCTGCCTAACCTCCCACTCACCTGTGCTGACGTTGCCAAGGCTGAGGCCATCCTCTTCCGTTGTTCTGCTTACCCTCTCCATTGTCGCTGTCTTCCTAGTCATGGTCAGAAGGATGTATCCCCTGAAAGCCCAAAGCAAAGCTCCCTCCATCCGTGACTTTCATCTTACTGTCATCTCCCTCTTCAGTGACACCATCGTGTTCATATATGCTCAGCCAAGCTCTCGAAGTCTCAAGACAATGGGCTAAACCCTGCGGTCCTGTAGCAGGACAGAGCCAAGACAAGGAATCAGATCTTGCAGAGCAGAGTAACTCTAAACCAAGGATGAGTCAAAGGCCAAATACCAGGAGAAGAAGGATAAGATTTCAAAACCCAGGTCAAGATAAGAAAGGCAGCATCATGAGTGAAATCAGGGTCAGACACAAAGTTAGACCAACAGGTGGTACCCTTGGGGGCAAGACAAATATCAGATTCCTTGTCCTTAAGGCCATTGGAAGTCAAACCTAACTTGTGAGGAGCCAGACTCAGAAAGGGGTATTTCAGATCCCTCCAGACTCCTGCTTATGTAGAAAATTTGTTTGGAGTTAAGCTTCTTTTAAACACCCATCCTCTCCTATTCTGGCACCTGACCTTGACCTCTCCTCCACATCTCTATTGCCCCTGATAAGAGACAGTGGCCAAAGACAGCACTTCAGAGGCTGCGGTGAAGCGTACTCTGTTCCAGCACCTGTTTCCTCACCAGCCTCTTTTTTTTTTTTTTTTTTTTTTTTTTTTTTTTTAGGATTTTCTTATTTTTATTTATTTATTTATTTTTGGCTGTGTTGGGTCTTCGGTTCGTGCGAGGGCTTTCTCCAGTTGCGGCAAGCGGGGGCCACTCTTCATCGCGGTGCGGGGACCGCTCTTCATCGCGGTGCGCGGGCCTTTCTCTATCGCGGCCCCTCCCGTCGCGGGGCACAGGCTCCAGACGCGCAGGCTCAGCAATTGTGGCTCACGGGCCCAGCTGCTCCGTGGCATGTGGGATCTTCCCAGACCAGGGCTCGAAACCGTGTCCCCTGCATTAGCAGGCAGATTCTCAACCACTGCGCCACCAGGGAAGCCCCAGCCTCTTTTTTTCATGAGCTCTCCACTCCCAGGACAGCATACAGACACATGCACATTTGTCACTGGGACAGTGCTGAATTATTCCCACAGAGTTACATTCCTACAAACTCTGCTCACCGTTGTTATCTGGCTGTGTATCTCGCTTCCCCAACTAAACTGCAGGCTCTCTGAAGCAGGAACCAAAGCTCATATTTCATTTCATCCCCCACTGAGCCTAGCACAGTGCTGGGTAGTTAATCAGGGCATATTAATTAAGGCATATGTATTTATATATATTTCACCTCTTCCTCTTTGGATTTTCGGCTTTTAGACAGCAGGAGATAAAAAGAATACCAGTTGTTGTTATTCTATAAGGCTCGGGACTTTATGAACCAGTCTGCTCCCTGAAGGAGGCATTTGCCCAATAATGATCATTAATAGCTAATATTTATTGAACATATATTATGTGCCAAGAATTCTGGGAGGCACCACATACACACTATTTCATTTAGCCCTCATAACAATTCTATGAGTAGGTTATGCCTATTTCACATATGAGAAAACTGAGAGTCCAAGAAATCTAGGGTCAAATATAGTTCAATGGCAGATCCAGGTCCAGCTGATTCCAAAGCCTATGCTCTACTCTAATGTCTAAAACCCCTTGGGTTTTTGCAGAAAATTATACAAGTTTACTTTTCTACTGCTTCCAAAATATCCAGAGAACTTCTCCCTATTTCCCACCAAGGCCCAGCTTTTCTATTAATCCCATAGAGTCTTGACTCCTACCAGGAGTTTTCAGTTCCTACAGAGCACCTGAAGAGCCACTTGGAAGAGGAAAAAAGAAATGGGATAGAAGGGGCAGGAAAAATTAGGAAATGAAAGGGCCCTTGGTGCCACTGCTCTGGCCCCACTCCTTTTGCCACGAATGGAAGCCCCAATTTCCTAAGCCAGTTACCTCTCCGTCATCCCCTTCCTGAGTTCCATCTTAATGCTAGTGTAGAGTTTCTTTGTGAGTCACAACAAATAATGAAGCCACTTTTTCTTCCAAGGCAAGTCCAGGCTGGTTTCAAGAGTAGACAAGCAGTGATTCATCGATTGAATCATAAATGGGGCGCTTGGAGAAGGAGTGACGTTGCTTAAAGTAGCATCTCTCCCCCAAATCAGTGAAGGGTCTATTGAACCAGGACCTCAATTTTTCCTTGTGCAAAAGGAAGTATTTAGAAAATATGATCTAAGGAATGTCACTTCCGGTCCTGGTATTCACACGAAATCTGAACCCACTTGGCAGTACCAATGAACCTATGTATTGATAAAACATATATTGATGGGGTAACCTGCCTTACAGGTAATGTAACTCTGTTTTTCTTCTCAATTATCAGGTGGCCAAAACAGGAAGCAAAATGTCTCCCCCAAAAACAGGAAGCAAAATGCTCCCAAGTCACCCTGAGTAAAGAATGGATTGTCGGGCTTCCCTGGTGGCGCAGTGGTTGAGAATCTGCCTGCCAATGCAGGGGACACGGGTTCGAGCCCTTGTCTGGGAAGATCACATATGCCGCGGAGCAACTAGGCCCGTGAGCCACAACTACTGAGCCTGCGCGTCTGGAGCCTGTGCTCCGCAACGGGAGAGGCCACGATAATGAGAGGCCCGTGCACTGCGATGAAGAGTGGCCCCCACTTGCCGCAACTAGAGGAAGCCCTCGCACAGAAACGAAGACCCAACACAGCCATAAATAATAAATAAATTAATTAAAAAAAAAAAAAGAATGGATTGTCAATTGATAACTCTAAAATACCACCAGAAAACCTGTTCCTCGACCAAAGCTAAGTTTATTAGACTTACTATAATAAGAGAGAATACAGAATCTTAGTAGTTCTCAATAGGAGGAAATAAATGGAAAATATTTATAGATTTTGGGGGTCTGGATTCAAGTGGTTTAAGGTAGATCACCCACATCAAGGAGCAGATCAGGACTGGACAAAGTCTGTGATATTATAGTTTAGGATTGACAGATACAAGGGGGAAGGGCCTGAAAGCAAATCTTGGTAAGTAAACTACTGTTTGTTGAGAAAATTATTTACCCAAGTGAGTGATCTATTGTCTTAATAAGAGAGAGGTTTGCCTAGAGAAGCAAACTATTTGTTCAGATAAATTGGCCTGCAGGAATTTCATGAAGCAAACAGTGAAGTTATTTATTGGTTTACAATCATATCTTCCTAGGCCTGAATTTCTGGGAACAATTAGCTAAGTCATGTTGCCAAATAGGAAGTCTCAGCTCTCAGTCCCAATAGTTAAACTATGTGGATACAGATGATCTCCAAGCTCAAGCTCAATTTATTTTTTTTTAAACTACCGTGAGACGCTATTCTGTTCCCATGGAAACTGAACTTCACCTCACTTCCTCCCACCAGTGACATTAAGCCTGGGCTATAATGCTGTGTGTTTCTCCCATCTCACCCCACAAAGTGAGCAGAGATAGTTAATAGAGAAATAGTTTCAGCTGAAGAAGTGCTTATATCACTTGTCAATCAGGCTTGAAAGAATGGGGTTGTATAGAACCTGCTACTAACAACTAGAACCTTCTCATGTTAAAAAAATGAATTGTCATAAATGAGTCATGGGGACGTAATGCACAGCATGGTGACTACAGTTAATGATACTGTCTTGCATATTTGAAAGTTGCTAAGAGAGTAGATCTTAAACATTCTCACCACAAGAAAAATAATTGTAACTACGTATGGCGACAGATGTTAACTAGACTTATTGTGATCATTTCTCAGTATATGCAAATACCAAATCATTATGTTGTACACCTAAAACTAATAGAATGTTGTATGTCAATTATATCTCATAAAAAATGTTTTTAACTAAAAGTCAAAACAGTTTTAAAAAATTGCCTTAGGTCAATTAGCTAGATGCTGGCTCAGCAAGTGTGAAGAAAGGGCTTCTCAGAGGAAACAAGAAGGAGCCTGGCCCGAGAAGCATGGACCATCTGAATTAGGAGAGGTGAGATAGAACTGGGGTCACAGCCAAGAGAAGAAGTTTGCCCTGGAAGAAGATATCAGGCAGCTGAGGCTGCTGTATTAACAGACAATACCCAAATCTCATTGGCTCACAGCAGCAGAAAGTGTATTTCGCACTCGTGTTCACGTCTATCATGAGTCAGTAGTGAGTCTTCTTTTCATTCCAAGATTCAGGCTCATGTAAGAGAAGCCCCTATATCCTGGACATGGCTGGTGTCATGGCAGAGGGAAGAGAGGGGATATGGGAGACCACGTGTTGGCTCCTGAGGCATCTATGCTCAGAGGGCACAAATCACTTCCATGCACACTCACGGGGCTACACCTAGTGATGTGACCAAGCTTAATTTAAGTAAGGCAAGAGAATGGATAAGAATTCTTATCCGAGAGCTCCAGGGAGGAGCTCTGACTCTTAGGCATCATAATAAAATCTAGCACAATGAAGGAGACATTGCATTCATGAGTAGAGGACTGGCGGCATGAAGGGGGCATTTGCGGGGTAGATGCATCAGACACCTTGTGTGGGTTGGGATGCAGCGCAAAGGTCAGAGGACTCAGCACTGTTTCACTTCTACTGGCGAGATTCAGCAGGTCTCTCCCAAGTGAATAAACCCCCTCTTACCTGCAGGAAACATGGGCAATCCAGTCTCTCATCTGCTGTGACTCCCTCCCAGATCTGTAGTCTAGGGACTGAATTTCTTTTACCCAAACAAGTCATTTGCTGAACAAGGCCTCTTGCTTTATGAGGTGATTTCCCCTGGGATTGTGGAAACCCAAGGTGCCAGAGTCCCCAAGGAGTGAGCCAGCGTCTTCCTTCCTGGCCTGGGAAAAGCAGGCTTTCTATACCCTGTTCTCACTGGACTTGGCCCCCCAGGGCCCATATCTGAGGGTGTCCGTCAAAGTTATTTATAACAGTGAAAAGTTGGAAATACCTTATGGTCAACCCAGGGGGACAAGTAAATGATGCCACACATACACAATAAAAAACATGCAGTGATTAAATACAATTATATAGACTATTACTTATTGATTGATACAGGGAAATGCCCATGGCATGAGTGAGAAAGTAAATGACAGAATATCTTGTGTAGTATAACTCTGTTTGATTCTGTTTATGGGAAATCATGGTCATGATTGCATTGAGAAATTTATAACATGAACACTCACTAATGTCCATTTTCTGTGGTGGCAGTATTTTAGATGATGTTCTGCTCTCTTCTTGGTTCTTTTCTGTGTTGTTTAAATTTTTTACAACTAGCATGTGTTATTTTTACAAAGACAATAGAGCTATTTTGTAGGTGGGAAGAATTATGTTTTCTTTTTTTAGGTGGAGAGATGTATTTTCAATATTGTTAAGTGAATAAGGCAAATATGATATAATCCCATTATTGTATATTTATAGCAAATATACATGCTTGTTTCCCAGGGACATTCTGAGGATCAAAGGAAATAACAATTGGGGAAGCCACATCTAGACCATTAAAGAGGGCACATATGTTGATGTCATTATCACTTTCAGTCATTTCTTGTGAGACCTGGGGATTATGTGGACTTGTGTCCCTGTGCACATCTCGGCCTTTTGAGTCTCAGTAACCTGAAGACAGGCCCACCAGGGATGGACACTGTAAATGAAGGGCATCTGTCCTGGCATTTGATGGAGAATCCCTGCTCCTCAGGGGTTCCCAGACAACCCTTCTCAAGACCTCTCCAGCATACCTTGGAGACAACCTGCAGTTCTAGGACTGCTCTTGGGAGGACCAGTCACAAATTCCCACTGGCACATTTCTTAACTCTAGCGGTCATGATGAAAAAAACTAGATGAAACTTAAGACGGGAGTCTTCCCAGCTTTGTTACAACTGGTTGAGAAGTTCTCTTGAGAAAGCTGGTCAGAGGCAATTAATGAAAAGGGGAGAGGAACACCCCAAGAGGTCTGCAAAAACAAGGCTCATGGATGGATGGTCTCTGCTCAACCACAGGTAAGTGGGCTGAGAGGTGGAATCCTAATACCAGTAGGGGCTTAGATTCCTTTATCCTCCCTTCCTCATGAACCATGCTCACACCATTCAAATCTGATCAGCCCCTGCACCGAGGTGACTGGGAAAAAATTGGAGCTCAGAAGCAGTGCACAGTAAGGTTGAAATTAATTTCCTTAGGGTTGTACCCAGGGACCTCTTGGCTTTTTTTTTTTTTAATTTATTTATTTATGGCTGTGTTGGGTCTTCGTTTCTGTGCGAGGGCTTTCTCTAGTTGCGGCAAGTGGGGACCACTCTTCATCGCGGTGCGCGGGCCTCTCATTATCGCGGCCTCTCTTGCTGCGGAGCACAGGCTCCAGACGCGCAGGCTCAGTAATTGTGGCTCACGGGCCCAGTTGCTCCGCGACATGTGGGATCTTCCCAGACCAGGGCTCGAACCCGTGTCCCCTGCATTGGCAGGCAGATTCTCAACCACTGCGCCACCAGGGAAGCCCTTTTTTTTTTTTTTAATATTTGGCTGCATCATGTCTTAGTTGCTGCACGCAGGATCTATGTTGAGGCATGCAGGGATCTTCCCTTGCGGCGGGCAGGCTTCTCTCTAGTTGTGGCGAAAGGGTTCCAGAGCGCGTGGGCTCTGTAGTTTGCAGCGCGCGGGCTCTCTAGTTGAGGCACGCAAGCTCAGTAGGTGTGGCGCGCCGGCTTAGTTGCCCTGCGGCATGTGGGATCTTAGTTCCCTGACCAGGGATGGAACCTGCGTCCCCTGCATTGGCAGGCAGATTCTCAACCACTGCGCCACCAGGGAAGCCCTTTTTTTTTTTTTTTAATATTTGGCTGCATCATGTCTTAGTTGCTGCACGCAGGATCTATGTTGAGGCATGCAGGGATCTTCCCTTGCGGCGGGCAGGCTTCTCTCTAGTTGTGGCGAAAGGGTTCCAGAGCGCGTGGGCTCTGTAGTTTGCAGCGCGCGGGCTCTCTAGTTGAGGCACGCAAGCTCAGTAGGTGTGGCGCGCCGGCTTAGTTGCCCTGCGGCATGTGGGATCTTAGTTCCCTGACCAGGGATGGAACCTGCGTCCCCTGCATTGTAAGGCAGATTCTTTACCACTGGACCGCCAGGGAAGTCCCAGGGGCCTCTTGGCTTTTACTGCTCACATTCTATCCTCTGTTAGCTTCAACTACCAGCTTTACTTTGTACACCAGAGACCTTGGAGTTCTCCCTGACACTACTCTCCTCCTCACACTGGCATCTTCAGCCCATCACCAAATCCTGACATATTTACAGCCAAACATCACTCGAATCCATTTACCTCTGTCTGTCTCCACTACCCTCCACCCCTCTAGTTTAAGCTATGAATCCCCCCTGGATGATTTCAACATCTTCCCAACAAATCTCCCCCATCTATTGGCCCTCCTCCAATCATTTCCCCACAACTGAATTTAGAGTGATCTTATCAAAAAGCAAATATGGCCATATCATCTCCCTAGTTAAAATTTTTCTATGGCATCCCAGAAAAAAAAAAAAATCCTTAACATAGTCTCGGATACTAGATAATAACAGTGTAGGCTCTAAACCTGACCACCTGAATTCAAACCCCAGTTCTGCCACTTATAGCTGAGCCTTTGGGCAAGTCCCTTAACTTCTTTGTGCCTTGGTTTCCTCATATGTAAAATAGAGATTTCAGTAGTACATCTCATAAGGTTGTTGAGAGGATTAAGTGAAATTAATGGTGTTTAGAACAGTGCTTGATACACAGAAAGCACTCAGTAAATGTTACAAAGCACTGCCTGCCTGCTGGCCTCAGCTTGCACACTCTCCCTCTTTGCCCTCTATGAACACTGGTCCTTTATTCAGCTCTTATTCCTCTCTAGGCTCACTCAGACCTCAGAGCCTTTGCATAGGCTGTCCCCACTCTTCTCTCCTATGAAAAACTCTTCCTGGGGTAAATCATCCTCGGTCTTCTGGTCAAAGTTTTAGGCTTAGAGCATTAAGTACCTCCATGTTGGAGTTATTGCTCCAGTTGCAATTTTCAATAATTTGTGTGATTATTTCTAAAGTCCACAAGAGTGGGCACTATGTCTGTTCACTCCTTACCATTGGCTCCTTACTTCCCACTCTGTGCGTAGCACACAGTAGATGCACAACAAACATATTCTGAATGACTGAATATGTCCGTCAACTCTCAAGCCTCCGTCTCCTACACAGAACTTTCTCCTAAGCCTCAAAATGGTAGAGCAACCTGTGTCCTGGACCTGTGTATTGGGCTCTCCCAAATGCTATCAAAAATGGAACTTACCACATTCCTCCTCAAACCTGTTACCTGTTAGAGTGAATGACACCATTGTTCACCCCATTACCCAAACGAGAACCCTGGATGTCATCCTTGACTGCCCTTCAGCCCACATATCCAATTAATGAGCAAGTACTGATAAACCCATCTCCCAGCTATTTCCCTAATCTTTTCACTCTCTCTTTGAGCAAGGATCTCATCTACATTGGTCACCATTGTGTCTCCAGTCCTAATAATGGGACTTGATTATTTGTGAGTCAATAAATAACACTATCCCAGCCAAGGCCACTGTGGTCAGCTGCCTAATGTAGCTCCCTGCCTCCTGTCTAACTTCCCTTGAATTCATTTTAAAACCTTAGGCTGACCATGTCACCATCCTGCTTAAACTCCTCCAGCAGCTCTCCACTTATAGGACTCTGCTCTCAAGGCCAGTCCTCCAGGAGCTGAGCAGTATTTCCTCATGGTTAACAGTGACCAGTACTGGTTAGTAAATGTTTATTGTATTTACTTATTTATTTATTTTGGCCACGCCCCATGGCACGCGGGGTCTTAATTCCCCGACCAGGGATCCAACCTGCGCCCCCTGCAGTGGATGCATGACGTTCTAACCACTGAACCACCAGGGAATTCCCAGTAAATGTTTATTTTTAAAAAGCAAGGAATAAATAGTACCTGCACTAACCCTGGGGGTCTGAAAACTCCAGTTTCTTCACCCATTCACTAAAGCTCTTTCTATCAAAAGAAATTTATTTATTGGGAATTCCCTGGTGGTCCAGTGGTTAGGACTCCTCACTTTCACTGCTGCGGGCACGGGTTCAATCCCTGGTCAGGGAACTAAGATCCCACAAGCCGTGCAGCATGGCCAAAATTTAAAAAAAAAAAAAATTGTTTATGAAATTAGTTGAGACTCCAAACTACTGATCACTGTACTTTACACACAAATATCAAGCAATTAAAGTTATAGCCAAAAGTGGCAAGTTCCTGTACCCAAGGAAAGAGCAGAGGTGTCAGAGAGAGAAGTGGAACCCATCCTTGGCTCTGTAAGGTATCCATGGGAACAGGAGCTCTTCAGAAACTCTCAGGGACTTTCTCATCTTGAGATGACCTCCACCTTCATGAGCCGCCCCTCTTCTGACCTTGATAAGCCTTCTCTTTTCTTTCATGTCAGGACATTTCATTGTCATTCATGCACTCTCATTGCCATGGCAGCCCCTCATCAACATCTTAGCAGAGGAACTGGAGGAGGCTGTCCTGCTTTCTCATCCAGGAATTTATTACTGTCAATCCAGGTCCTCCAGGGTTCAATCACACCCATTGTTTCAGCCAACTCACCCCTTAACTCTATCAGTGTGCTAGAGATGAGTGAGCCCAGGTCATGGAATTATTGAAGAGACAGGCCAAGCAAAGCACCCCTGCCAGCTTCCTTCTGGTTTTCTCTGTGCTGAGGTCTTTAAGGACCACAATAACTAACATCTCTCCTCTCTATGCTAATTCTGAACCAATTAAGAGAGACGAGGTAGAAGCAAGGCAGACAGAGAGCAAAATACCACCTGCATCACTGATGCAGCTTGGTACTGCAGAACATGACTCATCCTTGTAAATTGTCTTCTTAAAAATTAGACAGACAATGACCTAGTTTTAAGGTCTACATTACGGAGAAATAGAGCAGAGCAGAACCTGTGCTTCCAATGAGCAAAGAAGAGAGCAAAGCAGAACTACACACATTCAGTGCCTTAACCCAAACCCATTGATCACAAAATGCATCCCTCCTCCAGGAGAAGAGGGGGTCAGGTGTATTACACAATGGATATCACTCTTTAAGAAAGGAAACATCATGAGCAGAGAAGAAACATCCCCACTGGTGCTCTCCATAGGTAAAATCTGTACATACTTTTTATATTTCAAGAGGCTGAGTTGCCAATAGGTACTGATAGCACAAAGCCATATTACCAGCTTTGACCAGACACCACCTATTTCTAGCTATCCTGAGATACTCTGAAGAGGCCCTGCCTTATTCCTCCTTTGTTCTCAGCCTCATCCAGACGATATAGAATTCCAAACGTTTAACAACCAGAACGCCATGGGCACCAATCAGAACAGATGCTCCAACAATTAGAACCTACACTCAACCAATCAGAACTGATGTCCAACCAATGACGTCCAATGACAGCAGACCCTGGCCAGTATCCCATACAAGGGCTTCCCCTCAGAACAGCAGCCTTGGTTATCTGAAAACCCAAAAAGCGAGGATGCTTAGAGGCAAATTCTTGGGAACATGACAACAGCTGAGAAAACTTATATAAACATGAGGGCCCCTCTGGGGAGGTTAGGGATGTAAGCGTGTGAACACTCTGACCTGTGCTCTCTGATGAAAGAGCTCACCTCCAGTTCTGCCTTCAGAACCATGCCCTGCTCTGGACCCCAATACCACAAATCTGGCATGTCCTACTGCCTTCAGTTATTTATAGCTAAAACACAAGACTTTGGTTCTTTGGTCATGGTTTTGTCGAACTGGAGTTTTCATATTTAATGTAGCTGCCTATTCTCCCATACAAATATTTTTCCTAGTTAGTGGTAAATAATAAACGAGTTTGTTTTAATTTATTTCGTTTAATTTTCTCCCCTTGGATTATTAGCTCTGTCAATAGAGAGAGATCTGAAAGCCCAGGCTCAGGGATTTCCTTGGCGGTCCAGTGGTTAAGACTCTGCACTTCCACTGCTCCCTGGTCAAGGAAATAAGATCCCACATGCCATGTGGCATGGCCAAAAAAAAGAAAGAAAGAAAACCCGGTCTCCTGACAACTGCTCAGGAGGCCTGTATCAATAGCCAGGAGTGTCCCCAGCTGGGTGTATTAGTGTCCTAGGGCTGCTGTAACAAAGTACCACAAATTGTGTGGCTTAAAACAAGAAAAATATACTCCCTCATAGTTCTGGAGGCTACAAGTTCAAAATTAAGGTGTTGGCAGAGACGTGTTCCCTCAGAAGTATCAAGCGGTGGATCTTTCCTTGTCTCTTCTGGCTTCCAGAAGCCCCAGACATCCTTGGCTTGTGGCAGCATCACTCCAATCTCTGCTTCTGTCTTCACATGGCCACCTTGCATCTGTATCTGTGTCTTCACATGGCATTCTCCCGTATGACCTCCTGTATCTCCATTTTCTTTTCTTATAAGAACACCAGTCATATTGCATTGAGGGCTCACCCTAATCGAATATGATTCAACTTGATTACTTCTGCAAAGACCCTATTTACAAATAAGGTAACATTCACAGGTACCAGGGGTTAGGACTTCAACAAATCTTCCTGAGAGATACAATTCAACCTACAACACTGGAGGAAATCACTGCTCTACTGAGTCACCTTACATTAATGATGACATTAGGCCTGATTTCCGTGTCCCTGGCCTTGGGGACTAGTACTGTTGGAGCCTTTGCCCCCAAATAAATTACAAATTAACACTTTCATGTATTCCCTCTCTGGACCAACATACCGGCCTCCAGCACTCACTAGTGATGCAGTTCTCCATAGAACTGGAAATTTGGGGAATAGAAAATTATTATAACTGTATAATAGACATATGATTATTACTTGGACTGAGTTCTAATCCCATGTTCTTTATGTACTAGCTCTCTTACCTTGAGCAAATTGATCCTCTCACTAAATATAAATAGACATAATGCTTTTTTTATGTTCTATACATTTTTTTTTTTTTAATTGAGGATCTTGAATCAGATGCGTATGTTTGATTGATTGATTGATTGATTGATTTTGGCTGTGTTGGGTCTTCGTTTCTGTGCGAGGGCTTTCTCCAGTTGTGGCAAGTGGGGGCCACTCTTCATCGCGATGCGCGGGCCTCTCACCGTCGCGGCCTCTCTCGTTGCGGAGCACAGGCTCCAGACGCGCAGGCTCAGCAGTTGTGGCTCACGGGCCCAGCCGCTCTGCGGCATGTGGGATCTTCCCAGGCCAGGGCTCGAACCCGTGTCCCCTGCATTAGCAGGCAGATTCTCAACCACTGCGCCACCTGGGAAGCCCTCTATACATTTTTACAATTTATTTTATTGAAGTATAGTTGATTTACAATGTTGCATTAATTTCTGCTATATAGCAAAGTGATTCAGTTATACGTATATATACATTCTTTTTCATACTCTTTTCCATTATAGTTTATCACAGGATATTGAATATAGTTCCCTGTGCTATACAGTAAGGACCTTGTTGAATATTCATAGTTTGCATCTGCTAATCCCAAACTCCCAATCCATCCCTCCCCCTGCCCTGTCCCCCTTGACAGCCATAAGTCTGTTCTCTATGTCTGTGAGTCTGTTTCTGTTTCGTAGATAAGTTCATTTGTCATATTTTAGATTCCACATGTAAGTGACATCCTATATTATCTATCTGTCTCTGTCTGATTTACTTCACTTAGTGTGATAATCTCTAGGTCCAACCACGTTGCTGCAAATGGCATTATTTCGTTCTTTTTTATGGCTAACATTCCATTGGATATATGTACCACATCTTCTTTATCCATTCCTCTGTCGATGGACATTTAGGTTGTTTCCATGTCTTGGCTATTTTGAATAGCTAAATGGGCATAATATTTAAATGAGAAAGTATTATGAAGTTTCAATAGCTGTTTAGGAAATGAGTTAGCACATGACTCACAGTAGGAGATCAATTCAGGCCAGTGTCCCCTCCCCAGTTCCTCTAGCACTGCCCATTCTGGGGGAATTAAAAGAGCTTCAGACACTGACCCCAGGGTCTGCCTCTAGGGTACAAGCATGTCTTACTTGGTGTCTCTGCAGTGACAGGGGCACCACAGGGAAGAACTGCACCCATGTCACCTGGTTCCTCCTGCTGGGGCTCACAGAGCAGGCGGGGCTCAAGGGCATCCTCTTTGCACCCTTCCTGTTCATCTACTCAGTCACCTTCACAGGCAACCTGGCCATGATCATCCCGACCCACGCAGACCCATGTACTTCTTGCTGCGTATCCTCTCCTTCATAGACTCCTCCTCCTCCACGTTAAACACCCCCAGGCTGCTGGAGAGCTTCCTCACCTCAAGCCAGTCCATCTCCTTTGCAGGATGCATGGTCCAGATGGCCCTCATGCCTCTCCACGGTACTGCTGACTGTCTGCTCCTGGCCATTATGGCATATGACCGATTTGCTGCCATCTACCGTCCTCTCCTCCACCACACCGTCATGTCCCAACGTCTGTGTGTCCAACTGGTGGCAGCCACCTGTATGGCTTCTGTTGCCAATTCAGCTTTACTGACTGGGTACATCTTCAAGCTGCTCTACTGTGGTCTCAATATCATTAACCACTATGTCTCTGACGTCCCCCTTGTGCTCCAACTTGCCTGTGCAGACATTGCCAAGGCTGAGGCCATTGTCTTCTCATCTTCTGCCTTGATTATCCTCTTTACCGTCACCATTATCCTGGTCTCCTATGCCTACATCCTGGTGACTATCTGCAGGATGCGTTCCCTCAGGGCTCAGAGCAAAGCACTCTCCACCTGTGCCTCCCACCTCGCAGTCATCTGCCTCTTCTACGGCACCACCACCTTCATGTATGCCCAGCCAAGCTCTCACAGTCCCATGGAACCGAACAAGGTCGTGTCTGTCTTCTACACAGTGATCTTCTCCATGCTGAACCCTCTGATCTACAGCCTCAGGAATAAAGATGTGAAGCCTGCTCTAAAGAGGAGATGCCTTGACGTGCTGCCTTCCTAACAGAGAGTGGAACATTCTATCCTAAGCCATAACATGGTAGAGACAACATAAAACATGAATAATATTAACACTTGGATAGAAGGAATTATGTGCCAGCACTATTTCAAATACCTTTCACATATCAATCCATTTAATCTTCACAACAAGAGGTTGAAATAAATACTATTATTATCCCTTAGGAATCTGAGGCACAGAGAGGTTGAGTAACTGGCCCAAGGTCACACAACTAATAAGAAGCATAGTCAGAATTTGAATCCAGGCAGTCTGGCTTCAGAGACCATGTTCTCAACCAATACATTATATTGCCTTTTTCTGATAAGTGCATCTTACAAGCAGACAATGGGCACAGTTTTTCCTAAATTCCATATGTCATAAGGAGGGGCTAGATCATGGAATTATAAGGTGGTATGGGCAGAATATGGACTTTGGCACACCTGAGTCATGCTGCCTCTGAGTGATTCTCTCTTTAGGCAACTGTGTGATGTCAAGTCAAGGTATACAACCCCCTGATCCTCAGTTTTCCCAAGTGAAATGGGGCACTAACGCCCATTTCAACTGGTTATCATAAGGTTCCCATGAAGATAAAATGGGCTTACATGGGGTCTGGCACAAACAATTATTCAGACCACTAGATTCTTTTCTTCCCTGGGGAAACCTCTCCATGAAACCAAATTCTTGTACATCAATGTTTTTTAAGTGTGAGAACATATCAGATAAACTAAAAGGTCCTACTGTATAGCACAGGGAACTATATTCAATATCTTATAATAAATCATAATGAAAAAGAATATGGAGAGGGCAGACAGCAGAAGCAAGAAGAACTACAATCCTGTAGCCTGCAGAATGAAAACCACAATCACAGAAATATAGACAAAATGAAAAGGCAGAGGATAATGTCCCAGATGAAGGAACAAGATAAAATCCCAGAAAAACAACTAAATGAAGTGGAGCTAGGCAACCTCCATGAAAAGAATTCAGAATAATGATAGTGAAGACGATCCAGGACCTCAGAAAAAGAATGGAGGCAAAGATCGAGAAGATGCAAGAAATGTTTAACAAAGACCTAGAAGAATTAAAGAACAAACAAACAGAGATGAACACAGATCATGAAGAAATCAAAGAGGAAATCAAAAAATATCTAGAGACAAATGACAATGAAAACACGATGATCCAAAACCTATGGGATGCAGCAAAAGCAATTCTAAGAGGGAAGTTTATAGCAATACAAGCCTACCTCAAGAAATAAGAAAAATCTCAAGTAAACAATCTAACCTTACACCTAAAGGAACTAGAGAAAGAAGAACAAACAAAACCCAAAGTTAGTAGAAGGAAAGAAATCATAAAGATCAGAGCAGAAGTAAATGAAATAGAAACACAGAAAACAATAGCAAAGATCAATAAAACTAAAAGCTCGTTCCTTGAGAAGATAAACAAAATTGATAAACCTTTAGCCAGACTCATCAAGAAAAAAGAGGGAGAGGACTCAAATCAATAAAATTAGAAATGAAAAAGGAGAAGTTACAACAGACACCGCATAAATACAAAGCATCATAAGAGACCACTACAAGCAACTCTATGCCAATAAAATGGACAACCTGGAAGAAATGGACACATTCTTAGAAGGGTATATCCTTCCAAGACTGAACCAGGAAGAAATAGGAAATATGAACAGACCAATCACAAGTAATGAAATTGAAACTGTGATTAAAAATCTTCCAACAAACAAAAGTCCAGGACCAGATGGCTTCACAGGTGAGTTCTATCAAACATTTAGAGAAGAGCTAACACCCACCCTTCTCAAACTCTTCCAAAAAATTGCAGGGGAAGGAGCACTCCCAAACTCATTCTACAAGGCCACCATTACCTTGATACCAAAACCAGACAGAGATACAATAAAAAAAAAAAATTACAGACCAATATCACTGATGAATATAGATGCAAAAATCCTCAACAAAATACTAGCAAACAGAATCCAGCAACACATTAAAAGGATCATACACCATGATCAAGTGGGATTTATCCCAGGGATGCAAGGATTCTTCAATATACGCAAATCAATCAATGTGATACACCATATTAACAAATTGAAGGAGAAAAACCATATGATCATCTCAATAGATGCAAAAAAAGCTTTTGACAAAATTCAACACCCATTTATGATTAAAAACTCTCCAGAAAGTGGGCATAGAGTAAACCTACCTCAACATAATAAAGGCCATATACGACAAACCCACAGCAAACATCATTCTCAGTGGTGAAATATTGGGAGTATTTCCTCTAAGATCAGGAACAAGACAAGGATGTCCACTCTCGCCACTATTATTCAACATAGTTTTGGAAGTCCTAGTCACAGCAGTCAGAGAAGAAAAAGATATAAAAGGAATACAGATTAGAAAGGAAGAAGTAAAACTGTCACTGTTTGCAGGTGACATGATACTATACACAGAGAATCCTAAAGATGCCACCAGAAAACTACTAGAGCTAATCAATGAATTTGGTAAAGTTTCAGGATACAAAATTAATGCACAGAAATCTCTTGCATTCCTATGCACTAACAACAAAAGATCAGAAAAAGAAAGTAAGGAAACAATCCCATTCACCATTGCAACAAAAAGAATAAAATACCTAGGAATAAACCTACCTAAGGAGGTAAAAGACCTGTACTCAGAAAACTGTAAGACACTGATGAAAGAAATCAAAGATGACAAAAACAGATGGAGAGATACACCATGTTCTTGGATTGGAAGAATCAATATTGTGAAAATGACTATACTACCCAAAGCAATCTACAGATTCAGTGCAATCCCTATCAAATTACCTGTGGCATTTTTCACAGAACCAGAACAAAAAATCTTGAAATTTTTATGGAGACAAAAAGATCCCGAAGAGCCAAAGCAATCTTGAGAAAAAAAAACGGAGCTGGAGGAATCAGGCTCCCTGACTTCAGACTATACTACAAAGCTACAGTAATCAGGACAATATGATATTGGCACAAAAACAGAAATATAGATCAATGGAACAAGATAGAAAGCCCAGAGATAAACCCATGCACCTATGGTCAACTAATCTATGACAAAGGAGGCAAGGATATACAATGGAGAAAAGACAGTCTCTTCAATAAGTGGTGCTGGAAAAACTGGACAGGTACATGTAAAAGAATGAAATTAGAACACTCCCTAACACCATACACAAAAATAAACTCAAAATGGATTAAAGACCTAAATGTAAGACCAAACACTGTAAAACTCTTAGAGGAAAACATAGGAAGAACACCCTTTGACATAAATCACAGCAAGATCTTTCTTGACCCACCTCCTAGAGTAATGGAAATAAAAGCAAAAATAAACAAATGGGACCTAATGAAACTTAAAAGCTTTTGCACAGCAAAGAAAACTATAAACAAGACAAAAAGATAACCCTCAGAATGGGAGAAAATATTTGCAAATGAATCGACAGACAAAGGATTAATCTCCAAAATTTACAAGCAGCTCATGCAGCTCAATATCAAAAAAACAAACAACACAATCAAAAAATGGGCAGAAGACCTAAATAGACTTTTCTCCAAAGAAGACATACAGATGGCCACAAGGCACATGATAAGCTACTCAACATCACTAATTATTAGAGAAATGCAAATCAAAACTACAATGAGGTTATCACCTCACACCAGTTAGAATGGGCATCATCAGAAAATCTACAAACAATAAATGCTGGAGAAGGTGTAGAGAAAAGGGAGCCTTCTTGCACTGTTGGTAGGAACGTAATTTGATACAGCCACTATGGAGAACAGTATGGAGGTTCCTTAAAAAACTAAAAATAGAATTACCATATGACCCAGCAATCCCACTACTGGGCATATACCCGGAGAAAACCATAATTCAAAAAGACACATGCACCCCAATGTTCATTGCAGCACTATTTACAATAGCCAGGTCATGGTAGCAACCTAAATGTCCATCGACAGATGAATGGATAAAGAAGATGTGGTACATATATACAATGGAATATTACTCAGCCATACAAAGGAATGAAACTGGGTCATTTGTAGATATGTGGATGGACCTAGAGACTGTCATACAGAGTGAAGTTAGAAAGAGAAGAACAAATTTCGTATATTAACACATACATGTGGAATCTAGAAAAATGGTACAGATGAATCAGTTTGCAAGGCAGAAACAAAGATATAGAGAACAAACGTATGGACACCAAGGGGGGAAAGCAGGGCAGGGGGTGTGGGATGAATTGGGAGGTTGGGATTGACATATATACACTAATATGTATAAAATAGATAACTAATAAGAACCTGCAGTTTAGCACAGGGAACTCCACTTCGCTGTACAGTAGAAACTAACACAACACTGTAAAACAACTACACCCCAATTAAAAAAAAGAAAGAGGGCTTCTCTGGTGGTGCAGTGGTTAAGAATCCTCTTGCCAATGCAGGGGGCATGGGTACGAGCCCTGGTCCGGGAAGATCCCACATGCCGCGGGGCAACTAAGCCTGTGCACCACAACTACTGAGCCTGAGCTCTAAAGCCCAGGAGCCACAACTACTGAGCCCACGTGCCACAACTACTGAAGCCTGCATGCCTAGAGCCCATGCTCCACAACAAGAGAAGCCACCACAATGAGAAGCCCATGCACCGCAATGAAGAGTAGCCACCATTAGCTGTAACTAGAGAAACCCTGCATGCAGCAACAAAGACCAAATGCAGCCAAAAATAAATAAATAAATGTATTAAAAAAAAAAAAAAAAAGGCTAGAAATTGTTCAGACTGATATGGACACTCCATGAAGATCCAGGCGCCAGCATCTTTCTGTCCCAGCATCTTTCATGCATAATTTCTGTTATGGGCCGAATTATCTCCCCACCCCAAAATTGATATGTTGAAACCTTAACCCCTGGTACCTCAGAACATAACTGTATTTGGAGACAGGGCCCTTAATACAATCGGACTGATGTCTTTATAAGAAGAGGAAATTTGGACACACAAAGAGATACCTGGGATGTGCACACACAGAGAAAAGACCATGTGAGGACACAGCAAGAAGGTGGTCACCTTCAAAATAAGGAAAGAGGCCTCTGAAGAAACCAAACCTTCCAACACCTTGATCTTGGACTTCTGGCCTCCATAACTCTGGAAAAAATTAGTACCTGTTGTCTAAGTTACACAGTCTTTGGTATTTTGTCAAGCACTAATATGGCTTCTATATTCAAGGCTGCCCCTTAGCCTAATATGACAACGAAGCTCTAGCCATCACTTTACTGTTTGAAGAAGAAAGCTGGAGGAATGGGGGACATTACCAGCTGTCTATCCCCTTTTTGTAGCCTTTTCAATAACAGCCAAGCACAACCATTGGCCTCTCATTGGCCAGAACTTAGTCACACGGGAGTCATATGACTTGACTAAGCAAGGGAGGCTGGGAAATATGGTTATTAGCTGGGCACATGGCCACCTTGACAATCTTGGGATCCTGTTTTTAAAAAAGAAGGGGAGAATGAACACTGGATCGGCATCCAGTACTCTTGATGCCTATCCAGTATTCATTCCCTGACTGCCTACTGCCTAGAGCAGAGGATGGCAGAGGACTGATGGTTCACCCATGACCCCAGTGCACCCTGCCAACTGGTTGTGTGTGGGCAGCATATAGTAAGTTTAAAGTTTTTAGCCAACATAAAAAATTTTGAGAACTTCCCTGGTGGCGCAGTGATTAAGAATCCGCCTGCCAATGCAGGGGACAGGGGTTCGATCCCTGGTCCGGGAAGATCCCACATGCCACGGAGCAACTAAGCCCGTGTGCCACAACTACTGAGCCTGAGCTCTAGAGCCCGCACCCACAATTACTGAGCCCGCGCGCCTAGAGCCCGTGCTCCACCACAAGAGAAGCCACCACAATGAGAAGCCCACGCACCGCAACGAAGAGTAGCCCCCACTCGCCGCAACTAGAGAAAGCCCACGCGCAGCAACGAAGACCCAGCGCAGCCAAAAATAAATAAATAAATTAATTAATTAATTAATTTTTTAAAAAATTTCTGATACAATCACATTTTTAAATCCCTATTGCCACTTTCTCTGGGAAGAAAAATTGAATTGGAGCACTCCACCAGTCTCATTCTCAGCATAGTTATAATCATCTGGTGCTGAGTCAGAGATGCCCTTTTAAACAGGACACAGATTCTCCAGTTCTCCCCACCCCATTCTTCCCCATCACTCTTCTTGGAGTGTCTGTTGCCTTTTTATCATGCCCTGAGTTTTTTCATAATAGTAGAGAAAATGTATTATATTCACATCTCTAGCAAAAGTAAGAAAAGAAAATAAGGGCTTAGAGATGTACATGTTTCAAGACAAGTAGCCAGTGCCTAGGACAATGCCTGGTGCACGGAAGAAGCTCGGTCAATACTCCTTGAATGAAGGAAGATAATATCTATTTTTTGGATGTGAAGAATGTCCCTATAGGTGTAAGATTAACCACCCCCACCCAAAAAAAGTGTGTCCATGTAGAAGAATACATTTTTCATTCATTTAAGGTGTCTGAGTGGTCCTTGTAGGTATTTGAGTTTGCAACCCTTGGCCATGGGGAAAATTCTCACCTCTTTAGTATTATCTTACAAGCTTGTGCCATCCTCACTTTCCAGGGAGCACCTCACAGTTCCCACCAAGCACCTACCCTGCGGCCCTGACCAGTGACCTGACCTGGCCTGAATAGGTCATACATTTGCACACCTCTTCCTTTGCTCACGCCCTCCCAGCCCCTGGAATGTGCTCCCTCATCGTTTTATCAGCCTGACAGATCTTTTTGTTATCATTCCAGTCCCAGCCTAAATGCAACCTTTTCTCGGAACTTCTCTGACTCCTACGCACAGGATTTATCATTCCTTCCTCTGTCTTCTGGTTTGCCTTTGTTAAAGAAAAATGTTTAAACTACCAGAAACCAAAGATTGAGTGCTGAATGGAAAAAAAAAAGGAAGATTTACTTTCAAGCAGGAAGCCCAATCTAGCACAGCCTAGGAAAACTTCAGATCTGACGATGTGGGAGAAGAAAAGGGGTCATTTTCCAAAGCCAGAAGACTATGAACTGTCCCTTTCCCAGGTTAGGAAAGCAAAGTCCCTGGGTGTTCCTGAACGGTTGCTGACACCTGGGTTTTTATTTTTTATTTATTTGTTTGTTTGTTTGTTTGTTTTATTTTTGGCTGCATGTGAGCTTTCTCTAGTTGTGGCGAGCAGGGGCTACTCTTCATTGCGATGCGCAGACTTCTCATTGTGGTGGCTTCTCTTGTTGCAGAGGATGGGTTCTAGGTGCATGGGCTTCAGTAGTTGTGGCACGCGGGCTTCAGTAGTTGTGGCTCGCAGGCTCTAGAGCGCAGGCTCAGTAGTTGTGGCGCACGGGCTTAGTTGCTCCGCAGCATGTGGGATCTTCCCGGACCAGGGCTCGAACCCGTGTCCCCTGCATTGGCAGGCAGATTCTTAACCACTGCGCCACCAGGGAAGTCCCTACACCTGGGTTTCTAATTAGAAAAGATCTGGCGTAGTTGGAGGTGGTCTTCTGGGTACACATGTGGTGCCTGGCTTGGGCTGGGGTTGTGACGTCCAGCTGCCTCTGCGTGTACGTGAGGTGCCTGAGTCAGGCGGGAATCATCCAGTTAACAGCTTACCTCATCAGCAGCCAGGAGACCAAGTCAAGGCTCATGACTTACCTCCACACCAGCACACTCACACACAGCTCTGAAAATGTCATGTTTTTCTCCCCTATTAGAATTTTGTCTTTTTTTTTTTTTTTTGGCCACACCTTGTGTCTTGTGGGATCTTAGTTCCCCGACCAGGGATTGAACCCGGGCCCTCGGCAGTGAAAGCGCAGAGTCCTAACCACTGGACTGCCAGGGAGTTCCCTATTTTGTCTTTTTTTTTTTTTAACCTTATGTCCCAGTCACCCAGCCCCTGCCCCAGTGTTCAATACAGAGAGGATATTCAATTATTGCTTATTGCTTGACTTAAATAAGAGAATGCAGCAAAGTACCTACTTAGTGTCTGACACATAATAGATGCTCAGTAAATTATAGCTCCTGTGGGAAGGACACATGAGGCCAAATAACGGGCAGGAACCTTTCTCCCAAGAACAGGGAGGAAAGGATGCCTCAAGCTTCAGCCCATTACAACTGCTACAAATCACAAGGCTGCATCTTTCTGTAAGGAGCTAATACTCCTCACCTCCAAATCAGCAAGCTGCACATGTGAGCCATTTTCCCACAGAGAGGGCAATCTGGAAACCCCCAGCACTGCTCCTTGGGACAGGCTCTACCCAGCTGTGTGTGGGGAATGGGAGCAGAAAGCAGAATCTCATTTATACCTAGATTTTATTGGTGCCTTCATTTCGTGAAGAAGGTCATGTAGCTGAGAAATTTTAGCATCAGGATATAGCTAAAGCCAGTGGTGTCCAGAGCACAGGTTCTTTCCATAGTTCTGGGCAACCCTGTCATCACTCTGTCCCCTGACTCTCTGCTCCTTTAAAGCCTCTGTTACCACTGAGTTCCCTTTAATGCCATTTAAATCATTTTAAGTATGCAGGCTTTGTATCCACCGCTAGACTGTAAATTCCCTGAGGGCAGGGAGTGTGCCTTTCAGAGCTGGGGTTTGGAATTAGGGCTCCATGAAAGCTGGTGGGAGAGTTACAGAATGGACCTCTCCCAACACCAGCAGGGCTGCTCCCAGCGGCGGACCCTGGAGACCTGGGCTTCTGCAAGAAATCCGGAGGCAAATTCACAGTTTTTATTCTCTCTGAGGAAACCCTATCTGCTTCCATCAGCTTCCTTCTCAGCCCAACAACTCTGATAGCTATCTGCCCAACAATTCTGTAGAGTCAGATCTGACCAGGAGCTTCTTGTAAGCTCAGGGCAGCTGCAGAGGGAGTTGGAAACAGGAAAAAAAAAAAAAAAAAAAGGACCGACAAGGTAAGGGAACAAGAGTGGCAACTAATCATGTACCCTCTGCACCAATCCCTTCCCTAGCCCTCTCTCCCAGAGGGCTTATCTCCTGCAGGGAGAGGTCTCCACCTGAGACTTGGGGCATGTGAGTCACACTTGAGGAGAGCTTCTTCTCTCTCCACCAGGATGAGTTCAGGCAGGTTCAGTGCAGGGCAAGGGCCATGAGTCACCGGTGATGAAGAAAGAGCCAGGGAATGGGAGAGGGTGGGGCAGGCCCTTCTACTGTGTCAGTGTCCACAGCCACCCTTCCTGTCTTTGGCCACAGATATCAAAGGCGTTTCCTAGGCAGGTCAGGGTCTCTCGACCTTGACACTATGAACACCTGGGGCTGGATAATTCTTTGTTGTGGCCGTTGTCCTGTGTGTTGTAGAACGTTTCTCAGCATCCCTGGCCTCTACCCTAAGATGCCAGCAGCACCCCCACCTCACCCAGTGTGACAACCAAAGATGTCTCCAGATGTTTCCAAATGTCCCCAGGGGGTAGGAAGGAATGAGCCTGGTTTAGACCACTAGGCTTAGAGGGCTTCCTGCCTCTCCTTCCCTTCCTTCTACAGAAGGTTGGGCTGGGGTCTCAGTCTGCCTTATCTCCTCTCCCATAGCTGCCTCTTCCTAGCAATTCCTGAATATTATCCCCTTATCTCGTCAAAGGACTTACGGCTGCTTCTTTCAGGGTTGTGGATGAAAAGGAGTAAGTAATGATCATGGAGAAGTAATCAAGTTCCCTGAGCCTAAAGAGGGAAGGAAGAACCAGGACAGGACCCTGGAGTCCCCATCCTATGGTAACCAATAGTCCTGATGGACTGAGGCAGCGTGGTCCAACAGAAACCTAATGCAAGCCACAGATACGGGCCACATATGTAATTTAAATTTTCTAGTAGTTAGTTACATTTTTTTAATTAAAAGAAACAGGTAAAATTCATTTCAAAAATATGTTTTACTTAACCCAATATGTCAAAAATATAGTCACTTCAGCATGTAATCGATATTTTAAAATTAGTGATGAGCTGTATTCCATTCTTTTTTTCATAGTAAGTCTTAAACATCTGAAGTGTATCTTTCTCTTACGACACATCTCAGTTGGGACCAGCCACCTTTCAAGAGCTCAGTAACCACATTGGCTAGTGGCTACCATCCTGGCCATGGCAGGACCGAGTCTTCTTACAGAGGGTGAGGTTCACCCCTGCCCTTCTCCCAGCACCAGGGGGGCTTCCAGAGGCCAAGATCTTAGGAACACAGTGAGGCAATCTAATCTCCAAGTAGATATTTGTAACTTAGGGAAAAAGATACCCATTTCAAGGGGCCCCTGCCCCATCCAAAACAATGCCCTCTCCTGGACCCATAAACAAAGCAGCCTGCAGGTTGTCTGTTGGGTCCTTTTCAGAGACTTGGACCTGAAACATTCCACACCACACCCCATGTCAGAAGAAAGTTATAAATCCTCAGGGTGTATATTAGCCTAACCCCACCCTACACATAGACTTCCTCCCAGCAGTCAGGTACTTCCACCCAGGCTTTACACACCCTGCTTTTTCCCCTGGTACTCAGTGTGCTCACTGCTTGCCTAATGCAAGACTGCAGACCCATGGGGCCCTCAGACCCTGCCCTGTGTGTCATGATCAGCTCACCAACTCTTCACCCACATCTGCTTCCTGGTAGACAGAGATCATGCTCCGTTGAGCCTAGAACCTCTGTTCGATTCATAAATTCCCAAGCCTGATGGACACATTCCTAGTTAAGGTACCAGACCCAGGATTGGGGCCCCTGTTGGAGACTTATAACCTCTCATTATGGGTGGGATCCTCCCCTGTCCTTGTTCTGCCAGGATGTACATCCTGAAATCCACTCGTCCCAGCTCAAACAAAGATCTTGCAGGGGCTTGGATAGGAAAAGATGGGAAAATTCTGAGGCTAAGACCAGCTAATGGGAAGAAATTCCAAAATTTTCCAAATTTTTTTTCACTGGATATGTTCCCAGATAATCATTCAGCAGCTTTAAAGTTTGTTTGTTTGTTTAATCTTTATACTCCTAGTACATGAGACCTGGCATATAGTAGGATCTCAATTAATACATGTATGAATTTGTTGTAGGTGGCAAATACAGCCCACACTCTGGGAGGAAAGGAGGGTCTCTGAGAGGTCTCCATGTTTGAAGCTTAGGAAGGAATGAGCCCTTATCTGCACACTTTTCCAGTGTCCTGACCCTTTATCCACAGAGGATTCGGTGGACAGCTAGATTTATGACTCCTGAGGTCAGTTCCAGCATCCTACCGGTGCCAAGCCTGCGCTCCAGACTCACCTCCCTGCGTGGTCATTCAAGCCCCATCCCCAACTGTAAAGACCCTTATCCAGTCCTCTTCTCCTTGGGGCCACTGTTCAAGTTCCACTCACTTTTCTGGTTTTTAGGAGCCTCTCCACTTCTGGCTCTTGGGGATTTCCTTTCCTTAGATTTGCGCTCGATCATATCTTTCAAATTATTTTGTTAGTAGGGTTTTTTTTTTTTCTGCATTTCTATGTTTGAGATAGAAAGAGCTTCCAGTTTCCTCTGTTAAACTGCATTAGACCCAAGATGGAGTCGTGCTAAGCCCCATGTCAGCAAACAAAAACTGAATTAAATTTCTTTGCTCTGACAGAAAAGGAAGCCCTAGGTCAACCCATTACTGCTTACCTGCTCAGCCCAAGTTACCTGACCAGGATCCAAGACTTCCCTTTTCTCCATATGAGGAAAGCAACCCTGCTTTACCCAATCAGCAAATGCCCAGTTTCACTTCCTTGTTCCTGCTCACGTGGGTCTGTAAAAATCTCTCGCCTTGTACAGCTCTTCAGAGCTCCTTTCTATCGGCTAAATTGGAGGCTGTCTGACTCATGAATCGCTGAATAAAAGCCTACTAGATCACTAAACTGCCTGTGGAAAATTTTCTTTTAACACAGCTAAGTCTGCCATACTGACTGAAAATGCCAGGCTGATGTACTAATGCAAATCTGATCATCTAAATTTCGGGCTGAAAACCCTTCATTGATTCCTATTTCCTTCAGCGAAAAGTCCAAAAAGCATACACAGCAAGGCCTCTCATGATCTGACCTGGGTTGATTTCCTGGGCTGCTTCTCAGGCAACCCCATCCTCACACCCTTCATGCCAACATCCCTGACATATCTGCCGTGCCCCCCAAGTCAGCCATGGTCTCTTACACCTCCTCCCTTTACATATGCTACGTGGCCGCCTGGGGCATTCTACCCCCCTCACTCCCACTCACCCAAATGTCATTTTCCACAGCAAGCATTCCCTCGCATTGACTCTGCAAGCCTGAGTCAATCCCCCACTTTCACGTTGGCGCTCTCTTAGTCTGCCCAATCTCTTCTCACAGTGTATTATAATTATCTGTCCTCATGGAATTATTTTCATTTTCTCAGGAAACACCGGGTTAAGCCTCCAGCCACCATTTTGTTCTATAAGACTCTACCCAGAGGCAAATTTTCCAGGAGGGTGACAAACCAAGGCTTCAGGGCTCCTTACCTACCAGGACTCTTCCAAGGCCCTGGGAAGGCCATAGCTATGTGTTCACGTCATCAGGTGTTTTTTGTAAAGTTTTAGAAGGAAGGTATTTTAGCCACAATTGGTTAAAACCACTGTATCTGGGCTTCCCTGGTGGCGCAGTGGTTAAGAATCCGCCTGCCAATGCAGGAGACACGGGTTCGAGCCCTGGTCCGGGAAGATCCCACATGCCGCGGGGCAACTGGGCCCGTGCGCCACAACTACTGAGCCTGCGCTCTGGGACGCACAACTACTGAGCCCGTGTGCTACAACTACTGAGGCCCACGCACCTTGAGCCCGTGCTCTGCAACAGGAGAGGCCAACGCAATGAGAGGCTCGCGCACCGCAATGAAGAGTAGCCCCCGCTCACTGCAACTAGAGAAAACCCGCAAGCAGCAACGAAGACCCAATGCAGCCAAAAGTAAATAAACAAACAAACAAACAAAAAACACTGTATCTTTCCACCTTGATTTCCCCTCCATCCTCCTACCCTCCTGCAGCTTTAGAGTGGCTGCTGGCGTTATGAAGTCCAGCTAAGGGGTGGTTGAGGTGAGAATATACTATGCTTGGGTTTATTGAATATATTTATATGATTTGTAAATGGTTTGGCATTTAGTTCACTTATTGGTAGTCATCCCAGGGGAGAATGGCTTCTAGGAACACTGATATCACCCGCTGTACCAACTCCCCCAGAATCATGCATGAAAGTGCAGAGCCAGAACCCAGGTCAGTACACTCATGTGACCTACAGCACTCAGATGCATGTGGGTTTGAAATGGGCAGAGGAGATAGACTATGGAAACCTCTTTCAACCATGAGACTTAACTAATACAAATACCATGCAATTGTTTTATACTGTAATGTTTTGGTATGTGTCAGCTATAGAACATTTTTAATTTGTTGTGATTTATTTTCTCATCCATTCCAAGGAATCATTTTTTGTCTGTAATCTTGTATTCTTTTTCTTAATGACACCCCTGTAAAGATAAAATCTCCAAGCCCCATGAAACTTGGACTTGTCCCTACAGCTAACCCTCTGCCACAGCTGATCCACATTCTCTCATTCAGAAATTTGGAATCTGGGGACTTCCAGTGGTTAGGACTCGGCACTTTCGCTGCAGTGGGCCTGGGTTCGATCCCTGGTCAGAGAACTAGGATCCTGCAAGCTGCAAGGCCAAAAAAAAACAAAAGGAAATTTGGAATTGGGATTTCTGTATCCCTGGAACTGTAACATGTAAACACAAAAGCTGTGGGGTTATCACGTTTCTCTCTATGGATGAAGTACTGGAGAAGGCTAGTAGGCAAAGTAGCCAGAGGCAAAGAGTTGTGTCTACTTTCCTGCCTACTGGTTCCTGCCTTCTCCCTTCCTGTAGGGTCTGTTTTAGTTTTCTACTGCAGAAATGAAAATTACCCCAAAAGTTAGTAGCTTAAAATAACAAACATTCCTTATCTCACGGTTTCTGCAGGTCAAATATTCCAGAGCAGCCGAGCCAAATGTTTCTGCTCAGGGTTTCTCATGAGACTGCAGTCAAGATGTCAGCCAGAAACCTTGTACACCCCTGGTGGGAATGGAAATTGGTTCAGCCATATGGAAAGCAGTGTGGCGGTTCCTCAAAAAATTAAAAATAGAAATACCTTCTGATCCAGCAATCCCACTTCTGGATATATATCCAAAGGAAATAATGTCAGGATCTCAAAGAGATATCCATGATTATTGCAGCATTATTCACAATAGCCAAGATATGGAAACTACCTAAATGTCAACAAATGAATGGATAAAGAAAATGTTATATACATGGATATAAGTGTGTATGTATATGTACACACACACACACACACACACACACACACACACACACAATGGAATATTATTCAGCCTTAAAAAATAAGGAAATCCTGCCATTTGCAATAACATGTATGAACCTGAAGCTAAGTGAGATAAGCCAGACCCAGAAAGACAAATACTGCATGGTCTCACTTATATGTGGAATCTAAGAAAGTCAAACACATAGCAGCAGAGAGTAGAATGCTCTACCAAGGGCTGGGGAGGCAGGAAGTGGGAGACATTGGTCAAGGGGCACAAAGTTTCATGTATGCAGGATGAATAAGATCTGTAGATCCGATGCACAGCACTGCGGCTAGAGTTAACAATACTGTATTGTATACTGAAATTTGCTAAGAGGGTAAACCTTAAGTGCTCTCACCACCAAAAAAAATTTATATATATATAAATAAATTTTATAAATTCATTTAATAAATAAATAAATATTATATAATTAATATCTATAATTTATGAATATATATATATGGTAACTACGTGAGGTGATGATTATGTTAATTAGCTTGATTGTGGTGGTTATTTCACAGTGCATAAGTATATCAAATCATCAGTAATTCCTTGGTGGCCCAGGGGTTAGGACTTGGTGCTTTCACTGACAGGGTCCAGGTTCAATCCCTGGTTGGGGAACTAGGATCCTGCAAGCCGCGCGGTGCAGCCAAAAAAAACCAACAAATAATCAAGTTATACATCTTAAATATACGCAATTTTTAATTGTCAATTATACCTCAATAAAGCTGGAGGGGAAAGATGTCAGTGAGCTCTGCAGTCATCTTAAAGCTCAACTGGGGCTCATTCACCTGGTGGTTAGCAGGAGGCCCTGGTTCCCTGCCAGGTGGACCTTACCATAGCTCTTCTTGAGTGTTCTCACAACGTGGCAGCTAGATTCCTTCCGAGTCAGTGATGCAAGAGAGAGAGCAGGGAGGAAGCCACAGGCATTTTATGACTGCTATGGTTTGAATTGTGCCCTTCTCAAAATTCATATGCTGAAGTCCTAACCCTCAATACCTCAGAATGTGACCTTACTTGGAGATAAGGTCTTTACAGAAGTAATCACATTAAAATGAGGTCATTACTAGGAATTCCCTGGCAGCCCAGTGGTTAGGACTCTGTGCTTTCACTGCCGAGGGCCTGAGTTCAATCCCTGGTCGGGGAACTAAGATTCTGCACACCTCGTGGCCAAAAAAAAAAAAAAAATGAGATCATTACATGTACACACTGCTATATTTAAAATAGTTAACCAGCAACGACCTACTGCATAGCACAGGGAACTCTACAATACTCTGTAATAACCTAAATGGGAAAAGAATTTGAAAAAAAATAGATACATGTATATGTATAACTGAATCACTTTGCTGCACACCTGAAACTAGCACAATACTGTTAATCACCTATGCTTCAATATAAAATAAAAATTTTAATTAATTAATTAAATTGAGGACATTAAGTGGGGCCCTATTCCAATGCAACTAATGTCCTTATAAAATGGGGAAATTTGGACACAAACAGACATGCAGAAAGGGAAAATGCTGGATTTCCCTCGTGGTGCAGTGGTTAAGAATCTACCTGCCAATGCAGGGGACACGGGTTTGATCTCCACTCCAGGAAGATCCCACATGCCGCGGAGCAACTAAGCCCATGCGCCACAACTACTGAGTCTGCGCTCTAGAGCCCATGAGCCAAAACTACTGAGCCTGTGCTCTAGAGCCCACGTGCCACAACCAGAGAAGCCACTGCAATGAGAAGCCTGTGCACCACAAGGAAGAGTAGTCCCCACTCACTGCAAATAGAGGAAGTCCACACGCAGCAACGAAGACCCAATGCAGCCAAAAATAAGTAAAAATAAATAATTTTTTTTAATGGAAAAATGCTGTGTGACAATGAAGGCAGAGATGGAGAGAACACCGAAAGATTGCCAGCAAACCATCAGAGGCAAGGCAGGAGGCCTGGGACAGAGTCTCTCTCACAGCCCTGAGAAGGAAACAACCCTGCTGACACCTTGATCTCAGACTTCTAGCCTCCAGAACTATGAGACAATACATTTCTGTTGTTTAAGTCACCCAGTTTCTGCTACCTTGTTACAGCAGCCCTAAAACTAATGCAATGACCACATCTCAGAAGTCATGCATCATCACTTCTTCCACATTCCATTTATCAGGAGTGAGTCACTAAGTCCAGCCTATGCTCCAGGGGAGGGGAAGTAAGCTCCACCTCTTGACAGGAGGACTATCAGAGAATTTGTGGACATGCTTCAAAACCACCACCAGTTCCATGAGATACCTCTGTAACCTTACGATAAATTTTCCTCTTTGACTTCAGTTGACTCAAATTGGATTCCTCAGGTCTGCCCTTAAATATCTTTGTTTTTTTATTTTTTATTAATTTTGTGTTGCAGTATAGTTGATTTACAATGTTGTGTTAGTTTCTGCTGTACAGCAAAGTGAATCAGTTATACATATACATATATCCACTCTTTTTTTAGATTCTTTTCCCATATAGGTCATTACAGAATATTGAATAGAGTTCCCCGTGCTTTACAGAGGGTCTTATAAGTTATTTATTTTATATACAGTAGTGTGTATATGCACTTAAATGTCTATTAAGAAGTTATTTATGTGTCACTCCTCTCATAAGTTCTTAATGATAAATTTTGTAACTCTGCCTCCCAGGAACCTAATCTAGGGCTGGGAATATTTGTTCCAAAAATTGATTAATCCATTAATTATGTCAAAAATAACAATAGATCGCACTTATATAACATGTAGGACTTCACATGGCACTTTCCTTTTAGATTCCTACTCCGGAAACCTGCGGCAGAGATCAAGTGAGAGAATGGCTGTGAAGATTCCGAAAGCATGAAAAGTTATGATTTTCTGTAGGTGAGATTTATTCAGTAGATAAGTAACTGATACCTGGCTTTTCCACCCTTACGTAAGTGTATAAAACATTTTATATAACTTCATGCATTCATGCATTCAACAAATATACATACTCTACTCTGTACCTGATGGTGGACTAAGTCCTGGAGATAATGTGATGAATAAGAAAGTCCCTGTCCTCAAGGAATATATAGTCTTGCATTAAAATCCTTGTCAGACTATGTGTCCCAACTACCCCTGGGTGGCTCTGCCTGTAACCATCATCCTCTCCAACCTGCTCTCACTTACGGAGCATCCCCCATTTCTGGGTACTGGATGGACTATTGAGGCCAAGAGCCCCTGTCTGTGAGAAGTGGCTGTTTTAGAAGGGACCAGATGGTCAGAGAAACACAGTTGTCTGAAGTTTAATTTTAATGTTCTGTGAATACTTTTTCCCCTTGAACGCTGCAGGGGATCTGGACCAAAGACTGTGAGTGGGTGAAGAGGAATAGAGAAACGAAAAACTAAAAATGACAAAGAAGGGAAGCAATGATACATTCTCACTTGAGAAATAACTGAGAAGAGACTGCAGGGGGTTGACGTGGGTGTATGCAAATGATATGTAAATGTGACATCCACGACAGCTCAAATTGTTACAGTCCTTTTATTTTACATAGTTGAATGTTGGTCATTGGGAATATTCTCCTGGGACCTATCATGCAAACTTACTGACCACTAATCTCACTCACCCTCACTACCTATTTAATCAAGTGATTAAGGTGAGACATTTTTCCAATCTGACCCTTAGCATCTTTTTTTACATGACAGAGTTAGATACATAATCTTCAAATTTCTTCCATATTATATATGTTCTTAGAACAGAGAGTGATCAATTTCTTTGCCCTCAGTATTTCCAAAGAAACTACCTCAGGATTTTAACATTTCTTGAAAGGCTAAATCATGGTGAATAGGTAGGAGGAAAAAAAGGAGAGGATAGGAAAAGACAGTTGTGGGAAAGAATTAAACATAAAAGGAAGTATAAGAGAAGATAGAAAAATAGAGGTGAACTTGACAAAAGGTTGTAGAAAACTTCCCCACAACTCCCTAGGATCCACATAAAGGCAGAGTCATAGGTCATCTGTTCCTTCCCAGCAGGTGCATCAGCCACAATGCTAGGTATATATTAAGTTCTCAAATATTTTAAATTGTTGAACTGAGCCAGATTGAATTCCATTTCATTGAATTTATTGTCTCTATGGCTAGCAAAGTCCCCAGTACTAGAGGGGTCAGAGTAGAGGTATAATGCCCACCTGGTGAGGATGTCGACAAGGTGAATCACACAACAGCCAACGCCTTTTGGAGTGACCCCTGATGTCCCTTCCAGCTCTGTGAGTCTACATTTCTATGACAATTTAGTCAGATTAGATTGAATTGAATTCCCTGAAACTCACATTTTAAGCTCAGAAACACCTGAGTCTGTATTTGCAAATCCTGTTGTAGCCTGCTCTGCCCCAGATCTAATCAATTATTCCCATGTCCAATACCCAATGATCTTTTTGGGCTTAATTGTTGGGGAAAGTAACAACCTATCAGATTCTCTGGTCCTGCTGCCCTTCCTGAGCTGCCATTAGTCAATTTTCAGTTCACTTTTCTGTTCCTTTCATTTCCCCCAAGTCATTTTCTTCTATTATTCAACCAATAAGTATTTATTGACGACCACTGCAGATCCTGCCTATGTGTTTGGAACTATATAGAATACAGAACTTGCAAACATCTTGGTCCCTGCCCTCCAAGGTGCCTAGAGTTTGGCTGGAGAGGCAAAACTGCCACATGTTTAGTAATTTTCAAAATGAGCTTAAGGCAGTTTGTAACCAAGGACTAAGTGCACGTCCATGGTGAAAATGCTGTAGGATTTCAGAAAAAAGGAATATAGCTTTCAATTTGGGTGGTCTGGAGGAGGGGGTTTTTTTAAAATATTTTTTATTTGTTATATAAATTTTAAAAGTTACTTCCCATTTACAGTTATTACAAAATATTGGCTATATTCACCATGGAGTAGGAGAATTTTAAATTGGACATTTAAATATGGGATAGATGCATCTTAACTGTAGAAGAAAGAAGGCTATCTTAAGCTTGAAGAACAAGAAGAAGACAGTAATTAGAGCAGGGCATTACCTGTAAAGGCCTGAGTGGATGGAGGACAGGGGCAGCCCACGGTGAGACACATGGGAATTGAAGCTGAAGGGTTCAGCACAGAATAACAGGCAGCTATAACCATGTTTCTCAAAGCTGTCATCCTCAACATCTTCAGTCCTTGAGGCTGAAATCCAGCCACATTAACACTGGGGGTTATTTATGACTGAGAGAGAAAGTGTTTTGTAGTCATCAGCTCTCAAAGGCTCATTCCAGCTACTTCCCACACTCAGCACCATCCCAGGAATGAAGCATGTGCTGGCAGCAGTGAGCATTATTTGCAGGAAGGTTGGCAATCAGCTGGCTAGAAGAGAAGATGGGGTGAGATGTGGAGGTCTGAGTGAGAAAGGTAGATGGAGGAGGAAAGTTGAAGTGACAGACTGTAAGAAAGGTGGAGAAGAGGAGGCGTGCCTGAGAGATGATCATTAGTAAGCAGAGACACGTTCAGACAAAATTCCTCACAACTTGCTGTGTGCGGCCCTGGGTCATTCAGCACCCTTGTGACTGGACAGCACTCCCTCCAGGCTTGCTCTTCCTATTGGCCACTCAGAGTCTGTATGTGGTATCTCATTCCAATTCTACCTCAGATTCACCTTTTTCTCCTTCATTCTAATCACAATTTACCAATCACAGCCATTTAACAATCTTCAGCTGGCTGCTTCATGGATTTCTGACACCTCCTTGGAGATGCCAGCATTTACTACCCCAAGGAAAATCTAGTCCACCACAATGGAATCAAATAGGTTACCCTTTTCGTCTTTGTTTCCAGGCAGACAAAACTATATTTGGAAATTAGTGAATCTAAATTGCAATCCATAGTCAATTAAGTTATCATTAACCAGAAGCACACTTTGTGCCAGGCACTACACCAATCTACACATTTTATGTGCTGCATTTCATTTGGTTCTCCCAGCATTCCTTGTGAGCAGGGATTTTCAACCTCTCTTTTTTTTTTTTTTTTTAAAGTTTTTTTTTTTTGGACGTACATTTTTTTTTAATTAATTTATTTATTTATTTATTTGTTTGTTTATTTATTTTTGGCTGTGCTGGGTCTTCGGTTCGTGCGAGGGCTTTCTCCAGTTGCGGCAAGTGGGGGCCACTCTTCATCGCGGTGCGGGGACCGCTCTTCATCGCGGTGCGCGGGCCTCTCACCATCGCGGCCCCTCCTGCTGCGGGGCACAGGCTCCAGACGCGCAGGCTCAGCAGCCGTGGCTCACGGGCCCAGCCGCTCCGCGGCATGTGGGATCTTCCCAGACCAGGGCTCGAACCCGTGTCTCCTGCATTAGCAGGCAGATTCTCAACCACTGCGCCACCAGGGAAGCCCTCAACCTCTCTTTACAGATGAGGAACCTGGAAGTCATAGACACTATGTAATTTATACAAGGCTATACAACTAATAAGTATCAGAACCAGGATTTAAGGCTGATTTAAGCGATTTCCAAGGCCACATTAGTGTGGACCACAGAATTTTAGGTGAAACACAAGTTAACAAATTTATCTTAACAGTTATATTTTTATTTTAGTTTGCATATGTTACTTTGGTGAGTTCCTAGAGTCCTTTGTATTCAGCTCCAACCAGGTACCTATTCCTGCTTCCTTTAGATATTGAAGACAAGGACTTACCTAAGACAAAGAAACAACATGCAGTTTCTTGTAAACGGTAGGTATTCGACTGATAGCGATTAAATGAATTAATAAATGAATTCCTACACACATGCATGAATGAGTTAACAGTAGGCATTTATAAATAAGGATTTGAATGTGTAATAAAGAGAGAAGATAGTCAAAGTGGGATAAGAGGAAGTTTCCATTTTTCCTTCATAGAGAAAACAGTTCTAATATAGACACCAAATCCATCCAGGTCACACTTTTTGACCCTCCATTAATACAGTGGATTAAGCAGTCATTCCTGGCTCTCCTGCCAACCTAAGCCCAGTGTCACAGACCCAATAACCATTCCTACTACTTCACCCTTGCCTGCCTCAAAGTATAGAGGTTTCATAAGCCAGACACTCTCTTTCCCTCACCTTTGTGGTTAGAGATGAACATGTGATCTACTTCTGGCCAATGAGCTTTCAGGAGAAATTAGCTAGCTGGCTTCTGAGGAAGATATTTGTTCATTGGTTAAAAGAAGTCTACCACCAAATTTATTATTAAATAAAGAATAAATATTCTTATCACTTAAGGTACCTTGCTTGAGTTTTCTGTTACTTATAACTGGGCAGATGTAATACAGTTGACCCTTGAACAACATGGCTTTGAATTGTGCGGATCCACTTATACTCAGATTTTTTTTCAGTAAATACGTATTACTGTACTACATGATCTGCAGTTGGTTGAATGCATGGACGAAGAACCACAGATGTGGAAGACTGACTATAAAGCTACACTGGAATTTTCAGCTGTGTAGAGGGCAGGCACCCCTAACCCTTGCATTGTTCAAAAGTAAACTCTATATTCATCTAATAATTCCATTTAATTCAGTAGATTATGTTTTTAAGCCCCTACTAAGAACTAAGCCCTGTTCTCTTCAAACTTTCCACTAAATTTGCCATCCTCTGACATGTCCTTACTCTTCCTTCTGTCTTTACTTCCTGGGAAATAGTTGGTCTTTCCTCTCCTCTATTTTACATTCTATAGGTCTATAAGAAAACATCTGCTTGATTGATTCTATTTCAAAATAGAGAAGGAAGGAGATTAGAGTTTATCTATGTTTTGCGAGCATTGTCTCATGTGAATCTTTACCATCACACTTTGGGGTAAGTATTTTACCCCTATTTTGCAAAGGGAAAAACTCAGTGTAACTGACTCAAGGTTATACAATTTGTAAAAGTGATGAAGCCAGGTTGTCTTAACCTGTTTAATTGCAAAAGCAATACTCTTTATACTTCATTCTTTCCCACCTACTCTCACTTCCACGTAAATTGGTTCCTTTGGGCTTATGCTGTTTGAACAATCTAAACAACCCACACACGCACCTCCATTTCTCTATCTGTACTTGTATAATTTACAGTCAACACTTGGTTATCAACATCTGTGGGGAGAGAGCAGTTACACAGACATTCCAAACATAACTCATGTTTGTCTCAGAAACCCACAAGGTAATTTGTTTTTAGAGCAGATTTTCCTTCTAATCATGTTTTCTTCAAGCTAACAAAAGATAAATTTGAACTTTCTAAATACCCAGTGATGGCAGAGTAAAAAAGCTCAAGCTGAGAAAGGCAACCACCTGGTAGGATTAGCAATGACTGTAGATTGAAAAGCAATGCCCATGTGAAAAGTTGGCCACACAACCATGTCTTCCGGTGCTGTATTAGTCGACTAGGGCTGCCATAACAAAACTCCACAGATGGAGTGGCTTAACACTCAGTTTATTTTTTCACAGTTTTGGAGGCTAGATGTGTAAAACCCAGGTGTCATCAGAGTTGGTTTCTGGTGAGGCCTCTCTTCCTGACTTGCAGACAGCCACCTTCTTGCCGTGTCCTCACGTGGCCTCTACTGTGTCTGCACGTGCACAGAGAGAGAAGCAGAGAGAGAGATTTGGTGTCTCTTCCTCTTCCTATAAAAACACCATTCCTACCGGATTAGGGCCCTACCCTTATGATTTATTTTAACCTTATCTCCCTAACGACACTATCTCCAAATACAGTCACATCGAGGGTTAAGGCTTCAATATATGATTTGGGGGTGGGGAGGGCACACAATTCAGTCCGTACAGACCCTGAACTTGGAAATTAACACAAGTCAAAAGAAGGTGGAGAAGATAACAAAGGAAATGAGGGAGAAAAAGAGGAAGAAACAAGTAGCAGCTACATTTGACTGAGCATCTGCTATGTGCCCTAGGAGGTGCTTTCATAAGTAACATGTCATTTAATTCTCAGAGCAAGCATGGAAGTCAGATACCATTACCCTTCCATCTCGTTTTTTTAATTTTTATGGTAAAATATACATAACATAAAATTTACCATTGCAATAATGTTTAAGTGTACAATTCAGTGGCATTAAGTACATTCAGAATGTTGTACAACCATCACCACCGTCCATTTCCAGAACTTTTTCATCATCTCAAGCAGAAACTCTGTATTTATGAAATGATAACTCCCATTCCCTCCTTTTCCAAGCCCATGGTAACTTCTGTTCTACTTTCCACATCTATAAATTTGCCTATTCTAGGTACCTCACATAAGTGGGATTATATAATATTTGTCCTTTTGTTTCTAGCTTATTTCACTTAAGGTAAAACTTTCAAGGTTCATTTACATTGTAGCGTGTATCAGAATTTCACCCTTTTTTCTGGCTGAATAATATTCTACTCTATGTATAGGCTGCATTTTACTTACTCATTCATCTATTGGTGGACTTTTGAGTTGTTTCCACCTTTTACTTATTGTGAATAAGACTGCTAGGAACATTGGTATATAATTATCTACTTGAGTCTCTGTGTTATGGAATGAACTATGTCCCCCTCAAAACTCATGTTGAAATTCTAACCTCCAGTATTTGAGACTATTACTCTATCTTGAGATAGGGTCTTTAAGGGGGTAATTAAGGTAAAATAGATTGTGTGGGTGGGCCCTAATCCAATATGGCTGATGTCCTTATAAGAAGAGGAGATTAATATACAGAAACACACAGAGGAAAGAACATGAGGACACAGAGAGAAGGCAGTCATCTACAAGCCAAGGAGAGACCTCAGAAGAAACCAACCCAAACCACACCTCGCTCTTGGACTCCAAGCCTCCAGAATCTTCTGGTTAAGCAACACAGGCTGTAGTATTGTTATGGCAGCCCTAGCAAATAAACACACCCTACTTTCAAATCTTTTAGGTATATAGCTAGACGTGGAATTACCACATGATCTGATTAATCATATGGTAATTCTATGTTTAACTTTTTGAGGAACCACCATACTGTTTTCCACAGCTGCTGCACCATTTTACATCCCCACCAGCAATGCACCAGGGTTCCAAGTTCTCTACATCCTCACCAACACTTGTTATTTTCTGGGGTCTTTTTGTTTGTTTGTTTGTTTTTAATATTTATTTATTTATTTGGCTGCACCCGGTCTTAGCTGCGGCACGCAGGATCTTCCTTGCAGCATGCGAACTCTTTGTTGCAGGGTGTGGGATCTAGTTCCCTGACCAGGGATCGAACCTGAGTCCCCTGAATTGGGAGCATGGAGTCTTAACCACTGGACCACCAGAGAAGTCTTCTGGGGTCTTTTTTTTTTTTTTTTGGCTGCATTGGGTCTTCGTTGCTGTGCACAGTCTTCTCATTGTGGTGGCTTCTCTTGTTGTGGAGCACGGGCTCTTGGTGCATGGGCTTTAGTAGTTGCAGCACATGGGCTCAGTAGTTGTGGCTTGCAGGCTCTAGAGCACAGGCTCCGTAGTTGTGGCGCACGGGCTTAGTTGCTCCGCGGCATGTGGGATCTTCCCAGATCAGGACTCGAACCCGTGTCTCCTTCATTGGCAGGCAGACTCTTAACCACTGCACCACCAGGGAAGTCCCTAGATAAACTATTTGATGTGTGTTTCTTTTATATATGTATGAGTCACAGTTTGTTTTGTTGTGGTTTTTGTTTTTGTTTTGTTTTTTGTTTGTTTTGACCACTCTGAGCAGCTTGCAGGATCTTAGTTCCCTGACCAGGGATTGAACCTGGGCCACAGCAGTGAAAGCACCAAGTCCTAATCATGGGACCACCAGGGAATTTCCCACAGTTTTTTTTTTTTTTAATTATGCTTTCATAGACTAAAAGATACAAGCCAAATTTATGATAATGGTTGTCTCTAAGAAGGGAGAGGCTTGGGACTAGGGTAGAACACATGGGGATTTCAATGACCATTAATAATGTTATTTCTCTGATTAAAAAAAGATCTGACGGTGATGAAGAGTGGCCCCCGCTTGCCACAACTAGAGAAAGCCCTCACACAGAAACGAAGACCCAATGCAGTCATAAATAAATAAATAAATAAATAAAAATTTAAAAAAAAAAAAAAAAAAAAAGATCTGAAGTATATATAGCAAAAACATTTACAGTTATTAACTCAAAGTGGTGGACATATGGTATTACATTTGTCTCTATTTTCAACTAAAAAAACTTTTTTCCCAAAAAGTAGAGCAGTAAAGTACCAAACCATCTTTTTGGGGCAAGATAGAAAGTTCTATGCCCTCATGAATCCCAAATTATTGACCATACACCATTTAAGAGGATGAAAGCCTTGTCTAAAGATTTGTACACTGGGACCCAGGAGACATGAGTTGAAGTTTTGAGTCCAAAACTAATTAGGTGCATGACCCTGGGTAGGAAATTTCCTTTCTTTGAATATCACTTTGGTTTCCTCCAAGATAAATACTGAAAAATTATGGTGCATACCACTCTACTTATGAATTTTGAACTATAAACTAAGTGAAAAGAATTGCAAGAAAGTTTGATTTTTCTGTGATGCTTCAGTGCTTTTTAAAACACCCTCATGTTTATTGCAGCATCATTCACAATAGCCAAGGTATAGAAACAACCTGAATGCCCATCACCAGATGAATGCAGAAAGAAGATATGGTGTGTGTGTGTGTAGTATATACCATATATATATGGTATATGGTAAATATAATGGAATGTTCTTCAGCCATGAGAAAGAAGGACATCCTTCCATTTGCAACAATATGGATGAACCTTGAAGACATTATGAAAATGAGATAAGTCAGACAGAGAGAGACAAATACCATGTGACACCATTTATATGTGGAACCTAAAAAAGTCAAATTCATAAAAACAGAGTAAAATGGTGGTTATGGGGGGCTGGAGAATGGGAGGATAGGAGAGGTGTTAAGGGTACAGACTTGCATGAAATAGTAACTAAGTCCTAGAGATCTACTAATGCACAGTGTAGTGATTACAGACAACAATACTGTATTATAACCATCAACCTTGCTAAGAGACTAGATCTTAATTATTCCAACCACTAAAAAGAAATGATAATTACATGACATGATAGAGTGCTAATTATCACTACAATGGCAATCGTATTACAATATATAAATGTATCAAATTAACGTCGTACACCTTAAATTTACAAAATGTTATATGTCAAATATATTTCAATTTAAAAAATAAAAATATTCTTAAAAGGTTCAAACATGTACAAAGCAGAGAGTATGATAAATTAATACCCATTTACTTATCATTCAACTTCAACAATTAACAGTTCATAGCATCTCTAACATCACTACTCCTTCCACCCAGATTTTCTTACCTTTTATTAATATAATTTAAGTTATTTTATATTTATAATGTATTTTAATATAATTTTTAAAGTTGCAAGAATAATACAGGAACTCTATGTGGCTTTTATAGTCACCAATTGTTTATATTTTGCCCAATTATATGTATATGTACATAATAAATATATAAAATATTCATATAACAATATATATAAAATTTTTCCAAACCATTTATCACTAAATAGTGAAGAGTTCCTAAGAATAGGTCACTCTCCTACATAGCCAGTAAAGTTATCAGAACGGGGACATTTTACAGTTATATAGTACTATTATTTAATGAACCTTCATGTTCATATCTTGTCAATACTCTCCAAAATATCCTTTATATTTTTCCCCATGCACCCACCCAGATGACCTTTTTTAAAAAAATCCCAATGTCCTATTATTTCCTGGTACTCTTTTTTTTTTTTTAATTTTTTTTTTATAGCTACTTTATTTATTTGTTTATTATTTATTTTTGGCTGTGTTGGGTCTTCAGTTCATGCGAGGGCTTTCTCTAGTTGCGGCAAGCGGGGGCCACTCTTCATCGCGGTGCGGGGACCGCTCTTCATCGCGGTGCGCGGGCCTCTCACTATCGCGGCCCCTCCCGTTGCGGGGCACAGGCTCCAGACGCGCAGGCTCAGTAGTTGTGGCTCACGGGCCCAGCTGCTCCGTGGCATGTGGGATCTTCCCAGACCAGGGCTCGAACCCGTGTCCCCTGCATTAGCAGGCAGACTCTCAACCACTGCGCCACCAGGGAAGCCCTCCTGGTACTCTTTTTAAATGCCCAAATTTGTCCCTTTTTTTCTTTTTTCATTTATTTATTTATTTATTTATTTTTGGCTGCGTTGGGTCTTCATTGCTGCGCATGAGCTTTCTCTAGTTGCGGTGAATGGGGGCTACTCTTTATTGCGGTGCACGGGCTTCTCATTGCGGTGGCTTCTCTTGTTGCAGAGCATGGGCTCTAGGCACACGGGCTTCAGTAGTTGTGGCTCACAGGCTGTAGAGCACAGGCTCAGTAGCTGTGTTACACAGGCTTAGGTGCTCCGCAGCATGTGGGATCTTCCCGGACCAGGGATCAAACCCGTGTCCCCTGCATTGGCAGGTGGATTCTTAACCACTGCACCACCAGGGAAGTCCCTATGTCCCCTTTTTTAATGTTAATGCCTAGACTTTGCTGGTGCCCTAAGCATGTTCTTGCTCTTTCCATTGGGTAATCTCATCCTGACTCAGAGCACCGCTGTAGCATCACATCTCAGCTGAGAGCGCACTGGGCTAGATGCTCTGTAATTCTCCTCATGATTCCAGAACCACAACCACCCCCGCTCCAGTAGCCTCAGCTGAGCCCAGCAAGGGACAGTCTCAAGGGAACAGTGTCAGCTGACCAATGGTTAGGGAGGAAGCCGTGTCCCCACCCCCAAAGCACAGTCAGAGAGGGAAAAAGGAAGGAAAAAGCCACAACTGGGAGATGATCAATGTGTGTTTTTGCTCCTGGTTAACAATCCCCTTGGCTCCTCCTTTTGCCCATTGGCGTTTCCTATGCTTAGAAGTTAGCTTCATTTCTGAAAATATCATTCCTTTAATTGCTAATGTAAATAAACTACCCGTTCCTTTAACGAGGCCAGCAGCACCTCCTCAGACGATTCTCTGGTGGCTGAAGCCAGGAGAGCTTCCTAGAGAGGGTCAGGCCCCAGAATGCCTGCCCCTGTGCCCCCAGCTCCCCTCTGTGCTCCACCACAGCTGGGACACAGAGACAACAAGAAAAGGAACTTAGCCCCAGCCTGATCTAGCCCTAGACTCCCACCCCATGGAGCTCATGTCACCAACTTTTTCAACCAGTATAAGAGCCCAGAATAGGTCCTCAGCATCCAGCAAAGGCCCCCTGGGTCCTTTAGTCAGAATAGCTGGGTAAACTGTCCTCCAGGTTCCTGCAAGCTCCCAAAGGGGCAAGAAGACTTCTTTTCATCCAGACTTCAGAATCCAGGGAGGAAACAGAAGGGCTCTTACCTGCTCCTGCCGAGTCTTCCTGCTGGCAAGATGGAACCATAAGCTCCAACTCCTCAAGGCGACCCTAAGCTCCCTCTGCCTCAAGACCAAAGCGAGCGACCAAAATCTGCATCTTCTTCCCTGAGGCCTGAAGCTTCCAGGACCCCAGGAGAGGATATGGACCTGGGTGTGTTTCAAGGACCTTCCCAGAGCTCTGAGCCTCTGCACCTGGGATCATGAGGGCACGGAACTAGTCTTATAGACTCTGGCAGGACCGGGATGCATCCACAGCTTCAGTCCTGAGTGCCATTGTCTCGTTTGCCTGAGCTGTGTGCCTTGTCATTGGATCTGGATGTGTGGCCACCTCAGAAACAGCTCTAGGAGGAGAAACTGAAAGACACAGGCTGGAATGAAAGTGACTCTCAGAATCACGCCATGTGCCTGGTGGGGATCTTGAGTCCCCAGTGGAGGTTCACCATTAAAGTTGATAATTGTCTATCAGAAATCCTACTGAGTTCCATCCAGCAGAGCTGATTCAGAGAGCTGAGTCTGCCTGTTCTCCTCTCCTTCCTACCCCCCCAAATCTGCACCCACCCCATCCGCTACTCTGTCAGCCTTTCAGCATTTCCTGAGACCCCACTGCATTCAGGGGTCCCAGGCAATCTCTTCCAGCTCCCCACCCACTATGTGTTCATAATCTAACTTGTGGTGGGAAGAAAGTCAATGTGCATCAAGTGTCTACCCTGTTTCCAGAAGTGTGCTAAGTACACTGACACACGTTGTCTTCCAGTCCTCACAGAAACTGAGGAAACTGAAGCTCAAAGGGGTTGAGTAACTCTACCAGGTCTCCTGACTCTTTCCAATGCAATTTTGCCCAGTAAATGTTTACCGAGGAGATTAAGTCCCACTTCCAGGCTGTTGTGCGTCTCCTCCATCGAGCCCCACCTTCCTCATTTTTCAATGTCCAGCCCCGTCCCTCCTCTTTCTGAAGCCCTCACAGGTCACTCGAATGGTTCCCAGTGCAGAGTGGGCACTACGCAACTTCACTCCTGTGTCACGGGAGCGAGTTTGTCTCAACAACATTTCAAGACCCTAAACAGCCAAGGCTACGCTTTATGCTATTTTGAACAGAAGTCGTTTAAATACTGTTGAACAACCTCAACTGTCAAATACTTTTGGGTAACAGTAATTGTTCAAATATTTGCTATTCACTTGATACAAAACTTAGAACAGGGACTTACCTAGTGGTCCAGTGGTTAAGACTCCAGGCTCCCAATGCAGAGGGCACGGGTTTGATTTCTGGTCGGGGAGCTAAGATCCCACATGCCACATGGCGTGGCCAAAAAAAAAAACAAAAACTTAGAACAGCCTCTGCTTCCAGAAGTTACAGTGTGATAGGGAAACAAAACAACCCAGTCAGGGAAAGAAAGACTTGGAAACATAGACAAAGCCCTGCTAAAGAATTCTAAATATATCTGTGTGGGTCAAATTCAACTGCCAGGTTACAACAGTGCACAGAAAGAGAATTCAGCTGGGTAAGGGAAGGCAGGCTAGCAGTGCTGAGGGATGGCTTTGCAGGCTTATGAAGGAAATCTGGAGGTACTTCACTAGCTGAGAACCTCCGGATACATCTGCAAGGCTGTTGGTCAAGGTCACCACAGTTGAGAATTATTGATAGATGTCCCTCTGAAGGAATAAAATGGCCCTCTAGGAGTTGGGATGAGAGTAGTATGTTAGGCGGGAACACAGTCTGTCTGGACCAAGGGAAGAAGGGAGAAAGGGAAAGTTGGGGAGGAGGGCAAGAAACCTCATTTACTGGAAAGCAGGATCAAGAAGCTCAGCCTAAACCCAATGCTGAATATGACCTTGTGTGTGTGTGTGTGTGTATGTGTATGTCTAGGGAAAGGGGCTGTCATCCTTCTGATGTAAATGTAAAACCTCTGAATGTCTGGAACACAGTAAAGAATCAATGAATGTGAGGTTACTTCCCCATTCTCTTGTGCCTGTATCTATAAATATAGGCCAAAATATGCAACACTGAAAGTCAGGGTCCTGGTGGTGTGGCAGAATCCTATCACATGATTCAGCCTTGAAGTTTAACCTGCAAGGTCAACTTTCTGACCTGTATTCTAGTTTCTCCACCCAAGTGACCCATGTATTTTTCGTATTCACTCTTCCTTTTCTAACTTTCTTGGTTTAGGGGTTTAATTTTGCCCAAATGCAAATGTCCATGAGTCTCTGGTCCACAATGAATATTAATGTTTTCCTTTTTCTATCATAGGATGACAGTTTCCTCATACAACTGTTTCCTAGCCAGAAGTAATGTACATGACTCATAATTCTCAAGAGGTGTGTGTGTGTGTATGTGTGTGTGTGTGTTATTTAGGCAGCTACAGCCTTATATAAGATACTGTGCTTTAGGAGATTCATTCAAAAAAAATTTGGCTTGGACATCTTTAAATATACACGTAATATGATGTATATGTGTTTTAGAGAATCACACAAAGCTGAACATGACCTAATTCAAGGTTGAATGCTGGGCTTGGAAGGCATGCTCTTAAACTAAGGCAAAGTCTTAACCTGGCCTGCATCGGCCTCACTCTGAGATTTTTGGATTATTAAAAAGGCTTTTCTCAGATCTATCTCAAGGATGTTATTGTAAATGTAGAAAATCTTACTATACAAACAGGCTTATCACTGCATCATTTTTGAAAACAAAAAGTTAGAAGAAACCTAAATATTCAAAAAGGAAAAGGATTAAAAAATCCACCCCCTAAATGTATTATGATGTAACCGCTAAATGTAATGCTTATGAAGACTACATAATAACATGGAAAACAGCAGGTCAGAACATCTAGAGTGTGATTGTAACAATGTGATAAAAACAAGTGGCAAGAAACCTGGGAAGAACACACAAAAATGTAAATGATGGTTATATTACAGTGGTAGCACAGTGGGAAAATGTTTTTCTATTTTTCTCAAAAATTTTACTAAACTTTTTTTTTTGTCTTGAAAATCAATATGTATTCTTTTTTTTTTTTACTAAACTTTTGTAAAGAGCATGTGCAATTTGATACTTTATTCTAAAAATGAATAATTTAAAAATCACTGTCCAGCAAGCTAAGCGTGAAAATTTCTTACTTTTGTCTCCTTTCAGGAAGTATATACTTACTAACTTCCTCCAATTCTCCACATTCCTGTAGCTAATAAACCAAGCTTTTAGTACATGCCTGGAATTGAAGTCAGGACTGGAACATTATGGTGAAGAGACTTGGTAGAAATTAATCTAATTCACTCACCTGTAAAAATATATATGAGGCAATTAGGTACAGCACAGTGTGGTAGGCCCTACCTAGATTAATAGTCAGAACATGTATTGGTCAGATAGCTTACGCTACAAATAAACCCCACAATGTCAGTAAGTTAACACCACAAAGGCTTTTACCTTTGCTAAACTTGAGACAGACCAGGTGACTCTCCAGGGCAACTTCATCCACCCATCAGTATTTGAACCCCTTTCATCTGACAATGCCACTATCTCAACCTTGGAGTGCCCTCCAAGACTTTAATGCTGGGGGAAGGTCATGTAGAGTGCTTTTTTTTTTTTTTAATTTTGTAAACACTTGTTTATTTATTCACTTATTTGTTTTTGGCTGCATTTGGTCTTCGTTGCGGTGCGCAGGCTTCTCACTGTGGTGGCTTTTCTTGTTGCGGAGCACGGGCTCTAGGCGCATGGGTTTCAGTAGTTGTGTTACGTGGGCTCAGTAGTTGTGGCTAGGGGGCTCTAGAATGCAGGCTCAGTAGTTGTGGCGCACGGGCTTAGTTGCTCCGCGGCATGTGGGATCTTCCCAGATCAGGGCTCGAACCCGTGTCTCCTTCATTGGCAGGCAGACTCTTAACCACTGTGCCACTAGGGAAGCCCCATATAGAGTGCTTTTAAGTACCTGGCCTGAGGTTGGCTCACATCCCTTCAACCCCCACAGCATTAGCCTGAAGCTACTCATCTGGCTTCAACATAACTGCAAAGGAGACTGGGAAAAATAGCCTCCTTTTTAATCCAGACATAGGAAAACTAAATGAGATTTCATAAACACATAGTTTTGCCTCTGTCACTGGGCAATTGGGCAGGTAATTACACCATCATCTGTATGGAGTTCGAAAACATCACCAGATAAAATTTGAAATAAGGTGCTGCTTAACTCACTTTTCTGCATAATTGAGGTGGACTGTTTCTTTGGGTGGAAATTTTTAAACATCCTTTGCTTGTGCTAAACTACCTCTGTTGAGTATTTTTTGAATCTCAGACTAAGTTCATGGTGCCACTACAAGCAGTAAAACTAACTCTGAGACCTGTTAGTTGACAGTTGCCTGAAGCTGGAGGTCATAGTTCCCTTGAATTCTAAAACTAAATAATGCACAACACAGTAGTATTTACTAAGAGTGATCTCATCTAAGCTTAAACCCTGTAATGTATCACCCAAGAGCTGGTACGCACAAACATCTACCTTCCTGAAGAGAGAATAAGTAACTACAAAAAGGAATGCATTTTGAAAACATGAAAGTCAGAAAACAAAATAGTACAAGTTAAATGTGCATATGATATGGCTCTACTGTACAATTTTAAATTGACTATCAGCTGCTATCCACCTCAACTATATAAATGTTGAACAAATATTTATACTTTCAATCTGAGGAGTGGCAAATTAGTGTCCTGTCCCACTCACTCTTGCATCCTCACTGTCTAGAACAATGCCTGACACATTATAGGCACTTGATAAATATGCTCAGTAAATGAATGGATGGGCATCTACATTCTTGTTTTCCTTGGACCAGTGGCATTGTCGTCACCTGAGAGCTTTTGAGAATTGTAGAATCTGGGACCCACCCCAGACCTACAAAATCAGAATCTGTGATGGCTCTGTGTAAACTGGACTGACCACTTTTGAGAACAATTTGGCATCAAATTAAAAAGTTGAACATGTATATACAGTATGATTCAGCAATTCTATGAGTAGGCATATAATCAAGAGAAATTCTTGAACATTTTCATTATAAAACATGCACCAGAAATGCTTATATCAGGACTGTTTCTCATAGCAAAAAAAGTGGAAGCAACACAAGCATCTGTCATCAGTAGGAACGGATGAATAAAATAGAGCATATTATACAATTCAGAAACTAAACAGTAGCAAAAATAAATGAACTACAGGTCTATGCATCCAGATGAACATGTCTCTAAAACATAAGGTTGAGTGAAATAAGGAAGCAACAGAAGAATGCACACAGAATTATTCCATTTGTATAAAGTTCAAAAAGAGGTAAGGTAATGATCAAGCAATTCCACTCTTGGGTGTATATCCAAAAGAAACAAAAACACTAATTCAAAAAGATACATGCATCCAATATTCATAGCAGCATTATTTACAGTTGCCAAGGTATGGAAACAATTGTACCATCACAGATGAATGGATAAAGATGAGGTGGTATGTATATACAATGGAATACTACTCGGCCATAAAAAAAAGGAAAGTTTGCCCCTTGTAGCAACATGGATGGACTTGGAGGACTTTATGCTAGGTGAAAAAAGTCAGACAGAGAAAAACAAATACTGTATGATATCACTTATATGCGGAATCTAAAAACTACTACAAAATAGTGAATATAAAAAAAAGTAGCAGACTCACAGATATAGAGAACAAACTAGTGGCTCCCAGTTGGGGTTGGAGAGCAAGGGGTACTGTAAGGTGGGGGAGTCTACCTGAAAAAGTCTACCGGAAAAAGAATTCAGAGTATAGATGATCCAAAATCTTGGAAATAAAATGGGGAAAATACAAGCAACGTTTAACAAGGACCTAGAAGAAATAAAGAGCAAACAAACAATGATGAACAACACAATAAATGAAATTAAAAATTCTCTAGAAGGGGGCTTCCCTGGTGGTGCAGTGGTTAAGATCTGCCTGCCAATGCAGGGAACATGGGTTCAAGCCCTGGTCCAGGAAGATTCCACATGCCGTGGAGCAACTAAGCCCGTAGGCCACAACTACGGAGCCTGCACTGTAGAGCCCACGCACCACAACTACTGAAGCCACGTGCCACAACTACTGAAGCCTGCACACCTAGAGCCCATGCTCTGCAACAAGAGAAGCGACCACAATGAGAAGCCTGGGCACCACAACGAAGAGTAGCCCCTGCTCGCTGCAACTAGAGAAAGCCCGCACACAACAACGAAGACCCAATGCAACCAAAAATAAAAATAAACAAAATAAATAAATTTATTAAAAAAAAATTCTCTAGAAGAATCAACAGCAGAATAACTGAGGCAGAAGAATGGATAAGTGACCTGGAAGATAAAATGTGGAAATAACTACCACAGAGCAGAATAAAGAAAAAAGAATGAAAAGAATTGAGGACAGTCTCAGAGACCTCTGGGACAACATTAAAGCACCAACATTCTAATTATAGGGGTCCCAGAACACGAAGACAAAAAGAAAGGGACTGAGAAAATATTTGAAGAGATTATAGTTGAAAACTTCCCTAATATGGGAAAGGAAATAGTCAATCAAGTCCAGGAAGAGCAGAGAGTCCCATACAGGATAAATCCAAGAAGAAACACGCCAAGACACATATTAATCAAACTATCAAAAATTAAAAGCATCAAGGGAAAAGCAACAAATAACATACAAGGGAATCCTCATAAGGTTAACAGCTGATTTTTCAGCAGAAACTCTGCAAGCCAGAAGGAAGTGACAGGATATATTTAAAGTGATGAAAGGTAAAAGCCTACAACCAAGATTACTATATCCAGCAAGGATCTACTTCAGATTTGATGGAGAAATTAAAAACTTTACAGACAAGCAAAAGCTAAGAGAATTCAGCGCTACCAAACCACCTTTAAAACAAATGCTAAAGGAACTTCTCTAGGCAGGAAACACAACAGAAGGAAAAGACCTACAAAAACAAAACCCAAAACAATTAAGAAAATGGTAGTAGGAACATACATATCAATAATTACCTTAAATGTAAATGAATTAAATGCTCCAATCAAAAGACATAGACTGGCTGAATGGATACAAAAACAAGACCCGTATATATGCTGTCTACAAGAGACCCACTTCAGACCTAGGGACACATACAGACTGAAAGTGAGGGGATGGAAAAAGATATTCCATGCAAATGGAAATCAAAAGAAAGCTGCAGTAGCAATTCTCATATCAGACAAAATACACTTTAAAATAAAGACTATTACAAGAGACAAAGAAGGACACTACATAATGCAAGGGATCAATCTAAGAAAAAGATATAACAATTGTAAATATTTATGCATCCAACATAGGAGCACCTCAATATATAAGGCAAATGCTAACAGCCATAAAACGGGAAATCGACAGCAACACAATCATAGTAGGGGACTTTAACACCCCACCTTCACCAATGGACAGATCATCCATATTGAAAATAAATAAGGAATCACAAGCTTTAAATGATACATTAAACAAGATGGACTTAATTGATATTTATAGGACATTCCATCCAAAAACAACAGAATACACTTTCTTCTCAAGTGCTCATGGAATATTCTCCAGGATAGATCATATCTTGGGTCACAAAACAAGCCTTGGTAAATTTAAGAAAATAGAAATCATATCAAGTATCTTTTCCGACCACAACACTATGAGACTAGATATCAATTACAGGAAAAAATTTGTAAAAAATACAAACACATAGAGGCTAAACAATACACTACTTAATAACCAAGAGATCACTGAAGAAATCAAAGAGGAAGTCAAAAAATACCTAGAAATAAATGACGATGAAAACACAATGACCCAAAACCTATGGGATGCAGCAAAAACAGTTCCAAGAGGGAAGTTTATAGCAATACAATTCTACCTCAAGAAACAAGAAACATCTCAAATAAACAACCTAATCTTACACCTAAAGCAATTAAAGAAAAAAGAACAAAATAACCTCCAAAGTTAGCAGAAGGGAAGAAATCATAAAGATCAGATCAGAAATAAATGAAAAAGAAATGAAGGAAACAAGAGCAAAGATCACTAAAACTAAAAGCTGGTTCTTTGAGAAGATAAACAAAATTGATAAACCATTAGCCAGACTCATCAAGAAAAAAAGGGAGAAGACTCAAATCAATAAAATTAGAAATGAAAAAGGAGAAGTAACAACTGACACTGCAGAAATACAAAGGATCATGAGAGATTACTGCAAACAACTATATGCCAATAAAATGGACAACCTGGAAGAAATGGACAAATTCTTAGAAAGCACAACCTTCCGAGACTGAACCAGAAAGAAATAGAAAATATAAACAGACCAATCACAAGCACTGAAATTGAAACTGTGATTAAAAATCTTCCAACGGGGCTTCCCTGGTGGCGCAGTGGTTGAGAATCTGCCTGCCAGTGCAGGGGAGGCGGGTTCGAGCCCTGGTCTGGGAAGATCCCACATGCCGCGGAGCAACTCGGCCCGTGAGCCACAATTACTGAGCCTGCGCGTCTGGAGCCTGTGCTCGGCAACGAGAGGCCGCAATAGTGAGATGCCCGCACACCGCGATGAAGAATGGCCCCCGCACCACGATGAAGAGTGGCCCCCGCTTGCCACAACTAGAGAAAGCCCTCGCACAGAAACAAAGACCCAACACAGCCATACATACATACATACATACATAAAAAATAAAAAAAGAATGTAAGCAGACAAGAATAGAATTTAAAAAATAAATAAATAAATAAAAATTAAAAAAAAAAATCTTCCAACAAACAAAAGTCCAGGACCAGACTGCTTCACAGGTGAATTTTATCAAACATTTAGAGAAGAGCTAACACCTATCCTTCTCAAACTCTCCCAAAATATAGCAGAGGAAGGAACACAACCAAACTCATTCTATGAAGCCACGATCACCCTGATACCAAAACCAGACAAAGATGTCACAAAGAGAGAAAACTACAGGTCAATATGACTGATGAACATAGATGCAAAAATCCTCAACGAAATACTAGCAAACAGAATCCAACAGCACATTAAAAGGATCATACATCATGATCAAGTGGGGTTTATCCCAGGAATGCAAGGATTCTTCAATATACACAAACCAATCAATGTGATAAACCATATTAACAAACTGAAGGAGAAAAACCATATGATCATCTCAATAGATGCAGAAACATCTTTCGACAAAGTTCAACACCTATTTGTGATAAAAACCCGCCAGAAAGTAGGCATAGAGGGAACTTACCTCAACATAATAAAGGCCATATATGACAAGCCCACAGCCAACATTGTTCTCAATGGTGAAAAACTGAAAGCATTTCTTCTAAGATCAGGAACAAGACAAGGCTGTCCACTCTCACCACCATTATTCAACATAGTTTTGGCAGTTTTAGCCACAGCAATCCGAGAAGAAAAAGAAATAAAAGGAATCCAAATCAGAAAAGAAGAGGTAAATCTGTCACTGTTTGCAGATGACATGATACTATACATAGAGAATTCTAAAGATGCTACCAGAAAACTACTAGAGCTAATCTATGAATTTGGTGAAGTAGTAGGATACAAAATTAATGCACAGAGATCTCTTGCATTCTTATACACTATGATGAAAATTCTGAAAGAGAAATTAAGGAAACACTCTCATTTACCTTTGCAACAAAAAGAATAAAATACCTAGGAATAAACCTACCTAAGTAGACAAAAGACCTGCATGCAGAAAACTATAAGACACTGATGAAAGACATTAAAGATGATACAAACAGATGGAGAGATATACCATGTTCTTGGATTGGAAGAATCAACACTGTGAAAATGACTACACTACCCAAAGCAATCTACATATTCAATGTAATCCTTATCCAACTACCAATGGCATTTTTTATAGAACTAGAACAAGAAATTTCACAATTTGTATGGAAACACAAAAGACCCCAAATAGCCAAAGGAATCTTGAGAAAGAAAAATGGAGCTGGAGGAATCAGGCTTCTGGACTTCAGACTATACTACAAACCTACAGTAATCAAGACAATATGATATTGGCACAAAAACAGAAATATAGATCAATGGAACAGGATAGAAAGCCAAGAGATAAACCCACGCACATATGGTCACCTTATTTTTGATAAAGGAGGCAAGACTATACAATGGAGAAAAGACAGCCTCTTCAATAAGTGGTGCTGGGAAAACTGGACAGCTACATGTAAAAGAATGAAATTAGAACACTTCCTAACACCATACACAAAAATAAACTCAAAATGGATTAAAGACCTAAATGTAAGGACAGACACTATAAAACTCTTAGAGGAAAACATAGCAGAACACTCTATGACATAAATCATAGCAAGATGCTTTTTGACCCAACTCCTAGAGAAATGGAAATAAAAACAAAAATAAAAAAATGGGACCTAATGAAACTTAAAAGCTTTTGCACAGCAAGGGAAACTACAAACAAGACGAAAAGACAACCCTCAGAATGGGAGAAAATATTTGCAAATGAAGCAACTGACAAAGGACCAATCTCTAAAATTTATAAGCAGCTTATGCAGCACAATATCAAAAACACAAACAACCCAATCCAAAAATGGGCAGAAGACCTAAATAGACATTTCTCCAAAGAAGATATACAGATTGCCAACAAACACATGAAAGGATGCTCAGCATCACTAATCATTAGAGAAATGCAAATCAAAACTACAATGAGGTATCACCCCACACTAGTCAGAATGGCCATCATCAGAAAATCTACAAACAATAAATGCTGGAGAGGGTGTGGAGAAAAGGGAACCCTTTTGCACTGTTGGTGGGAATGTAAATTGATACAGCCACTATGGAGAACAGTATAGATGTTCCTTAAAAAACTAAAAGTAGAACTACCATACGACCCAGCAATCCCACTACTGGGCATATATCCTGAGAAAACCATAATTCAAAGAGTCATGTACAACAATGTTCATTGCAGCTCTGTTTACAATAGCCAGGACATGGAAGCAACCTAAGTGTCCATCAACAGATGAATGGACAAAGAAGATGTGGCGCATATATAGAATGGAATATTACTCAGCCATAAAAAGAAACGAAATTGAGTTATTTGTAGTGAGGTGGATGGACCTAGAGTCTGTCGTACAGAGTGAACTAAGTCAGAAAGAGAAAAACAAATACCGTATGCTAACACATATATATGGAATCTAAAAAAAAAGAAAAAATGGTTATGAAGAACCTAGGGGCAGGAGAGGAATAAAGACGCAGATGTAGAGAATGGACTTGAGGACACGGGGAGGGGGAGGGGTAAGCTGGGACGAAGTGAGAGAGTGGCATGGACTTATATATACAGCCAAATGTAAAATAAGTAGCTAGTGGGAAGCACCTGCAGAGCACAGGGAGATCAGCTCGGTGCTCTGTGACCACCTAGAGGGGTGGGATATGGAGGGTGGGAGGGAGAGGCAAGAGGGAGGAGATATGGGGATATATGTATATGTATAGCTGATTCACTTTGTTATAAAGCATAAACTAACACACCATTGTAAAGCAATTATACTCCGATAAAGATGTTAAAAAAATAAAAACTTAATAGATGCCTGTGGAATAAATAATTAATGAAACTTTAAAAACACCATTACGTGTCAAAAAATGGTCCACTTAGACCAGTATTCTATCTTGGAGAAGAGCATTTTTTTTTTCCTTTTATGATAGTAGTCTCAAAAGCCAAGGGAAGTACCACTTCATCTACAATTCCCAAGATTTCCCTATAATGACCCTCTTAACAGAATGTGCATATAAATTTGGTTATTGACTGGATCATACATAATTTTCCAAATATAATTGGAAGACAGTTTTTTTAAAAGCTGTCATAGAGGGGTTTGATCTGTGGTAAAATAATTTAGCTATCTTGGGGATGTTCACCTTCTAGGCAAGCTTCTTAGTTGTACTCATATTGATTTGGAGACCTTTTGCTTGAAGGCAGTACTTATATCCTACTGTATGAACTGAAGGAGATATGTCTCCTTTCTCTTTTCATACCAGTAAAATCAGATGGTAAAGCTAAGACACAGGCCTGGCCAACAGGTATTATCTTGTAGGACTTTGAATCTTGAGCAAGTGATAGCACAATACGACTGTTAGCGTTGTGTGACCTTCCCTGGTTATCTTCTGCGTAGCCCTCCAGAACTCACTTGGTACCTGTCAAGTTTTCAAGCCTGTTCCTCCAATCTTCTAATATCATTCCAATATATTCTCTTTCTGCTTCAGATTATTATGTAACTTTCTATTGTTTGCAACAACATGCAACAGATGATATAGTGTTGTTAAAGATGTAAGAAAACATGTTACTCTTTATCCTCATTCAAAACTGATTGTTTTAAAGAAGTACAAATATTAATATAAAGTGGAATTTTGACCTCCCCCCAAAAAAACTACCATACAACCCAGCAATCCCACTCCTGGGCATATACCCTGAGAAGACCATAACTCAAAAACAGTCATGTACCACAATGTTCATTACAGCTCTATTTACAATAGCCAGGACATTGAAGCAACCTAAGTGTCCATCAACAGATGAATGGATAAAGAAGATGTGGCACATATATGCAATGGAATATTACTCAGCCATAAAAAGAAACGAAATTGAGTTATTTGTAGAGACGTGGATGGGTCTAGAGACTGTCATACAGAGTGAAGTAAGCCAGAAAGATAAAAACAAATATCGTATATTAACGCATATACGTGGAACCTAGAAAAATGGTACAGATGAACCAGTTTGCAGGGCAGAAATAGAGACACAGATGTAGAGAACAAACGTATGGACACCAAGGGGGGAAAGTGGCGGGGGTGGGGTGGGGGGGTGGGGGGATGAATTGGGAGACTGGGATTGACATGTATACACTGATGTGTATAAAATGGATAACTAATAAGAACCTGCTGCATAAAAAAATAAATAAAATTCAATAAAAAAAGAGGGAGGAGATATGGGGACATATGTATATGTATAGCTGAGTCACTTTGTTATAAAGCAGAAGCTAGCACACCATTGTAAAGCAATTATACTCCAATAAAGATGTGGAAAAAAATTTTTTTTAAACAGGCAAAATTAAACAATTATAATATTTAGAAATGCATTTATAGATGGTAAGGCTATTTAAATTAAAGCATGGGGTGATTGACACAAAATTTGGGATAGCGCTTACCTCTTGTTGGGGAGAAAAAAGGGGGTGAAATTAGGGAGAGGCACACAGGAGCCTTCTTAGGTCATGCTATTCAAGATGTAATTTGTGGACCACCACCTTCTGCGTCACCTGGGAGCTGGTTAGAAACGCAGAATCTCAGGCTCTTCCCCAAACCTACTGAATCAGAATCTGCGTTTTAACATGATCCCCAGGTGGTTCATAAGCACATTAAAGATACTTGTAAAGTTCCATTTTTAAGGTAGATAGTGCATACCTAGGTGTTTATTTTAGCAATATTCTTTAAATGCTGTAGATTTTATACACTTTTGCGTGTGTATTTGGTAATTAATAACATTTTTAAATATATAGTTTGAATAAAGTTTTAAAATATTTTTAAGTATACATATAGAAACAAAGACAAAAAGGAAGACCACAAAGATGGCAAAGAACTGAAACCAAACCCAGATATTTAGACTCAAAATCCAATGCTATTTCCACTCTTCCATGCCTTTGCCCCAAGGCAATAAATGAACTGACTCCAAGGAATTGATCCATTTCCAATTCATGCTGCAACTGGATGAGCCAAAGGCCATGATAAAAATAGAAAACTCTTGGAAACTTTGGTGACTCGATCATTTTTATTTAGATATTCTGGGATGGGATAGGAAAGTTATTTTTGTATTCAGATAATCCCTGCCTCTCCTGGAAATACTTTCCTGAAAAATGTTTTGGAGAGTGGAACGCCTGAAATTTGAACCTCGTACTTATATGCTTTATATGTCTGGAAGGAAAGGAAGGAGAGAAGGGATACAATTCAGAGAGTTAATAAAATTATGAAGTCTCAAATATGATATAAACGCTTAATTTGATTTCGTACCTGAATGTTATACACTGTATAAGTGAATATTTAAATTATTAACAATAGATTATACTTTAAATACTAACAATCAAATTTAATTTTTCTTCTTTTTTTTTTTTTTTGGCCGGGCTGAGGCTTGCAGGATCTTAGTTCCCCAACCAGGGATCGAAGCCAGACCCCTGTCAGTTAAAGCGCCAGGTTGTAACCACTGGACCACCAGGGGACTCCCTCAAATTTTATTTTCTGCTGTAACTTTGCAATTCAAAAATCCTTATTCATTTGGTTTATTTGAAAGGAGATTTAATTTCATTATTGAATACAAAGATCTGCTAATAGTAATTATGCAAATGATGGAGTTAGAAATCGTGTAACTATGAAAATGACTTATCAATGCTCTTTTAAATTTTGTAAAGAGAAGGGACTTCCCTGGTGACACAGTGGTTAAGAATCCGCCTGCTAATGCAGGGGTCACGGGTTCGATCCCTGGTCCAGGAAGATCCCACATGCCGTAGAGCAACTAAGCCCATGCACTACAACTACTGAGCCTGCGCTCTAGAGCCCACGAGCCACAACTACTGAGCCCATGTGCCACAACTACTGAAGCCCATGCTCCATAGCAAGAGAAGCCACCACAATGAGAAGCCCGCGCAACAAAGAGTAGCCCCCACTCGCCACCACTAGAGAAAGCCCGCGTGCAGCAATGAAGACCCAAAGTAGCCATAAAATTAATTTTAAAAAATTAAATTAAATTAAAATTAAAGAAAAAATGTGTAAAGAGAAAATGTGACACTGATCGTCTTTCTCCCTTCATAAAGAAGACTGCAACAAGCTAAATCATGGTCCACAGCTTGGTGGACTGTGAACTTCACTCTGTGAAGTGTTAGCTGATGCTGATTCTCAGTTCCTCTAGAATAGGTGCTTATCCAATGTTCCAAACTCACCTGTATGAAATATATGACTTTATTTTTTTCTTGGCAAGGTCTTTTGAGTTCCTCTTCTGCCAGATGGCAAAAACATTCTCTCTGTCAATTCTGGGCAATCACAGTCAGTTTAACAGGACCCCCTGACCTTTGCCCAACACCCACCCATACACACACTCCTTCCCTTTCCCAGGGCTGAGAGTACCAAGGAGTAAGGATGGGATAGATAGAGATATTGACTGGTCCTCTGTCATTGTCTCTCCATGCTGGTATTTACTGTGACATCCTATTCCCACCTGGTTTCCAATTGCCAGACCATGAAGTCATGGTCATAACTCTATGTCCAAAAGGAAAGCCACTCTAGACTCTCCACTACTCCTTGTACCCTCTCAGAGGGGGTCGGATGCATTCACCCTCTCCCACACCACTCCAGGTCTCTGGCCAGCCTGCCATCCAGGCATTTCTTTCCATTGCTCCTACACCTCAAGAGGTACGGAAGCTCTGGAGACTGGCTCACAGGATTCCTTCCGGATTCACCAGCCTCTAAGCTCACTACTGCTCTTTCTTCACCTTACAAGTCTAGGGACTTTTTATTTGGTCTTGGAGAAAAAGAAAGGCACTGGAAAAAGCTGGCTCTGACTGAGCACCTATTCTTATATGCCTGTGGTTAAGGCATGAGTTTATGCCCTGGGTTATTGATGACTCTAGCTTTTGAAGTTCAAAACCTTTTAATCACAAAAGTTTTATCTCTGCCTTGAGTTTCCAAAACAGATTTTAAGCGTCAAAGGCCAGGGATTGACTTTTTTGGTATCTGCACTATGTTGCACCAACACTACACCAAGATGTGTCTGCCAAGAGGTCTAGTGTGAAGGGGGAAGGATCATTGATTTTTTTTAAAATTATTTTTTAAAAATCACGTGTATCAAAATAAGATTCCACTACATCTAATTGTAAAGATCCACACATTTGCTCCACCACTACAACTTACCTTTTAGCAACAAACTTTGCAAATGTATGTACAGCCTTTTTTACATGTGTTTTAAATTTTGTTGTTCTCCTTATTGAAACAGTCGTCAGACTTGCTTAAATTCAATAAGCATGAAATCTACTGTTTTTGGCATACCAAATGATATCTTCCTTTGTCTCAATTGTAAAATCATTAACATCAGCATTTTATTTTTCCATTTTCCACTCTACTTTTATAAATAAGGGCAAATACGCAATAAAATATTCAAGTAGTTATACAAACATTGCCATATTTAGATGACAACACTGCTAAAATGAAACTCTTAGCTGGCAGACAGCAGTACTCTGAGGTAACATAAAATGGTTATTTGTCTACTGAAATAGAAAAGTCAAATTTGGTAGAAGAAGGTTGTTTAGAGGTGTGGCTATATAACATATGAAAGGGCCACTTGTTCAAAAGTTAATGATTACCTGAATTTTGATTCATTAAATTTTTGTTCACCCTTACCTATCTTCACATCTCTAAGTGGAAACAATGAAAACAATTTTACTTATAACGACTTTATCAAGATATAATTCCCATACCCTACAATTCATCCAAGTAAGAAAAAACCCACACCTCTCATATTCCTTTGCCTCTCCTTTACCCTCACACTACTACCACACTCACAAAACTTCTGATACCAGATGTTTGGGGTTTTCCCCCCACACCAAGCAATTCTCTGTGATACCAGCAAGGTGTTCTACAATTCAGTTCAATCTGACAGTAACCAAAGTTAGCACAGACCCCACAGGTAAGGGCTCAGTCCCTCAAGACTGCTCCCCACTTCAGACACCAAACCAAGCAGTAGGTCCCTAGGTTATCACAACTGCAGTCTGACTTGGCTGCAAATTGGAGGTTCCACGACCACCATCATCTCACTATTGGATTCAGTTATTTGCTAGAACAGCTCATAGAACTCAGGGAAACACTTACCAACATTTATCAGTTTATCATAAAATGAAAGGTATGATAAAGGTTACAGATGAACAGCCAAAGGAAGAGATACATAAGGCAAAATCCAGCAGGGTGCCAAGTACAGGAGTGTCAATCCCCGTAGAGTTGGGGTATACTACCCTCCCAGGATGTAGATGTGTTTACCAACCCAGAAGCTCTCCAAACCCCATATTATTGAAATTTTTATGGCGGCTTCATCATGTAGGCATGATCAATTATTCATTCAATTTCCAGCCCGTCTCCCCTCTTGGAGTATTGGGCAGTGGAGTATGGGCATTCCTTTTCATGGCTGAATAATATTCCATTGGATCTACAACATTTTATTTATCCATTCATCAGTTAATAGACATTTGGATTGTTTCCACCTTTTAACCATTATGAATAATGCTGCTAGGAACATTCACGTACAAGTTTTGTATGAACACATATTTGCAATTCTCTAGGAATAGAATTGCTGGGTTATACAGAAGCTCTATGTTTAATCTTTTCAGGAACTACCAGAATGTTTTCCAAAGTGTCTGCATCATTTTATGTTCCCACAAGCAGTGTATGAGGATTCCAGTTTCCTCCTGTCCTCACTAATACTTGTTAATATCCATCTTTTATCATTAAAAACATCTTAGTGAATGTGAAGTGGTATATCTCACGGCAGTTTTGATTTGCATTTTCCTGATGACCAAAAATGTCAAACATCTTTTCATGTGCTTATTGACCACTTGTATATCTTTTTTGGAGAAAATGTGTATTTAGACTGAGTGCCCATTATTAATTGGGTTATTTTTGTTTTTATTATTGAGTTTATGTGTTCTTTATATATTCTAGATACAAGTCCTTTAGCAGATAATATGATTTGTAAACATGTCTTCCATTCAATAAGTTGTCTTTTCCTTCTTTTGATAGTGTCTTTTGATGCATCAAAAGACACTTTTTTTAATTTTTATGAAGTCTAATTTATCTATTGATATGGACTGATTTTTTTGTCACCCCTACCGCCTCTCAGAAAATTTATATGTTGAAGCCCTAACCCTTAATATGATAGTATTAGGAGATGGGGTCTTTAGGAGATAATTAGATCTAGATGAGGTCATGAGAGAAGGGCCCTCATGGTGAGATTAATGTCCTTGTAAGAAGAAACACCAGAGAGTTTCTTCCTTCCTTCCTTCCTTCCTTCCTTCCTTCTTCCTTCCTTCCTTTCTTTCTTTCTTTCTTTTTCTTTCTTTCTTTCACTGTGCTGGCACTGTGATCTCAGACTTCCAGCCTCCAGAACTGTGAGAAATAAATTTCTATTGTTGAAACCACCCAATCCATGGTATTTTGTTACGGCAGCCTGAGCTAAGAAATTTATTTTTTCTTTTGTTGTGCATACTTGTGGTGTCTTATCTAAGAATCTATGACCAAATCCAAGGTCATGAAGTTTTACCTCTGTGTTTTCTTCTAACAGTTTTTAGGTTTTAGCTCTTACATTTGGATCTTTGATCCATTTTTGGTCCATTTTGTATATGGCGTGAGGTAGGGATCGAACTTCATTCTTTTGGATGTGGATATCCATTTGTCTCAGCACCATTTATTGAAGAGACTGTTCTCTCTCTATTAAATGCTCTTGATACTCTTGTCAAAAATCAATTGGTCAGGGCTTCCCTGGTGGCGCAGTGGTTGAGAATCTGCCTGCCAATGCAGGGGACACGGGTTCGAGCCCTGGTCTGGGAAGATCCCACATGCCGCGGAGCAACTAGGCCCGTGAGCCACAATTACTGAGCCTGCGCGTCTGGAGCCTGTGCTCCGCAACAAGAGAGGCCGCGATAATGAGAGGCCCGCGCACCGTGATGAAGAGTGGCCCCCACTTGCCACAACTAGAGAAAGCCCTAGCACAGAAACGAAGACCCAACACAACCATAAATAAATAAATAAATAAATAAAGTACTTTAAAAAAAAAAAATCAATTGGTCAGGGGCTTCCTTGGTGGTGCAGTGGTTAAGAATCTGCCACAAATGCAGGGGACATGGGTTCAAGCCCTGGTCCAGGAAGATCCCACATGCCACAGAGCAACTAAGCCCATGTGCCGCACTACTGAGCCTGCGCTTTAGAGCCCACGAGCCACAACTACCAAAGCCCGCATGCCTAGAGCCCATGCTCTGCAACAAGAGAAGCCACCGCAATGAGAAGCCTGTGCACAGCAATGAAGAGTAGCCCCAGCTCACCACAACTAGAGAAAGCCCGTGTACAGCAACAAAGACCCAACACAGCCAAAAATAAATTAAATAAAATAAATTAATTTTTTTTAAGAAAAGCTTTTTTAAAAGTTGTGAGAGCAGACATACTTTTCTCTTTCCTTATTCTAGGGGAAAATCATTTAGTCTTTCACCATTAAGTATTGTGTAAGCCATGAGTTTTTCTTAGATACCCTTTATCAGATTGAGGAAATTTCCTTCTATTCCTAATTTGTTGAATGTTTTTATAAAGAAAGTGTGTTGGATTTTTCTCACATGTTTCTTTCTGCATCTATTTATTTATATTCTGTCAGTAATAATGTCCCCTCTCTTATTCTTGATTATAGTAATATGAGTCTTCTCTCCTTTTTTCTTGGTCAGTCTAGCTAACAGGTTTGTCAATTTTGTTGATCTTTTCAAGGAACCAACTTTTGGTTTGTTTATTTTTCTCTGTAGTTTTTCTATTCTGAGTTTAATTTCCACTTTAATCTTTATTATTTCCTTTCTTTTGCTTGCTTTAGTTTTGGTTTGCTCTTCTTTTTCCTCAAATATCATAAGGTGGAAGGTTAAGTTATTGATTTGAGATAATTCTTCTTTTATAATACAGGTGCTGATAGCTATAAATTTCCCTCAAATTACTGTTTTAGCTGTCGCCCATAAATTTTGTTATATTGTGTCTTCAATTTTTCTCTTTTCTCTATTGATTTCTTCTTTGACTCATTGATTATTGAGTGTGTTAATTCCACCTATCTGTTAATTTCCAAAATTTCTTTCAGTTATTGATTTCTAATTTCATTTCATTGCAGTTGAAGAACACTGAATAATTTCAATCCTTCCAAATCTATTGAATAAACAGTTTTCCATATATTTATTAATTCTATAACTTTTCTAATGGTTAATTTGCTCAAGTCTTCTGACCATATATTGTATGAACTTTTTGTATGAGAAACACATTAACCATTTGTCATCTTTGCTGTATTTTTCACATTTTGCGTGTATCTCATTTTATCTTGGTTACTTATGTAGAGAAATTTTAAATGTCTGTGTAGTCGAATATGTGTTTTCCTTTTTTAATTTATTCTATTACTTAAAAGTTTGTAAGTTAAAAAAAGATTAAGACAGGCCACAGACTGAAAGAAAATATTTGCAAGACACTTACTTGAAGAAAGATTATTATCCAAACTATATGAAGAAATCTTAAACCTCAACAATAAGAAAACAAACAGCCCAATTTAACAATGGGCGAAAAATCTGATCAGACACCTTACAAAGAAGTTATACAAGTGGCAGATAAGGATATGAAAAGATAAGCCTTTAAGGAATTACAACTTAAAACAACAATAAGATACCACTATACAGCTGTTAGAATGAGTAAAATCCAAAAGACTGATAACACCAAATGGTGGTGAGGATGTGGAACAACAGGAACTCTCTCACTCATTGTGATGGTAATGCAAAATGGTACAGAGACTTTGGAAGGCAGTTTGGCAGTTTTTTACAAAACTAAACATACTCTTACCATACGTTTCAATAAACACACTCTTTGGTATTTACCCAAATGACTTGAAAACTTATGTCTACATAAAACTTGCATGAACGTTTATAGCAGCTTTATTCGGAATTGTTAAAACTTGAAAGCAACTAGAACAAATAATTCTAAAATTTGTACGGAAACATAAAAGACCCCGAATAGCCAAAGCAATCTTGAGAAAGAAGAACAAACCTGGAGGTATCATGTGTTCTGATTTCAACTGTACAACAAAGCCATAGTAATCTAAACAGTATTGTACTGGCACAAAAGCAGACACATAGATCAATGGATCAGAATAGAGAGCCCAGAAATAAACCATATACAAAAGTAAACTCAAAATGGATTAAAGACTTAAATGTAAGACCTGAAATCATAAAACTCCTAGAAGAATACATAGTCAGTACACTCTTTGACAATGGTCTTAGCAATTTGGGGTGGGGGGGTGGGGGTTGGTTCTGTCTCCTCAGGAAGGGAAACAAAAGTGAAAATAAATAAATGGAACTACATCAAACTAAAAAGTTTTTCACCGCAAAGAAAACTATCAAAACAAAAAGGCAGCCTACTGAATGGGAGAAGATATTTGCAAATTATATATCCAATAAAAGGTTAATATCCAAAATATACAAAGAACTCATAAAACTCAACATCAGGGAATTCCCTGGCGGTCCAATGGTTAGGACTCTGTGCTTTCACTTCTGAGGGCCTGGGTTTGATCCCTGGTCAGGGAACTAAGATCCCACAAGCTGCAAGGTGTGGCCAGAAAAACAAAAAATCAAAAAAACCCTCAACATCAAAAAAAAACCTGATTTTAAAATGGGCAGGGGTCCTGAATAGACATTTCTCCAAAGAAGACATACAGATGGCCAAAGACACATGAAAAGATGCTCAACATGACTAATCATCAGGGGAATGAAAATCAAAACGACGTGAGATAACACCTCACACTTGTCAGAATGGCTATCATCAAAAGGACAACAACTAGTGAGTGTTGGTGAGCACGTAGAGAAGAGGGAACCCGCATGCACTGTTGGTGGGATTGTAAATTGGTACAGCCAGTATGGAAAACAGTTTGAAGATTCCTCAAAAAATTAAAAAGAGAGCTGCCATTTGATCCAGCAATTTCACTTCTGGATATTTACCCAAGAAAAGAAAAAACTAATTTGAAAAGTTATATACACACCAATATTCATTGCAGCATTATTTACAGTAGCCAAGATATGGAAGCAACTTAAGTGTCCATGGATAGATGAATGGAAAAAGAAGATGTGAAATATTACTCAGCCACCAAAAAAAAAAAAAAAAAACTTGCCATTTTCAACAACATGGATGGATCTAGAGGGCATTATGCTAAGTGAAATAAGTCAGAGAAAGAAAAATACTGCATGATGTCACTTGTATGTGGAATCTAAAAAACAAAACAAACAAAAGAAAATAAAAACAGATGCATAGATACAAAGAACAAATGGGTAGTTGCCAGAGGGGAAGGGGATGGGGTGGGGCAAAATAGGTGAAGGGGACTGAGAGGTATGAACCTCCAGTTGTACAATAAATGAGCCACAGTGTTGTAATATACAGCATAAGGTATATGGGCAATAATATTTTACTAACTTTGCATGGGAACACATGGCTACTAGACTTACCACACTGACCATTTCATAATGTATGCAAATGTCAAATCACTATGTAGTACACCGGAAACTAACATAATATTGTATGTCAAACATATTTCAATTTTTTAAAAAGGCTTATAATCTATCTGTACTTTTTAAATGTGTAAATTTATTAGAGACTAATGTGAAAGTACAGTTGACCCTTAAACAACATGGGTTTGAATTGAGCCAGTCCACTTTTTTTTTTTCACTTCTTAATCTATATTTTACTTATTTATTTTTTGGCTGCACTGTAAGGCTTGTGGGATTTTAGATCCCTGACCAGGGATCTAACTCAGGCCCAAGACAGTGAGAGCACTGAGTCCTAACCACTGGACTGCCAGGGAATTCCCAGCTGGTCCACTTCTAAGCAATTTTTTTCTGATAAATTTTTTTCTGACAAAGCACAGGTGAGATTGTTTCAAGATGGCAGAGTAGAAGGACGTGTTCTCACTTCCTCTTGCGAGAGCACTGGAATCACAAGTAACTGCTCAACAATCATCAACAGGAAGACACTGGAACTCACCAAAAAAGATACCCCACATCCAAAGACAAAGGTGAAGCCACAAGGAGACAGTAGGAGGGGTGCAATCACAACAAAATCAAATCCCATAACTGCTGGGTGGGTGACTCACAAACTGGAGAACACTTATACCACAGAAGTCCACCCACTGGAGTGAAGATTCTGAGCCCCATGTCAGGCTTCCCAACCTGGGGGTCTGGCAACGGGAAGAGGAATTCCTAGAGAATCAGAATTTGAAGGCTAGTGGGATTTGATTGCAGGACTTCTACAGGACTGGGAGAAACGAGACTCCAATCTTCGAGGACACACACAAAGTAGTGTGCGCATCGGGACCCAGGGGAAGGAGCAGTGACCCCATAGGAGACTGAACCAGACCTAACTGTCATTGTTGGAGGGTCTCCTGCAGAGGCAGGAGGTGGCTGTGTCTCATCGTGAGGACAAGGACACTGACAGCAGAAGTTCTGGGAAGTACTCCTTGGCATGAGCCCTCCCAGAGTCCGCCATTAGACCCACCAAAGAGCCTAGGTAGGCTCCAGTGTTGCATTGCCTCAGACCACATAACCAACAGGGAGGGAACCCAGCCCCACCCATCAGCAGACAAGCAGATTAAAGTTTTACTGAGCTCTGCCACCAGAGCAACAGTCAGCTCTACCCACCACCAGTCCCTCCCATCAGGAAACTTGCACAAGCTTCTTAGATAGCCTCATCCACCAGAGGGCAGACAGCAGAAGCAAGAAGAACTACAGTCCTGCAGCCTGTGGGAAAAAAACCACATTCACAGAAAGATAGACAAGATGAAAAGGCAGAGGGCTATGTACCAGATGAAGGAACAAGATAAAACCCCAGAAAAACAACTAAATGAAGTGGAGATAGGCAACCTTCCAGAAAAAGAATTCAGAATAATGATAGTGAAGATGATCCAGGACCTCAGAAAAAGAATGGAGGCAAAGATAGAGAAGATGCAAGAAATGTTTAACAAAGACCTAGAAGAATTAAACAACAAACAAACAGAGATGAACAATACAATAACTGAAATGAAAACTACACTAGAAGGAATCAAAAACAGAATAACTGAGGCAGAAGAATGGATAAGTGACCTGGAAGACAGAATGGTGGAATTCACAGCTGCGGAACAGAATAAAGAAAAAAGAATGAAAAGAAATGAAGACAGCCTAAGAGACCTCTGTGACAACATTAAATGCACTAACATTCGCATTATAGGGGTCCCAGAAGGAGAAGAGAGAGAGAAAGGACCCAAGAAAATATTTGAAGAGATTATAGTTAAAAACTTCCCTAACATGGGAAAGGAATAGCCACCCAAGTCCAGGAAGCGCAGAGAGTCCCATACAGGATAAACCCAAGGAGAAAAATGCCGAGACACATAATAATCAAATTGGCAAAAATTAAAGACAAAGAAAAATTATTGAAAGCAGCAAGAGAAAAATGACAAATAACATACAAGGGAACTCTCATAAGGTTAACAGCTGATTTCTCAGCAGAAACTCTACAAGCCAGAAGGGAGTAGCATGACATATTTCAAGTGATAAAAGGGAAGAACCTACAACTAAGATTACTCTACCCGGCAAGGAGCTCATTCAGATTTGATGGAGAACTCAAAAGATTTACAGACAAAAAGCTAAGAGAATTCAGCACCACCAAACCAGCTCTACAACAAATGCTAAAGGAACTTCTCTAAGTGGGAAACACAAGAGAAGAAAAGGACCTACAAAAACAAACCCAAAACAATTAAGAAAATGGTCATAGGAACATACATATCAACAATTACCTTAAACATGAATGGATTAAATGCTCCAACCAAAAGACACAGACTTGCTGAATGGATACAAAAACAAGACCCATCTATATGCTGTCTACAAGAGACCCACTTCAGACCTAGGGAAACATACAGACTGAAAGTGAGGGGATGGAAAAAGATATTCCACGCAAATGGAAATCAAAAGAAAGCTGGAGTAGCAATACTCATATCAGATAAAATAGACTTTAAAATAAAGAATGTTACAAGAGACAAGGAAGGACACTACATAATGATCAAGGGATCAATCCAAGAAGATATAACAATTATAAATATATATTCACCCAACATACGAGCACCTCAAAACATAAGGCACCTGCTAACAGCTATGAAAGAGGAGTATAATAGTGGGGGACTTTAACACCTCACTTACATCAATGGACAGATCATCCAGACAGAAAATTAATAAGGAAACACAAGCTTTAAATGACACAAGAGAGCAGATAGATTTAATTGATATTTCTAGGACAGTCCATCCAAAAACAGCAGATTGTATTTTCTTCTCAAGTGCGCACAGAACATTCTCCAGGATAGATCACATCTTGGAGCAGAAATCAAGCCTCAGTAAATTTAAGAAAATTGAAATCATATCAAGCATCTTTTCTGACCACAATGCTGTGATATTAGAAATCAATTACAGGGGAAAAAATGTAAAAAACACAAACAAATGGAGGCTAAACAATACGTTACTAAATAACCAAGAAATCACTGAAGAAATCAAAGAGGAAATCAGAAAATACCTAGAGACAAATGACAATGAAAACATGACAATCCAAAACCTATGGGATTCAGGAAAAAGAGTTCAAAGAGGGAAGCTTATAGCAATACAAGCCTACCTCAAGAAACAAGAAAAATCTCAAATAAACAATCCAACCTTACACCTAAAGGAACTAGAGAAAGAAGAACAAACAAAACCCAAAGTTAGCAGAAGGAAAGAAATCATAAAGATCAGAGCAGAAATAAATGAAAATAGAAACAAAGAAAACAGCAGCATATATCAATAAAACTAAAAGCTGGTTCTTTGAGAAAATAAACAAAATTGATAAACCATTAGCCAGACTCATCAAGAAAATGAGGGAGAGGACTCAAATCAATAAAATTAGAAATGAAAAAGGAGAAGTTACAACAGACACTGCAGAAATACAAAGCATCCTAAGAGACTACTACAAGCAACTCTATGTCAATAAAATGGACAACCTGGAAGAAATGGACACATTCTTAGAAAGTTATAAGCTTCCAAGACTGAACCAGGAAGAACTAGATAATATAAACAGACCAATCACAAGTAATGAAATTGAAACTGTGATTAAAAATCTTCCAACAAACAAAAGTCCAGGACCAGATGGCTTCACAGGTGAATTCTATCAAACGTTTAGAAAAGAGCTAACACCCATCCTTCTCAAACTCTTCCAAAAACTTGCAGAGGAAGGCACATTCCCAAACTCATTCTATGAGGCCACCATCACCCTGATACCAAAACCAGACAAAGATACTACAAAAAAAGAAAATTACAGACCAATATCACTGATGAATATAGATGCAAAAATCCTCAACAAAATACTAGCAAACAGAATCCAACAACACATTAAAAGGATCATACACCATGATCAAGTGGGATTTATCCCAGGGATGCAAGGATTCTTCAATATACGCAAATCAATCAATGTGATACACCATATTAACAAATTGAAGAATAAAAGCCATATGATCATCTCAATAGATGCAGAAAAAGCTTTTGACAAAACTCAACACCGATTTATGATAAAAACTCTCCAGAAAGTGGGCATAGAGGGAACCTACCTCAACTTAATAAAGACCATATACAACAAAGCCACAGCAAACATCATTCTCAATGGTGAAAAATTGAAAGCATTTCCTCTAAGATCAGGAACAAGACAAGGATGTCCACCCTCATGACTATTATTCAACATAGTTTTGGAAGTCCTAGCCATGGCAATCAGAGAAGAAAAAGAAATAAAAGGAATACAAATTGGAAAAGAAGAAGTAAAACTGTCACTGTTTGCAGATGACATGATACTATACACAGAGAATCCTAAAGATGCCACCAGAAAACTACTAGAGCTAATCAATGAATTTGGTAAAGTTTCAGGATACAAAATTAATGCACAGAAATCTCTTGCATTCCTATACACTAATGATGAAAACTCTGAAACAGAAATTAAGGAAACACTCCCATTTACCATTGCAACAAAAAGAATAAAATACCTAGGAATAAACCTACCTAGCGAGAAAAAAGACCTGTATGCAGAAAACTATAAGACACTGATGAAAGAAATTAAAGATGATACAAACAGATGGAGAGGTATACCATGTTCTTGGATTGGAAGAATCAACACTGTGAAAATGACTATACTACCCAAAGCAATCTACAGATTCAATGCAATCCCTATCAAATTACCAATGGCATTTTTTACAGAACTAGAAGAAAAAATCTAAAATTTGCATGGAGACACAAAAGACCCCGAATAACCAAAGTAGTCTTGAGGGAAAAAAACGGAGCTGGAGGAATCAGACTCCCTGACTTCAGACTATACTACAAAGCTACAGTAATCAAGACAATATGGTACTGGCACAAAAACAGAAACATAGATAAATGGAACAAGATAGAAAGCCCAGAGATAAACCCACGCACCTATGGTCAACTAATCTATGACAAACGAGGCAAGGATATACAATGGAGAAAAGACAGTCTCTTCAATAAGTGGTGCTGGGAAAACTGGACAGCTAAATGTAAAAGAATGAAATTAGAACACTCCCTAACACCATACACAAAAATAAACTCAAAAGGGATTAGAGACCCAAATGTAAGACCAGACATTATAAAACTCTTAGAGGAGAACATAGGAAGAACACTCTTTGACATAAATCACAGCAAGATCTTTTTTGATCCACCTCCTAGAGTAATGGAAATAAAAGCAAAAATAAACAAATGGGACCTAATGAAACTTAAAAGCTTTTGCACAGCAAAGGAAACCATAAACAAGACGAAAAGACAACCCTGAGAATGGAAGAAAATATTTGCAAACGAATCAGTGGACAAAGGATTAATCTCCAAAATATATAAACAGCTCATGCAGCTCAATATTAAAAAAAAAACAAACAACCCAATCCAAAAATGGCCAGAAGACCTAAATAGATATTTCTCCAAAGAAGACATACAGATGGCTAAGAAGCACATGAAAATCTGCTCAACATCACTAAATATTAGAGAAATGCAAATCAAAACTACAATGAGGTATCACCTCACACCAGTTAGAATGGGCTTCATCAGAAAATCTACAAACAACAAATGCTGGAGAGGGTGTGGAGAAAAGGGAACCCTCTTACACTGTTGGTGGGAATGTAAATTGATACAGCCACTATGGAGAACATATGGAGGTTCCTTAAAAAACTAAAAATAGAATTACCATATGATCCAGCAATCCCACTACTGGGCATATACCCAGAGAAAACCATAATTCAAAAAGCCACATGCACCCCAATGTTCATTGCAGCACTATTTACAATAGCCAGGTCATGGAAGCAACCTAAATGCCCATCGACAGACAAATGGATAAAGAAGATGTGGTACATATATACAATGGAATATTACTCAGCCATAAAAAGGAATGAAATTTGGTCATTTGTTGAGGTGTTGATGGATCTAGAGACTGTCATACAGAGTGAAGTAAGTCAGAAAGAGAAAAACAAATATCGTATATTAATGCATATGTGTGGAACCTAGAAAAATGGTGCAGATGAACTGGTTTTCAGGGTGGAAGTTGAGACACAGATGTAGAGAACAAACGTATGGACACCAAGGGGGGAAAGCGGCAGAGGGGTGGGGGTGGTGTTGTGATGAATTGGGCGATTGGGATTGACATGTATACACTGATGTGTATAAAATTGATGACTAATAAGAACCTGCTGTATAAAAAAATAAATAAAATTAAATTAAAAACAAAACAAAATAAAAAAAATAAAATCTTATTCAGTAATATTTTTAAAAGAGCTATCAAGCCATTAAAAGACATGAAGGAACCTTAAATGCATATTGCTAAGCGAAATAAGACAATCTGAAAAAGTTACATTAATGTATGATTCCAACTATAAACATTCTGAAAGAGGCAAAATTATGGAGACAGTTAAAAAAAAAAAAAAAAAACCATCCTTGCCAGGGGTTAGGAAGGAGGAAGGGATTAATTAGAGGAAGACAGAAGATTTTTAAAGTAGTGAAACCATTCTGTATGATACTGTAATGGTGGAAACATTACACATTTGTCAAAACCCACAGAAAGAGAAACTCACACAAAGAGTGATCCCTAATGTAACCTATGGACGTCAATTAATAACAATGTATCAACCAATGTTGGCTCACAAATACACCATATCAATAACAGGGGAACTGGCTCGGGGGTGGTTAGGGAGACACTAAGTAAGGGGATATATGGAAACTCTCTGTACTTTCCACTCAATTTTTTTGTAACTGCACCAAAAAAATATAACTTTTTTCAAAGAGTTTGCAAGCTCTTCTCCCTAAAATCTAATATTCACTTGTTTTTCTCCCCCTTTTAAATATAACTTTTAAAATCTAAATAAATGTAGTATGTGGTATGGGAGGAAAAAATCTTCTTAGATTTTTTTTTTCCTACTTGTTAACTCCATCATCCCAACACCATCTACTGACTTTTCTTCCCTCTTTGATTTGTGATGCTTTATCATAGTCTTATGTAGAAGGACCTATTTCTGTGCTAACCCATATAACATTTTGAATTACAAATGATCTAATCATCACCCAATAAGTTTATCTTTATTCTTAGCTTTCTATGTCTCTTGTTTCTGCAGTGAACTTTAAAAAAACAACTCTATTTCCTTTCAGATCATAGACTATCAGAGTTGACAGGAACCTAAATATGACAATACCCAAATGACTCATTTTATAGATGAGGAAATTGGGGCCCAGAGAGTACATAGACTACCCTGTGGTCATGCAACTGGTTAAAGGAAGAAATAGGACTAGTACCCAAGTGTTTTTCACCTATGTCAGAAGATAATCTAAATCTAATCTTCCAATTTTTCAAATGGTTTAACGTTAGAAAATTTCAGAGATGTGTTCATTTATTAACTGGGGAAAGGGGACCCAGTGTGCAAGTGAACCTCAGGAAATCTAGGATAAGACAGAACACTGGAGCTCTATTTGCATGAGATGCTTCCCCAGCCCAGACTCTGGGGAACATGTTTCAAGTTCTTGAATGGAGGGAACTATAAGAAATTGAAAGAGTGGGTAAAGCCACTCTTGAGCAGGGGTGGGAGGGTGGCGGGTGGTCACTAGAGCTGAGGATCCAGAGCTGGCCCACAAGGACTTCTACTTATCAAAGGAAGAAAGTTTTGTTCCAATTTCAAGGCAGGAACAGCACAGGAAAAAGACAGCAGTAGTCTTAGCAGAGGCGCCAAAGGGGAAATAACAGTAGCCACAGCAGAAAGAACAAGAACAAAGGAGGCAAGTCTCCTGAGAGTTTAGAATACCAATGGCAAACTGGGTTGGGGTTCATAGTCCAAAACTCTGTCATAATATTTACTCAAGCCTGAAGTCTCTGAGAGGATGTGGTACAGGATTTTGCTCTAGTATTAACAAAATAGACCTCCTCCTCCTCAGGGGAGAAAAGGAGTCGCTTCCATTGACCCTCTCCTCTCAATCCTATTTACCCACACTTCATTGTAATATCTTGCTTGTGTGCAAACCCTTTGAAGTACTTTTGTTATGTAGTGCAACTTCTACATGTGGTAAGACATTCCCATTGAGCTAACCTTTCTTGAAAATAGTTCGGTACAGTATATCAAGAGCCTCAAAAATGTTCTTAAAAAAAAAATGTTCTTAACTTTTGACCTCTTCTAAGGAAATAATTCAGATGACAAAGATTTATGCACAAAGATGTTTATTACAGCATATTTATAATACCATACATAAGTAGTATACCTAAGTATCCAACAACTGAGCAAAAGTTAAATAAATAATGTTATATCCATTTGATTAAATATCATGCAGCCATGAAAAAAAAATTATGGTCTTGAAGAATTAACTGGGAAATGTTATAAACCAATGTTAGAAAAGAGAAGCAGGTAACTGTGTTGTTTGTATTGTATAAGCTCTATTATGTTTTTTTTTTAATAGGAAAATACTAGATGGAAGGATGCCAAAATGTTACTAGTAGTTGCCTCTGGATGACAGGACCCAGGATTATAATTGACTTATCTTCTGCTTTAAAAAAAAACAAACAAAAAAACTGTACTTCTGTACTTGCTAAGTTGTTTTCAGTTATTACATTTAAAAAAATGCTTATAGCCAGTAAAAAGAATCAATTAAAAGGAAGTTACTCAGTGACCTTCTCTACTCTGTCATCAGTTTGGAACCTCAAGGATGTACCTGGACCTGCTAGCATTTAGATTTAACCCCACAAACCTGTTTACTGTATCCTTCTATCCCAATTACAAGGCCCTCTAACTCTGAACCACTGGCTATCCACAGGACTAATACACATGAGATGAGGCAAACATGCAGAAGCACAAGACATCTTGCTTTGGGTGGGAATCTGTGTCTCCAGTAGAAGGGAGTTTCCACTCTGGATTGGGGAAAGTGAATACATAAAGAATGGATGCAGGATGGATCAAAGGAAGGGGGGAAATGTGGCTCTCTTAGACATGACTTGGCTCTCTAAATTTAGAACTATGCCTGGAAATGAAAGAGACCTAACCCCATTGTCAGACTCTAGAGTTTCTCCTACAGGGGGCTTCACTATAGCCCTAGAGGACCAGGACTCCGGAGTTTGAACCATAGTTAAGTGGCTGGGAGGGGAAGATGAGATAGACTGCGAAGATAAACTGAGTCTTTATAGCACCCTTTCTTAAATTTTAGTGTACTTAAGAATCAACCAGGGAGATTGTTTACATTGTTGATTCCGAGGCTCTACCGCCAGGAATTCTGATTTAATAGGTCTGGGGTAGAGCCAAAGAACATTGTGCTTTTATCAAGCAATCCCACCGTCACCACCAAAAAGCTTCCTGATGCATTGAGCACAGCTTTAAAAATCTAGAGACTTTGAAATTATAGGCAAAATACTGTGTGTGTGCGCTTTTCTGGAGAAAGTCCATTACTATCACCAGATTCTCAAGGAGTTCCATAATTCAAGACGGCTAAGAACGGTCTTGATGAGCACAAAGAGAACTAGAGAAGCTTCACTCAAGCAACAAGTCAGGGGGGCAGGGGCAAGGTTTTCAAAGAACAAAAACCTACAACTTCTGAGAAACCAAACAGAACCAAGGCAGAGTGAAGTGAAAGCCAGTAAGGTGGAGAACCCTGAGGAGGTACCTAAATCATTTTCACCTATAAGTCTGGAATGTTAATAGCTTATTTTTATTAGCCACAGGAACTTGGTGGATGGATGCGTGGCTTAAAGGCACAGGGGTCAGGGAGACATCAGCTCCAGGGGACAGTAATAGGAGCGAAGGTCAGTGGATTTTCCTAGGCAGATAGACTCCAAGGTTGTGGAGATTAAGGGAAGAAATGGTGGTTAACTGTTGGGTTTTACAATCTGGAGTTCAGCTGCTATAAGAATCTAGAGTGCTGTCAGGTAGATGTGGTGGGGCATACCTGAGGCAGCTGTAGTTGAGATGGGGCAGTGATGATAGAAGTGGTCACCATTCCCTGCCTCCCTATACGATCAGTCATGGTGCACAGGAGGACAAGAGTAGAGACTGTGATCAAAGATACTGAGGCTGCAGCAAGGAGGACGAGTTCTCCTGGTGTTCCGCTAAGAATGGGGTAGGAGAGGGAGCTGGCTTCCAGCCCGTGCTCTAGTAAGTGCTCAGAGAGACTGACTTTGTTAGAAGAGTGAGCAAATTTCCACACCCTCTTTGTTGTCCTTTGTGGACTGGGAAACAACTATTACAAATATTATCATAGGGACTTCCCTTGTGGCGCAGTGTTTAAGAATCCGCCTGCCAATGCAGGGGACACGGGTTGGAGCCCTGGTCCGGGAAGATCCCACATGCTGCGGAGCAACTAAGCCCGTGCGCCACAACTACTGAGCCGGCGCTCTAGAGTCCGCGAGCCACAACTACTGAGCCCACGTGCCACAACTACTGAAGCCCGTGCACCCTACAGCCCATGCTCTGCAACAAGAGAAGCCACCGCATTGAGAAGCCCGCGCACCACAATGAAGAGTAGCCCCCGCTCGCTGCAACTAGAGAAAGCCCGCACACAGCAACGAAGACACAACGCAGCCAAAAAATAAAAAACCAAACATTTTCATAAAAGGTTTACCTCCTAGACCAAATGTTCATTAGCTACATTCTCCTCAAAACAAACTTCTCATTCGTTTGTGATATCACAACAGTCTCTTAGCTGATTTCCCTGCCTCCAATCTTCTGGACAACAGCTCAAGGGATAGTCTTTAAAATATTCAGTTGTTCCCCTAATAGTTAGTGAAAATTTTGAAAGCTTCAGAATCCTGTTTTTAAATGAAATATCACTGAGAAGTCCAGTTTAATAAAAGTTAGAAGCCAAGCTGTTCTTATTAAAATGTGTAGGCGAGCTACACAGTAGCTGTCCCCTCTGTTCAGCACCCCTCTCCCATCCTTGTGGCTGCTCTGGAGGCAACACCACGGAGCTCTAGGTGTCCTTGGTGGTTTGAATCCCACTGGCCTGCTTACAGCAGTAAAGGTACTTATAACCCAAGCATTATAGTTGCTGCCACCATCCCCCCTTCCTAGTCCCATACCTGGAACAATTAGCTCCCAAATTGTTTTTCACCATTTTTCAAAACTTTGGACTATGGGGAATTCCAAATATACATAAAAATCAAATCAAATATAATAATAAACCTCCATATACCCATAACCCAGCTTTAATGATTATTAGCTCACAGCCAATCTTGTTTCATTTATACCTCTCTAACCTCTCTTACCCCACACTACTTAGAAGCAAATTTCCTTATAACATTCCATCCACTAGAATTTCATCACATTGCTCAGTCTGACAAGGAATTATAACCAACAATACCAGTGTCACATCTAAAATATAATAATCCCTTAGTAAAATCAAGTATCCAGTGTTCAAATTTCCAATTTTCTCATAAAATGTTATGTTTATATCAGGAACCAAATAAGACTCATGCATTGTGATTGGTTGATGTCTTTTAATCTGTAGAGATTGACTGATATCTTTCAGTCTATAAGTATCCTTCCATCTTTTTTCTTCTTGCAATTAATTTATTTTAAAAATTAGGTCATTTGTTTTGTAATTCTTGTCCTATTTTGCTAACTGCATCCCCATAGTGTACTTTAATATTTCCCACATCCTCTGTATTTCCTATAAAATAGTAATTGGATATAGAGGTTTGATCAGACTCAGGTTTGATTTTTTTTTTTTTTGAAAAACCACTTTGTAGGTGGCATCTGATTGTCTCCTTTTGTGATGTTAGCAGCTGTTGATGCTCAGTGCCTAAGATCTATTTATTAAGGACGGCAAAATGGTGATATTTCAATCACTCCATTTATTAGATGAAATGTTTTTATAAAATAAACTTCCCCTCACCTATGAGGATACCCACACCTCAATATTTTTCATATTATGCCATCTGTCCTGCATGACACATCTTCTCCAATTGATGAAATGCTAGCTATCCTTTCAAACCAACCAAAATATTACCTCTCAGTGAAGTCTTGCCCTAACTCCAAGCAGACTTCACCCTTCTTCTAATGCTAGAAACATATCATTATAATAACGCTTATCTCATTGACTCATAAATTTAATGCCTCTATCCCTGGGGCTCAAAAACAGAAATGGCCTTTGGTCCTAGCACTGGTATAAAGTATTTATTGAACAAATATGTGTAGGATTTCACTTTAGAAAAGTCAGTATCACTTAAGTGACATTATGTAAAATACAAGTTACAAAGCAACTCGCAATGAGATAACCATCACTAGAAGAAGAGTTACCAGAATTCAAGACACTTTACAAGATGGAGTAGAGCTGAGTTACCACGTGTCCACCATCAGACTTTAACCAGACTGAGAAGAGAGCCTGGGGCCTGACTTTTCAAAAATACAGAGAAGACATGGTGAGAATCAGGTTGAACCCGGGTCCTTCCTAGGAATTCCATCAGTAAAAAGTCAGAAGCAGGCTAGATTTGAACCCTGGTGGTACATCAGTATTTAAGAAGGGAAAGGAGGTCCTGAAAAAGAGTACTAAAAGGAGGAGAGAATTTTTTTCCTAGAATGTTGGTGATGTCCCTAGAGGCATGAAACTAGAGAACTCTCTGGCTTGGGAGCAGTTTTTGTTTGTTTGTTTGTTTTGTTTTTAAGAAGCTGCATGGAGCTTCCCTGGTGGCACAGTGGTTAAGAATCCGCCTGCCAAGGCAGGGGACATGGGTTCGAGCCCTGGTCAGGGAAGATCCCACATGCCGCGAAGCAACGAAGCCCGTGCACCACAACTACTGAGCCTGCGCTCTAGAGCCCACGAGCCACAACTACTGCGCCCGTGTGCCACAACTACTGAAGCCCGCGCGCCTAGAGCCCACACTCCGCAACAAGAGAAGCCACCGCATGAGAAGTCCACGCACCGCAACGAAGAGTAGCCCCCGCTCGCTGCAGCCAGAGGAAAGCCCGCGTGCAGCAACAAAGACCCAACACAGCCAAAAATAAAATAAATAAAAAAATCTAAAAAGAAAAAAAAAACGAAGAAGCTACATGGTTTCCTAGTGCAAAGAGAAGTAACTAGCAGCAAAGAGAGTAGGGTTTGCTTTGATGTTTCATGTTTGGATTTTTTTCTCATCTTCCTATAGTGTTTATTTGGATCTTTGTCTGGGGTCTGGGGTCTGGAAACATAGAGGGCATGGATTCAATTTTCATTTAACTCTTCTTCCTCTGATGTAAAACTAAGGTTCCATATCCTGAAGGACTCCAGGAGTCAGCAATTCAGTGGGCAAGATATGAAAATATTCTGTCCTAACCTCCTATCTTTAAGTCAGGCTGACCAATTCACACACAACCCAGCAAATAATTTTTATTTAAATTTTAACTTTGCTTTAATGGAAACTATCTTGGACCTGTTCTCTCTGCCCCCTCCTACACTTCACTCACTGTTCTTTTTCTGCACATACTATGTCCCAGTACTGTGATATACAGGTAGGCTCCTCACCACTTCCTATAACTGGTACCCTGGGAGCTTAGATTGTTCTGTCAGAGGTAGTACCAGATCTGATCCCCCCATCCTCCTCTTGCCTTCTTCCCTCTCTACTTGTTTGAAGGTGATATGCTCTGTTCTCTAGTGGTTATTCTAGCTAATATGTACAGTTTCACAAAAGTCTTAAGCTAATCAATAATTCATTTTCCTCCTGAATATAAGAACATGAAAATTAGTGTTCTAGTCACCCCAAGTTACATGCTATTGTCGTCCAGTATTTTAATTCTAGCTCATATTTCCCTCCCACAAATTACAGTTTTTACACTTAACGCTTACCTACTCTTACCAACATTATTTACCAGTATCTTTGTTCAGTGTTCCTTCTTGCATCAGACTTTCCATTTAAGACCATTTTCCTTCTGCCTCAGGAATCCTGACTTACCTGCGGCAAACTCTGCTTTTGGCTGAAAATGTTTCTAATTAGCCCTCTTTCTTAAAAAAGTTTTACCAAGTGTCAATTTCCACGATAACTTCTTTTGTTAACGGGATGCAGCAAAAGAATTCCACTGTTTTCTGGCTTTCATTGTTGATGCTGACAGGTCATCCATCTAGGCTGTTTTCTAATGTTTGTCTGCATTTTATCTCTAGCTGCTCAAGATAGAGAGCATTTTACCTCAGTGTCTCTAGATATGAGTTGCTTTTTATCTTGCTTGGCGAACTCATTGGGATTCCTAAATCTGAGGTTTAGTGCCTTTCATCAAATCTGAAAATTTATCGGTGGTTACCTCCTTGGATAATGTCTCTTCCTATCGTCTCCTCCTGGAGTTCCAGATAACTTAGTACATTAGATCTTCTCATTCTCTTGTCCTCTATTGTCTGCTTCTCAACATCTTTGCCATTTTCCATTCTTCCTTTCATTCTCTTTGGACTGCATTCTGTATAATTTCTTGAGATCTTCCAATTCACTAGAACCCCTTCAATTTCTCCAATCAATTTAATCTGAGTTTTTATTTCAAATTTGTATTTTTCATTTCTAATTCAGAAAGGCTTTTTTTTCCCAAAAAAAATCTGCTGGGTTGTTTTTTGTCACCTCTTAGCTTCCAACTTGTATTAGCTCATTAGTCAAAAAGTTATTTCATTAGTCTGACAATGCTATCATCTGAAGTATTTAAGGATCAGCTTCTGTGACTTTTTGGCCCCTTTTCCATTTGTGGCATCTTATTTCTTTGTGCATCTTATAATTTTTAAGCAGGATTTGCTTTGGGAGTTTATATATAGGAATTGAGGCCTTCAAGGGATTGCATTTGCTTCTGGAAATCACCTGAAGGCATGACCAACTGTAAGCAGATAGAGTAGGGGGCCCAGAAAAGAACCAGATATAGCTTTCTGATATAAGAGAAGCCGTTTTAGGCCTAAGCCATTTTATGATCTAAGCCTGGCCACAATGCCTGCCCTTGAACAGGTCTCAGTAATAATGATCTTAAGGGAACAAAAGAACAAATTGTTGCTAGGCAAGAGAAGTAACAATAGCAAGGCTAATAAATGAGTTGTAGAGACTCCCAGTTCTGTTTTAAAGGTAAAGATTAGTCTGAAGCACTTTCTTGAGCTGTTTTTCAGAATTTAAACACCCCCTTGGGCACTCAACCACCAGATCAACTGGAACTTAAAGATGATGATGTTGACCTTTTCTGGCTTCAATCAACTACAGCTTGGACTCTGTCAACCTTAGCCCCAATTCTATGGTGAATTCTCCTCAGCCCAAGCTCCTTCATGAATATGCATGTAGCCTTAGCTTAAAACTTCCCCCATTTTGCTGATCCGGAGAGACACTGCTTTGGCAAAGATCCCTGGTGTTCTCCTTACTTGTTGCAAGTAATAAATCTTTCTTTCTCCTGATCTTTGGCTTGGCTGTGTCTTTGGCTTGACACCCACCAAGAGGTGAGCCCAGTTTTTGGGTAATATCAAGGTTGAGACAAAAAATTCCTTGCTCCCCTCTTCCATAGAGTTTATTTCTTGTTCACATTTACACTGAGGGTATCCTGGCTTTACTTGGAGTCACCTTCATTTTGTTTCCCATACCCTGCATGGTCACTAAAATAGATGCTGAAAGCCTGCTGAGTTTGGCAAAAGCTGAGTAAAAGCTAGCTCTAGCAGTTGCTTACTTCCTACAATTCCAGTTTTCACTTCATTTTTGAAGATCTATGGATGCCTTACTTTTGTGCTTGTTCAGCAATATGTTTGTAACTATTTTTTAAATAAATACATTTTACCCAGCATCTTGTTTCTGCTGAAAGTACTTTTCAGAGTATCCAATCCACCACAATGCCAAAAAACAGAAGTCTGAATTAGTTCCAACTATACACACTACACTCCCCCCACCCTTGATTCTAACAGACTGGGTTGTAAAAAGGTCCAGAGTGCAAAGTTTGCAAAAGCCCACTGCTAACTTTGCCTTAAGGATGGAGCAAAAAAGAATTGAAGACAAGAGCAGTGTAAGTGCCTGGCACATTACCGTGAATATCTCATATTTTTTTCTTTTCCTCAGGCACAAATGCCTTATGGCATTCAGACTATTTGTCCATTAGCACTACAAATACCTGGGCAAAGACGGCAAGATAGTAATCCCTTCTGTATCCTAAATAAAAGTGGAAGAACCTGTCCTTTTCAACAATAAAGATAGAAATGTATACAGTGAGAAGCACAGCACTTTCTCCTCAGCTAAAAATAAAACAAAATAGCTAGTTGCCACATGCTTACAATAATATTTATGGCTCCTACAATTACACTAACAGGTATAATGCTCTTGACTCAATCCATCCATGGCTACATTTCATACTACATAAAAAGGGAAAAAATATTGTCAGGATATAATACAGACAGACCAAAATGACTATTTTCACTTATGCTTTCCCTACCTCATTTCCTCCAGCTTCCTCTCCATCCACGTCTGCCCCTAAATTCTGGGTGGATCAGCTGAAGAACTAACGCTTTAAGTGATATAGACAACAGCAAAGTCAAGAGGTCATAGGTTGGGACTTCCCTGGCAGTCCAGTGGTTAAGACTCCGTGCTTTCACTGCAGAGTGCGAGGGTTCGCTCCCTGGTCAGGGAATTAAGATCCCACATGCTGCGCACCAAGGTCAAAAAAAAAAAAAAAGTCATAAATTTACATGAAAAAGAAATTTGCGGAGTTCCCTGGTGGCCTAGTGGTTAGGATTCCGGGCTTTCACTGCCATGGCCCAGCTTCAATCCCTGGGTGGGGAACTGAGATCCCACAATAAAAAAAATAACTTAGCTCCTACAATGTCGTGTGTGTGGGCACACGCAGGCGCGTGCTTTCTTGGTATATAGGCTGTCCCTCAGGAGTGATTTAAATTTCAACACACCTCCTTGGCTTTGGCCAATGGGGCCACTTGCCTCCCAGCTGAGGTACCCTTTGTAGCCAGAAGTGACACTTTAGTTAGAGCCATCGGCTCTAGGGAATTCTCTATTGCCCTAGAGGGCCCCATATCAAGGGCTAAGTTCACGTCTCATCAGCTTGGGCATTATATAGATGACATGATTTACAAAAGAAGTTTCTCCAACCTACATGCTACATATCAGCCTGTCACTATCATCTCAGATTCTACAGTAATCATTCATTCCTTTGAGATAAACACTGTTTCCTATATGAACACTCCTTTATTGTGGTTATCACCACACCCACCATGAAACTAGTATCACTGCCAGCGGAGTTGAAGCCAGTCATCCTGGATTCTAGTTTGAGGCTGAATTCTTAAGCAAGTCTTTAGTGTCTCAAGTTGCAATTAACTCACCACAGGCATTTGAATAACCTAGGTTACGTAAGATTTCAAATTCCTGAGTCCCACTTATTTAAGCAATTTTTGGAAACTTACCACGGAAATCTGCATTTCTAACAAGCTTCCCAGGTAATTCCTGTGTACTTGCTCAGATCTATAAGGCTGGGTGTAGTTGGTCTGTAACTCTATCTATGAAAATACCAAGATAAACCTTTACTATCCTGTATTTCAGATATAAAGATAGACAAAATGAAAAATAACGATCTAGAATAACTGGTCCTTAGTTCTTCCTGGGTGAGATACTTCTAGTCTGTAACAAAGTGCATTATTTCAGCAAGAAAGAACAAGTGGCCAAGTGAGGTCATAGCTCTGAGCTGTCAGAAAGTATGTCACAGCAAGACTCATTGCAGCTATTGCACAAACATGTTCACAAAAAAGGCTCACTGAGGCAGAAGAGTGGTTGAGCATAATCTATAACCGCCTCCAGGAAAAAAACCCAAAAAACTCAGGCTCTAAAGGATCAGGGAACAAATGGGCAAATCTTGACAAAATACACAGGATTCCTAAAGTCGGTATTAAGAGATACCAAGAGCCTTCAAAAGCATTACTAAATCAGTGTCAAGAAACGAGATACAGGGACTTTACAGATCATTCTTTTTAACACCTTGTTTTAGTTAAGGGCAGAAAAATGTTTTTAAAAGACCACAGATCTCAGCTGCATAGAATTCTCATGGATTGCATATGAGAAAGGGTCCATCTGTTTCATTCTCTAATCTAAACCTAACATACACAACAATGCCTGGCATACGGAAGATGCTGGGGAAATATTTATTGAATGAGATAAAACAAATGGACCAATCCAGAGAGAAGAGTAAGGTTTCTATGAAGCTCAATGCCCGTGCATAATAAAGAATATGACAGAAATAAAGGCTATTCACCAGTAGCCAGGTTTTTCTACATTAAAAAAAAAGTCTCAAGCAGGTCTACCAAACCTCTTTGTAAAGCAAACTCTAACAGCTTTTTGGCTCTGTGCTTCATCCTTCTAAAACTACAACTGTCAGACACAGATCAAGCTCTAAAAGGTTATCAGCTACAATGCTTAGATTTCTTGGTCTTACAAGCCCAAGAAAGTTTTCATACCCAAGACCTAGTTCAACAAAATTGAGACATGAGCATCACCAGAAGCAGCTATATATTTTTAATCTAAAGATTGGGCATACAGAAAGCATTTTACATAAATTCTCGAGTCTTAATAATGTAACAGGAAATATGGGCCCCAGAGAAATAAGCCCCTTTCTGTAGGTCTTAATCCTTGGCCTCTACAGTAAAGACAACCCCTGGTAATCCAATGAGTATTTGCTACCCACCCACATATTACTTGGGAGGACACAGAGGAAGCTAGCTATAGGCCTGCCCCGTAACATCTTACTAAAAGATTGCAGATAGCCTGAGAAGCAACATTACGGCCTAGTGAGCCTTTTAATTCTACATTTTCATACTTATTAGGATGATAGCTGGAGCTGGTAGTTTCTAATCTTCTACCCATAAATGTTCAAGAGGGTCATGTATTGCAATGAGCTTTATTCAACGTTAGTTTTGTCAAATGTCGCCAAAGAATCCCAGTGACTTATTCTTTATACTTCAGTTTCCTACCTCTAAGTTAGCAATAAGCTTCCCGTGCTCTACTTAGCCACATTTAATTGTTAAGAATCTTCAGAGGAAAAATGTTTCATATATAATTAAAAAGAATGTTCCTTGTTAAGAGTTGGGATTGAGCTCAAAATAAATCAGTCCTGGTACAATCCCCTTCTAGTTGCTCTGCAGAGAGAAAGGACACTGATACATAAGGAAGTAACCAAGATGAAAAGGAGAGAAGAGATACAGCTTAAAGTGAAGAAATGACACAGACCCCCCCACATACACACTTTAAAAACTTTATTTATATAAAAAAAACTCATTTGTTTTTAAAAGCATTAACAAGAGAGAAAGAAACACAGAAAAGGTCTGGAGCAGAAGACATGCCCCTTAGTAGTGTTCGCTGGGAAGGTGGGATTTTTGGTTCTCTGAAATTGAACGTTTAGTGTTTTTATAAATGAAGAGGAAAAAACAAACAGTTAAAGGTCCCCCAAAGCCCATGGCTGTTCTATTACCCACAGCCCACCGACGAAAAGAGCACCAGGAAGAGAGCAGAAGAAGACAAGAGAAGCCAAGAGTGGAACCACACCTGGATAGGGGCGACCTCCCCTGTGCAGCGTGCTTCTAGGGTCACAGAGAGGGAAAGGCTCCTTTTTGCCGGAAAAGGAGTGGGACGAAACGTGAAGGGGAAAAGGGGTAAATAAGGAATTTTAATGCCGAGGGGAAGGGGGGGGTGGGTTGTGCACTTTTCTCCTACCCCAAAGCCTCAATATATAAAGGAAGGGGGAGAGAGGAGGATAAAGATTTCCAGTTGCATTAAACAGAGCTTTTAGATTAAGGGGAGGAGTAAAAGGCAAGTAAGGGAAAGGGTTAAAAAAAAAAAAAAAAAAAATCAACCGCATAGCAGCTGATTCCTCTAGCCCAACCTGCTAATATACACTAAACTGAAAGGAGGAGGTATGGGGGTGGTGGGGGGTCGGGGAGGGGGATATGGACACGACTTCCCTATAACCCCTTCAGAGACGACAATCATTCTGGGCAACTAAGGAGTAAGAGCCACACCACTCACTCCTCCCACCAATCTCATTTGGAGGTTCATCAGAACAGGATTTTTGCAAAATCCCAACATACACAGTTGAGAAAAACCTTCTATGGCTAATATTAGAGGCTATTCCAATTCCCAGTGGAGAGACTGAGGTTCTCTAGGTCACCTCTCCTCTTCTTTCTGCTATTTAGGGCCAAGAAGTAGGTAAGAAAGCAACAAAATATAATTTGCAAAATCATGAGAAATGAGACTGCAGAGGCAAAGAAAGGCACATGGAAGGGAAGGAGGAGATGCACCCCAGGCCAAAGGCACAAAGAAGAGGCAAAGCCAGGGGCGAACCCCACCTTTTTAAGGGTAAAGGGGGCAGGAGTATGTACATCAAGTCCTTTAGTCAGCCAACCAATCCAGGGAGGAAGCAGGGGAGGATGGGGCTATAAGGGTGAGAAAAAGGAGAAATAAGGGCAGGGGGAAGCCAGCTTTGTAGCTTCCTGCCAGTTTCAGACTAAATGATTCATGTACATTCCTACTAGCTCCTCCTAGAGGCTCTTCTCCTCCCCGGAAGACATCTTTCTGCTCCTTCTCACCCAAAAAGTCTTCCTTGACATATTCTCCTCCTTCTACAGCCTCTTGCAAGTGGCCAGGCCAAGTCAGCAGACATTATCACAGGATGGGAGAGGAGGGTTAAGGACAGCCTCAGTAAGGGGCAGCAGCTGCAGCCCAGGGCTGGCATGAGGCGTGGAGAAGAGATGGAGTCTGTAGGTCCTTGATGGTCCCTGCTCTGGAGGTGAGGAGGGCAAGGTTTCTTAATCTCAGCTCTAGGAAACCTTCACTTTCTCAAGGGCCCTTGCCAAGTGGTATGTGCCAATGTTGCCGGCCTTCTTTGCTTCAAAAATAGTCATTAGGAATAAAGGAAGAGCTCACGCCCTCCATTCTCCAAAAATGTAAAGGTCCCTTCCCCACCAAGAGAAAAAAAATCTTGCTTAAGAATCATCGGTTTATCAGATTGCTGGACACTGCATATATAGCATATAACTTCCAATTCTTCCCATGGCTTCCAGTGAGGATTCCCACTCTCTCCCTCCCTCCACACATTGGTCAAGAGTTCCAGGGAGAGCTGGCAAAAAGAGCTAATCTGCAGCAGTTTCTCAAGATATGCATATAACTGAGTCAGGCTTCTTGGGAGTAATTGCAGGGGATCTGGAGGGGGGAGGAGGGACAATTAAGCTTCACTGGAAGAAGTTAGGGAGTTGATGGAAAGAAGGCAGCCACTTAGGGCTACGAGGGCAGGAGGCAGTGTGGCAGTGGGCACAACAGTCCAGCGAAGAAAGGGAAAAATCATCAGTCCGTTTCACCACCAAAAAATAAAAGTACATATATTATAAGCCCAGATGTAGCGGAGAGAGTGGTGCTAAATCTTCTGCTGTAGGGAAAAAAGAGAAAGAGATGTTAATAGGGTTGGGAATAAGGAGAACCAAAAGAGAGTTGAGCAAATCTGAAGGGAAGAAAGTAGCACATAATGGAGAATCAGATCACCAGTGGCATGTCCCAGCCTCTTAAGAGGTAACAATCACAGAAGCAGCACCCCCACGCCCCGTGTGGCTGAGACAGATCAGATCAGCATGATTGGCAAACTGCTGGCACACAGAGACTTCCTTCCTCAAGGATGATCTTGGGGGTGGCTGAAGGACATACCATGGGGGCGGTAAGACATTTGGTCCCCCTCATCATCCAAAACCAACACATCCACCTCTTCCTCCAGAGATTCCTGCCCCTCGTCCTGCTGTGAACACATGCAATGTGTTAGTATGAGAGTAAGAAAATAAGAACCTCATGAATGCGTGCAAGATCTAGGGAAAATCCCCAAATTTGTAAACTCAAACAAAACAAGGTAATAGTAAGTGAAGGGCAAGATATTCAAAAAAAGGCAGGAACAGAAAGAGAGTAATGTGAGAATAGATCAGTTGGCGTTAGTCACATAAGCAACACATTTATAGCCTTCTTTCTCCCATCTCAACCATCACAGAATAATGGCACAAGAAATCCCAACATGAATCAAAACTCCTACTTTTTCCCTGAAAACCCCGACAAGAAAAGGTGCTGTCTTTCAGTACGTACTTTTTTCCTATTTCACAGAACATGCAGGCTTCAAAACAGAACTAGCCTTAGAAGGACAAGAGTATATAAAGAGAATTTACCATCAGGGGCGTTCCCTTCAATGGCTCCATTTCGCCTAGATCCCCAGATCGATCCAGTGTTCTATTGTGGTCTCCTCTCTCATTCAGTGTGGAATAGTTGTTATCTAGTTTAAAACAAAAAAAAAAGAAGTACAGAGACATGATGTTCCCCTCTAGTGTAAAATATGTATTAAGCAGATAAATGTGATTTAGGCACCTCTTTGGTGAAGCATTTGGGCTTTACCAAAGGCATTAAGGTCAGGTGGTCCTTGACATAAAAAAACTTATATCTAACTGGGAAGGCAATATATATCATATATGATAATAAAGCTAAACTGAAGAGATCTATGAAGGGTACTGGAATTAGGAGAAGACAGTGAGGTGAGCTGCCATAGTTAGGAAGGACCTAACAAAGTAGACAGGACTTCAGCCAAGCCTTTGGGGATGAAGACCATTTACAAAGCAATTGGGAAGGACATTCCAATAGGAGGTATTACAAGAGCAAAATAAAAAAGTATAGACTGAAGAGACAGGATAGCAAGTAGACTAGGTGGGCTCAAACAGAGGATATGGAGAGTAAGACAGAGCGAACCTGGCGTCAGACTGTGAAAGGCTGTGGGCAACAGTTTAGGGACACACACTTGACTCTGTATTAACGGGGGAGGCATATGAAGATTTTTTTTTTTAACCTCTGAGCATTTGGGAATGTGGGAAAAGGCAGATAGATCAGGTTTTACTACATTTCCTTGAATCCTTCCAAATGGGATGTCCAGCCAGTGTTCTTCCAGGAAGGTAAATGGTGCGGGTGCTGGAAAGAGCTGCAGAGCCAGATGGTTCTCCTCATCCCACATAATAATACGGATTACTCCATATCCTTAGGCAGGAATTCATCACCTACCTAATGATTTTGTGTTTGAGCCCATACTGCTCATCTGAATTTCTTCCCGATCAGGTTTCTTATCTACAGGGAGTCAGAAAGTTATCCAGGTCAAAAACCAACTCTTCAAAATCTAAACTCATAAAAATTGCTTTCTAGTCTGTCCTCCCTTCCCCCTCCCTCCCATCAAATTTTTACTAAGAACCCACCACAAATGCTAGGCTCTAGACAAAGCCCTCATGGGACTCAAAGAGATCCCTTTCCTACAGACTCTAACATAAGAAACGATTCACTCTAAGCCAGCAGGTTTCAAATTATTTGGTCTCAGGGCCCCTTTATATTCTTAGAAGTTATGAGGATCCAAAGAATGTTCACTGGTGTAGATTACATGTATTAATAGCTACAGTGCTTTTAAATATTTATTTCATTTAAAATTTATTTTAAATATTTATTTCATTAAAAGAAAACAATAAACTTATTCCGTTAACATAAATAATACTTTTAATTTTTTTTAAAAAAGCATTGTTTTACATTTTTGCACATCTTTAAAGTTTGGTTTAAGAGAAGATAGCTAGATTCCCATATCTGCCTCTGTATTCAATCTGTTGTGATGTTATTTTGGATGAACATAAATGACTCACTTTGCTGTACAGCAGAAACTGACACAGCATTACAATCAACTATACTCCAATAAAAAAAAAAAGGATAAAAATGATTAAAGGGGCTTCCCTGGTGGCGCAGTGGTTGAGAATCTGCCTGCCAATGCAGGGGACACGGGTTCGAGCCCTGGTCTGGGAGGATTCCACATGCCGCGGAGCAACTGGGCCCGTGAGCCACAATTGCTGAGCCTGCGCGTCTGGAGCCTGTGCTCCGCAACAAGAGAGGCCGCGATCGTGAGAGGCCCGCGCACCGCGATGAAGAGTGGCCCCCACTTGCCGCAATTGGAGAAAGCCCTCACACAGAAACGAAGACCCAACACAGCCATAAGTAAATAAATAAAATAAAAATTAAATTAAATTAAAAAAAAAAGACCAATAGACTGTTCTAAAAAAAAAAAATGATTAAAAATGTTTTTTCCTCACCAGAAAAAAAAAAAAAAAAAAAGAATCAAACTGATTCTTATTTAGTAGCATCACAGTGGATAGTGTACCAAATTGTTCAAGATGGCTTTATAAAACGTACACACTTATTAAAAAAATAAAAAGCATTGTTTTACATTTTTGCACATCTTTAAAGAGAAGATAGCTAGATTCCCATATCTGCCTCTGTATTCAATCTGTTGTGATGTTATTTTGGATGAATTATATAAAGAAAATCCAGCATCACACAGATAAGAAGTTGGAAAAGGGAGGAGATTTTTATTAGTCTTTTCAGATAATTGTGGATATTCTTTGATAGTATACTAATACTCGACAAGTAGAGTTTCTTTAAGGTTAGCGCAATAAGGAATCTGAATCCAAACTAATGCTCTCTTCACAGTCTGTTAAATTAATATCTATTGGTCTGTCTTACACTTTGAATGGATCAGTTACTCATGCATGATTTTGAAAATCATGCACTGGTCACTTGGAAAATACTGGTTCACAGAGTTACGCCGATTTTCTAAATGTTAACACATTTCATGATATAATATCAAAAAAATCACATTCATTAACATCGCCACTGATTTCATTTAAAAGTATATTAACGGGGCTTCCTTGGTGGCGCAGTGGTTGAGAATCTGCCTGCTAATGCAGGGGACACGGGTTCCAGCCCTGGTCTGGGAAGATCCCACATGCTGCAGAGCAGCTGGGCCCGTGAGCCACAATTACTGAGCCTGCGCGTCTGGAGCCTGTGCTCCGCAACAAGAGAGGCCGCGATAGTGAGAGGCCCGTGCACTGCGATGAAGAGTGGCCCCCCTTGCCACAACTAGAGGAAGCCCTCGCACAGAAACGAAGACCCAACACAGCCATAAATAAATAAATTAAAAAAAAAAAAAAGTATATTAACTATTGGGATGTTACCAGGCTCACAGTGAGATACAAGTCTTCCAAAATTAAAATTTTCACTTGAAAATTCAGGCAAGTACTGTCAGTTATTTTTCCTCAAACTGACGAGCTCACTGCGTGCATTTTCAAGAAAATGTCTGCTGTTTTTTTAAGTAAAAATAGTGTTCCAAAAAAAAAAAAAAAAAGTGGTTAGTGTACCTAGTAACTCCAACAATAGCACAAGTGCATTTCCTCAAGATAACCATCATGCTTTGGTATGCTACAGGGTGCTTTATGAGTACTCCCTATATCACCAACACAGGATATTAAAAAGCTGTGTACTCAAGAGCAGAAACAATAAAATTAATATTGTTACAGTTCCATCAAGTACATTCTTTTTTTTTTTTATTTTATAGCTACTTTATTTATTTATTTATTTATTTTTGGCTGTGTTGGGTCTTCGGTTCGTGCGAGGGCTTTCTCTGGTTACGGCAAGTGGGGGCCACTCTTCATCGCGGTGCGGGGACCGCTCTTCATCGCGGTGCGCGGGCCTTTCACTATCGTGGCCCCTCCCGTTGCGGGGCACAGGCTCCAGACGCGCAGGCTCAGTAGTTGTGGCTCACGGGCCCAGCCGCCCCGCGGCATGTGGGATCTTCCCAGACCAGGGCTCGAACCCGTGTCCCCTGCACTAGCAGGCAGATTCTCAACCACTGCGCCACCAGGGAAGCCCCATCAAGTACATTCTTAAGTGAAATTGGCTCCTTCTTTTCCCCCTACCCTCCTGAAACTGGCCCTTCTTATAACTGCAAGTACATGGCAATGAAGACTACAACAACTAGTTTGGTTTGGCGTCATCGCCCTGGTTTACACTCAGCCCCCAGCAATAAAGCACCACCGCTGCTTTTGCACCATCAGCACAAATGTCAACAGATTTGGTGATCCTCAGACTACACTTTAAGGACCCGGACTGAGGCAAAACCCAAGTGTCATTAAGATAATAAGGGTTAGGGCTTCCCTGGTGGCGCAGTGCTTAAGAATCCGCCTGCCAATGCAGGGGACACGGGTTCGAGCCCTGGTCCGGGAAGATCCCACATGCCGCAGAGCAACTAAGCTCGTGCGCCACAGCTACTGAGCCTGCGCTCTAGAGCCTGTGAGCCACAATTACTGAGCCCAAGTGCCACAACTACTGAAGCCCATGCGCCTAGAGCCGGTGCTCCACAACAAGAGAAGCCACCGCAATGAGAAGCCTGCGCACCGCAATGAAGAGTAGCCCCCGCTCTCTGCAACTAGAGAAAGCCCGCACACAGCAACGAAGACCCAACACAACCAAAAATAAATAAATAAAATAAATAAATTTATAAAAAAAAAAAAGATAATAAGGGTTATAATGAGCACTTAATATATGATTTGTCTTTTGAAGAAAAATGTATTTGCTCACATGGCAGTGTTTAAAAGATACAGGATAGCAGTGGTTATCTCTGGATAACAGAAATAAGTGACTTTTTTTGTTGTCATTTTTCTGGTTTGTATTTTCTAATTTTTCAACAGTAAACACATACTACTTGGTATTATATGAAAATTTAAAAGGGAAAAACAATCATTTTGCAATATACAGATCTTCCTCGGACTTACAATGGGGTTACATCCTGATAAATCTATCATAAGTTGAAAATATAAGTTGAAAATGCATTTTAATACACCTAACCCACCAATCATAGCTTAGCCCAGCCTATCTTAAACGTGCTCACAATACTTACATCAGCCTACAGCTGGACAAAATCATCTAACACAACGCCTACTTTATAATAAAGTGTTGAATATCTCATAATATAATTTATTGAATACTGTACTAAAAGCGAAAAACAGAATGGTTGTGAGTGTATCGGCTGTCCACCCTCAAGACTGCACGGCTAACTGGGAGCTGCAGCCGATGCCGCTGCTGCCCAGCGTGAGACACTGTCCCACCATGTATCGCTAGCCAGGGAAAAAAGCAAAACTCAGAATGTGAAATACAGTTTCTACTGAATGCATATCACTTTTGCAATACCACAAAGTCGAAAAATCATAAGCCAAACCATCATTAAGTCAGGCACTATCTATATACATTATGTCAAATCATTATGTTGTACATCTTAAATTTATACAATGTTATGTGCCAACTATATCTTAAATAGAGAAAACAGAGTAGGGTTCACTCCCTGGTCATTTTAAGTCCACCAGCAAAGATGGGGGAATCACACGCAGGCTAACTGCCTGTCTTATTTTCTAATGCTCAGGTCTACCAGCTTCTGGGTTATAATCCTGAGGTGAAGTATTACTCTTCCTCCACCAAAAGACAAGCTCATTCAGAAATAATATATCCTATTTCATTAGATGGTAAGCCATCTAACGAAAGAATAGCAGAAGAATAGCAGAAGTGGAATAAAAGCAGAGGGGTATGTCCCCCAGTTACTGTACCTGATTTCTGGTTCCGGTCAATGAGAGGGAGAGTGCTATCATCATATGAATGAGTGCTCTGGCTTCGAGAAGCATTGTTTAGATTCACCTGGAGGCAAACATAAAACACAATAATGTCACAGAGTACTGAATTCACCCTTATCTTATTCCTTAATGGGCTCAGACTTTTAGGTCCTTATTCTCAAATACAATTCTTACCAAAAGGTAACTTGTAAGGGTTAAATAAACACCTATATAGTGAAACAAAACTAGGATATTAGGCTTCTATTTGTGTTCTGAACAGATTACAAAGGTATCAAACACTCATGCTATCAAGGAGATACAGTCTCAGAAAATGACAGTCTCAGAAAATGGCAAACTCCTTCAAAGGGCTAAGGCAGATTTGGAGAAAAGTCAAAAAGGCCATCATCCTTCATTACCACTGGTATTTATTTACACTATGCTATGACACAGAGGAAGACCAGAGCTATTTCAGCAGCAAATGAACTACAGGCACCATTTTGGGGGAAAAGTTAATAAATGATTTCTTTACACACAGAGACTTGGGGCAAAAGTAGACTCAGGGGAAGTTCTCTGGTGGCCTAGTGGTTAGGATTCAGTGCTTTCACTGCAGAGGCCCAGGTTCAATCCCTGGTTGGGGAACCATCCCACATGCCGCCAAAAGAAAAAAAAGAAAAAAGTAGACTCAGTGTGACAGTGAAATAGAAGAAACAAAGACAAAAGCATTACCTGAGACCAAGGGGAAAAAAAGGTGAAAGTCGTGGTCTCAAGAGTTATTCTACCTGAAAGTCTGACTTCTTCCATCCTTCTTTTTCCAGTGGCTTCCGCAGTTCCTTATATCCCCAGATTGTCTGTAATACAAGCGCTGCTGCTCGAACTTCTTTTTCTGAGCGGTTCCTTTTGAGAAAGTAACACCAGATGGAATTTGGATGTAGGACGAGGGAAGAAGCTGAGAACTTGTACTCTCTAATGTAATGTAACGTAAGAATATAAATCCCAAAACGGGCAAGATCAAGTATTCACCAAGTCCCATATTTTAACTCAAACGGTGACACAAAAAAATGTTTGATGTAAGAGTCTTATCGATTTATGGATCAACATTAAGACAGAAAAAAGAGCAATACCTCTTCATACTTTCCATGTAAATAAGGGAAAATAACCTTAAAGAGCAAAAGGGGAAAGCCCCTTCCCAGCAACCCCTCTCTCATATTCAAATTTTTCCAGTTGTAATTTTAAGTGTTAATCTCACCCTGATTTGTTGATCAAAACCAGCTTCTCAATACCCTGTGTCTCTCGAAGCTTTTTGGCAGCCTCCAAGTTCTCAGCAATAACTTCATTGATGGTATTCAAAACAGAGACCACAGTGTCCTCAGAGAAATTCTGGGAAGAGCTCTGTTGCCCTCCTGGCAGATTCTTTACCAAGTTAGGAATAGCATGTTTACCTACAGCGGTAAGACAGGAGCAATGTGTGCAGGGAGAACAAGCTGAGTCAGGTTCTAAGGAGCCTAACACTACACTTAGTCGCGCTGATCATATCAAGTATAGATACTATCCGTATGAATCAACTTCATTCTCCTGTAGGATTATCATTTCAAAAGAGCAAAGGACCTGGAATAGCCATGGATGTATTGTCCTTCCTATTCTTTTATTTATTCTTTCAGTCACATTAAAACAATCTGGGGGCTTCCCTGGTGGCGCAGTGGTTGAGAATCCGCCTGCCAATGCAGGGGACACGGGTTCAAGCCCTGGTCTGGGAGGATCCCACATGCTGCGGAGCAACTAGGCCCGTGAGCCACAACTACTGAGCCTGCGCGTCTGGAGCCTGTGCTCCGCAACAAGAGAGGCCACGATAGTGAGAGGCCCGCGCACCGCGATGAAGAGTGCCCCCCGCTTGCCACAACTGGAGAAAGCCCTCGCACAGAAACGAAGACCCAACACAGCCATAAATAAATAAATAAATAAATAAATATTAAAAAAAAAAAAAAAAAAAAACAATCTGAATACTTTATATCAAATATGCTACACAGTCCATTCAGATAGTCTAATGAAAATAGTACACTGCATACTATACTACTGAATATTATACTACTATTATAGCTTAATAGAACAGTCATTGTGAATTTAAAAAAAACAAAAACTGGGCTCTGTCACTTATGAGCTATATTAACTCTGGACAAATTACTTAACTTCCCTGACCCTCAGTTTACTTATTCTAATAAAAAATTTTTTAAAAATTTTAAAAAAAGGACCCTTGTAAAGTGGTGACATTTAAATGAGAATATACAGACATGCTTAACAATCCCTAGTAACAAAGTACATGCTCAATAAATAGATATTATTATTCTATTTTTGAAGAGTCAGCACCTCTTGTCTTTCCAAGAACCATTAAACTATAACCTTCTCCAACCCCCAGATTCACAGACTATGGAGGACTAGGATTCTTCCTCAGCCCTTTCAACAAATAAATTATTTAGCACCTGCTGGATTAAAGGTGCTGTACTAGATGCTAAGGTAACGGCTAACATCCAGCTCCTCACCAATTAATTCTTTGTTGCGAGCATCCACAGCCAGGTTTCTCAGTGCTCCAGAGGCAGCTTTCACGACCCGCTCATGTTCATTGGTCAGGAGGTCAGCAATGGCAGAAAGAGCCTTCTCTTGACGCAGAGCTGAGCGGATATATCGACCATACTACAAGTAGCACATGGAAAGAAGTAAACAGATTACAAATGGTAGCAAACTAGTTAGGTAAGTCCTCCCATCTCCAAATCCATTTTGTAAAAGGTACTCACCGTCCAGCGCCCAGCACACAAGTTCTGGATGGCCCCAGCTGAGGCTTCTAGGATGGCAGGATTCTTGCTCTCCTTGAGGAGTGAGATGTATATCCGAACCACCTCTGGCTGAAATAAAAGTTCATAGCCTGCACGAGAAAGGACAAGAAAGCAGAGGATGCTTATCAGTACCACCTACAAACCAGGCTCTGGCTGGCTGAAGTCCAGTGTTAGTACTCTGGATTAATGGGTTTATGCTCCTATACCAGTAGACTCTCTAAACCCTCCCACCCACCCAACAGCAAACTCGAGAGATCTGACTACTACATCTGATGCAGTCAGATGTAGCCTTAAGAATAAATCAACCACGGCAAGAACAAAACAGATATCAACTCATATGCAACTCCTGTCTCTCCCTCCTCCTAGCCTCTTCTCTCCCACAGTTTACTCTGACCTTGCTTGGCACTCAAGGGATTCATTTACTCATCGATAGCACTCAGAGTTAGATTCCTCATCTCAAATGAATTATTTCTAACTTAATTGAGACATTCTGCCCACCTGAACTATGATTAAGTGAAAGGGGCTCTCACAGATTTAATAACATCTAAATTTTTATATCCACGGAGAGCTGTGAATTTTGGACTCACCATATTGATGAATATAAAGATCCAAACTGTGATAAAGAGACTTCTTATAACAAGTAAAGTTTGAGTCCCAAGAACTAGTGGCTACTTAGGGTACTTAAGTTTCTGGTCTAGACTACCATCAGGTCCTTATCCTCAAGTAATCTGAATAGTTGCCATAACAAGAAGTCCTTTGAAAGTTACTGTTATTAGTTTCCAAATACTTTTGTCATCACTTCAAATCCTTAAGTCAGAGAAGACAGAACAGTGAACGTACTGTATAGCCTGTTAGGCTGCCAAACACCTATCTGTGGACTATGGAGCCTGAGAAGAAAAAGATAACTTACCTCGAGCAGGACTAGTTCTTTTAGGGAAATCCACTGTATCATTTGTTGGATCCTCTGTGGGTTTTTTCCCTTTGGAAATTAAAAAAAGGGGGAAGGGGTAAAAAGTTTAAGAAAGGGAAGAGTCCACCCAGTATATTTTTTTATTCTTCAGTCAAAATCTTTGGATCAGAGATGCATCAAGAGGGGCGTAAAACAAGAAAACAGACAAACAAACAAAAAACCAGGATCCCCAGCTTGTCCCAGATACAAGAACAGAAAACAGGCAGCACATGAGTAAGATAAGGATAACCACTACTGTTGCTGCTGTCCTGAGTTCTGATAACTGGGGCTGCTGTCCAGAAATAGCATGCCATGAGCCATTAGCTCAGAAGAGCTAAACTTGTTTCAGTGGCCATCCTCAACTGAATTTTCCTACATGCATCCACAGGGAAGGGTTAGGCAAAGAAATACCAGGGAAGCTAAAACCAAAACATGCAAATTAGAAGTAGGTAAGCGCCTTAAAAGATTCCACTCACCTCTGGAGAACCACTCATCTTCCAGTGCATCACCCAAGGTGGAAAGTACAGGAGAGAAATGAAGGAAGAAAAATGCGGCAGAGAGATGTCAACAGGATCATGGGAAAATAAGCAGGAAAGCGGAGAGGAAAAGAAAAACACAGGAAACACAAAGGAGGAATGGGGGAGAAGGCCCCAGATTAGTTGAGTTCTCGGCCTTCACTGCCCAATTACTGATAATAATACCACCACCACCACCACCACCACCACCACCACCGTCACCACCATGAAGCACACGACACAGGGGAAGCAGCAGCAGAGCAAAAAGACATCCCTGACTAGGCTGATTCCTGTACTGCTCAGCAAATATTTTGTACCTAAAGCTAAAAGTGTTCCTTCCTCTCCCCATCCTACATTAAAGAGCAAGGAACAAGGAACCAAGACTCACCTTTGCCCTTCTTGGCCCCAAAGCAACTGGCAGCATGTGGCCCAGTATTGTTGGCAACATTGGGAGGTGCCTCTTGGTAACGTTCTGCTTGTGGGATTTCTCGGTGAACTTGATAGGACAAGTTCCGAAGGAGGCAAACACAGTTCTCCACAAGCTTGGGATCACAAAATACAAGGTTCAATGAGAGAAGAGAATGACTATAGTGATTTTCTAGCAAGTACAGGCTTCCATGATTCACGTATTAAAATACTGATCCTCAAAAGCACAGCCCAATTCATCATCTCTCACAATACCTCAAGTGCCCACGCTTCTCAAAATTCTTGTAGCCTCAGGCTAACAGAAGGTTTCTGCTACCATTTGGTGTGTTAACACAAAGCTCAGGCTCACTCTTTTTTCCTAATTAGAAAAAAATGGAAGTATGGCTAAACAGCTTTAAAATATACAGGTGAAGGAAATTCTAAAGAAAACAGTTTTCGTCTATGGTGAACACCCACTTTAAGGAGTAGGGGCTGGTATAGGTATCTAATGTTATTTGAAAGCCTGAGATGATAGGTCTGCACTATGGGTACCTCATGGTTGTTGTGAATGGAATTCTCACCCATTAACCTACCTTGCTGTCTGAATCTTTCTGTCCAATCTCAGCCTGAACAATGAAAATGAGAGCATCCACCAAACCATCACATTCCCGAAGTTTCCGGCGAGCTTCACTCCTCTCCGAGCTGACATTCCTGAGGGAAAAAGGAGAGGCTTCAAGGTGACTAAAATCCAGAAACCCTCTCTTAATATCCTTAACATCTACAAGCCTCCTTAATATCTTTTCTTTTCACTGTAGCGAATAACGAGTACCTGTTATAAGGAAGGCACTGGAGTTGAGAGAAAGTTGAATAAAACAGTTCCTGCTTTCAGGACATTTATAACCAGGCCAGGGAGGGGGGTGTATAAATAAAGTATACCAACAACAATAATTTAAGACAGAATAGATTCTTCTTGTATGGAAGTACAAATGAAGAATAGGGGCAGAGCACATAGGGGTATATTCCAAAGAGAGAAAGAATATATTGCACATTTACAGGGTATTAGAAAAAGAAATCAGGAAAACTTACATGAAATAAAAGCACTTGAGTTTAGCTTCAAAAGATAAATAAGCAGAGAAAGGCATTGCAGACAGAGGAAGAGCTCTTCCTCACTCTATCCTTCTAGTAGTTTGTACTCCATTTGTTGCATTTATCGCAGCCTGACTTGAAATACAAATAATTGAAGGCAAGAACACAGGTACACACAAGCCTAGGACTAGACGACTGCCTTACGTGCAGTAGGTATTGAACAAATGTTTACCAAATTATATGAACAAAGTCAAAGAGGCATAGAAGTGAGGAAGATATGTGGTTTACTTGCCGTTCCCCACACAAGGCATATATGGTATGCAAGGGAGTAGTGACAAAGGTAGAAAAACAGGTTGAAGTCATAGTATGCAATTCAAATAGGAATGGAGGCTGAATGACAGGCTAAGGAATTTAAACTTTTTTTAAAAGCAATTTAAGTTAGTCTTCAAAAATTCAATCTTCATACTCTCGGAACCCTTATGTTACCTAAGGCAGCCAGCTGTGTTGGTGAGCACAGACTCCCACTCAATATGGCGCGGCTTACAATCTTCATTAGGTTCCCGCTCCCAACCAGAATGCGGAATGATCACTTCATCTGTCAAGGCATGCAGTGCATGGTCCACAATCTCCATTTTGATTGAGTCATGGGATGAGAGATTCCACAGGGTTCCTGGCAGAGACAACTCATCAGACAGCTCTCCAGCACCCAAGACAGTATGCTTGAAGAATGCCAAAGAGAATCCCCTATTCCAACATTTCTCAGTCTTCCCCAATGACCAAATACCTTGTAATGATATTCAAGCTTTAGTCTGTGACCCACAATAAGAAATATATTGTACATTATGGCTCAGTACAAACATACATAGCATGAAGTAAGATTTCATAAAACAATACTTATTATAAGCCATACCCTGTAGGCTATCTACACCCACTTCTCAATCCCAGCACCACTGACATTTTGGGCCAGATAATTCTTTGTTGTGGGGAGCTGTCCTGCCCAACATTAAATGTTTAGTGTATGTCCAGCGTTTACTCATTTGATGCTAATAGCACTCCCTCCCAACCTCCCCAAGTTATGACAACCAGAAACACCGCCAGACATTGCAAATGTCCTCTGGGGGGCAAGATCACCCCCAATTGAGAACTAATGATCTATGCTACTTCTTTTTTTTCTTTCTTTCTCTTGGAACGCTGATTGTGATCCACAAAGTTGTGTTCAATACACACTAATGGAGTATGACCCACAATCTGAAAAACCACTCTTCTAAAGCAAGGACCACAAGCATAAACGCCTATACATGCCAGGCAGGTGAGTCAGGACAAGCAGATATTTAAAAGAAATTACAAGAATATGGGTTAAGTGCCAGCTGACACTCAGCTTCAATTTTGGGGAGACAACTTCCTAGGTGCTGGCAGTTGGTCTGAGATAACATGTTGGAAATTATTGCGAACTGGAGAGCACATGCCCCAATCAGCTCAGACCAACTACTGCCAGGTAGCAAAACAGATCCATTGTTACCAGTTCCCGCACGTTTAAAATAGAAGGCAAGAATCTGGAATTTTAAATGAAATCTTCTGCGTTTAAAACATTAGCAAACAATGCTTTAAAATCTGGAAAACCTTGCATGATCCAAATCTGCGAGATGGATTTGACCCAAAGGCCACAGCCTTTAATCAAAAGTCAAAGGACTAGAAATCCTTCTAGCTCTCAATATGTCTAAGGGGTAACAGTGACCCTAACCTAGCAGTTTCCCTTAGAACTCACCAGTAATCACTTCGGTGAGGTCCATATCACGAGCCTTTCGGAGTAATCGCACAAGAGCAGGAACACCATCACAGTTTTTTATAGCAATCTTGTTATCCTGGTCGCGCCCAAAAGAGAGATTCTTGAGAGCTCCACAGGCTCCAAGGTGCACTTCCTTTTTGGGGTGGTCTAACAACCCCACCAGTGCTGGGATGCCCTTGAGCTTCCGAACGTCAGTCTTCACCTTGTCATTGCGGTAGCACAAGTGTTGCAGGTATGCCGCGGCATTGGACTTGACAGCATCCAAACGGAATCCTAGCATGGCTATCACCTCTGGCAGCTCTGGCTGTCTCCAATTCGGGGGTGGAGGCCCTCCCTTGCGCAGGCTATCCAAGCTTGCTAAACTTCCCCGTTCGTGTTGGGCCAAAGGAGCCCAATAGTACTGGTCTGACGGCACCTCCTCACCAATCATGTCTTCATAGCTCCTGCAGTGTTGGAAGAACCAAAAAGAAAAAAGGAATACATTAAGTTGTTAAGCCTGGTTTCTTGGAGGGCTCCCATTACCCCTCATCTTCAAGGAATGAGTAACCCCAGCTCTAGTACACTAGATCTTATCTCTCCTTTGCATAAAAAATATACTGATCAATTTTTCTTAATGAAATAAGACAATAATCCTACAGGCATCTGCAATTAGATTAAAACTGCCATTTTTTTCTGTGAAGTTTACTAGCTTGGAGGAGCAACAAGCATTCGGATAGTTAATCACAAAAAAGAACCAAATCCTGACTGCTTAGCGTTTGAATGATACCTGACACCTATTAAACTTCTCCGAATAGAGACTGAAATAAACCTTCAGACAGCAGAGTTAATGAAACCAACTGACTTGGTACCACAGAAATTAGCGAACAATATCTGAGAACAGCTCTCACAAGGCCTTAGGCTAAAGGGAAAATAAGGCATTTACACACAGGAAAGAGCTGGTGGAATAAGACCCTTAAACACATTTCACATTTAAGTCTCTCCTTACCCTATTTTGGAAATTATTAAAAAAGAGATGATAGAGTAAAAGCAGTAAAGGATGTCTCAATACCTCATGTGAGGACTTGGCTTTGGTATTGATGAGGTATAAGCTTGAACATTAGTTTGCACTAGTTCATCCCAAGGTCATCTCTGCTACTCAACAAAAGTGTTTGAGACATAATTTCTAGTCTCCAGTTTCTAAAGCCAATACTTCCAATTCTGTCAAAATAGACACTACTGACCACCATCACATTTGGGATACCCAGTCACTATGAAAAGGAATAGACAGAGCAATTGAAGGTAAAGAAAAACATCTAACCAGAAATATTGCTTCCTATTTCAGTACTACCAACAACCACTAGAGGGTGAGTCTGTCACACTGTTATTTATTCATAACCACCAGGAAGGAAGAGACCCATTATCTGTGAGCTCATCTCACTCTGTGGCTCCCACAGGAGAGAGGAGAATCCATTGTGTGGAACTCTCCAAATAAGCCAGTCGTTTGTTCCGCAAAACCACTCCCACTGTCACCAAACCCTCAAGGTTAGCCTGAGCAGAGGGCCTGCCTCATAGCTGTCAACATCAACCACTCAAAAATGACTTAAATGGACAAAGCAGTTAGTAAAAAATCACTATTTTTTAATATCAGTGAAACAAAATAAACAGGTTATATAGCTGAGTTTTTAAAGTAGGCAACTAAACAGCATATTAAGTAAGATTCCATTTCAGTAGGGAAAAAAATAAAGTCAGACTGTGTTTACATGTATAAGAAAAAGAACTCAAAGGAAAAGCATCAAAATGTTAACAGTAGTTCTTTATCAATGGATGGTGTGCTTATCTAGTTTTGTAGTGATGATGTTTTTACTTTTATTATTATTTTAATACAAGCAATTACAAAACAATTACCATAACAGAAGATCTTGGTCACTCAAGATATTTTTACAAGTGGATCATGACATTCTTTCCTTTGTCTTACAAATAACAAGGCTGTGCCCAGAAAGATTAAATGACTTGCTTAAGACTACATAGCTAGTGGCAAAGGCACAACTAGAACCAAGGTCTTCTGGTTCGGTGCTTTTTCTACAAATCATTCTGCCTTACTGTTTTCGTTTGACCTTGTATTACTCTCCTAGCCCCAGAACAGGAAGCAGCAAATGTTCTTGCTAGTCAAGCAGGTTTCCAAGTCCAGTATCACCCTGGAATAAACCCAAGAAGCAAGCCCAAACCCTCTTTCTTTATGTCAATTGCCACAGCAAGGGACAACAGAGAATGACCTGGCCACCAGCACCCACCTAGATCCAATCCCTCTAGTAATGAGGAAGTCAGAAAAAGCAGACTTGTCAACAAAGAGAAGAAGCCAACACCCTAGGCAGACTCCTTTGGTGATTGCTGTTATCTACCACTGCTCCAAGTTGCACCAACTAAGGCCTGGTGTGCTCCCTCACCTCCACCCCAGGAATAAAAAAATGAGTCACATGGGAGTTGGATTTGCTGTCCAAAAGATACCTGAAAGGTGAGTGACTCAGGCTTAGATAATGAGGCCTCTACCCCTGGGCCCAGCCCAGTCTACTGTTCACCAAAGCTACCTAATATGAGTAAAATGAGCACCAAGGCATTTGTTTTAGAAAGTCATGACCTCATACAGAAATTCAGCAACAGCTGTTAGGATATCCTTACCATTAAGACATCCATAAATCTTCTCCCTTGATTCTTATCATTTCTCTTTGCCTGGAAAACACTGTCTCTGATTTATTCTAAAGCAGGATTGGCAGCCCATGGGCCAAACCTGTTTTTTGTACAGTCCCAAAACTAAGAATGGTTTTTATATTTTTAAAAGGTTGTAAAAAGAAGAACAACGACATACAACAAAAATGATATACTGTTTGCAAAGTCTAAATTAGTTCTATTTGGTCCTTTACAGAAAAGGTTTGCCAACTTGCATTCTAAAGCATTTTTTCAAGGCAAACCATCTACCAGTCCAAACGTCAATTACTACCTTTTTCACATCACCAAAGAATCCCCAGGGATAAACAGTAAAGTCAGAATTAGTGACCTTTCAGAGTGTCAATAATGTACCACCCTCTAAGGAAGCCACCCCCATTTCACTTTACAATCAAATGTAAGGACCTAAGCACAAAGTGTCAGGGTTTTTGTGAGATCAAGGTTTGTTTTTACTTGAGATTAAAACCATCACAGCGAAGGTTCTTATATATACCCTTAACTATCTATTCTGGCCTAAAACCCTCAACCTTGTTCTTAACACCAAACCAGAAGCTGAAGAAATTCACAAGAACAAATATTCCATAGCCTCAGACACCAGGCTCCAAAAGGGGGTCAAATCTTAGGCAGAAAATATAGAAACTCTTGGCACAGAAACAAAGGCCGCTCTTCAGAACACAGACCAATAACCATCACAAGTTGTTTTCTATAATTAGAATATATGATTTCTACAACGAAAAAGAGACAAAAAAGCACATCAATACTTAGTAAAATCAGAAAAGGGAAGAAAAGGGTGGTCTTCCACAAAAACAGGCAGACGAGGGGGCCACAACTACCTCTGATCCCAAAAAGCACTTAGACGGAGAAGGAAGAGCTACCCCCTTTTGCTGTCTTTGAAAGACCCTTTTCTTCCCTTTTTCTTGCCTACCTGAGGCGTCGCCGAGGGTCAGAGGGTGTCCCAGTCCGACGGCCAGTGCCGTAATCAGACATCATGCCGTAATCCACGTCATCGTAGCCCATGCTACGCTGGTCATCCTCAAGCCCGTAAGGCTCTGGATGGAAACGATGCAGATCCACGCTGCTCCCACCTACCCGAACCTGGGGCTGGGGCCCATAGACATCCTGTCTACTGGGTGCCCGGTAACCTTCCATGCTGGGCCTATACCGCTCCTCAATGCGGGTCACCCGGGACAGACTGCCATAGTTGTCACTGCTACTTGGATAACCATCTTCATAGTGGCGGCTATATCCATCAGGAGGGTAGTGGAAGTTCCTGGGAAGGGTAGCAGTGCCTGCTTGCCCCACATAGGGGCCAGGTCCCCCATTGCCATTCTTGCGGAAGTCACGACCCAGAGTCTGGATATAGCTGTTCGAAACTGATGAGGCATCTGCAGGCAGCCCGTCTGGTCCCATAGAGACTGGCTGGACCGTCCGTGTTGTCACCGTCTTCACCACTTTCTTGACCTTCAAGTAAAGAGAGAGAAAAGAAAAATTAATGAAGTGAACAAATTAAGCTTAAATTCTAGACCACTCTAAGAAAAGAAACAAACCTCTACCCCCCGGCTCGCTTTACCTAGAAATGCCATGCAATCTACCATCTACCTTTCTCTCCATCTTATAGGAATTCTCCAGGCAGGAAAATTGCGCTGGCAGTTAACTATGCCTCTAAGGGAAGCTACTGCAGACTCTCTTCCTCATTCCATTAGATTTTCCCATATCTCTTCTATCTTCTCTGTCTACCCAGAGATCACTTTCTTTATGCCTTTACCACAGATCAGTGGCTCCTCATCCACCCTAATTAAGTGCTTAGCCCCTCCCCTCAATAAAGACCATAGGAAGAACTCCTCCATCATCGCAGACCTTACACAAGTCTTAGCTTACTGTGGTCTCTGTGCGCCGAGTGGTTCCATCGTCCGAGGTCTCCACAGAGACAACAGACATGGCTCCCTCAGGGTCCTCCTCCGTGTAGGTCTCCACAATCTGCCCTGGCTCCTGCATCCTGGGGATGGTGCTATACAAAAGGTGACTGTGATCCTACATGGAAAAGAGAAAAAAGAAAGAGCTATTATTAAGCCATATATACTAACAATCCATCCCAATCAGAGGCACTGTCTCCCTAAAGACACTGCATCTTCTATGGGCCCCAGGATTTTTAGTGGGGTGCCTGTCCCCACTTTTGAATTTGTACAAAAGGGCAGAAGACATAATTTCCCAGTTCTAGTCATTTAACAAACAGGAACTGAGTTAACTGTCGCTACATCAACACCCAAGTGACAGAGACAGCAGATATAACTTCCCAGTTCTAGTCATCTAAGTGAATATGAACTGTGTTAAACTGCAGCTACATCTACATCTGAGGGATCCTTCAAAAAAAAAAAAAAGTTCACCCAATAAGAACTTTTAAGATGAACCAGAAAATCCCAATAAGAGCTATCTTCTGAATAGCTCTATGCTATTCTTCAGATATGCTTAAGGCTCAAGATCAGCCAGATTTTAGGCATGGTTTTCTGCAAAGTAGAACCATGCCCATTCTAGAAAAGGGATGCAGTAATTGAGAGATCAAATACTGGATCAATGGTCATTACAATTAATTCCAAAATAAAACTACATTTATAGTGTATAAAACTGATGACTAATAAGAACCTGCAGTATAAAAAAAAAAAACAAAACAACTAATACTAAACTTTCATTGGGTTATTTGTATGGAAATATGTTAATATAAATGTTTCAGACATTACGTGAAATTTCTAAAAATCTTATATGTTCTGGTATAATGTTATAAGTCATAATTCTAGTTATTACTTTAAAATGTATATCTCAGAAATAACTAAAAAAAAAAAATTCCTAATGTTCAGCATTTTTCCACGCCTTTTTCTTTTCTGTTAAAAAAAGAAAAAAGAAAAATTATGTGAGTACAATTAAAAAAAAAAAAACAACCTACATTTATACTTTGAAACTCCATTTTTCAATTTTCCTAAATGAAAGAAACTAACGGGAGCTTACAATGTGCCAGGCACTTTAGAAGACACCAATATGCTCTTAAGCTGAGGAAGTAAGAAAGATATGAATAAGCAACCCAGACCTTGAGCCAAAAGAATTACCTGGGGTCCGTTGAGTTTTAGATCTGAAAATTTCTGTCGCTCAAGGTCAACATCGCCCACAAACCGGCCGTTCTGAAACATAGCCCACAAGAAGACAATTCATTTTGTGGCCTTCTTTTGCTCTATCAAACACAAATGATTTTTTTTCCAAACAGGAAAAGGCCTTTCAAGAAGACATTTGTGGCCTGGAGTCCTTCTGTCAGTACAGATAAAAGAAGCACATCACTCCTTAGACTTAACACCTCAAAATTGGAACCGGGCCTAGAACTCTGGCAGACTGGGTCTCTGGAACATAGGAACGTAAGCTCTATGAGGGCAGAGGTTTATTGTGTGTTTTGGTTTTGGTCAGTTTTGTTCACTGTCTCCCTAGTGCCTTGATCAGTGCCTGGCACATAATAGGTACGCAAAACCTATTTTCTGAATAAATAGCAGAGACTCAGATAAGTTCCCCACGAAATCTTTTTGGAAAGCCATAAGAACATAAGGAAACTTGGAAAGCCTAGGTTGGGGGGTTTCCAAAAGCCTTCTTTATTGTTTCATGCATCTTCATGCTCTACAACCACTGGAAACTCCCATACCAGGAAACTTTTTAAAGAAAGAGGCAAGAAATATGAGTTTCTCTTTCCAAGTAGAAAGAAAACAAGTATCTCAACTCCCCTCAAGCAGATGTCTCAGTATCTTCATCACCAATTATTAGAGCCACAGAACACATTAAAAAATGTCATTCTTAAGTTGCTCTGTCTTAAACAGCAGGAAATAATCTAATAACATTATACTACGTAAAAATACATTTGACTACTCCCCTTCAAAAAGAATACAGTGAGATCCAGCCACCTTGGGAGACTCTTCCCCCACCCTACTCCCATTACATAGGGAGTGTAGTGCTGTAGGGAAAGGAAGTTAAACATTACTTTCAGGAAGAAGGAAGGGTGTGGTTTCATTGCTGAGCAGAAGTTAAAAATAAAAGAGAAAGAGAGAGAGAGAGAGAATCCATGTACTAAGTCCTGGAATTCCCCACCACGGCCAAGGCTGAGCAGTCCTGCTCTCCTTTTCCATACATACCCCTCCCTCAACCCTAACCCTCTATTCTTGTTCCTATAAAAACCCTAGGAACACTGCAAACACACTGCTTCCAAATTCCTGATCATCCCCAATTGGAATTATATCCTCTCACTCAACATGCTCCTTAGCATGAGGGACCTTCTCCATCTTAAAAAATAAGTAAGTAATCAATGAAAGGACTTACTGGAGCATGAGCACTGTTCTTAGTTCCCATCAGAGATCTCTTAAAATGAAGTCTATCAGGCAATGCCTACTACACACACACACACACACACACACACACACACACACACAAAACCTCAGACAGATTACATCACAGCGAAGTCAGACTACAGAAACCATAGGAAACACAAGATACTTCTCATTTCTAACACCAACTCTCCCAAGTCACATCAGAGTCAGCCAACCCAGAGACCACTGGCTCCTGTGGTTATCTGGGTTAAACAGCAGCACGATGCTCCCTCTCCAACTCTAACCAAAAGAATTAACAGTGACCCCTTCCTCCAAGAACTGATTTGCACAGCCAACAAAAAGAGTATGGAGCAGGAATACACAACTGATGAACACTGTCACACCTTCTGAGCAAACTGTTCTCTGAGGGAGAATACAAGATGCCCAACTTCCCCAATCACTAAGCAGGCATTTAATTTCCTGAATTTCTGATATGGGGGGTTGGGGGACACACAAGAAAAAAAACAAGTAACCTGAGTACAGCTTCAAATTATATGATCTGCCATTACTAGAACTGCATCCCAACCCAGAAACCCCACTCCAGCAAACAAGAAGTCAGATGGATGCTTCTAGAGATAAGTCCACCCAACTCAGCACAGCAGCAATATTCCCTATCTCTTAATCAGTATTTATCACCCCTGTAAAGGTTATCATGAGGTATGGGCACTGGACAGCCCATAACCACGAGGAGAGTAGCTTCCCAAGAAGGATCATAGTCTCTCTATGACCATGCCAAAGTCCTACCTGCAGGTCTGATGGAGAGAGGGGTTACCTGATGCCGGCGGGTGAGGGTGCCGTTGGCCATGAGCGGGTTGGCATCTTGTGGTGAGACCCGGACGCGTTCCAGTTGCGCCGAGACGTGGCGCCGTTCCTCCTCCAGCGCCCGGGTCAGCTTCTCAAACTGGGCCTCTTGTTCCTTCACAGAGGCCAAGATGCTGGCGGTCGACTCCACCTCTGAGTCGTCCATGAAGGTAAGGGGCAGAGCCGCCGCAGGGCAGGGTAAAAAGGGAAGGTGGATCACAGGGGGAGGAGGAAGGAGGGAGAAGGCCCCCCTCACTTCACACTACCGGGAAAAGGTAAGAGAGAGGAGAGAAAAGGTCACAGGTCAGAGAAGACAGATGAATTATTAATCCCAGAGCCAAAGATGCCCTCTCGTGGTTTTACTGCAGCACAGAAAGAGAGCCACCACCAAGCCTGGACCCACCACCAGTGTGTCTGTTCAAGCAGGATCCTTTGCCCATTACCCTCTTTAACACCCCACCAGAAATAACTATTGAAAGGAAAAGTGCAACTAGATCCAAGAGAGAATGTGCCTAAGGGCTGTAGTCATGACATGAGTTTAAAATTAGGTTATTCTCCCCTGGAAAAATTTGCTGGCATCAACTCAATGAAAGATGTAACTCCACAGTATAGACAAGCACACACTGTCCTGCAGGGGCAAGCCACCTCTGAGATAAGGGGGCAGTACAGATCTTACTTAACCTCTCCCAAATCTGAACACTGAAATTGCTGGAGTGGTGGCAAAATATACTAAATGAATATGCTAAATTAAAATGCCGATAAGAAATGGATGCAGTAAAAAGAATTCCCACCATCAAAGGCAGGAAAACTAAGGCCCTCAAATTGAATACATTTATAAAGGGACTTTTCTACTTTTAAAAACTATACTACAATATTGAGGGCAGAATGTGTGCCTTGGCTAACAGAGGCAAGAAAGCAACAGAATAAAAAAGTCTACGTGCAAAAAGGCAATATTTTCAGTGACCTTCACATCTCTTTGTGGAGTAGGAAAAGGGGCATTATATTAAGTTACAAAGTTAACCCTTGAAGTAGTTCGTATTCTAACCTTCAATAAATAGCTGGAACTTCCTACATCTCTGTTAATCCTGCAGAAAGCTCTGAACAGGCTACATTTTTACCTCTTTACATATTCCAACTAAGGGTAAATATCCAAGTATCTAGAGGGTTTACGTGTACCACTTCCACAATAAATGATATTCAGAAGCGAAGAGTTCCCCATACCCTATTACATAAACTGCAAGTTGGCTAGTAAGTGGAGGGGCACTGTAGTCATACTGTTGGACTTAGTAGGGTTTCTCTCTTATAACTTGGCTATAAGAGACTTTCTGGTCAGTCCAAGATATACCATGTTGAAAGGCAGGTTTTAGAATAAACCCTCTCCCCTATTCCCCACCCTCTCCTCAACCCCTCCAGAAAAAAGGCACTTAAATTTTTTTTATTCTTAATAAACATATTTACATACACACCTGTTAAGAGAAGGTCGTAATTGATTGGTTTAACAGAGAACAGCCCAGTCTAGATTCAGAATATCATGGGAGAAGCATCCCAGCCACCACAGCAAGGAGGAAGCAGGAAGAAGAGAGCTGTAGAAATATTTGGAGGAAAAATAGGAATGAGAGGAAAATAAAATATACCTAATACATTAAAAAAAAAAAAAGGAGCAGCAAGGGCAGGTGTTGGGGAAAAAACAATCTGGGAATGGAAGGGAGTAATTTAAAATATGACTTGGAATTGCTTAATGTGACAAATGCCCTTTGGACTTTGCTCTGTTTTCAAATACTTGGACCTTGGTTGTAGTTTTCATTAAAACCTGGATTCCACTGTCATGTCAGAGTTCCTCTACATGTATTTCTGTAGAGAACCAGGAGCAGGTCATAATATGGATATAAATTCACTTACCCCCTGTTCCCAGCAACCAAATTGGGAAGGAAAAAAAAAATTGCTGTTGGAATGCCCTTCCCCCTCCTTCCCACCCCTAAGGCAGAAACCTCAAAGCCCAGTCCCAGCATGCCCACAAAGATATTGAGAAACCAATGCAATAGTCGTCGTGGGGAAGACATGTGGGGACTAGCCTAGGCTAAGCCTTTTGCTTCAGTTCCCTTTCCCACGCTCCCCAGAGCCCTACCAAGCACAATCGCTTGGGCCTGTTTGCTTTAGAGTATGTGCAGTATTCAGCAAGCAAGAGTACCCAGAGGAATTGATAAATAGGTGCCCAATAAACTCCCTAATTAATTCTCCATCACCAAGACTCCCTCCAGTGGATCTAAATCCAAGAATGTGGCAGTCTTTTTTCCAAAGTCCTCCTACCCAGGCTCTGGGCTCCTGCAGTCACTTATCAACTCCTGTTCTTCCTTTAGGTCCAAAGCCCATTGTCACTTTCTCAATTCCCACCCTACATTCCAACAGGCCACTCAAAGGTCTTTAATAAGTAGCCTTATTTTTTTTTAATGTTGCTCCCTTTTCATCTCTATTACTTCATTTGCACTTGCCCTCATCTGCTATGTACAATGACCTATGAACCTTCCACACCAAGAGGACCCTGAGCTGGGGAGATTCTTCCAGTTCTGGGTTTCAACAGGGTCTGTCCGAACTGTAGTTAGCACTCCGGCAGTCTCCGCCCTGTAATCTTCTTTGTTAATAAAAGACCAAACTACCACTACTATCAGGCATACAGTGCCAACACTCCCTGTTGCACAGAGAAACTGTCACCCTTCCATAAAATTGCCGCTTTCTGCCCCCACAGCTTTAGCTAATACAATACAGGGAGTTAGGAAGGGTAGCAGGGCCTCTACCCAGGGCTCTAGGTCGGGAAGCAATATCTGGAAAAACATCAGCTTCTCCCATCTTCGTGGCTTTAAAAGCTGACCACCTGGCTCTAATTTGGAGAAGAAGGCAGAAAAGTTAAGAAAAAGAAGATCAGATTCCTAGGCCTAACAGCATGGGGGAAATTTTCTGCCTGAAAGAGGGCAGAAGCAGAGCTCTGTAGGACAGAACTGGACTCAGAAGACACGTCCCAGTCCTGGCTCTACCACTAGCCAACAACGGCAGTAAGTCACCGCCACGTTCTCATCTGTAAGATGCCAATACCACCAGCCCCGTCTAACTCAGAGTTGATGTGAGGATCGGCTGAGAATTCAATGCTATACAAATGTGAGGTATTAAGTTGTTTCAAGAGTTAGTTTCTGTCTTCCAATTACATTACTTAATAGTAATGCCTCAGCCCAAAACTATTTTGTGAACTAGTAGACAAAATTAACTGGATCAAGTGCATAACTGGGTTCTAAGGAGTGGATGAGCTGGTTTCCCTACTCCAACACTATTTACTAGGAGGGAGGTCCCACCTAGACCAGTGTTCCTGGGACACAGGGTGCTTTTCTAAGTGCCTGGCATTTATCACAGAATTACACATCTGCTATAATGAGCTCTCGATTCCCTATTTGAGGCCTTAGCAGTTTATTACTAAGGAGAAAGGGAGGGTGAAAAGAACTAGCAATTACTGAATGTTTTACATTTATTATCCTGGCAATCCTTACAGCAACTCTATGGAAGTTTTACTGCAAATGAGAAAACAGGCTATAGGTGTAGAAATTACCCAAGGTCTCAGTTAATGGCAAATTTTGAACTTAAGTCCAATATAAAATGGACAGTCCAGCACCTCTCTCTTACAACTCTTAAGAGCTTTCTACCCAAACATCACAGGAAAAAGGGAAAAGAAAAAGTTTCCATTTATCTTTAGGTTAAAGGGTTATCCATAATGTCTACAAATAAGAAATAAGTGGGAGAAAAGAAATAAATGGGAGGAAAAAGCAAGCATATGTGGGGGAAGAGAACGAAGCAGTTAGGCAAGATATATAGTACACCACCTCACAACTCAAGAGACTTGAGTCTTCTCCATGCCAAACATACACATCATAAGAAAATCATACTATAGACCAGAATCTGCAAACTATTAACTGATTTTGGCAGTTAGAATCAGGAAAGCCTTAAGACTACAGGCCAACATCTTTACAGGTTGGCCACTTATTATTTTCAATGGATACACTTGTTCTCACTTAAAAAAAGTTCATTGGGAATTCCCTGGTGGTCCAGTGGTTAGGACTTGGGGCTTTCACTGTCATGGTCCCGGGTTCAATCCCTGGTCAGGGAACTAAGATCCCGCAAGCCGAGCTGCACAGCCAAAAAATAAAAAAAATTAAAAATGATGATCAAGGAATTGCCAAAGTGGGGGAGAGGAGCAAAGTGAACAAGTGAACCTTGCAATTCCCCTAACACTAGATTTTCTCAGAGTAACTGGTTTTACTCTTTTTTTATTAAAATAAATTTATTTTATTTATTTTTTATTTTTGGCTGCGTTTGGGTCTTCGTTGCTATGCGCAGGCTTTCTCTAGTTGCGATGAGCAGGGGCTACTCTTTGCTGCGGTGCGCAGGCTTCTCGTTGCGGTGGCTTCTCCTGTTGCAGAGCATGGGCTCTAGGCGCATGGGCTTCAGTAGTTGCGGCGTGCGGGCTTCAGTAGTTGTGGCATGAGGGCTCGGTAGCTGTGGCTCACAGGCTCTAGAGTGCAGGCTCAGTAGTTGTGGCACAGGCGCTTAGTTGCTCCACGGCATGTGGGATCTTCCCGGACCAGGGATCCAACCTGTGTCCCCTGCATTGGCAGGTGGATTCTTAACCACTGCGCCACCAGGGAAGCCCTGGTTTTACTCTTAACAAGCCATAGGTCCTACAGACCTACGAGTCTACAACAAAGCTCCCACATTCAAGCAATGACAACAGTAAATATTCAATCTCTTCTGTAAGAATTCTGAACCAGAAGAAGTTGAATTAAATCAAATACCCAGAAAGACCAAACAGTTTGACAATGCCAACCAGGTAAAAGGGGAAAAGAAGAAAGTCACTTGCCAATAGCACAATCCCCACAATGACTTGTTCTACTGTAAATTGGCCATAGAAATATAATTTGAAATTATAATTTTTAGAGGTTAAGAACATAAACTTTGGAATCACACTGACTGCGTTCAAATCCCAGCTCCATTGCTTCTTAGCTATATGACTTTGGGCAAATCTCTCTAATCCTCAGGTTTCTTTTCTGTAAAATGGGAAAAATAAAATACATAGGGTGGTTGTGAGGATTAAACGAGACAATCCATGGAAAGTACTTAGAAAATGTCTTGACGCACAGAAAGCTACTGCTACCAATACAATACTATTACAAATAGTTAACACAAAGAGACTAGGGTTTTGGTCGTGTTGTTAGGGCTTTTGAATAAACCACACGTCTCCACATGTTCCCCTCTCCCACTTACTGTAGCCCTGTAAACTACAGGAATCCTTCACACTCTTAAAGGGAAAAAAAAAAAAATTAAACTCCAGGCCAGGGGTCAAAAGACCCGGAGTTCAAGTCCTGGCTCTGCCAAAAACAAATTGTGAGACCTTGGAGAAGTTATAAATAACCCCTGTAAGCTTTACTTTTTATTACTTTTCAGAGTTTAGCTTTAATGGGCTAATATATGTAAAACTATAGGCTGGGTAACTCTGAACCTCTCTCCCACCTCCATGCACTTCAGGTAAGTATATCCAAAGAGATGACCAGAATCAGGCATATAAGCCTCTGGGGGAAGCAGAAAAATTATTTGTCTTCAGATGGAGAACTCTAAACCCCGTAAAATAGTCTTTGGGTTCTTAGGAAAGAACTGTTATCTTCTGTAGAGCCAGGTCCAAATGCAGCCCTCTTCCCTTTTCCTATTTCTTCATTATGAAATCAAAACCAATGTCATAAAGTTATCCCTTCCCTCTAAATGCAATGATAAGCAAAATTCCTCTTCTACATCACCCTAGGGATTTCAAACTGCTTTTTTAAAAAGCACACTGAGCCTTCTATTGAAGAATACCAATCAATAAAATATAGCACCTGTAACACTACAGAACTGTATTACATAACATTCAAACCAAAAAAGGTAGGTCTTCCAAACACCTAAAAGGCATTTATTTGCCTTAACTGGCATTTGCCCCAAGTTTAAAGCAATTAATGCTGTTCAACCACAAACAGAGAAAATTGGCACCTTATTTTTAAATCAAAAGGAACATATTTTGTCAATAGTTTTTCTATGGCTTCTTATCACAGAGTGCTTATACCAAAGTCCAAAGTCTTAGTACTCCACCCACCACTTGATGTTCCACCATCCAAAGCTTAGAACAATTCAAAGCTCAGTCAGAACAATTCTCATATTTCTCCCTGCTGGAAAGACTCACTCCCACACTAACCCCAAGTCTCTGAAAGTGACTTGAAATAAGATGGAGAAAGGACTCTGCTCACTTCACAATCTCATGTCAACTGGGCACTTCTCAGAATTACAAAACTGACATTCCAGAAACGGCATTGCCTTAGGTGTTTAGCAGTTTCTGTGCTTCCCTGGGGATCTGCTTTACGCTAGGCTCAGCTTCTCCACTTAAGAGCACTCAAAAGGCTGAATGAAGGAGTCTTCAGTTTTACAAGTAAGGACTAGGTCTCACTGTGTCCAACACAAATCTGATGAATTAAGGGAGTCTCTGGCAAATCACCCTCCTCTTAGGAAAGAGTGATCATTCTATCTCACTGGAGTTCCAGGGAAAATAAATATGTGAAAGGTTTTTTTTGGTTTTCTTTTTTTAAAGAAATACTCCTTGTTAAAAGGCAGCTGAGCTAGCAATCTCTACAGGTCACTAGGACACCTTAAACATTCTAGTTACCTGTCAGGATTTAAAGTTTTTACTGTGACTTTAAAAGGAAAAAAAAAAAAAAAAATCACCTCCACCATCTTGACCCTAAATTCAGAAACCAGATGGAACATTCTTCTTGCTCTCTTTTCCCCTCCCAAGTATTCTGGGAACCCCCCAAACCATAAGATACTAAAATGTCTAAATGTTAGACTGGCTTTGAAGCAAAGGAAGGGTGTGGCTCTCGGCTCTTGAGGGGGCCCAGGACTGAAAGGGTATGGAAAGAAACAAAACCTGCTTCTCTCTGGAGCGTGTATGACACACACACAGGACTGGTCTAACAAGTCCTTCTGATCTCTCAGGCCAGGCCACCTCCTTCTCCTCCCCCACCACCCACGTGCCTCTCCAAGGCCTTCCACTGGGACAGATAACACTGAATTTTCTCTCAATCCTGAGAGTCTGAGACACATCAAGTTACTTACCTGTGTCCCTGTTGCAACCCTGCCAAAGGCACCTCACGCAGCCTTATAAGGAGAAAGCAGAGCTTTAGGGAGAGGCCAATAAGGAAACAAAGATAAGAAGGAGGGGCAAAAAACAGAGGGAGGTGTCAGACTGGAGGAAGGGGAGAGGCCAAATGCCTTTCTCCATTCTACAAAAGGAGGGGAAAAGAGAGGAGGTCAGGTATACAATGGGAAATTAGAAAAAGTCTAGTCAAAATGGAACATTATTGTTTAACTCCTGTGTCATGAAAGAGAAATCCTAAAATTAACTAGGACACCTTACACTCTTCCCTACCCTAGGCTAGAGGAAAAAAAATTCATGGAAAAAAAGCTTAACCTTAAGGTTTACTAGAGGCCACCCCACTGTTTGAGCTCCCAGTTCTTTTTTAAAGTGGCAGCTTCTCATCAAACCTCCTAACTTTCTATCTCTGGCATTCCCACCATCTCTCTGCCCATCATTTGAAGATGACTTGGAAAAGCTGAAAGCATGTAACTGAATCATATTTACAGTCCAGCTTCCTAAGAAAGCCCTGAGCCCTGTAAAGAGCAACAAGACACCCCTTCCATTAGGTTTAGAGTATGCCTCCCTTTTGAGACAAGCAAGAGAGAGAAGGTGTGAGTCTATGAAGAAATCATAGGAAATATGAAGGTCCTATTTCAGCTCAGGGCAGATAGCTGAAGGAAATGTTTCTCCCTATCTAAAAGAAGAAAATCTGACCTTACAGGGGGAGAAAAGTTGTGAGTCATTAATTACTGACCTCCCCCTATAAATTATCACAGATACTCTTCCCAACAACCTTTGAGGCAACGTTGGCCCCTTTTATAGATGAGTAAACTGTGCATCAGAAGTACTGGCTTCCCTGGTGGCGCAGTGGTTAAGAATCCGCCTGCCAATGCAGGGGACACAGATTCAAGCCCTGGTCCGGGAAGATCCCACATGCCGCGGAGCAACGAAGCCCGTGCACCACAACTATTGAGCCTGCGCTCTAGAGCCCACAAGCCACAACTACTGAGCCTGCGTGCCACAACTAATGAAGCCCCTGTGCCTAGAGCCAGTGCTCTGCAACAAGAGAAGCCACTGCAATGAGAAGCCCGCGTGCCGCAACTAGAGAAAGCCCGTGTGCAGCAACAAAGACCCAATGCAGCCAAAAATAAATTAATTAAATTAATTTTTTTAAAAAAGTATTCACTATCCTGCTCAAGGTCGTCATATAACTAGTAAGGGCTAGAAACGCATCTCTTCTACTCCAAGTCCGTGTTCCTTCTCCTTGATAGAGTGAAATGAGTATGAACTTTCTATGCTTCCTGTGGTTAAAAGTTATTCTAACTCAAATAGAGAAGGTGACCAAAAGTAAACTTTGGGGGGAGGAGGGGAGGGTAGTGAGAAAGGATGAGGTGGAAGCACCTAGACCTTTGGGTATTGCCTTCATTTTAAAGAGCAAGACCTCACTCAATTCTGGAGAAGAATGGCCAGAATTGAGAAATACCTTAGATTTCCCATTTTAAAAGGAAAAAGAACTCAGGAGAAAAGGTGAGAGGAGCAAAAGTAATAGTATTACTTGGTACACAATCACCTACTTTTCCACTGAAAGGCCCACTATAGAAATCTGGCTACTTGCCACATTCTCTAATCACAGCTCAAGAAAGAAATCTAATCACAAATATCCCTACTCTCATTTTTAACGTGACATCTCACTAAACCAAAAGCAAAGATCAGATCAGAGGTGGGGTGGGAAACAGAAGGAACTAGAAGCAGGGAAGACTGTGCTAGCCAGCATCAGAACAGAGGGAAGGGATTGTTCTAGCGGTATGTTAGCAATCTGCCTCTAGGGCAGCTGTCCTCCTGGGTAATCAAAGGCCGGCTTGTGTGTGTGCTCAGGGACTAGCCAGCCTGGCAAGAAGCTGAGGACTCAGCCACCCAATCCACAAAGTGAGAAGAGATGCCTGTTTCACAGCTGGAATGGAGGGCAGGGAAAACACAAAACAAGAGGAAAAGGCGGCGGGAGGGGGTGGGGGGCGGGGACAGAGAGTGCTACAGGTGCTACTTCAGTCTAGACAGAGGGGAAAAAAAAATCCTAGGAAACTACCAACCATTCCCTAGTTAAGCGCAAACAGAGAATTGCCAGTACCTCTCAATACTAAAATAAAAAATGGGTAGGTTTCTCCAGCTCTGTACATAGTAAGATGTCAACTGGAAGGATGAGACCTAAAATGCAGGGCCCCGGCATTGCCTGTTTCTCTCTATCCCTTTCAGACTCAACAAGGTATCTGCAATATACACAGTGAATAAACATAATATAAATAAACATCTATCTCCTTCTAAAATTCCTTTCTTAATTAAATCCTAGAGATATATAAATAATAGTAGCACACATAAAAGTCAGTGAGATCCCCAATACTAAGAGATCGAAGCCATTTATATAACTCAAGTGCTAAAATGCAAAAGGCCACAGTCAGAATTCACACTCCCTAATCCCTCGGAGTAGCTAGATGCTCTGAGACCCATTAGACACACAAAGGCTGCTCTCTTCTCAGTAGAGCCCTGGTAGCAGGGCTGCTCTCCAGGGACAAAGAGATTTCACAGGAGAACCACAAAGACATCGCCCCTCTCCATTCCCCCACTCCCAGCTTTCTCACTTCCTGTCACAGTAGCACCAGACCACAGTCTCCCAGAAACAAACAAATACAAAGTGCTGGATTCTGGGCTTCAAGCCAACTGCATTCCAGGGCATCCTGTCTACCAATCACCAGCCAGAGCTCCCACTTTGCCCTGCTCAATTCCTTATCATGTTCAGGGAAAACAACCCTCCTCCCTGCCCCAAGCCAACACTACATAGGACAAAGCTCAGGCCTTTAAGAATCAGCAGAAAGATACTGTGTGAAGATCTAAGGGTTCAGAGGGGCTGAGGGGATTTTCAAGATTCCTACTTAGCTAGTTTCTTCACTCTGGAGGCTGTGGATCTTAAAACTGGTATTATACTCAGCTCAGCTACGTGTGATACATCTCATAGAAAGCTTCATCATGGCAATCTGATAACCAACCTGAATTCAGTCAATGGAATATTCCCACCTGGAAAAACTACTTTAGGACACATCCTCTGTCAACTTCTCTATCACCCATTTCTACTGTTTTCAAAGTCTTTCAAACTCTTTTCCCCACAAACATAAAGCTGATTTTTTAAGAGGCCCCAAATAGAACAAACAAAGGCAGCAGACTCCACCCTACAAAGAGGCAGAATAGGTATCAGCAGATGCTAGGAGTAAAGTTCTCTACTTCCCTAGGGAATGAAAGGAGGCCCACTAGGAATTGCACAGTAGTGCTTGCAGCAAAAAAAGTCAACACAACAAACAGCTTTTCCTGCTCACTGCTCCCCCTGGAGTGGATCAGGGGTTGTAGATTTGGAACCTCATCAGAAGAGAAAGCCTCCCTTCCTGGTAAGGGTCCACAGCTGACACCAAGAATGGGATAAATGATTCATTTTTCTGTTATCTTAAACAAGCCCACTGGACGTTAGCTCTAAACTTTAGAAGCAAAGATGCAGATAGATCAAGCTCTATTTAGCCAAAGATTCTTGAAATCCAAAACAACACCCTTTGCCCCCAGGGCTCAATTCTTGCATAAAGCATAGTATAAGGCTCAGCACAGAGGTCTCAAACCAGAGGGACATTCCAGGCAACTAACTAGTAATACACTATCATTTCTCATCTTTTCTCCTCCCTTTCTCCTACACTCCTTTCCCCTTCTTCTTGGATCTGCTAGAAGTACTCTGTGCAGAAGCCTGATTCGGATAGTACATGCTGATGCAAAAGGAGATAAGTCTAAAACAGCACAATTAGAAGGAATTAGTCCATATCTGGCTATGATATAACCAGATGGAAGGAAATGGGGCAGGTATATACACAATAGTCAGCCATTCTAGGACTGGATAGAAAAAAGAATATTTAGCAACACTACGTTTTAGAACAGAACTTAACAGCAGGGCCTAGCCACTGCAAACTGTATCACTGAAGTACACACACAAAAAAGTTACAGATCTCTTACCTAGCACTAAATCGGACTCCCTTTTTCACTCAAAAATAATTTTTAAAATTAGTTACAATTGTTGGTATTCTTATCCAATTCTCCCTTATTCATAGCCCAGGCCAAATAAATCAGTCAATTAAGTACTACTGTGTGAGATGGTTATATAAAAAGCAGATAAAAATAGTAGAAGAGTTTTCTGAGATACTTAAAAAAAAAAAGAGGGTTATAAAAGACACACCCCAGACAGAACTGGACACACCCGTATCAGTGCTGCTACTGCTACTCCAAAAGGATGCTTAGCAGGTTCTCTGCCTCAAATTGAGTAGGTGAGACAGAAACTGCATGCTGACTCAGAAATATAGAAACCCCACAATGGGAAGGAGGGAAGGAGACCAGTATAGCCAACTGATCGCAATTCAGCACAACTTCATCAAAAGTCCTGGTCTAGGGGCTTCCCTGGTGGTGCAGTGGTTGAGAATCTGCCTGCCAATGCAGGGGACACGGGTTCGAGCCCTGGTCTGGGAAGATCCCACAAGCCGCGGAGCAACTAGGCCCGTGAGCCACAATTACTGAGCCTGTGCGTCTGGAGCCTGTGCTCCGCAACAAGAGAGGCCACGATAGTGAGAGGCCCGCGCACCGCGATGAAGAGGGGCCCCCACTTGCCGCAATTAGAGAAAGCCCTCGCACAGAAACGAAGACCCAACACAGCCATAAATAAATTAATTTAATTTAATTTAAAAATTAAAAAAAAAAAAGTCCTGGTCTACTTGTGTCTCTGGCTGTTTGCAGACATTTAGAAAACCCAACCAAGGGAATAACAAATGGGTAAGGAGAAAGTCAATAGAAAGGCCCAAGACTTAAGCTGAATACTCAATGGTTGGAAAAGTATGAATCTGTTTTGCTATATAACTTCCCACATACCCCTTTCTCTCCAAGTCAGGCCCAAAGCTGAAAGAACTGGAGGGAGGGGAGGCAGAGAAAAGAATGTGATTGGGAAAAGGTTTTGCTACATTCCAACTAGCCAACATCCCACATAGCATTAAGAGTGCCCAAGAATCCAATCCCACTACTGAGAGTTGCTAGGACTCCGCTAACACACATCCAATTCCTCTACCACCCTCCCCCTAAACACCCTGAAAAGCAGCATAATTGAGATAGCTTGATGAAGGCACCAGCTGTTTCCACCACTCTCCCTCCCCCCAACCCCAGAGACCAGAGTTCAAACTCACATCAAACACGTAATACAATTGGCCAGTAGGAAGGAGAAGCCAGAACTAAAATAGCAGGAAGAGTGCCAACTGGCCCCACTTAGAAGGAATGCTTTCTTGGCTCAATTTAAAATAAGAAACTTTTGTCATCCACTCCCCTCTGCCCAATTATGTTCTCCTTTCCACAACCCACCCCTCAGTGTCAAATGGATTTCAGTTTCTTCCCTACAACTCCTTGATCTATTTTCAAATGTCAGGGAATACAGGGGAGGTATAAGGTTGAATGTAAAATAACGTCTGGGAGATTGGAAGCCTTCCTGGACTGCAACAGCCAAACCTAGCACAGGGCTATCACATAAGGGCAAGTAGACAGGAGCCCACACAGCACCCATCACCATGTTTCACGCAAGGAAAGAAGGGAGCAAATGCTTCTGCTACTGAACATTGATGATAACCCTATTTCCCATGGAACGGACAGCCAGCTGAAGTAGTAACGCGATCAGCCCCTCCCCCACCCATATTCTAAGTTGACCAGCATTAGCCAAGGAGGAAGGGAAGGAAGCCAGCACTTCCTTTTCAGACAGGAAGTAACATTGGCCCTTCCTGTCGAGTTTTAAACAAATTGTCCAGCTGAGTTTCAATGTTAACATCCTCTCCTGAATTTGTTCCACAATTTCAAAATGGAGAGGGGAAATGGAGATATGGTCTAAAAGTTTCCCTTCCCCCTAAGAGGCAAGTCCTCAATTCCATACTAAGTGCTGGCAGAATCCCCAAATCAGGCGGTGACATCTGTAATTCCAAAACAATACGGGATACAGAGGTAGAAAACTTCAAATTAGCAACCTTCTTACCATGTCTACTACCATGAACTATTCTTCTCTACTTCTTATACTAAGTAAATAACCACCCATCTGAGAAATCATATAGATATGTAGCTTAACTCAAATGTTCAGATTTTGTGGTCCTCAAGCCTAAGTGATCAGAATCACCTGGGAAGCTTTTTTAAAAATACAATCTCCCAAATCTACCTCCCCATCCCTCATACCTCAATTTCTGGAGGGAATGCCTCAGAATTCATGTTTGCAAAAAGCCCTCAAAGTGATTCTGAGAGTCAGCTATTGGGAACCACCGTACCGACCTATCCCAGGCAACCTTCTGACCACCACATTCCTCTCCCAAAAAGGGCATTAGTTATAAAATACATTTTTTTGGACCTGCTTTACTATTCAGCAGACAGCTCATTATTCAAGTCTGGATTTGAAAGCATGGATTTAAATATATAAATGGCCAGAATGACACAATCCTAAATGCTATATTCTAGACTCAGAACCTAAAAGAAAGAACTATCTCACTTTGGAATCCTGAGTTGCTACAGTGGTGGACATCCCTATTTACACTGCAGATTGGACAACCCAACTTTTTTTTTTTTTTTTAATTTAACATACAGAGCTGGAATTTTTATTTAAAAATATGAAAATCCAATCAAATCTTATTAAATATTTTTATAAAAATGAAACTATACACAATTCTAGGATTCAATGTTCATCTAGTTGCCAATATAAGAAATAATTTCATACTGCATGCATGTTGTGTCACATATGTACATATTTAAGAGTAATACGAGTTAATAATAATCTAAAATGTTCTGTGCCACCATGTAACCTGCAACTGTTGTGAAGACAATGTGAGTACCAATTTGTAAACCCAGTTATTTTCTAAATGACTCAGTTTAGCTTTCCTCCAAGGAACAAAGAGTTGTGCCACATTTTCAAAGACTGTTCCACATTCCATCCCCGAAGAAGTCCGAAGTCCTAAATCTAGCATTCAAGACCCTAGATAATTTTAGCCCAGCTGACAATAGAAGTAACCAGAAACTCTGGATTCAAGTGTTACCTCTGACACTTAGCCAAGTCACTTTAACTTCTAGTTTGAGTAAGGGCAAGTGAGTAGCAAGATGTTTTTAGAAGAGGCATAAAGAGAAATATTTCCACAAAGAAGCATGTCACTGAAGACTTAGGAAAGAAGAATGGCATTGAAAGACATACTTTCAAGACAACTGCAAACATCTACAAATGCTGAAGTAATACACATCAAGCAGTTATTTAAAGCAACTTCAAAATTTGGGGGAACCTGATTGCCTAGAGTATTTCCTGCAAGATGATATACAGTTACCTGACCAAAGGAGAAGAGGATGGAAGGGGGAAAAATGTTTCCTGATTGAGGTCATCGCCCAAGGATGATATTAAGTAACAGAATGACAACTAAGAGAAGAAGAGAGGGTAACCAGGTCAAGTTCTAGGGCTACACTCCAAACAGAGAGAGACAGAGAAATTCTTTCACTGAAGGACAGGCTAGCTAAACCAGAAATCTTGAGAGGGAAAGTAAGAATGGGTGATTCAAGACACAGCTACTCTGGTAATCAAATATCCTTTTACTTTCCATTATGGGGTTGCCACAGAACATCAATCACTAAACAGTTGGTGCTTCTTCTTCAATCCCACCAAAGCCAACCAGGCCAAGTGGTTCAGCAATATGCTTTAACAACCATTACTGCTTAAACACACATATAGAAAGGAAAAAGAGACAGTTAGTTATCAGGATTGATCATGTCCCCTGATGTGCAAGACAGAAATATGGATATGGTGACCTATAAAATGGTACCTGAAGCCATTTAATCCCAATGATTAGGGCTGCAGGGAAGCAGGAGCTTTTCAGTCTAATGAGCAAAACGAAAAGCAGCAGATAAGCGGGGTAGGCATAATATTTGGTCATAAACCAAATCAACAAATGTACTCAAAAGGAAACTCAATCTGCTCAAAAAGAAGGCTGTCACTTCTACTATTCATAGAAATTTGAATCTGTAGATAAGAAGGTGGAGGAGAAAAAAAAAAAAAGAAGGTGGAGAAATAGATTTCTCTAGGGAAGAAAATTTTGATCTCACGTCCCAAACACATACAAGCTCATTCTAAGTAGTTGCCTTACTTTTATCATTCTCCAAGACAAGGGTCATCAACCTATGCAAATTCTGCTACTTTGCAAATTATGTGCTGACTATACTCACATGCAACTTCTGCAATGGGACAAAGATGGAGGCTGGGCCAGGTGTTCCCTCAACTCCTTACAAAGCCTACACAAAAAACTGTTAACAGCTGTTGTCTCTGGGGTCTGAAGTGAGGAGACTTTTCTTTGTACCGTATAGTGCAGGAGGAGGTCCTATACTGTGTCTCCCCTTATCTCCAACACACACCCATTGGACCTTTCTGAACACGTCTACTGCCCCCATCTCTTGCTTGCTGGTAACAACCAGCCTCAGGGCCTTTGCACTTTGTACCCATATCTATGTGACTTCACTCTCTAATTTCTTTTAAGTCTCTTTCAAACATACCTTGTAAGTGAGGTCCTCCCTGACCACTCTGTATTAAACAACCTCACTCCCACCCTTGCACTTCTTATTCACCACCCTACATATTCTGATTTATTTTTTCCTCAATAGTGTTATCACACTCTGACTTACTATATATTTACTTGCTTACTTAATATCTATCTCTTCCAACTAGAATGTAAGCTCTGTGAGGTCTATTTGGTGTACAGCAGGCTCTCAAATTTCTTTTGAATGAATGAATGAAGATGTTTTACTTTTGTAATGAAAACAAAAAGTTAAATTTTAGAAAAATAAATCAGTATTATTTCATTTTTCTTTCTATACATTTTTTCTAATTGTGACCTTAGGCCCATCAGTTGGGGTCTCCAGTAGCCTTACCTGCAGATTTGGCTGACCTTCAGCGGGGCAGACATTCAAATGGCCAATTCTGCCCTGGTTTACAAAGTAGTCAACAGAGAAGAGAACAACAGAGAGGTTACAGAACATCCCCCATTCCAACAAAGAAACAGTGGAAAGAAATCAGATTGGCACCAATTTCTCCTTTAAAATAGACCACTCTGTTTTTAAAAGTGAACTGAATATACACCAGCTACTTTATTTCAATGAGATTTACTTCACTTGCAATGAAATGGGAACTGTAGGTGCCTTGATAAAAGTACTGAGAAGTTGACTTAGTTTCTATAACAATGTCTTATATCCTCAACTAGCGGAATATATTTTGGTTTTTCAAATATAAGCTCCCTAAAACAAAAATCTTTTCACTCCACAAAGAGACCTCTCATTATGAGACCGCATTCCAATATAGAACGTGGGAAGCACACACAAAACTGACAATTTACTTTGGGAAAAGTAAGTATCTTTTGCTCTACTGTCAACTGAACCAAAATGAGTAATTAATTAGTAAATGTGGATGAGATTTGAAAATCGAAAAAATAAAACCTAATCTTAATTACTAGAAGAAATCAATCTTCTTGAATCATAACAATTAATCCTAATCTAGACCTAACTGAAATAAACCAAAAGCAGTATCCTAATACTTGTACCTTCACCACATGAAGTACAATCTATTCTATTTTAAGAACTAGAAATTTCTTCCAGGACTTCCCTGGTGGCACAGTGGTTAAGAATCCGCCTGCCAATGCAGGAGACACGGGTTCGAGCCCTGGTCCGGGAAGATCCCACATGCCGTGGAGCAACTAAGCCCGTGCGCCACAACTACTGAGCCTGCGCTCTAGAGCCCACGTGCCACAACTACTGAAGCCCACACGCCTAGAGCCCGTGCTCCGCAACAAGAGAAGCCACCGCAATGAGAAGCCCGTGCACCGCAACGAAGAGTAGCCCCCACTCGCCACAACTAGAGAAAGCCTGTGCTCAGCAACAAACACCCAACGCAGCCAAAAATAAATAAATGAATAAATAAATCTAAAAAAAAAAAGAAATGTCTTCCCTATTACGTGTTAGTGAGGCAAAGTGATGCCCGTGAAGACCACCAATCTAAGGGGAAAAAAAGACAGGGGAGGCAAAAAGACAAAGGGAGACACCAAATAGAAAGGGGAAAGCAAACGAAAAGAAGAAAACGTAGGAGAATCAGTAGAGGGAAATGGGGGTTTAAAAAAATTATGGAGAGCTGGGTGAAGGAGTTATGATAGGAAGCTACGGAGTGCCAATAGAAATTAAGTTTAAATACTATTCAGAACACTAGTTTCATGGGTTATTTAGTATGAGGGAAGGAAAAAAAGAAGGAAAATCTTAGGCTGGAAGAAACCAGGTTTCCAGGCAAGGCTGCATCTAACACACGTGTATTTCCCACGGGCCACAGTTCAGCTTTTCCACATAGAAGAGCAGACCTTCTTCTCAGAGGCACACTTCTCACAGGAAGCGCTGATGAACTCAAAATTTCTCCAAGTTTCAGTTTAAATAAAGGTTGAAAATAGAAAATGATGTTTCCTGAACATAAAAAAGGGAGGTTTGTTTCAAGAAAAGACATAGTAAAAAAAAAAACTGCCTTCATTGCTATGTAACTGTTTCCTGTACATTCAAAACTAACGTTATCCTACAAAATCCTGGTTGGACAAGTGAGACGGCAAGGAAAAGAATCTGGTTCAAAGTCAAGAATAATAAACCCAAACAGAGCTTTTTCAACCCGCTCTCTGCCAAAATTAAAGGAAGTTTATCCTTGGGTGCTAGAGTTCTGTCTCTTGTAGATACAAAAAGGTGGGAGAAACTTGTATTGCTGTTTTTTCCCCTGAAGTATCCAAGTCTCCTAAGAAATTACTGCAAGAGATTCAAGCTTTGCCACCAGCTTCTCTTCCCTCACTCACACCTTACTTTATTAAGGGTTACCCATTCCCCTAGCACCCATATTTTGGACAACCCTGCCCATGTAACTCCCCAAACCTGCCTATTGCTAAAGGCACTTTTTTCCCCATTAAAGAAAAAAAGTTAGCCTATCCATCCAGGATGCCCATTTATTCTGTAATATAAGCATCTATATCCACCATAGAGTCTCAGGTTTTAAGACACCTTAGAGGGAACTTAGTCCAGCAGACAAATGATGTTTGAGTTCACTTAAAGTATCCATTCTAATAGCAAACACAAGGTGTTCCCATGAGCTGGGCAACATCCTATGAATTTTGCACGTATTAAGTCACTTCATCATCACAACAGTCCTATGAGATGGTTAATATTATTGTCCTTATTTTACAAACAAGGAGATCAAGGCATAGAGCAATTAAACAATTTTCCCAATTTTGGCTAGTTAAGTGGTAGAAGATTTGAACCCAGGCAGTCTGGCTCTGGCATCCATGCTCTTAACCATGCAAAGCTGCCTTGCCTCTCTAAATTTATGGAACACTGAGATTGGAAATTCCCTGTTTAGTCAGCATATTGATCAAAAAATACAGAATAATTAAGCATTTGTGGCAAAATTTTAACAATTGGTGTCAAGGTGAATGAAGGGTATACAGGAGTTATTGTGCTACTCTTCCAACTTTTCTGTAAGCTTGAAATGTTTTCAAAATAAAAAGTTAAAGTTTCTTTTATCATCACACAATGGCACAAGTTTTGTGAAAGTGATGCCCAAATTATCTGTTAGCCATCAAAGAAGGCTTTAAGAAAACTCTGGATCCTTATAATGTTCCCACTACATGCCTGATTTAAATTGCCCACACCGGGACTTCCCTGGTGGTGCAGTGGTTTAAGAATCCGCCTGCCAATCCAGGGGACACGGGTTCGAGCCCTTGTCCAGGAAGATTCCACATGCCACGGAGCAACTAAGCCCACGCGCCACAACTACTGAGCCTGTGCTCTAGAGCCCGCGAACGACAACTCCTGAGCCCACATGCCACAACTACTGAAGCCCGCGCGCCTAGAGCCCATGCTCCGTAACAAGAGAAGCCACCGCAATGAGAAGCCCACGCACCGCAATAAAGAGTAGACCCCGCTCGCCTCAACTAGAGAAAGCCTGCGCACAGCAACGAAGACCCAACGCACCCAAAATTAAATAAATAAATTTTTAAAAAATAAAATAAATTGCCCACACCACTCCAAAAAGGCTTAAGGACTCACTGGAGAGGAAATGGCCTTAAAAATGGGGAGCACTGTCCCTGAACCAGAATAGTAAATGTGGGCCCTGTTCTCAATACTTAATATTTAATAATCAATAACATGCAATTCCAAGTAGACTTAGTGGGAAAAAAATTACTTCCAAAAATACATTATACAATATAACTAAATACAAATTAATCCATACCCTTATATCCCACTTGTTAGTTCTAACCAGAACAGTTTTTCTTCCCCGCCTTCACAATCTCCCTGCCAGGCTATATCAATGCCCTCTATTGCAAACCTTGGAGGCAGCTGCATTTAGGCAGAGCAATCCCTATTTCAGCTTCTCAAAGCATTTAACCCCTTTTGCAAGGGAAGAGAACATGAAATCGTATACTGATAACCTATGGCTTGTTCCTTTAGGCAAATTTCTTGTTACTATTATTCCAAATTTCCCATGAAAATTAATTTGGGTTCTTAAACTCATAAACTTCCCACTTTGTGAACAAAATCTCCTGAAGTTTCACAGTGAAAGCAGTGAAAAAAGTACAATGATGCCCAAACATACTTTCTTTGAAGCACTAATGTTCAAAACTATGTTCCCAAGCTTTCTGTTTTCATTAACAAGTATAAAAACCATTCACTTCCAACATGGCTGAAAGCAATATTTCCCTGCTGCGGCCCTGATATGTTCTGGGTAACGAGTTCCTCTCCCCAAGAAAATGGCTGCATTTAAGGTTTCAGTGGTTGAAGTTAACAGCTGCCTATAGTATGAAATGAACTGACTAGGACCCTTACTTTTTTTTTTTTTTAATTTATTTATTGATTTATTTTTGGCTGCGTTAGGTCTTCGTTGCTGCGTGCAGGCTTTCTCTAGTTGTGGCGAGCAGGGGCTACTCTGTTGGGGCGCTTGGGCTTCTCACTGCGGTGGCTTCTCTTGTTGTGGAGCACAGGCTCTAGGCGCGCGGGCTTCAGTAGTTGTGACACACGGGCTCAGCAGTTGTGATTTGCGGGCTCTAGAGCACAGGCTCAGTAGTTGTGGCGCACGGGCTTAGTTGCTCCGCGGCATGTGGGATCTTCCTGGATGAGGGCTCGAACCCGTGTCCCCTGCATTGGCAGGCGGATTCTTAACCACTGTGCCACCAGGGAAGTCCCGGACCCTTACTTTTTACACTATTATTTGTACCGTCTGCCCAGAAAGAAAACAGGACTAAAGAGAAATTAAAATTTTAAATCTTCAATTATTTCCAGAAACTTTATTTAAAAATGGAAGGCGGGAGATGTGTAAAAGGTTGAAACTACAGACTAAAGTTTCAAAATTACATTGCAATTTTATTAATCTTTCTTGAATTGCTTCCTATTTCAACTTCCTTTCAGCCTTCCCCACAAAAGTCCCTCACTGATTCCCATAGTGCCTATTTAACCAAAGCTTACTGAGCACCTCAATATATCCCAGACACTAAGATAGGTGCTAAGAGGATACAGAGGTAAGACAGTACCTACACTCAAGTAGGTCAGTACAGAGGCAAAGACAAAAATAAATAGATAATTTAATAGAGACACAGATGTAGAGAACAAATGTATGGACACCAAAGGAGGAAAGTGGGGGGAGGGGGGTGGGATGAACTGGGAGATTGAGATTGACAATATACACACTAATATGTATAAAATAGATAACTAATAAGAACATGCTGTATAAAAAATAAATTAAATAAAATTCAAAAATTCAAAAAATAAATAGACAATTTTAACATAGTGTGATAAACATTATTTGAACTACCTGCTACAAACCTCTCCCTGCAAGTTGGCAGTATCATTCCAAACCACATGCCAGAAAATTCTCTGGAAGAAGAAATTTCACTGACAATCAAATGAAGTTTGAGACATTTCCAGTAAGTTTAAGAAAGTAGAGGAGGGGAATGGTGTGCATATGGAAAGACTCCTGTTCTAAAGATTGAAATAATATCCATTCTAACATATCTAGCTCCCCACCTCCCCACAGGCTTTATGGAAAATGGATTTTTTTGCGTACATTACTCTAACACGGAGGGGGTTGGAAATCTAAATAAGCACTGACCTTCAGGCAAGATGAAACACTCCTGCCTCTAGCAAGGGCTCATTTTAGTTCTGGCTCGTTTCTATTCTCTGTGGAGAATGGCAGTGTTTTAGTGGTTAAGTCCACTAACTTTGTAGTTAGTCAGACCAGGGTTTAATCCTGGCCTTGGTCACTTACAAGCCCTGAAATTTTCAGCAAACCTCAGCATCTCTGAGGCTCAAATTCCTTAAAAAACAAAAAATAAACCAAAAAACAAACAAACAAAAAGTTGTTGTAGGAAATAAAGTAAATACAATAGTTTATGCAAAATGCTTAGCACTCAGTAAAAAAACAAGGAGGGGGGTGGGGGAGGGAGGGTGGGCAGTTAGTAACAGAGGACCACCAGGTGCCAAAATAGAAAGCAATAAATTATTACAGAGCTAATCATTTTGCTATTCCAATTGAAGAGTGATCTATGCTTAATTTATTTGCATCCATCCTCTCTCACTCATCCTTAGAGAGCAACTACCTCATAAACCCAAGGCTGAATTGCACTTGGAGCTTTTTTTTTTTTTAAGATTTCCAATACTCCCCATTTTTATCCTAGCTGAAAGAACATGTTCTAACCCCTGTAACTCTCCATAACTGGAACCCTAAGAAAGGCACTCGGACTCTAAGCACCCAAAGGAGGCCCCCACCTGGAACATAGCATACCTTAGTCATATAACAAAGAAACCAACAGCATACAGGAGTCAGACAAGGAAAGAAAAATCTGCACAACTCTTACTTACTTGTCTTTTTTTACCCCCAAACCAAAATGGGGAGCAAAACAAAAAATAAAAGATTTACTTATTCACACCCCTTATTATATTTCCTGGAAGAACTAGGAGAGGTGAGGTAAAAGACAAATCTTCCATCTTATCATCCAAAAGGCTCTAATAGTACACACCAGTCAAAACAATGCCTCAGTTCGTGAAATAGTCCTGGACGCTAGTTAACTAGGATGTTCACTGCAGCTACACAAAGCCCAGCATTTAAAGCTGGACCCAAACCACCACCACTCAGTCATCCAGAACCTATTTTCAAACTGCCTTTGTACTCCTTCTTCAGATTCCCTCATCCCTCCCCCTAAAGGTTGAGTGGGAAACTGACACTCTGGTAGCAACATGACCAATCTTCCAAAGATCCACCAAGAAACCCCTAGGCTGGGGTCAAGGCAGAAAGAGCATTTGAAAATTTGTTAATGAAATAAGAACTACAGCCCAACAGACTGTACACATTGTCCTTTTTCTTTCTTTTTAACTGCACTTGCTATAATTAGGAGATCCAGACATTAAAATCTTACTGTAGCCCTTGCATAAATTATATTAAAAGAAGGAACAAAGTTCCATTTCCTCTGAAGCCACAACGTCACAAGAATGAAATCAGCTTTCAAGAAATACTCATGTCTGGAAAAGAAATTCAAGGAAGTGTTCTAGTCTAAAAAGAATTAAGGGGTGGGGGGTACAAAATCAGAGGATTATTATAGATACATACCAGTTTAAAGCTAATGAGCAGCTTACATATTAAGGCCCATCTTGTTACAATTAGGGCAGTATCTATTGCAGTTATAATTTTCAAATGATTCGCATTTTCAAAGGGAGAAGGAAGAGAACATCCAGTTTTCAGCCACTGATGAGTTGGTTATATGGTTATCTAGCATCAGTATTTTTACAAGAATGTGTTTGCAAAACAAAAACAAATCTTAAAATTAAATATAAGACATGAAAGCAGTCATGGGCCTTCAGATCTTACAGGCTTCTGATTTCACGGCAAATTAACCAAATAAAAAACTCACCTCCAAAAAATAACTTTGTTTGGTTTAAAAATAAGAATTCCCCTTGTGCTTTCTCAAATGCATCCTAAACACTAAAGTTTGTGTAAGTGTTTTACCCTTAGCCTAACCTTATTTTAATCCAAGGCCCTTTCAGAGAGCACAAAGCTGAAAATATTTTCACATGTGCCACTTTACTCAGGTGAACTAAAAAGCATGATTAGAATTTCCTTATTCCTTTAAGCACATAAACCAAACGTTATCGTATATGCAGGCTGAACATACAATACCTCCACAAATCTTTGCTAGCAAAGGTAGTTTTAGAAGGAAGGGGATGGCAATTCAGTTACCATGGATCCATTTATTTTCTTTTATAAGGCAAAGCAGGGAGGCTAAGTCTAGAAGGAGAATGAGGCTCCTACCCACCACACCTGGAAAAGTAAAAGAAGGATCCACCCAGCAACAGCAGGGCTGAAACCGATCTGGGCCGTTCAAACTCTCTATGGGAAAAAATATCACCATTTAAGCTGCAAAGCTCCCTGCAACTTTCCACTTCCACAAATCTAATGATAAAAAGGAGAAAGAAAAGTTTTGAAACATATGAAGAACCATCTGTATAACTAGCTTCCGACCCGGACAAATTCCTTTCCCAACCCACACGCAACATGCCAAAAAAACCAACTTTTGGTTTGGGCTCTGAAAACAGAAGTTTGTTAGCCTAACCTAGAAAAAAATACATAAAATCAAAGAACACACCAAAATGTACATTTATGGAATTGCTCTCACCCTCCTGAATCTATTCATCTCCCTATATTAGAGAGACCAGAAGTTTGTTTCTGGGTCTTGAACATTTTACTTTGCTTTAAATATGATAAAATACCAAAATTCCCCGAAATAAGTAGAAAGAAAAATTAACTGCTTAAAAGTTACCCGTCAGCATAACAGACTCTCTCGTTTTTAAATTCCCTCGGTTACCGTAAGACAAAAATTCAACTTGGCTTATCCTCCTTTACCCGTCTATACACATATTTTTTAAAAAGGCACACACCTCAAATGTGGACTTCTAAAAACCAGTCCTTTAAGAAAGAAAACCAAGGCTTCGTCAATGTTCTGAGAAAGACAAATCCAGCAAGGTAGTTGATTTTTCGCCACCTCTTCCTCCTTTCAGGATCTTTCCTGCTCTTCTTTCTCTCTCTCCCTCTTTTTTTTTCTCTCAGATCCAACACCTAAAATGGAAGTTGCACCCAGCCAAAGGCTAGGGAGCCTGGGTGGTGACAAACTGATCTGGCAGCCCTACCCCCTCGCTTTCCTAAGTGATGTCAGCCCCTGAGAACTTCCAATAGGAGCCGGGCATAAATCAGGGAGCTGATTTTATCCAATAGGAAACTTTATTATAGGAAATTAAAAAAAAAAAAGGGTGGGAGAGCAAGAGGAGGAGAAAAAGAGACAGGGGGAAGTTATATATATATATTTATATTTAAAGTGGAGACCTATATAATCTCTGAGGAATTACTGCAGAGCTGGGAGGGGTCGGGGAAGGGGGCTGAAGGAATAAGGGGTTTTTAGAATGGCATGCCTAAGAACCTCGGTTCTCGCTCCCTCCTTCCTTTCCGGGTGGGGAAGCAAAAAAGAGCTGATTTTATTTGCCTGCTGCTATTTGGTTTGTTGCTTTCTACCCCAAAGCATTTCCCCAAAGGAAGACAGGAAGGGAAGGAGCGTGAAATGCTAGAAACAGGACTACAATGTGTTGATTGGGACGGTAGGGGATATCTGAGGTAAACTCTCAATTTTATTGTTTTGGTTTAAATGCATTAGAGTTAATTAGAAAACCTAATGCTTGGACTTGTTAACAATTTTCAGTGTCTATACTTTCAACTAGAAGGAAGCTGAATCCACTAGGCTGTTGAGGAAAATCACTGTCTTCCCATTTGTCCCCAAATCAAAATAATGTGGGTTTGAGGGGGAGAGTAAATGATATCCAATAAATAATATATTTGGAGGAGACGAGAGCATGTGTAAGGAAAAGAAAATCTCATACCTAGAAAATTCAATTTATTTGTTAACTTTGAGCTTAAGACTGTCTAGTTCATACATTCTGTTTATGCTTGACCTGAATAAAGGATTATAGCAAGTATTCTTTTTCTGAATTAAAAGTTATCTTTAATATGTTCTTAGACTATTAGTCCATGAAGGACAGAGATTGAAATTTTTTTTTTACATGCTTGACAAAGACTAGTATTTTATGGTCATTCGGGGATTAGCTATGTGAAAATCATACTGATAAATTGAAAATTTTCTTTCTTACTGAAAAATCTATCCTGTAAACTGCTACCAAATGAATCTTCATGAAGTTTTCATAATCTAAAATAGTTAAGAGCATAGGTTCTGCAGTCAGACTGACTGGCTTCAAACCTTTCTCTGCTGTAAGTATACTCAATCAAGTAAATGTTCTACATACTTTGTGACCTTGTAAAAGTTATATAATCTCTCTGTGACTCAGTTTCTTAACTATAAAATGGAGATAATAGCTATATCTCTTTCACAGGACTGTTGTGAGAATTAAAATACACATAAGGTTCTTAAAATGGCATATAGTACAAACTCAATAAGAACGAGTTATTATTACCAATATCTACCCTACCGAAAAACTTTCAGTGATTCACCATTGCCCAATAATAGCAACCAATAAATGAAGCATCTATCACGTGAGGGCACTTTGCACTCACTCACTGTCCCTAACTTCTAAGACACCACCATGGAGATAGTATTACCACCGTTTAGAGACGAGAAAATCAAGGCTCAGCAAGGTTAAGAAACTAACCTGAGCTCATCTGGCTAAGGAGTAAGCCCCTCATCAGTCTGACTCCAAGGCCCATGCTCTTTCCATTACCTTACACTGTCTGTCCTCGTCCGTTTTCAAGATGCCATATTTACTCATCCAATACATTAAAGTAACACTTATTAAGCATAATCTGACCTTTCCTTATCTTTCTAAACTGGAATTCCGCTCCTCCTCAGGATGAAAGTGTCCTTCTAATCAGGTTTATCTGATCGTTACCCACCCCCTCGTATTTGGTCTATGGTCTCATATACCCTCATATTTGGTCTAATGTGGCCAAAAAGGACTTCTCTCAGAAGTGCTGGAAGAGGTAACAGACATCACAGCACTTGTCTGACAGGGTTTAAACAAACTATAATAGAATAGGAAATGAATACATTTGACAGAGAAACAAACAGCCTTTAAGTCTCATTATCTAAGAATCTTTTCCTGTTACCTTATCACATCTTCTACCTCTACTTTCCATCTATTCCTAGTCTTATATAGCAAGTTTAAAAGCCAAAGATGAAAAAAAAAAAAAAAGCCAAAGATGATTGTCAAAGGAAAACAATCGGGGCTTCCCTGGTGGCGCAGTGGTTAAGAATCCGCCTGCCAATGCAGAAGACATGGGTTTGAGCCCTGGTCTGGGAAGATCCCACATGCCGCGGAGCAACTGGGCCCGTGAGCCACAACTACTGAGCGTGCGCGTCTGGAGCCTGTGCTCCGCAACAAGAGAGGCCGCGATAGTGAGAGGCCCGCGCACCGCGATGAAGAGTGGCCCCCGCTCGCTGCAACTAGAGAAAAGCCCTCGCACAGAAACAAAGACCCAACACAGCCAAAAATAATTAATTAATTTAAAAATAAGTAAATAAAATCAAGCAGAATAAATTTTTAAAAATTGGTAACTTAAACTATAAATAAACAAAAACACAATTTAAAAAAAAAATTTTAAAAAAAAAGGAAAACAATCAACACATGTTTGTTGATTCACTGGTTCCTAGGTCAGAGCCATTATCTAGAATATGCTATGATTTTCTAGAGATGGACTAGTCTTGTGTCCTTCACACCACCACTAACTTGTAAGTAAGTATTTTGCCTTCCTTTTTTCGTGTGTATGTATGTGTGTGTGTGTGTTTTCCTGTCTCCCCCACCAGAAGATAAGCTCCATGAAGGCATAAAAAATGTCTTTCTAGTTTATGGTGTATCCCCAGAGCTCAGCCTTGTATCTCATATTTAGCAACAGATGAATAAATGAATGAAGTCTGTTGGCTTACTAGTTATATAATCCTGGACAAGCCATTTAACATTAATGAATTTGTAGATAACATTCAAAATAAAATTATATACAAGTCAAAAAAGTTAACTCAGTGGTGAAAAAGTTGTTAAATTTTAAATTTATCTCAAACAGCCATCTCCAAATAAAGAATCACAAGGATTAATACTCACTGAGGGAAAAACTGTTTATACTCAGTGAACAGAAAAAAGACTAGTTCCTTCTGGGTTATTTTGAGCACCATCCCACTCTTCCACACGTCAAGGATAATGAAATAGACAAGTTTCCTGCTCTCAAGTTTACATTCTAGTTGGGGTTGGGGGGGGCGGGGTGCGGTTGCAAAAGATTAACAGATAAGATGTCAGATGGAACATTATGCAGACATCAAAACAGACTTATGAGAATGACTTGGGGCTTGTTCTAGACTGGATGTCAGGGACAGTCTCTCTGGACAGGTGACATTTAAGTTGAAATCTGAGTGGTAAGAAGCAGCCAACCATGAGAAAATATAAGCAATGGCAACTACTAACGCCAAAGCCCTAAAGTGTGGGGCTGAAACATACTGGATCCAGCAGAGCATGTTGGAAATGAGAAGGGAGGGATAGGTGGGAATCAGAATGTGAAGGGTTCTATAGGTTAGAGAAAGGAGTTCTGATTTTATTCTTAGGTGGAAGAAAGCCTGTGGGGATTTTAAACAGCAGAGTGACATAATCCAGTCCACATTTTGAAAAGATCTGGCTGCTTATGTGCCAAATGGATTAAAGTAGGGGCAAGAGGACTTCGCTGGTGGTACAGTGGTTAAGAGTCCGCCTGCCAATGCAGGGGACACGGGTTCAAGCCCTGGTCCGGGAAGATCTCACATGCCGTGGAGCAACTAAGCCCGTGGGCCACACCTACCGAGCCTGCGCTCTAGAGCCCATGAGCCACAACTACTGAAGCCCACGCACCAAGAGCCAGTGCTCCGCAACAAGAGGAGCCACCGCAATGAGAAGCCCGTGCGCAGCAACGAAGACCCGACACAGCCAAAAATAAATGAAAATTTTAAAATATAATAATAATTTTAAAAAGTAGGGGCAGGAGCGAAAGCAAGGAAATTAGTTTGAAGGTCAAGTTGCAGTGATATGGAGTTGACTACAGTGGTAGCAGTAAAAATGGAGAGAAGTCAATGGATTGAGGATGTGTTCAGAGATACAGGGTTGTTTTTGTTTGGGGCTTTTTTTTCTTTCCTTTTTTGCTTTTTAGTTTAGTTTTGTTTTGTTTTTTATGCATGGAAGACTACAGTCAGTGCTCACTCTTGCAACTCTCAAAGTTTAACTGCTCCACCAACAACCATCACCACGTACACACAAAGAAAAGATACCTTAAAATGGTGAAAAATTAGGGAAGAGCCGTGAAATAAAATTATACTTAAAAAAGAAGTGTTAAAATTATTATGTAGGGCAGAGCACTGTGCTGTGATGGCTCTACTTCTAAAACAGACTAAAACTATAAATGCCAAAGAGAAGAAATTTTTAAAAATCCAACTCCAAAAAAAAAACTGGCTATCCATACAAAGGAAAACAAAACATTTTTACTCCTTTCTACCCTCTGATGACAACACATTACCATCCAAAGTTTGTCATTTTTGAAGCCCTGCGTAGGATGGCCATTTATCATTCCCTTTAGAAAATCTACTAACACAAGATATAACTGAAATTGGATTAAAAAAAAACAACAAAACCAAACATAAAACCAAGAAGTGAGTCCTCGCTACCTCTTGAAAATTAATCTAATACTGATAACAATATATTCATGAGAGGATGTAATACTTATATTTTCTTTACAACCCCGAAGAATCACCTATAGTGGTATTGCACCTGCATAATTTAGTCTTGATTCCACAGTAACAGAGGCGTGAACAAGTATTGTCCTGCCTTTTTTTCCTTGCTTGCTCGCTTTCTTGTGTGTGTGTGTGTGTGTGTGTGTGTGTGCTGACAACATCTAAAACCTGTCCTTCTGCTAAGTTTTATGTCCTTTCACGAATTGCTACCTCTTCAAAATATGACGGCAACCAAAAATGTCTTCTGTTCCTTGTTTCTTTCTTCGTCTTAAAAGCAGGAGCCTCAAACTAGGGAAAATATTACCTGACTTGGAAATCCACCCCCACCCCCCATATTTCAATCAACCACCTCAAATCCTTTTTGAAAAGGTGCAAAATATCAGTAAAGATACACTTGAGCGCCCTGTACTACTCACCCCTCTACGTTTTGTCCGTGGGCAGGTTCCCCTTCTCTTAGACATCGTCCTTCCTGCCTCCAGTTGGCCTCCGCGGGGGCTGCTCTGGGCGAATTCACCACACTTTGTCCCCAGTGGTGTTGGATTCAGCCGGCGCCGTCCAGCGCTGGACATCACCTGGCAGCGACCCGAAGCCGGGACCCGCGTCCTAACGCGCACAGGGCAGAGAGAAGCTGTCCAGATTTCTAAAGTGGCTTGGCATTCTCTCTTCTCGAGATCTTTTAATTTTTGGTATCATCCCTGAGAACAGCTGTTTCCAGTCGGGAAGTGTGCGAAGGAAATCAACACCGGTGACCCCCCCTCCAGACGGAAAGTTCTGCCACCCCCTGGATCACGAGGTCTCCGAGATGTGGGGCTGGAGTGGAATCTGTGAAAAACTTGAATTCAGAAACTAGCCCGAGGACCTTGTTCCAGAACATTCCTGGCCTTAGAAGACATCTAGTGAGAGACATGGGGGACAAGGTGCGACTGGAGCCATCCAGAGGCCTTCTCCTCCATTACGCCTGGGGTGCTCTTAGTGGGGCCGAGGCCATTCGCAGCCTCCTCAAAGGGAAGCCGCAGGTGCCCTTCTACCACCTTGGAGCCTGCCCCGTTGGGAGTCCTGAGCCTCTTTTCCGTGCGTTTTCATCGGGTACAGAGGACGAGGCCGGCTTCCAGAAGAATTCCTTCCGAGGGGGCCCTTCCCCCTTCCTCTCGCAGCCCTGCCGCCTTCCCGCAGCCTCCAAGTCCCTGGAGACTTAGCCTCCCGCCCAAAGCGCTCCTCGTCCTGTGATTGGCTCTTTGAGGAGCCTCTGCCAATGGGGATAACGTATTCGGGCAGACGTAAGCCCGCGAGCTGGGGGAGGAGGAAGGACGTCGGGGCCGCGACGTGCGGTGAGTGGAAACGTGGCGCGAGGTGTGTGGCACCGGCCGCGTGGCCTCAGGCCCTCGCTGTCACCACTTCCCAGTGCATAAGGATCCCCGGGCCTGCGGCAGGACGAGGGCACCAGGGAGTGGCTGCAAAGCCCGTGCGGCCGGAGGTGACGGTGTTGGGTGAGCCTTGAATTAGGGCCTCCGCGATCCCCACGCTCCATTCCCAGAAACCTTTGCGCCGAGAGCTCTGTCTTCAAAGGAGTTGGGCCGAGGCGCCCAGCTTTGCAGGGCCTTCCCTGAAGCCCTGCTTTCCCCCGCCAACCCCGATTCCCTTGGTTCTGGACGGGGAGAACCCTCAGGACATTGTGCAGCTTTGCTAAACCCCACCCCCACCCCCAGCCCCGTCCCGCGCCAGCCTGGACCTTGGGAGGAAGCAAGGCAGGCTGGACCGAGGACCCAAGCACGGAGCGGACAGCAGGAGCACCTCCTGCCGCAGAGCTCTTCCAGGTTGGGTCTGGGGACAAGGCCCAGGGCTGGTGGATTGGGAAGCTTCCCCAGGGCCTACCTCTGGGCCCTTGCAACAGCTGCCATCCTCCATCCCCATCTCTCTGGCTGGGATGGAATTGAGCCTACAGTTTCTTAATTTTCCTTTCCACTCTTTTCTTTCCTGATAGTTTGACGTGAACTGTTCGGAGCTTCAGTGCCACCTGACAGAAAACTGCGTGCCAGAGAAGGAGCACCGGCTGTGCAGTGAGTGTGGGGATCTCAGTGCAAAAAAGCTGGAAACGAAGTGAGCCTGAAGTCAGAATACCTAGCTTGTGTTGGGAGGGGTAGAACGCGTAATTATCCTTGCTTTATTGTTAGCCAGAGAACTGACCAGATTGACAAACCGAAAGGCCAGATTCTTTGCCAATTTCCAGGTGGAATCAGGCTCACTTCGGTCAAGAACATCTGAACCCACGGTGGCAATATTCTTACTGCTGTGAGAGACCTTCCCACCAAGTCCAGCAGCTTCTTTTCTTTACTGTGCACCCTCTGCTGGTTAGTGTGATAGAGTGAGCTCAGGGAAAAGAAGGTGTGTACGACTTCCTAGAGGTCATTTAATACTCCGTGGTGTTTTGTTAAAATGTGTTAAATTGGGGAAGTATACCCATGAAACGGTGCTCAGGAAGAATATGAGTAGTGAGCAGTATAGGAGTTGGGTTTCTGGCAAATGTGAATGAGGAAGGTTTAAGGATAAGAACAACTCCATTTTTGGAGTGCTAGTTTCGTGCCGGACACTCACAGTACTAAGCAATTTGGTAAAATTGACTCATTAAATCTCTAAAACAGCCTTACGAGGTACGTACAGTACTGTTATAATTCCCATTTCCTAGATGAGAAAAGTAAGACTCAGAGAAGTTAGGTCATTTGCCTGAAATTATACATCTAAGCTAATAAATAACAGAGCTGAGATTCAAATCTAGGCTTTCTGAGCTCCCACCTGTAACCACTAGGATATTCTTTCTTAAGATACCCTTGGCACAGTTCCTGGGCTTATGGTTCCTCAACTCATGCTTTTGTCTCCCACTTTCAAAATTTCCCTGTCATTTCAAAGACAAAAAAAAAAAAATTAGGTATAATCGTGCTTCTGAAAGGTATTATTTCACCCACAGGAATCTGATCCATGAAAACCTAGGTTTGTTAAGAGACCAACATGTGCTCTTCTGCCAGTCCCAAAATCCTATACAGGAATCCCCGGTTCCTCCGGCTAGCTTTTCTGCAGCTTCATCACCAGCAACAGAGTGGTGTGTTCTGTGATGTCCTTCTGCAGGCAGAAGGTAAGAGACCAGTAGGGACTCAATTGAAAACTCACCATAGACTAAGATAAAATGACTTCAGGGCCAAGCAGTGCAGGAAAAAACCATGAAAGTGTGTAATTATCGCCTTTGAGTACTGTAAGCTATTTGATAAAGAGCTTGGCTCTTTCTAGGACAGGTACATTTTTCAAGAGTGAAAGTGAGATTATGCTCCTTCGCTTAAAAAATGAAACTAATTACAAAGTTTTGTAAGCATAGAAATTCGGTAAAACATGGATACACCGTAGTGGGATGGTTGTGAACATTGAGTTAACATACGTAAAGCACTTAGAACAGTACTTTTAATGTACTAGGCACAATGTAACTATTAGATGATACTATTACATATTTTCCTTTTTTCTTGTCTTCAAATTGATGGCTTTTATTGTTTTGTTGTTAAACCTAAAAACATATAGCTTATTTCCATCCCTTCCCTTTACACTTGAAATGTTAAATCAGCTTGGGGTAGAGCCTGGTATAGTGTAAAAGGCCTAAGACTAGGAGTCCGAGTTTAAGTCCTAGTTTTGTTACTAACAGTAACAAATGAGCAAGTAACTTCACCTCTTTCCAGTTCACTTTCTTCATTTATCAAAAGGGATTATGACAGCCAACACTGTGTAACACTCTACAGTTTGCAGAGTACATATAGCACAGTTTAGTGTCTCATTTGATTCTTATAACAGCCTTGTGAGATGCGGAACGTTACATGGTTCCAGCTCTACAGATGAGTGAATTGAGGCCTAGAGAGTTAAGTGACTTGTCTCTTGGTTCTCTTAGGAAGTGCAGAGTTGGGATGCATTCCTTAATTCAAAATAAACATAAAAAGTATCAACTGCCTGGTGTATGCTAGTATACTTTACTAGCATGGCATGTAGTATATATGAAGATAAGTCCATCCTCGTAAGGAAACCGTGTAAAGGGGAGACGTTCCAATAACCAGTGCATCCAGGTAACTGGGCAGTATAATAAATAACATTGGGGTAAGTATAAGCTGATACAGGAGCACAAAAGAGGAGCATCCTTCACAGACTTGAGTAGGTTGGGGGATGGGTGTTAGGGAGAATTTCTTGGAGGAAATAACTCCATAGGGGACTTCCCCGGTGGCGCAGTGGTTAAGAATCCACCTGCCAATGCAGGGGACACGGGTTCGAGCCCTGGTCTGGGAAGATCCCACATGCCGTGGAGCAACTAAGCCCGTGCGCGACAACTACTGAGCCTGTGCTCTAGAGCCCGCACGCCACAACTACTGAAGCAGGCGCGCCTAGAGCCCGCACTCCGCAACAAGAGAAGCCACCGCAATGGGAAGCCCGCGCACCGCAATGAAGAGTAGCCCCCGCTCGCCACAACTAGAGAAAAGCCCCCGCGCAGCAACGAAGACCCAATGCAGCCAAAAAATAAATTAAAAAAAAAAATCAACTGTTAAAAATAAATAAATAACCCCATAGGTGAGTTGTGAAGGACAAATAGAAGTAGGAGGAAATGGGGTAAGATTTTCCCAGGCAGAGAAAACAGCATGTACAGAGATGTACACGTGACCAGGGATTTGCGAGTGGTTCATTATGGCTAGAGCACAGACTATAGGTGTATTGATCAGAGGTGTGGCTAGAGAGGTCAGCAGGTCTGAAGTGTTACACCAAGGAAGTTGGTCTTATCCTAAGAACGCTGGGAAATGTATTTAAAGGTTTCAAGAAGGTCCTAACTGCTTTAGAAACAGCACTTGGGCTGCAATGAGAATTATTAGATTGTTACTGAGCCCAGTTAGGAGGCTATTTTGGAATCCAGGAGAGAAGGAATGGTGGCCTGAACTAAGGCACTGAGGATAGAAAGAAATATATAGTTTATGAGCTATTCAAGAGAATTTACAAAACTTGCTGCAGTTAAGAGCATAGACTGTAGCCCTGGGTTCAAATCTTGTCCCTGCTCCTTAACTGTAATTGTGGGCATGTTACTTCACTATGCCACAGTTTACTCATCTGTAATGACAGCTACCCCACAAGGTTGTAGCGAAGATTAAATGAATTAATGCTGCTAAAATCCTTAGATGCCTGGCACATAATAAGGACTCAAAAAGTATTAGCTTTTTTAAAAAACTTAATGTTTGACTAGATGCAGTGGGTAAGAGAAAAGAATCAAATATGACTTCTGGTTTTCAGGCCTGGGCAATTGGATGAATGTGCTATCTTATTTTGAAGTAAAAACTGGGACGTTTTGGAGTGTGGGGAATGGTGAGTTCACTTTCTAGAAAGGTTGCGTTGGAGGTACTTGTGGGACCTCCATGTAGTCATGCAGGCTACGGCATGCTTAATATCTCAGAAAAGATACCTGGGCAGATGTAGAATCTGGGAAGCCTCAGCAAGCCTTTGCTAACTGAAGCCATTGGAGAGACGGAAATTGCCCGTGAAGTGCCCATAAAATGAGAAGGTTGTTCAGGACAGTGGATACCAGGCAGTGGAGAGAGCTCAGGAGAGAACTGAGCCCTGATTATCCATATCCAGAGCTCATGATCTTTCTGTTAGACCACAAGCAGCTTCCATACAAAATTTTAAACTCTTGTGTGAGTCAAAAACATTTACTCAGCAAGTATTTGATCCTCTACTTTGTGTGAAACACTGGCTATACTTCAGTGAGCAAGACAGACACGGTCTCTGTCCTCACAGAGCTTACAGTTTAGTGAAGGAGATGAACAGTTACAGCACAGATGGCTGAATGCTATGATAGCTACAGAGCACCTAACCCAGACAGGGGGTAGGGTGGGGGAAGGCTTTCTGAAAGCCTAATAGATAAAAACTGAGTTAGCTAGGTAATGGCAGAATGTTCCAGGCAGGCAGAAGAAATAAATTTATCCTTCTACTTGAACTTCTGTGGAGGGAAATTGAGAGAAGAGGCAGCACATTTAGGTAGTCATGTCTGTGCTTAACCCATGAACATGCCAGTCGGCATGAGACAGATAACAAAGTGTTTGGGTTTCCCTCCAGGCGAGGCAGTCCCAGCCCATTGCTGCATCCTTTCGGCCTGCAGCCCCTTCTTCACAGAGCGCCTGGAGCGGGAGAGGCCAGCTCAGGGTCGGAAGGTGGTGCTCGAGCTGGGGGGCCTGAAGATCAGGACACTTAGGAAGCTGGTGGACTTCCTATATACCTCAGAGATGGAAGTATCTCGAGAAGAAGCCCAGGATGTGCTTTCTGCTGCCCGTCAGCTCCGTGTATCTGAGCTGGAATCCCTTCAGCTAGAGGGTGGGAAGTTGGTGAAGACCCCTCAGGGTCGAAGACTGAACAGGGAGTGCTTACAACCTCCAAGTGCTGCTGCCATCTCTGCCAGGGTGGTGGCATCCATCCGCCGCCCTCGAACTCCACTGCCTGTTACCCAGACTCCCTGTCCTCTTGGGGGAGTGAGACCGAAGTCCTCGGGGAAGGAGGAGGGGGCCCAGGAGAAGAACAGCCGACAGAACGCAGAGAACTTGTCTGGCACTCTTCTGCTCAAGAGGAAGGCCAGAGCCTGCCCAACTCCACAGGAGAAAAGCTCTTCACCGTCAAGCCACAGTCAGGGACCTAAAGAGAACAAAAGTTACCCTGCCCTTGGTCCTACAGCACTTTCCCCACCCAGCTTGTACCCCTCTGTGGACGAGCGACTATTGCCCAGAAAGATCAGGCTGAGCCGCGCAAAGCTGTCTCCTGATGTCTGTACATCCGAGCCTGCCAGCCTTTTAAGTGGACCCAGCTCAGTACCCCCAGCCCCTGGCCGGCGTCTTTGGCGGCAGAAGAGTATAAATAAAGAAGCACCAGAAGACGAGCAGAAAACAGGGCGAACTAGTCCTCTACAGAGTACCCCGAGCCAATCTGGTCTTGTTAAGTCGGGTGGGAACAAGAAGCGGAGCCCTGAAGTCAGGGCGTCTAACCCCGACTCTGCAGAGGAGGGGCAGGTTGGCAGAGTGAAACTTCGCAAGATTGTCAACGGGACCTGCTGGGAGGTAGTTCAAGAGCCTCCCCTCAAAAGCTCTCAAGACAGCCCTCAGATCCCAGAACCTGAAGACTCGGAAGAGCCTCCAGGGACTCAGCCGTCCTCAGGTAACGAGCAGGAAGTGTCATCTGCTAGCACAGACCTGTGTGAGGACTTCCCCACGTGCTCTAGGCTACAAGGCATTCTCTCTGCTGGCCACTCCCCATACAACCCAGTGGTGAAGTCCGAGTTCGGGTCCAGTCCAGAGCTGATAGGGGAGGCACCAGGATTGGATATTGACTGCAGAGAGCCCTACGCATTTGACACAGCCCTGCTCGGGCAGCCGTGTGAGGCTGAGGAGTACCGAATCACGAGTGCTGCTGCCGCCAGTGAGCTGGAGGAAATCCTGGACTTCGTGCTCTGTGGCTCAGACATGGAGCCACCCATAGGGTCTCTGCAGAGTCCCCGGGCTGAGGGCTGCAGGACCCCTAGTTATCACCTGACAGAAACAGGAAAGAACTGGATTGAAGGGGAAGAATGGTGTTTGCCAGATGTGGAGCTCTGGCCCAGGGAAATCACAGGATTGGAAAAGGAACCTGCTGGTGAGAACAAAGGGCCAATTGAGCCTTTTAGCCCCTTTGTCATGCCCTCTGAGAACAGAGAGCCAATTGAACCCCTCAGCCCCCTTGTCATGCCCTCTGAGGTGAGTGAAGGGGAGGTGCTTTCAGTGGGAGGCTCCTGGACTGCAGACCTGGAAATTCCCAGCTCCCAGCCACTGGATGGTCAGAGAGACAAACTTCTCCACCTCAACTCCCTTAACCCTCCCCAAAGGTCCTATGGGGACCTCTCACCTCCCTGTTCAAGCTGGGTGGAGACTGGGCTGGAAGTGTCCCTAACTACGGATGAAGTATTATACCCTGCTCCAGAAGCAAGCAAGGAGGGATTTGGCAACTTTGAGTTGTTGGATCCACTTCCTGCTAGCCCTGAAGAGGAAGAGATTGATGTGGTGGACTCGATGTCAGAGGGTATTGTGCCCATGAGTATTCCCTCCGTGTGGCCCGACCCTTCCTCAGAGTCAGAAACAGAGGTGGACATACTAACGTAGTGGAGTGGGGAGGGCAGGTTAGAGGGAGTGGGCGGGTGGGAAATGTTGGCTAACAGAAGGTACACGGGCGGGCTAGCACATGCCCTGTCCTCTTAGCACAAGAGGCAGATATACCCCCAGCTCTCCTTCCCTCCCCAGGCTTTTGGAGGCAGGCAAAAATCGTTCCATGAGTAGAAAATTATGAACCTGAACCACCTTACCTCTTTATAATCTATTTTGCAGTTAGTGACAAGTGAAACAATAAACTGTGTGTCACAACTCTAGTGGGTCGTAGGTAACAGCCAAAGCCAGGTCTCCCAGGTCAAGAGGCATCTAATAACTGATTGAGGAAGAGCTGAGAAAGACCAGCCTCTGTGGTGGGGGTTCTGTGGGAGAGAAAATGTTCCAGGAGGAGGTGTGAAGCAATGCTGGGATGGAACACTAAGTGGGTGGGAGTGACAGGGTATTGTCTAGTACCTAATGTGCGTGGCTTAGTCACTGCCAGTATGGTTAGTCTAGCCAGAACCTCCACAGGGGCCAGGAAGATGTACTTCCATCATCACTTCGGAGAATTGAGTTGAAAAAGATACAGTTGCTTTTTTAAAAAGAAATTATTTTGTTTTTCCCCATAGTTTTTACAAGTATTTCACATGCTCTAACAGGGACCATAGGAGTTCCAGGTTAATTGGTGACCTTAGGCTATGAAAAACACAAGGGGGACCAATCCCATAAGGCTGGTTTAGGGCATCCCTTACCTTAAGATTAAGTTTTACTTCATCACTCGTAGTTTATATCAAACTCAAATACTTTAATTTTTATTAAACCAATCCAAGAACTTTTCAGTGCCTTACTAGAGGATTGCCTCACAACTGAACCACCGTTTCTGGAGGAGAAGAAACCACAGCTTCAGGCACATGACTGAAGTTTGGCCATGTCCCGTCATAAATGCTCCAACATCACCAGGGACAGAGGCTGTGAAAATGAGAGTGGGAAAAAAGTTAGAGAAGGGCTCCAGGCAATCATATAGCCAGCCCTCCTCCCTTGAACCCACAAACCCAGGAGAGCTCAAGGACTGCATCCTCCCCCCACATCTCACGCAACGTATCAAGTGCCTGACAACATGCCAAAGCACTCTATGAAGCACTAGGGATAAAGACAAGGTCAAATCCTGTGACCAGGAGTGAGTACTACAGTGCAGGGTTATTACACGGGGTGGTAACAGAAACAACATACCAGTAACAAAAAACACAAGAGGACAGGAGTAGGCATACCTGAAGTTACACAAAGATTTGATCAGGAAAGGGGAGAATCATAACTTACCAATAAATAAGGGAACCGGTGGGATTTACAGGAAAATGAGGTTTTTTTAAACAAATATATAAAACTGGTCTACACCCCAAGGGCAACAATTAACTGCATCCTCTAAGGACACAATTTGCATTTTTATAATCATTTACATTACCATCTGTATTCCACGACTTAGCTCAAAGACAACGAAATGAAACACGGAGTTAGCAAAGGGCACACTGGATAGAAATCATTTTTTGCGGACTTCAGTTTTTCCCACCAGTAAGGGGAAGAGGTATTCCCACTAGAGGAAATCCTGAGAGCAGAAAAGAGTTATGAAAATGTAGGTCCTGTGTGAAATAAGGGGTTTAACGGTAAGGGCTGCTTCGCCAAAAGCCACACCAAGATCAGTCCACTCGCCCCCATTTCCCATTTCAAACCTCAGCCTGAGGACTTCTGCCCAAACCTCCCTACGAAAGGTACTTCTTCAGCTCGTTCACCACCTCTTGAGGTTCAGGGAACTTGAGTTTGCGTGGGGGCCCCTTCTTAATCCCAGTCCAGAGCTCCGCACCTGGGAAAAGTCCACGAAATCATCAGGTGGCGGCGGTTTGAGACCCGCGCTTCCTCGCCTCGGATCCATGCCCCCCAACGCCCCGCCCCGGGCCCTCACTCACTGCTGCCGTCGGGTCGCAGCAGTGTCACCTCGAAGCTGCCCCTCCGGGGCTTGGTAGGGTTCACCTTCACTGGAAGCTCCGGGGCCTCCAGGCGCAGCGCCTGGCTCAGGGCCGCGGCGTTGCGCCCGTAGACGCGTCAGCTCATGCTAAGGAGAGATGGGGGAGGTCAGAGACTGGGACCCTTGGTCTGCGGCGCCCTTGCCCGCCCCCCATTACTCCCCAGACCCCCTCACCAATGCTCGATAACGACGCTCGCCTCCTCCACTCCCTTCTGGCTGCTAGCCGGCTTCTCCCGCTTCTCGGCCGCTGCGGCCAGCGCCGCCTCGGCCTTCCGCTTCCTCCCGCGGGAAGCCATGGCGCCTGGAGCCCGGCCGGGAACCCAGCCGACCTGGGGCGGGAATAGGGTGGAGATGCGGCCACCGAGGAGGCCAGCCAAGCTCCGAGATCCAAACCGCAACCCACTCAGCTCTCCAAACAAAACCTCTCTTAAACTGCAGAAAGCGTGGCGCTGGGCGCACACGTGGCCTGGGGGCGGGGCCTTCGGGCAGAGCCACTCTGCACGCAGAGACGGGGGAGGTAGGCTCCAGACCGAACCACCAGTGCTTGGGGGGGCGGGCAGCTCTGACAACGAGCCCGGCTTCACACAGGCTTTTCTGTAACCGCGAGACCAGCTAAATGGTGTGCATCACGATCCCTACCCAAAACCGCCTTCCGGGGACCCGCGGACCAATCCCAAACCAAGACAAATTAACTCTAGGGTTAGGGAATCTAAACCCTCTCCAGCTCTCCGCAATCGTGGGGACCGATGTACAGCATTTGGTGAAACTGATCAGTATGCCCTTTGCAATTAAGATGAACAATTCCTCTGCAGTTGCCTCGCTTTTCTAATACGTGAATAACACACAAAGGGGCAATCAAAAGTAAATCCCAGTCTCTTTATTATGGAAAACCATCAACTGGGTGTGGGGAGGATGTAGGAGGGTGAGACCCTGCCCAGGGGCTTTCTCCTCCAGGGCCCACCACACAAAGGCAGTCTCAAACTTCTATTCCCCTTCCTCCCAATCTCCATAAAATAGGGAGATTATTCAATACTATCTTCAATGAGAAAACTCTGTGGTTAAAGATTTCTCCTTGGGACCAGTGACAGGCTTATACTTTTTAAATATAGGCCACAGACCAAGCCAAAATGGCTTAAAGCAGCAAGCGTCTTGAGGGAAAAATCTTAGCACTAACTCTGCATCTTGGCCTGTTATGTTAGGGTTTAATCTAATCTAAGCAGGCTGTGTAGATCCATTATGAGGAATAATGAAACCAGAGTGTGATGGAGATGTGTGGGCAGCACACAGCAGTCGACACACTGGCCGAAGGTTGGAAGGAAAGCATTTCCCCCTCCACCATATAAGATCTTTCCCTCCTTCCAGTGAAATAGCAGACCACAGCAGTAGAGGCCTTCCTGGAGGATACCTGTCATTTCCCTGGATGCCTCTTAAAAATCAGAAGCAATCTCCTGCCCCTCCTAGGCAGAGCCACACAGGGAAAACATAAAAAAAACGGCCAAGGCCTCAGGCAACGCTTGTGGCTACAGAAAGGGTAGGGCCTCAGAGGTGCCTGGGATTGACAGGAGAGGAAGTACTGAAGGCAGGGATCCTATTTGTCCTTCTTGCTCTCCTCATCTGGCACTGCAGTGGGCACTGGGGCCACAGGGTGCTCCTCGGGCATATTATCTCCAGCCTTTGATAGCTTCTTGGCCCGTTGATATAGCTCATTCAAGTTGAATTCTCGGATCACGTTCTCCTGCGCAAAAGAGGTGCACACATCAGGGTTCAGGTTGGAAGGGGGTGTTATGTCTGGGAAGTTAAGTACAGTTGACTCTTAAACAAAGGTGTGGGGTTAGGGGCGCCAACCCTTCTTGCAGTCAAATATCCACCTATAACTTATAGTCAGCCTTCCGTATCCACAGTTCCTCTGAATCCGTGGTTCCACACGTGCGGCGGATTCAACCAACCTCGTGGATCGTGTAGTGCTGTAGTTACTATTGAAAAATGTCCACATAAGCGGACCCCCACAGTTCTAACCCATTTGTTCAAGGGTCAATTGTATTTAGACACAGTCTAGGAAAGGAGGAAGCAAAGGACAGGAATCTACTCTAACCCAGCTGTCCTTTTTTGGGTACCTGGAAAAGTCAACTAATACTTACGTATTATGTGCCGGTTGCTGTGCCAAGAATTATGGTTACATTATTTAATGTAACCTGCAAAACAAAACCTGTGAGCCAAGTGCCACCGTCTCCAATGTACTGCCAAGGAAAAAGACTATAGGTACAAGAGCCATTGAGACTAAATCTTAACTAATAATTGTTGCCCAGTACTAGCATGTCTGGCACATGGTAGAAACAGTATAAATCTGCTAAGTGAATTCATGAGTGAGGTCTAATAACTAGTCCACACTCTCAAAGCTTATGGGCAAGTAGCAGAACTAGGAAATTAAACCCAGGTTGGGCTCTAAAACCTACCTACTGTTCCACACCCTCCTCCAAAACTTGCCCACTCTTTCATATACCTCAGAGAAAGTCCAAGAGACAGCTCGTCCTTTTTTGTCGATCTGTGGCCGCCGCATGACCTCCTTTCCACCTTGGAATAGGATCAGGGTAGGGAGCTGCTTGGTGAGGGGTGACATGCTCACTTTGTACCTACAGGGCCCAGAAGGTACTCTGTAAATGCATCTGTGTATATATCACTCTGAATGATCCCCTGCCCAGGCCCTTACATACCGTGTACTAACATCAGTGTAGCGTCCAACGTCCACCTTCCCAAAATTTAGCCCTGTACAGTTGTACCTGAGAAGAATATATTATTTAACATGGTGAAAGAAGATAGAATGAATCAATGAAGTAGAAGTACAGATATCTGGGGGTGGGGGTGGGAGTGCCTTTGGTTGCAATATGCAAAAATCAAGGCCAAAAACAATGAGAGGGAAGGTATAATTTCTGTCATCCCTCCCTTTGTCCTACTCACTTGAGGGAGAGATCAGCGTAGATAGGAGCAAATGACTGGCAGTCATTAGACCAATTGGCAAAGAACTCCACGATCCAAGTGACCCTCTTGTCCTGCTCCAGCTCTTCCTGTCACACACAGAACAAACAGTGAACCGGCTTACACAGGCTCCTGGAAAGATTCAGACCTTAGCACCTAATTCCTCATCCTGGCTTCCCTACACCTCTCCTCTAGATCCCACAGTGAACGAGTGCCCTTGACTTGCATTCTGAAGCACTGCTGTTCCTCCTAGTGAGGAGAGAGCACAACTACAAAATCACCCACAAGGGCCCCAAGAAACAGAGGGAGAAAGAGTACTCACATCAATGGTTTTATCATTGAAGTACTTGATGTACTCAGGGCCCATATACAATGGGGGTTTGCATGTCATCAGGAACACTAAACACAGAAAAAAGTTGTCACAGGAAACATATAAGGCCTTGGGCAGGGGATTTACTTTCAAAGCAACTCAAAGATTTCAAGCACCAAAGAGTGCATTTTGTGGACATACATAGACACATTCCCTTCCTCTTAAAATCTCTGTAGATTCTCATCATCTGAGGCTCACACATAATTAATTAGGTATGAGATATGGCAGAAGGGTATGGAGAACCTGGTTTGGGGATGGAATTTGGTTCCCACAACCAAGTCTTGCAGTCTCCTTACCTATGCAGAGTGTGAGATAAAGCAGGCCCATGCGAATATCCAGGCGGAAGAAAAGAATTGCATTGGCCACTTTACTAAACATGAAGATGTTGCCTATATGTTGCTCCACGGTGACTGAAACACAGAGATGTCACAGGTCAGGCTGGGCTGTATGCTTCTATGACCTATTATTTGCCCCTCTTCCTGGAGTACTTTGAAATGGGAGAGGGGGAAGAGGATAAAAGTCCAAGATCAAATTCAGCCTTGGCACGGAATGAGGGACAAGTTCACCAAATAACGCCCCTCTCATAACATGGATGAAAGCACCTCAGAGGTCACTAGTCCTAATCTTGAGAGACAGAGAAGCAGGCTACACTTACTGGATCTGCGGTTCTTCATCATTACAATGGCACTAAGGAACATCAGGATCTCTACTTCTCTCTGGAACAGAATCAGATTGACAGGAATGCCATGAACAGAAATGATTTGGGTGAGCACGGGAGCCAAGTATGTAATAAAAACCAACAGAGATCCAAACTGGGAATGGTAACAACAGAGAAATAACTGGAGTCAGCTAAGGTGTAGTGGGGAAAACACCAGTCAGAAGGTCTAGGTTCCAGCTCTATCCCTGCCACAAACTGGCTGGTGCCCTTCAGCAAAGCACTTAACCTCTGCGCTTTGGTTTCTTTGACCGAATATTTCAAAATGGTGTTGTGAGGATTAAATGAGTATGAAAGAGTTATGTGAAGTATATAGCATAAAACTGTAGATATTACAATCAACTCAATGTGACCCTGGTAAAATAAAACTTTTCCAGGTAAACTTTCTCAGTAATATTCCATTAATACAACATATGGTTATTCCATTTGTTTGTTTTCATGTAAGTTAAATCATTCCTCTCCACCTAATATTCATAGTGATAATCCATGCACCTTTAATATAATTTGAGAGCTGAAGGAGGCCTTTCAAAGCTCTCAAAGATCCTTTTCAGTACCCTTGGCTTACTGTTCTTTCTCACCTTCTAGAAGGTAAGCTCCGTGTGAATGAGTGAGACAGACACTAAACATGACATAATTTCAAAGAGTAAAGGCTGCAATGAATAACAAGGACTTTGTGAGAGAAAGTATAGGGGGAGGGTCTGAGGCTTTCCATACCTTTCTGTTTATAATACAGGGATCCAAATCTTTACTTCAGACAGAACCAATTAACTGCGATTTACAGCTAGCAATCAGGGACTTAGGTTTTTAGCCTCAATCTCCAACAAAAAGCAACTGACTGGATTTAGAAATGGACATGTGAAGTGGGGGGTAGGGAATGTGACAGACCTTACTAAATATTACATCCGAGTAGAAATTGGGAAGAGTTTTCAAGAATGAAGCTGGATTAGAATTGGCACTTATAATTATGGAAAGATGAATTTAAAAAGGGAAGTATGGCCAATCAGGAGACCAGAGATAGGACTAAAAGGAATATACTCTAAAGACAGAGAATGGGTCTGTGGTAAAGCCTGGCCATGTATACTCCAAACCTTATTTCCTTTTTCTCCTGGGCATACTGCAGGTAGACTCTCTCCTTGCATCTAGGGAGAACTGTGTGACTGGTACTTCTAAATGGAATGTGAATGGAAGTGATGTGCTACTTCTGTGCCCAGGTGGTTAAGAAAGGGTACGTATGCCCTTGCAGTCCACCTTTCTTTCTTCATCTGCTGGCTTGATGATGCTGGGATGAGCTTAAGGCCATCAGTTGAAGACAGCATGAGACAGGGTTCCAGAATAACTATATAAACCTGAGGCCCCTTGGTTGTTCACTTGTTTATTCATTGTTTTCAAACTTTTTATTAAGGACATTTTCAAACATACACAAAAGCAGAGAGGATACTGAGGGTAGCAAAATATGCTACCCCAAAATATGCCACTTTGACATAAGGATTATTTTGAGTCTAAAGGCAATTCAGAAGAAGTAGAATAAAGAAAGGCTCAGTGCCCTCTACCTATTTGTCAAAAGGTAGGACATAAATTCTCAAAGGTGTCCCTCCAACCTCTACCAAGAACAAAACTAATCAGGGGAGATAACTTTAGACCCTATCAGCCTGGAGACAGCACCAGGGGAATCTACATAACAAACTAGCCTTTATCTACCATTAGTTTACCTTTCCACAGTTTTCTGCTCTTGCAAGCCTAAAACTCCTTCCTTCATCCCGTCATTTCTCCACAAACTTAGTGTTCTTTGTTGAAGATGCCATATAAGCTGGAAGCCACCTCTTTGAGTTACTGATTTTTCCCTGGGTATCTCCCGTGTATACAAGTTATACATGCTAATAAACTTCTGTTTGTATTTTAATTGTCTTTAATCTGTCTTTTATTAGAGGGGTCTCAGGCAAGACCTCAGAAGGGTAAAGGGAAAATTCTTTTCTGACCCCTACAATACCTTAATAAACCCCTATTACTCAGCTTCAATAGTAATATTTTGCCAATATGGTTCAATTTCATCTATGCTACCCATTTCTTTTGCTGGAGAAACTTAAAACAAATTCCAACTATATCATTTCACCTGTAAATACTTCAGTATGTACTGCTTACGGATAAGAACTTTTTTTTTTTTTAATTTTTATTCATTTATTTATTTTTGGCTGCATTGGGTCTTCGTTGCTGCGCACACGCTTCCTCTAGTTGCAGCAAGTGGGGGCCACTCTTCGTTGCGGTGCGTGGGCTTCTCATTGCGGTGGCTTCTCTTGTTGTGGAGCACAGGCTCTAGGCGCGCGGGCTTCAGTAGTTGTGGCATGTGGGCTTCAGCGGTTGTGGCGTGTGGGCTCAGTAGTTGTGGTGCAAGGGCTTAGCTGCTCCGCGGCATGTGGGATCTTCCCGGACCAGGGATTGAACCCGTGTCCCCTGCATTGGCTCGTGGATTCTTAACCACTGCGCCACCAGGTGAGTCCCAAGAACTTCTTTTTTAAAACAAACCAAAATACCATTATCATACCTAACAAAATTAACAATAATTACTTATTGTTATCTAATACCTGGCCCTTATTCAAATTCAAAGAACAAAGTATTAGATTTTGTACAACTTTGTACAGTTGTTTGTTCAAGTCAGGAACAAGCAAGCAAGAACCGCAAATTGCATTTGGCCAATGTGTTTCTTTGGTCTTCTTTAATTTCTAAAGGATACCTGCTCTTCCTTTTTACCCCAGGCTATTTATCTGTTGAAGACCTTGAGTCATTTGCACTGTCAACCTTCTGACTTTCTTGGATTTGGCTGCTTGCATACTCGTGGTATGTGTTCTGATGATGATGATCCTCTATTTCCCATATTTCTTGTAAAATGGTAATGAAATCTAGAGATGTGAATACAATGAAATCCAAATCTTTTGCCAAAAATACACCATAGGAGGTACTAGGTACTCCCTACTGAATCACTTCAGAGGACATAGCAACCTTTCATCTGATGGCTTTAGATGATCATTGTCTAGATTTATTATTTCATTAGAGAATGCTACATGACTTTTAAATGCTATCACTCCTTCTGTAAGCTCAAATTTTTCTATATCAATTATTTGGTTACTCTGACAGTATGTAAAGGAAAAGCAAAATACTTGATTCTTTCTTTTTATTTAATAAAATAGAAATAAACTTTTATTCTGTTAAGCCACTGAAATTTTGACGTTTACCTGTTATTGCTAACATTATTTACCTTATATTCTAACTTCCAAATCACCAAGGTAAATCAGCAAAACACAGATTTTCCAGGAAAACAAACACTGGCTATAAACCCTACATAGTTTAAAAAGAAAAAACATAACAGAGTAATATGAAAATATAAAACCTCACAGTATTTTGCACATAATTAAGACAAGAGTATACAGAGAAATTAATTGTATAAAAGGTCCCTCCTTTTATTAAAATCTTTATTACTATCCACTTATATGTTTGAATCTCATTTTGGTTAAAGTGGTATAGATAAAAATAGGATCTTTTGAAGTAGCATGGCTACATTTGAGCTAACTAGTAACAATGGGAAAGGACAGAGGAAGTATGAAAAAGTAAACAAGGGATGGAGAATAAAAGTAAGGAAGTGGGTTCTGTTAAAGGTCAAGACTCATTTTGGGGCCTTGAAAAAAGGACAAAAACTCAGGTGATCCTCCTTTCTCAGAACACAGATGCGGCTATACAGCAGAGGTCAGAGAGGTTCAACTTATTTTTCTGAGTGGCCCCTCCACTCCAGCTCAGGGAATACTGCAAGAGGCTTGAGATAGATTTCTTTGCAATGTATTTTTTACAATTCCATTTCAATAGCCCTAACAATTTTATTCATTTTTACATCCCCAGGATGCAGCACAATGCCTAGCATTAACAGTCCTCACTCAGTAATTGTTAACTGAATTAAGCAATGGCTGACAGAGCGTGCTGGTACCATGGCCGAAGAGTGGTTTCAAGTCCTAGTCACTCACTAGTTGTGTGACCTTGGACAAGTCGCCTAACCACACCTAGATCAACTTCTTCATCAATAAAACGAGAATACTACTTGCCTTGTTTAACTCACTGGTTCCTCAAAAGGCTTTACATAATGAGCAGCACTGGAAAACAATGCACTTGCCTAGTTTGGGTAGGTCTGTTGCCGAGTATGAATTTTGAGATGGAAAGGAGCTTGGACTCAAAAGGCAGAAGACTTAGGCTGTTGTGCAGGCTAACCGGATGTTTTCCCATCCCAAACAAGAGGTTTAGGCTCGATGACGATCCAAGCCCTACACTCCTAATAGTCTGTTAAGTCCGCTAGAGGCTCGGAACCTCAGATGTTCTCAAAAAGGTAAACCTCGGGGCTCCCGGATGCAATCACAGGGGCAGGGGCAGGGACAGTCAAGGTCGCGGGGTCCTAAGGCGGGGGTCGCTCACCCAGTCAAAGTCACACGGGTTACCGTCTTCGCGTTGCGTAGGGAGACTGTGGCAGACAGGGGGCAGCTTCCTCACGAGTAGAAAGGCAGCAGAGAGCAGGGCTGACAGAAGGTAGTAAGGTCGGGCCAGCCATCGTGAAAGTCGCGGCACTGAATACACTAGAGCAATTAAAGGTGCCAGGACCGCCATCTTTCCGGCCCTAAGGGCGCCGACCGCTCTTCGGCGTCCGTAGGTCTGGTCCCGCCTCTCCCACCATTGAGGCTGCCATTGGGCCCAGTGTCGGATGCACCGCCTCTGGACCCGGAATTAGATCTCTGATTGGCCTCTACGGCAGGTTAAAAACTGAGAAAGGGATTTGATACTTTATTGGCTAACCTAGCTGTCGCTTTTTCTACGTGTCACATGATTGAATATACGACTGTGGCGAACGGAGGTATCGGAGGAGAATTTAATAAAGGTAGGTAATACTTCCGGAACGTTCTCAGAAGGCGCCGGAAGTAGCTACCGGAAGAGGGTAGGCAGGGCCCGAGGCAATCCAATGGTAAGAGGCTCCTGAAGGAAGGGGGCGGTAGCCCGGGAAAAGATTGACCAATGAAAATCATTAACGCCAGACACCGGGACAGCGCCGGGGCAGAGGGGACGATGGAGAATTTCACGGCACTGTTCGGGGCTCAGGCTGACCCACCGCCGCCCCCAACCGCCCTCGGCTTCGGAGCTGGAAAACCTCCACCCCCACCGCCTCCTCCTCCGGGTGGAGGGCCCGGCCCGGCCGCGCCCCCAACCGCGGCCTCGGCCCCTTCCGGCGCTGACAAGTCAGCGGCAGGTTGTGGCCCCTTCTACCTAATGCGGGAACTGCCAGGTGAGTACGAGGCCTGGCCAAAGCCAGCCAGTCAGATCATAGCGAGGAGGGGATGGGCGTGGCTCTCAGCCGGCTGGCGGAGGTTAGGGGTAAAGTAGGTAACGCGTGCGGGGATTCCGGAGCTGTATATCGGAGAGGACTCTGAGACTGAGGATTCACAAGCAAAGGGATTACATGAATTCTTGAGATGGATTGGGAATGAGAAGAGTAGATATCCGTGACCACCTTTCACGCTCTATCGTGCCCCTGTCCCTGACAGTGGTTTATGGTTCCCTAAAAATTATCCAGAGTTTGAGTTTGCAGCTTGAGAGTTCTGATTTAATATCCTTGCGAACTTAGTTTCAAATCTGCTTCAAACTTCCTGTTGGTTTGGAGCGTGTTGCCTTCCTTCCTTCTCTGGGCCTCGGCGTTTCCTCATCTGTTGGAAGTGATGAGAATTTTTTTAAATAACTTTATTTATTTAATTTATTTATTTTACTTATTTATTTTTGACTGCGTTGGGTCTTCGTTGCTGCACGCGGGCTTTCTCTAGTTGCGGCGAGCGAGGGCTACTCTTCATTGAGGTGCGCGGGCTTCTCACTGCGGTGGCTTCTCTTGTTGCGGAGCACAGGCTGTAGGCGCGCGGGCTTCAGTAGTTGTGGCACGCGGGCTCAGTAGTTGTAGCTCGCGGGCTTTAGAGATCAGGCTCAGTAGTTGTGGCGCATGGGCTTAGTTGCTCCGCGGCATGTGGGATCTTCCCAGACCAGGGATCGAACCCGTGTCCCCTGCATTGGTAGGCGGATTCTTAACCACTGCGCCACCAGGGAGGTCCTCAAGAGTCATTCTGGACGTGTTTTAAGTCTCCAGGATGCCTTTCAGTTCATCCCAAGTCCTACTGCTACATCAAGAGCTGAGGGAAATAATAATATTGTTACAGACTTTAAGGTTCACAGTGCAGTTATTTATATTATAGTATTTAATACTTAGATAGTTCCTTAAGATAGGCATTGTTATCTGCATTTTATAGTTGAAAAAACTGAAGCAAGGACTTACCTGCTGGTCCAGTGGTTAAGAATCCGCCTTCCAATGCAGGGGATGCAGGTTCAATCCCTGGTCGGGAAACTAAGATCCCGCATGCTGCAGGGCAACTAAGCCCATGCGCCGCAATTCCTGCGGCCCGCGCACCGCAACGAAGATCTCGCCTGCCGCAACTAAGACCCGACACAGCCAAATAAATAAATAAATAAATATTTTTTAAATCTTAAAAGAAAAACAGTGAAGCATAGCGAGGTTGACTTGACTTTAGTTAATTAGTGGTTGATATCTACCAGCAGTTTCTTTAACCTTAACCTGTTCTGATTGTACCTATTTACATCAATCACTTGATAGATATTGACTATCCGTTCTGGGCAAATACTGGGTGCGTAAAAAGGGAACATGTGATGAGAAGGGGAGAGAGATCAGTAAGCCTGGTCCTTGCTTTTTTTTTTTTTTTTTTTTGGCTGCGTTGGGTCTTCGTTTCTGTGCGAGGGCTTTCTCCAGTTGCCGCAAGCGGGGGCCACTCTTCATCGCGGCGCGCGGGCCTCTCACGATCGCGGCCTCTCTTGTTGCGGAGCACAGGCTCCAGACGCGCAGGCTCAGTAATTGTGTCTCACGGGCCTAGTTGCTCCGCGGCATGTGGGATCCTCGCAGACCAGGGCTCGAACCCGTGTCCCCTGCATTGGCAGGCAGATTCTCAACCACTGCGCCACCAGGGAAGCCCCCTGGTCCTTGCTTTTAAGCAGCTAATTGTACTTAAGAATGAAAAGTATGTCGTTTAAAGATAAAGTAGTGACTGTTATTTCTTGTCAGGATCAATGTCATTATTTTCTGGTCATGCCTCACATACAACTACTAAGAACTGCGTAATGGTTTTCAAAATGTGTTTCTTGTCGTTCAACATGACAGCAAGAATAAGTTGTCACTTTAGCTGGACTTTGAAGAATTAATACTGGTGAGGAAAATTAGGAAGAATTTTCCTATAATTAGGTCAGTTTTTCTAAAAGGAAACAATATGAGGGGTATTTTTTTCAGGAGATGATGGATACCCGTTTGGATGGATCAGAAATTTTACATAGGGGAGTAGCAGTTGGTCAGTCCCCGAAGCTAAGTTACAGTAAGATGTGTTTAACCGTGAGTGACAGTCAAAGGAATTTGAGCTTTTTCCTGAGGGAATAGGAAACCATTGAGATTTTTGAACTGAGCACTGCTTCTAAAGATATCTGGAGAATGTGGGTGCCACGTACTAGAATAAAGGAACCATGAGTGAGGTGGGGAAGATTTGGAGTTAAAAAAAATTAAATCTGCAGTGAATTAACTAAGACAGTGTTGGAAATGGAAGATTAGTTTTCAGGAGAGGAAACTGAAGAAGAGAGATTTATAAGTCATCTTCATAGAACTGATGGGCAAAACAAAGTTGGATGGACTCTTAAGTTAAAGAATTTACAAAAGAGCACAGAGTGCCTTTTCACCTGAGCCTTGAGAATAATCATCTGGAAGGAGAGCTGACAGAGAGGAAAAAAATCAGGATACTCTTAATGGCAGGAAGCAGTGCTGAGTTATGAGAAGTACCGGGGCACTGAGTCTCCTGCCATTACCGTGGACCACTCTTCTGAGATATTTGGCTTGAGAAGACAAAGGAAAAGAATAACGTAAGGCCTGAAGGTGGGGAGGAAAAATACATTGTTCATTTAATGTGTGCTGAGCACCAGTGGTACATGAATGAACAAGGCGTTTTCTCTGCCCTCAGTGGGCTCATAGCTCAGAACCTGAGTTTTATCAAGTGAATGATTATAAACAAGTCACTTTTGTCATTTGTACCCTGAGTGTTCATCATAACTATACATGAAATTGTAGGCTAGATATTTCTACCCTCGCCACTGGACCCTAGTTAAATTACTCATAAGTTTGTATCCTTTCAAAAAAGCCAGCCGTGAAATGTTTATACTAATGATGCCTTCCATTTATATAATACTTTATACTTTTCAATATGTTTTCATTTGAACCTTAAAAAAAATTGTGTAATTAAGGTAGCTTTTACCCCATTCCATAGATAAGCGGAAACTGAGGCATAGGGGACGGCTAGGATTAGAAGTCTAGTTGCCCAGCTTCTAATCAAACATTTCTTTCTTCTAGGCAAAGCTATCATATTTGGTATTATTAGGAAGACTAAAGATGGTGGTAACAAAAGTTATGCAGCAGTAGCTAGAAAAATCTCCCGTTTTTCTCTGTAAAGGTGATTAGTGTTTCTTGCTAGTTTAAAAAAAAAAAAAAGGAAGCAAGACACTCAAGCCACTGGGTCATATTTGACCCTAAGTTTGGCTGTAGCTGAGCTGTGAGGTTATATTATTCTGGTCATGGCCAAAAGTATAATTTCTCATTAGTACATTTATGAAACACAGAGCAGTGCACAGTGCTTAGCACAGAGTATAAGCATCATGTAAATTATTACTCTGGTTAGTCCGAGTGTATCCTTTATTGGGTTAAAGCAGTTTCCACTGCTGCCTTATTTGGATTTTTGCCTATTTTTTCTCCTTCTCATTCCAACCTACCATTCTATAGTATTATATTTTTAGTGTTTATTGTATGTTATTTACTTTTGCTATTTTTTTAAAAAACAAAGTTATTTATTTATTTATATTTGGCTGCGTTGGGTCTTTGTTGCTGCACGTGGGCTTTTCTCTAGTTATGGTGAGCAGGGCTACTCTTCGTTGCGGTGCGCGGGCTTCTAATTGCAGTGGCTTGTCGCGGAGCACGAGCTCTAGGCGCGTGGGCTTCAGTAGTTGTGGCGTGCAGGCTCAGTAGTTGTGGCGCATGGGCTTAGTTGCTCCGCAGCATGTGGGATCTTCCTGGACCAGGGATCGAACCCATGTCCCCCCCCTGCTCATTGGCAGGCGGATTCTTAACCACTGCGCCACCAGGGAAGCCCTACTTTTGCTATTTCTTACTTTAAAAATAACTTTTTTTTATTATTATTATTTTTTTGGTAATTCTCACTTAAAAGATTCATTTACTTTCCCTTCTGGGTCAATGACGTAAAAAAAAAAATTCTCTCCTCTTGGGACTAATTTTTCTTATTATTATTCTCCCTGTATTTTCTAGGCAGCACAGAGCTGACAGGCAGCACTAATCTGATCACACACTACAACCTGGAACATGCCTATAATAAATTCTGTGGGAAGAAAGTGAAGGAGAAGCTAAGTAACTTCCTGCCTGACCTGCCAGGGATGATTGATCTGCCTGGTTCCCATGACAACAGCAGCCTCCGCTCCCTCATTGAGAAGCCCCCTATTCTTGGTGGCTCTTTTAATCCTATCACAGGGACCATGCTGGCTGGCTTCCGCCTCCACACAGGCCCGGTGAGTCCCCTCATGGGGAGGCCTGAAAGGCACGGAGGTGGTTTTTCTGTCTACCTCTGTTCCTTCATAACTTACTGAGCAGAACAGATGATGGGAGCAGGGGATTTCCTCCCTCTACTCACCTGGACCTTCCTTTGGTTCCTTCAGTTGCCAGAGCAGTGTCGTCTGATGCATATTCAGCCTCCCAAGAAGAAGAATAAGCAGAAGCACAAACAGAGCCGTACCCAGGATCCGGTCCCCCCAGGTAAGAAGTGGTTCTCTTCAAAGCCAGAAAATCGGACGTTCTGAATCTGTTTTGACCTTCCTCAGTTAAAAACCCAGTCAAATTCCTTATGAGCCCTGGACTCCCAGATTCTCCTTAAAGAAGAAATTGACATAATGTGGGTCTCCTGGGCAAGTAGGAACTTGGGACAGGAGCTTAAGCAGTGCCTCCAAATCCTTTCTGGTCATTCGAAGAAAAGCGGTTGCCCTCGACTAGGGGTTTTCCTCTAGTCTTCAGACTTACGGCAGTGGAGAATTTTGAGCTCGACAGGTAATAGGCTCCTCATCTCTCCTACAGAAACACCATCTGATTCAGATCACAAGAAGAAGAAAAAGAAAAAAGAAGAGGATCCTGAACGGAAACGGAAGAAGAAAGAGAAGAAGAAAAAGAAGGTATGGGAGCGGCCGGTGTCTGCAGCCCGGTGAGTTTTCCCGTCTCACTCGTCCTGGGTGGAGTCTGGCTCTCTTACTCTTGCTCGCTTTTCTTCCCCAGAACCGACACAGCCCCGACCACCCAGGCGTGGGCAGCTCTCAGGCCAGCAGCAGCAGCAGCCTCCGCTAGCAGGACCAGGGGACTCTGCCAGGAGGACCTTTCTGCTGTACGGAACCCGCTGACAAAAGCTGCCTTCCAGGCTCTTGGTCACTGCCTTGGGAGCATCCCCTGCAGCTGGGACAGAAGCCAGCTCCTGCTGTGCTCAGTTAAGATGAACCCATTGGAAGAGAGAAGGGCTATGCTTTTGTAAGCCTCAGCCCAGTTTGCCTTCTCATGGACATCTCTTCCTCTCCCAGGAAGCTTTCATCTCTTTTGTGCCATTTGTCTGATTTAGGACTTTATCTGATTTTTTAGGATTTTTAATTTTCTTAAAATTGCATTTATCAAACTGGCTGAAGTGTGGCTGCCTGTTAAGAGGTAAGTGCCTTTCTAGGAGAGTCAGGGTTTAAGCCAAGGCATGCTAAGATCTGAGGGGATTTGGGTCTTGTATTACATTATCTCATCAGCAGGCAGGGAAACAACCAAAACGAGATAGGGGAACATGGTCCAAAGGCGAGGCAGAGCTTGCTGATACCTTTCCACAGCAGGCACATAACACTCTGCCTATAATGTTGAGAACCAGTAACCTGGATGATCTTCAGGCTCTGTCTCAAGGAGCGGATTCACTTAGGTCTCAGCTGTGTTCTGGGTCAATTCTGTGTTGAAACAGAGTAGCCAACGGAAAAAGCACCCACAGTCACCAACATAATTCAGCAAGGTTGCTTCTTGGTCAAGCCTATCATTTTTTGAAATAAACCTCTGGCAAGCAAAGGTAAATGCTTCTCTTTATAATAAGAACTTTTGACCTGCCTCATTCCTTAAGACAATGAAATTATTTGGCCGACGTGAAAACATTTCTAAGCTTCTAAGACAGCAAAAAAGAAAGATAGCCTAAACTAGCAAAATGTAAAATAAATCCCTTCAGTCTTTGCAGCAGGCCAGATAACCAGAAACATCCATGAGAAAACAAGCTAATGTAATCTGACTTTAAGCTCAGTTTGACACAGAACAGTTAAAATCTGTTGCAGTGAGCCAAGATTGTTCACCTAGATCAGCAGGTGGAAAACCACTCATTCGGCTCGTTTTAACTAGGATTTCAGAGCAAGAGTTTATATACTTAAGTTATGGACAGTGAAAATAAAGGGTTCTGGCCAGTTTTCTGAGATTTAGTATCTGAGGGTGCCTTTTTCAAATTAGGGCACAGCCTTTTGCTTTTGACAAACGGAAGAGACATATGAGACGTCAGACTGCCACCCATATATCCCTCTAGTCTGTTGCCTTTAACAGGCCTTCATACTGTGACCATCCACCGGCTCACCTTTGACTACATCCAAAATGAGCTTTATTTTCCAGAGACAAAATTCTGTATTAAGGAACAACTGTGGCAAAAGTCAAGAGCTCTCTAAGCTTTGAAATGACAAGTTTTGGTGGTTACAAAAGACCTTTTTCAGAAACATTTAAATCACAAATAAAAACAGGACCTCTTGTTTTAAGTGGTTATTTTCACTATCGTCCTGCTTAAAGATGGACCAGGACCAGAGACGCTTATGAGGTTTTCCTTGTAACTGACTTCCCATCAGAGATCATTCACCCTGCCTTAACCACACAAAATAACGCAAGTCAGGGGGAGCTGGTTAGATCAGGATTTCTTTTTATTCCTTGTTGGTTTAAAATGGCTAATCAGAATAAAAAATAAAAGGGCTTCTGTTTAGAGGCTGGGGTCTCCCCTATTTAAAGGTTAGAACCCAGGTATCCCCTCTACCCAGCGCCATACTGAGGCGGGCTGAGGGGTCATCCCCAGGGGACAACTGGAGGGGCCGAGGCCTGCCACTCCTTCTCTCTATCCCGTTTTTGGCATGTGATGAGAACTATTGCTTTTTGGATTCTTCTCTCCCGGCCTTGAATTTAAAAATAATGTCAACCGTGTGAGTTGGGGGAAGGCTTTGAGGGGCCAGTTGAAGAAGCCCACCATAATCCCTCTCCCCCAAGAAGGGGGGATTATCCAATATTGTTCCTGGAGCTCAGCCAAGCTCTTTTCCTGATCTCCCCACCACCACCACCAAAGTCATGGGGCTTTGACCCCTTCCCTGGGGAAACTAAGTGCCAGTGAGCCTAGAAAACTAACTCTCCTCTCCAGGTCCTTCCCTCCTCCGACCAAAACCCCACCCAGACGCACCTCTCCCTGGGTTTCTTTCCTGGTCACTTAGCACCAACAACAGGGGGTGCTATTTCCTTAGATGGTAAGTGGGACAAAGAGAGGGAACCACGGGGAAAAGGAAGACTTCAATTGATGTCTCCCCTCTTTTCCTGCTGGTCTGAGGAACAGGAAGAATAAAATCCCCCTCCTTATACATATCCCTCCCTCATTTTCCCATCCCAGGAGAGATATATAATTTCTTTGATATTTATTTTATATATATATATATATATATATATATATATATATATATATATATATATATATATGTACACACACACCTGGTAACGCAGAAGAGGAAAAAAATAGAATCCGTAACAATAATAAAAAAAATTATTTCTGGTTTAAAAATGATCTGGTTCCCTCCAGGGCGAGCAATTGCACAAATGTCCACTGAGTCTGGTCCAGGGGTTAAGGAAGGGAAAGGTCTTAAAAGGTGAAGGGGGTTGCTACCCCAGTCTCAGGGCCCCAACTCTCCAACTCCCCAACCCCACTGCATTTTATAAAATGTCCTCATCCTCTTGGAATCGGTTGTTTAAAAAATGTCCATGCAGGGGAGGGGAGCCCCTTGAGGAAAGGAAGGTGGCCACCTGGGGCCCTTTGGTGTAGGCGCAGAGGTGTGGGGGAGGGGAGCTGCCCAAGGCTCACACCGAAATCTCATAGGTGGTGCCACCCACCCCTGACACCTTCTTGACTCCTCCCCTTGTGGGGCTACTGAGAGGTGGCTGGCCCGGGCCAGGGGAGGCTGAGCCCATATTCTTGGGCTGCCCGTTGGTTTTGCTGTAGGCGGTCTTGAGCTGTACTTCATCTCTGGGAAGAAAAGAAGAGAGAGGTGTCAGAAGTGGGACACACAACACCGAAAAGGGAGGTAGTTTAAAAAGTTAAGAGAAAAAAATGTGCTTTCTACATATATACTTTCTTATACAAAGATTCCCTTTTATTTTACTGCCCTGCTTACAAGCAGCCTGATTCCCTCTCTCCTCTACTTATTCCTTTCACTCTCAGGCAAATAAATTACATTTTAGGAAGACAGAACTAAGAAAAAAGCATTAATCCTCAGTCTCTTAACAGGAATAGCCCATGAAGGCAGCTGGAGTAAAAGTGAAAATGAAGGGCTATCTTACAAGCAGGATAACCCTGGGTCCACTTGCACTAAAATGTACAAGTGAAGCCCTGATACCTTCTGCAGGGCAGTACGCTACTTTTAAGTCCATTGGGGGCCAGGATGGACTAATACTTACTTGGGTGTCAGTAATGGCTGCAAGGCCACTTCCTCTGTCTCAGAGACACCAGATGGGGCTTTTTGGCTGCTGTAAGACATAGATCGGCCCACGTAGGGGGCAGTTGGGCCTGGTTCAGGGGACCCTAGTCCCCGGCCCCTTAGCCCATCTGGCTTGCCAAAACGGGGCGCAGCTGGGCGTCCCAGTGGAGTCTTGCCCAAGGGTGATCTCTTCGAATCATCTGAGGAGGAACTAGTACGAGGGGCATGGCCTGAGCCTGGTGTTGACTGGATGCCTGAGTCCCCCAAGCCTGGTTCTTCCTCGCGGCCTGGGAGTGGGGGTGACTGGCGTAGCAGCTTCTCTCGTTCCTGGAGGGAGGCCACAATATGGCGCGACAGATTGTCGTACCGGACTGGTGAGGGCTCTCGGTGCGTTGGGCCGGTTGGCACCAAACGTGGGTGCCTCTCGGCTTCCCGTTGCTGGGCCAGCCGGGCTGACAGGAAGGGAGAGGTGTAGCCTAAAGGTGGGTCTGGCTCAGGCCCTGCCTGCACGGACTCAAAATCAGGGCTGTCTGAAGGAGTGAGCAGACTGTCGTAAGATAGGCTTCCATTACGTGTCTGGTTGGCCAAGCTCTTATAGGAGGTGGAGGTTGTGCCCTCTGAACGGATGGACTGCAGCTGGCCCAGCTCAAAGCCTGTGCCCTGGGCTGACTTGAGGCTGGAGGAGCGAGAGCCACTGGACAGTGGATCAAAGTGAAAGCTTTTGCCAAAAGTGGGAGAACGGAAGCTCTCTGGCTCCAGGCTCGGCTCTGAACGGTAGCTGGGATGACGGCTGCTCTCCGCAATTGAGGTTGGCTCCTTCAGGCTGTCCCCACGACTCAACTGAGGGAGCAAAGCAAAGCAGGTTCTTAGTGCTCCTCCTCTTGTCCCCTCTTGGGACACTAGGCCCCAGAGCCCAAGGAGGCAGTCAAAAACAGTATTTGTTATGTGCCAGCAATATGCTTAGAATTTTCACATGCATTATCCTGTTTAACCCCTAAAGTAAATCTGTAAGTAGGAACAAATAGTATCTCATTTTAAGATGCAGGAAATGGGGCTTAGAGAGGTTAAGGAACTTCTCTGTGATGGCACAACTGGGTTTTGAACTCAGATCTGACGCTGTAATCAATGCTTTTATCTATTATGTTACCGTGACCTCTCTTGGATGAAGGACAAACTGTCAGCGCTATTACTAAGCCAACAGTTAGTAAAATGCCTTTGGTTTTCTTCTCTTCCCTCTGCTTCTTCCTTCCCTTCTCCCAATCTTCTTTTTCCCAGAACAGCTGGCATACATGACAACCCTACTTCTTAGAGAGCACTCAGTACCTTGGCGCTGGAAGAATGAGGCATGGCGGCTGATGTACTGCTGCTACTGTAGCCCGGCCGGTACTTGTACATGGTAGGGGTGGGGGGGCTGTCCTTGCCCAAGAGGCTGCTCTCTGCAGGAAAAAAGGCCCAGGGGGCACCACTTTACAAGCTGTTCTCTTAACCTGGCTAGAGTTCGTTAAAGTACAGGGGGAGAACAAGGTAGGAAAAGATATACCAAGCAAAGGAACATAATGATTTTGCTGAAATCAAGACTACAGACTCGTACCAACCCAGAACACAGAGTGAGTGAATGTACTAAACAGATCCCAGAATGTTCTCTGGTCTGTCCGGACGCTAACAGTACACACAGACACACAGAGATGTCCAACTCACTGCCAATAGCTAACTGTCATCCCCTTTCCTCCGGCTGTCCAAAGAAGTGGTTCAAGTACCACTTGCTGGGTTTTCTCAGTCACAACATAAGCATTATCTCCCAGCCCTTGCCTGTGTCATCTCCACAGCTAACAAATAACATTCTCACTCCTGCTTCTGCCCTTACCCTCATTAGTAGCCAGGCTGAGGTGTGTCCGTAGCCCCGCGTAACGGCTCAGGTCCGGCTTAGGAGGGGGTGGAGGTTCAGCATCTGCAGACTGGCTTTCTGTTATCTCCAAGCTTCCTTTAGACTGGATAAATGAGGGAAAATCAGATTTGGAGAACTGAGCGTTAGGGCAACTCAAAGTATGAAACTGGTGTAAGAGGGGCACTGGGGAGTCATCACATACTTCTGAACTGGAATTGGAAGACAGGACACAGGTCAGTTTGGGGACGGTTTTGGAGAAAGAAAAGCTTTCAACAAGGGTTTCATTCTGTCACTTACTTATTTCCACCAAAAACTACTCGTTGAGTTCCTACCATCTATAAGCTGCTATGTTAAGTCCTATGAAGACATGCAAATGAATGGACTAAATTTCTACTGTCAATGAACTTACAATCTAATGGGAAAAAGAAGATATGTGTTTAAGTAACTTTAACACAAATCAGAAAGTGATAAATACTATAAGAGAGATGTAAACGAAGCAAGTTTCCATCTCTTTGCCATGGGTGAGATTCCCCAAGTTACCTAGCTTTACTTCCCTAAATTCCTCACCTTAGTTCTCCTCAGCTCTCCCTGGATGCCATTGTCCATGATCTTCACAGTTATCTGCCCATCTGACACTTCTGGCCGAAGGAAGGGTGGTCTGATTACAACTGTCTTCTCTTTCTTTGGTCTCCCCAAATACCTGAGTGTCAAGAGTGAGAGGGCTTTCATTCATTCATTCGTTCATTCGTTTGTTCCAAAATATCTAATGGTTGCCTACCTTGTGTAGAGCAGTTTTACAAATATAAGAAACAGTCCTACCAGGCCAGGGAAAAGATCAGCATTGAACTGATTTCTTTGATTCTATGAAGAACAAGAACAACAGCAAGACCAGGCCTATGGGCAGATACACCTAGCTCAAGGTACTCTGGAGTAAATCTCATCCTCAGTTCTCCAAAGAGAGTAACATAATATCTAAAGAATACAACTGAACTCACAGGGTCCATTAAAGTGCCTCTCCCTTGTAGGCACTTCCCATTCTAAGAGAACCCTCCCTAACAGGCAGCCAGAATAAACCCAAAGAAGACAAAAGTTTTAACCAAGGGTGAACACTAGAGCAAAGGGGTAGGTGTACCTGGGTGCTGGGGAACTGCAGAGTACACGGCTGACATTGTTACAGCAGCCATTAGTGAAGGGGTTCACACCTCCCCGGAATTTACCCGTAACCTAGAGGGAGGGAAAAAGGACCAGGTCAGTCAAAAAATGGGACCTTGACCTCCAAAAGCCAAAACACAAATCAATGACAAATTATTGTGCACCCACTATCTGGGAGATATAAAAATGAGTAAAATACAGTCCTACCATAAAGAAGCTTATACTTGTGACGACTAAGAATGGGAACTTCAGAGTCAGGGTCATCAGTTCAAATTCTGGGTCCACTTCATGGTAGCTATCTGACCCTAAACATCAGTTTCCTTATGTAAAATGGGGATAAATAGCTCTCTAAATATTGAAAACTAAGATAACATACGTAAGAATAAGCAAGTAAGGTTAGCTATTGTTATGGGCACAAAAATAATTGTTTTCCTTTAAGCAGGACTGTAAGCTTCTTGAGGGCTGGCCCAGGTCTTTCACTGTTTCTATTAGCTCAGAGCCTAAATCGACCAGTATACAGCAGACATTCTATAAATGTTTGTTAACTAAGAAGTGGCCCGTCCTCATGCTTACGTGAGGAACTTGGACACCTCATCATAAAAAGCAGACAGTAACTAGAGGGCCAAGAGACACATGCCCTGCTCTTCAGGGATCTCCCGTCACTTCTCCCCATACCTGTTCATTGGTTGTGCGTCCCCTAGCCACCAGCACCACGTGAAATCCCGTGAGGCCAGCTACTGGGATGAAGAATAAGCCAGCCACACACATCACTGCCATTCTGAAGCCAGACAATCAAGGAGAGCAGAGCAACGTGGTCTCGCCTTCCCCAGCCCATGCTGTAGCCGCCTTCCCTCTGACCCTCACTGCCACCAGACTCAACTTTCTCCATTCTTCCCCCTCCCAGTCCCGCGACCCACAGGCCTTGAAGGATACGTGACAGCCGTGCGGACCCCTGAGAGTTCCTCCATGTGGTAGAGGACATAAAGGAGGCCAAAGCCAAACACACCCATAATGTGGGCTGTCAGGGAAAGGAGGAAGAGGAAGAAATAACGGTAGTTCCGGCGACCAATACAGTTGTTCACCCAGGGGCAGTGATGATCAAATTCCTAGGAGCAAAATGAGACAGACTGAGCGGCATCCTTGGACCATGGCACTAGATCATTTCTGTCAAGCAGAACAAACAGCAGAACTTAAGTGTTTCTTTTAATAATCTGTCATCATGTTCACCATTTAGTTACAAAATTTAAAAACAGTTCATGCAGTTTATCTTGCTCTATCAATCTATAAGGAAGACGTTCCAGAGGCTGATCGAAGGCCAAGGCCACCTCTCAAAGTTTATCCTATGTGACCAAGGAACTCTGAGAGGTACAAATGTCAGAGGCTTTGCAGAAACATTAAGATTCATGAAAAAAGAGGCTTGGAAGAAAAATCTGGCAGGCAACTGCTTACAGTTAAGTAAAAATGCACTGAAAAAAGGGCTAAAAATAAAAGACAAGGAATGCAGAAGAAAGAAATATAATTGTAAAATTTGAATGCAACAGCATGATGAAGTGGAAGGAGTGGAGAACACTAAGCAGGTCAAATAACCGAAAAGATGAGCCAAGGGATGGAAGGCTGGAGCTATGACTAATGGTGCTGGGAAAGCCTATGCCTACCCACTTGGGCTCCCTCCTGTAACAGAGTATTTATGCTCTACCTCTCATGTGTACCTCGTTGCTAACACTTTGTGCCAGAGCTAGAACACAGCCCAGGTAGTCAGGGCTATATTTTCATCCATGGCCAAGAATCCACTGGATTCAATTCTTATTCTGTGGGTAGGAAGAAGGTAACTTAGGTTCAGCTCACCCCACCCAGAGTTCTTACCTCCACACAGTTGTCACAGACGCTGCAGTGGGAACATCGAGGAGGACGGTAGAAGCGGCAGGTGGCACACCATTTCATGCGCACCTGGATGCCCTTGATCTCCACTGTTTTGTAAAGGGGAGCTCTAAAGTCATCTTCCTTGTCTTCATCCTCTTCAGCTGTAGAGAATAAAAGTTAACGAAAAAATGACTATGCTAGAACTGTACTAGGCACTTAGGGATGCAGTGATATTTAAAATATGGCCTCTGCCTTCGAGGAATTCACAGTCTAATGGTGAGAGAGACTAGGAACTAGTAACTCTAATACGGTGAGATCAGCTCTATATACAACACTATGGAAACGCAGATGAGGAAGCAATTTATTCTACACTGGGAAATGAGGTTTAAGAATATGACTCAGAGGTGGCTCTGATATGGATATGCTGATATTCTTGGTTTACGTATTATATTTCAAAAGAAATAGACACTTTATATATCAAAGTACATCTATAATGAGTTTGCATAATAGTTCAGTATCTACAAGTACACGACTGAACTACAACAATCCGAAAGAGGAAGTAACGAACTAACATCAACCTTTTTTCCACACACAGACACCCTTGCCCAAAAGCTCTTCCCCTAGTTCCCTATATACATTACAGTACTGTTTCTTGGCTGCAGACATTCTCTTTACCTGAATGCCCTTTCAATTTTCAGCTATCAGAAACTCACCACCCCACTTCAAAACTTAAAGGACATCATTTGCCTTCTCATCTATATAGTGTGCAATTTTCATTTTTTATTATTAATCTAAAAAAGATACCCATGAGAAGGAAAAATTAAGTAAGTGATGGTATAGGAATTAAAAGTTTTCAAATGTACTGACTTAGGGAAATGCTAACAATGTAAGTGAAAAAGTACAAGGTAAAGAACTGTACAAACAAAAAGATCCCATTTTGAAAACAGAAATAAAAACAGACACACATATATATGCTACCGATTTATGGTATATATAAATAATATTGTATGTATAAATCGTCACAATATTGATTGGAAGGAAATATACCACAATATAACAGTAGTCATCTCTGGGCTGGGAAATTATAGGTGATATTTACCTTTTTTATACTTTCTATATAATGAATATTCACTACTTATTAAAATCTTTTTTTAAAAAAGTTTTTTAAAGGAAAAAAATTCAAATGCTACTTATATTGAAATATCTGATTCTTCCACACTATCATGTATCAGAAGTCAGCTCTTTCTCTTCTTAAAGTACTACAGTTCTTTGATTACTCTTTAAAGTTACCACAGTGTATTTATGTAAACATCTTCTCTATCTTCCCTTCAAGACCGAGCTATTTGACCATCATAATAATCATCCCAAATGACCACATCATAATAATCAATAAATATTTGATAAATGAACATTAAACGCTCATTAAAATAGCATCTTCCTTGGCTTTAGGGACTCAGAGAGCCTTTTGTTAATCTAAGCTTTGAAACAAAAGTCACCACGCACAGTGACACAGGCTTTGTGAGCACGATGAATTTCAGAAAAACCTCTTCTCACTGAAGTTGCTATCCCAATCCCACCTGCCTCACTCTTACAAGGTAACTTCACATTTGAGAGAAAAATGAGATGTCATCAGTAACAACCATCATCAATTCTCTATCTCTTATCCCAGTAATGCTGGTTGGTCCTCACTCTCACCTCCTATTCCAGAAACAGCCTACTTCTGTAAGCATAACCCTTCCAGCACGCAGAGGAAAGCATCTCCTTCCAGATGGTCACTCTTCAATTACTCTTTCATCACCTTCTGCTTGTCTCTTTTCTGGTTCCACCTCTTCATGCTATCAACATGCTAAAGTCTTCTGTATCATTAAACAAACAAACAAAACTCCTCCCTCTGCCCTAAGATATTCCATCTTCTTCCTTCTCTGCTTAACTTCCTGAAAGAATAATCTTAATACTCATTGACTCTGCTTCCTCATTTCCTATTCACTGCCTTCCAAACCGTTATAGTTTTGGTAATTTAACTGTCTCTCTCCCACATACATACATAAACATACTATTAAAACCATTCTTGTTGGGAATTCCCTGGCAGTCCACTGGTTAGGACTCAGTGCTTTCACTGCTGGGGCCTGGGTTCAATCCCTGGTTGGGGACTAAGATCCTGCAAGCCATGTGGCCAAAAAAAAACAACAATGAAAACAAAAACAACAACTAGTCTTGTGTGTGTGTTTTTTTGTTTTGTTTTTTTGGCCGCACCACGCAGCACGTGGGATCTTATTAGTTCTCAACCAGGGATGAACCCATGCCCCCTGCAGTGGAAGTGCAGAGTCTTAACCACTGGAACACCAGGGATGTCTCAAACTATTCTTGTTAAGACCACTAATTTCTTAGTCACTAAAACAATGGGCAACTTTGAGTTTCCATACTATTGGACCTAATTTCTGATATTGCCAACCATCAGCTACTTCATGAACTTTCCTTGGTTCCCACTTTGTCCGGTTTATCCTCCTACTAACTTTTCTTGCTCAATCCCTCTTCAGCGGCTCCTCCTTCTCCTCATTATTAAAATGTCAATACTGGTCAGGCTGACTTTCGTTCTTTCCTAATCTCATTCTACTTTCTCTAGAAAATCTTAACGCCTGTTGCTTCAAATACTACATGGCTGAGGACTCTGCCATGAGTCTGACTACTCAACTGCCCACGGGTAACTACCCGAATGATCCATTAAGTATCTCAAATTCAACGTGTCTAAGATGCTCTGTCTTCCCTCCAAACCCACTCAACAGTCCTATAACTTGGGTCTTGGTTTATAAAGAACCAGCATACAACCTATCTTTCAGGTGAGGAACCTTGGAACTACCCTAGACAATTCCTTCACCCTCTCACTCTCCCCTAGTAAGCAATTAGTAATGAAAAATTCTGCTGGGTCTACTAATGAAAAATCTGTAAATCCAGCTTTGAATTCAAGTTCTCATCTGGCCTGCATTATTGCAATAGCCTCCCAAAAGGTATCTGTACATTCTTATAAGAATTATTATTGTAAAAAGAAATGTGATCCTGTGATTCCCCCAATTAAAGACGTCTTGCTGTCCGAAGGAAGAATTATAATCTATCTAATTTAGCACATAAAGTCTTTTACACTTGGCTCTGGTTTATCTCTTGCCCCTTCTGGCCCCACCATGCATTCTAACTTCCACCCACTGAATTCTGCATTTCACAGCTACAATTCTGTATATGCTGCTTCCTCTTCCTAGAATGCCTTTCCCTTCCATCCTCTACTCGATAAAGTCCTTCCTACCTATCTTCAGCAGCATTTCCCCAATTTATCTGGGCAGATATAAGTGCCCCTTTTTCTAAGGTCTCAGAGAACCTTTTTCATGCTTCCATTACAGTTTGTTATCACACTGTCACTCTCTAATTCATCTTAGATGATAGTATCAAAACTAGCAACAATGCCCAACCCATGTGCTCGAAATAAATTTCTGCTGAATGAGTAACTGAAAATCAAAGAGTTGGGCCAAAGTGGATCAGATGCCTAGAAGTTATGACATATATTCCTAAGATCCTGACTTGCTTTTCATCATTAGACTATAAAAGTATCCCCAAACCCAAGACTCTTAAGGCCCCAGACCAAATGTATAAATGTCCAAAAATCATTCTTTTTCAAAGGCAGTAAGATATTTCCAAGAGAGAGGAGGGAGATCTTACCTCGAGGGAAAATCCCTGGGTCCATGAAGGTGGCCATGCTGAAGTTGGCCAGCACAAAGAGAAAAACAATCGCATTGTAGATGGGCACTGCAGGTGACACGTAGAGGCTTAGTCCTGGACAGCTGCACAGATAATAAAGAAAATGAGGGGCTGCCTCTAACACTTTGGACACCAACCATATAAAAAAATCTACAAAGATTCAGGGACTTCCCTGGTGGCGCAGTGGTTAAGACTCCATGCTCCCAATGCAGGGGGCCCGGGTTCAATCCCTGGTCAGGAAACTAGATCCCACATGCATGCCGCAACTGAGAGTTCGCATGCCACAACTAAGGAGCCGGCGAGCTGCAACTGAAGACCCAGTGCAACCAAATAAATAAATATTAAAAAAAAAAAAAAAGATTCAGTCCCCATACCTATATATAAATCTTGTGTGGTTCACCTTTGAAGTCTCAAATTATCTTTATCCTTCCCAACAAGTGGGTCTAGTTTCCCACAGAAATACTCATTTTAGGACTTCCCTGGTGGTCCAGTGGTTAAAAATCCGCCTGCCAATGCAGAGGACACACAGGTTCGATCCCTCGTTCAGGAAGATCCCATATGCCGTGGAGCAACTAAGCCCGTGCGCCACAACTACTGAAGCCCGCGTGCCTAGAGCCTGTACTCCGCAACTAGAGAAGCCACCGCAATGAGAAGCCCGTGCACCACAATGAAGAGTAACCCCGCTCGCCGCAACTAGAGGAAGCCCGCATGCAGCTACAAAGACCCAGCGCAGCCCAAAATAAATAAATAAATACTCATTTTTGATCAAGGTACAAGACTCATAACCCTTTGCACTAAAGTCTGTGTTCCTCAAATTCATTCTTACCTCGTGGATCTTTCCACATGTTTTGGACTCTGTCCTTACCTCCTTTTAACCAGGCACAAGAGCTAGGGACTAAGTATGTAACTGACACCAGCTGCATTCCCTTCTCTGAAACAGCCTGAGGCTTCTGGACCCCAGCCATGCCCCACTGACCTGCACATTCACCCAAAGCATGGGACACCACCTGCCTCTCTGGCTTCTCTTCCCTCCTCCCAGCTGGCTCTGAACTACTCTCAACTGCCTAAAGTCTCTCCAGATACATTATACATCAGATATTCCTGAGAATTTTATTCAACTAGAGGCTAGTTCTCAAGGTAAAGAAAAGGAAACCACTCACAGGTAAGGAAGGATACCAAGACACAGGACTAGACCCCAAGATGAATAAATGAAGCAGAAGAGTGGAGGAGGAAAAAAAAGGGAAGATATCAGACCAAAGCAGCCCCAAATCCTGCAGGAAGAAGAAACTGGCCACACATATCCAATATTCCACAGGGTTCAAATCAAGAGATATGCTTTAGGTAACTTTTCCTTGACAAAATAGTGACCTAGTCCAGGATTAAGCTCAGTTTCTGTCAGGATATATGTCTCAGGAATGCTGCAAGAGCTCTCCCTTTCTCTGAAGATGGTTCCTGGGAGCTGGAAGTGTCAAAAGAACATCTGATGTGCTGCTTGCTTGGTCAGTGGTATCAAACACCCTCTCTCCTGTCTCAGCTCAGGAAGAACTTCCCATAACAAGACAGTGGCTAAATACCCTAATCTGCTTTGTGGCTGAGAACTTAATCTCCAGAATTAGGCCAGCATCTGTCCTTGTTCCCTTTATCTAGACCAGCGGAAGGAAAGGAAGAGTTCCCTGAAGGAAAGGAAGAAGGGGCCAGGAGAACAAGACAGCAAATGACTCCGGAGAATTAATCCACAGCAGTCCTGGATTCTGTTGAGAGGTGATCTGTCTCCATCAAAATAAAAAGCACAGGGCTTCCCTGGTGGCGCAGTGCTTAAGAATCCACCTGCCAATTCAGGAGACACGCACAGGTTTGAGCCCTGGTCCGGGAAGATCCCACATGCCGCGGAGCAACTAAGCCCGTGCGCCACAACTACTGAGCCTGCGCTCTAGAGCCCACGCGCCCAGAGCCTGTGCTCCGTAGCGGGAGAGGCCACCGCAGTGAGAAGCCCGCGCACTGCAGCGAAGAGTAGCCCCCGCTCGCCGCAACTAGAAAAAGCCCACACGCAGCCACGAAGACACGGTGCAGCCAAAAATAAATAAATTTTAAAAAATAAAAAGCACAGCCCTGAATAGTGATTCAGGACAATTCAAAAGAACTGAGCTCCTCAATGAAAAATAAAGTAATGATAAAAGGTAAAACTGATTGTCACAAAGCATCTCACAAGTCTTTACCAGCACCATCTATTTATTCAAATTCCATTTAGCCATTCATTAAAAAAAAAAAATTTAAGTAAATACTTATGATGTGCCAGGCTTTTTAGATAGTAATTATCAATTAACTCTGCCTCTCTTCATGGGCCAGGACGTAACTGGGAGACAAAATAATGAAGCTAGAGCGCAGGGAGTGATTTCAAGGAAAAAACAGACCTTCAGTCACAGCTCTAGTTTTATTCTACCGAAGTCTCCTATGGAAGCCTCTTCCTCTGGGGGTTCTTTCATTCAAAAAAGATGTCCCCGTACCTTGGCAGGGTTTGGGGTGGAATACAAGCAAGAAGGCAAGAGCCTTTACACAGCCCCACCCAAAGCCTGACCTCCTAGGCTCCTTGCGAGGGAGGGAGAGAAACTGAAACCCAGTCATCCAGGTCAGAGCGCCTCCCTAGTACTTAGCTGTCACTTCAATTTCCACCCAGGGACGAGGAGAAAGGGTGACTCACTTGACTCCTACAGCCTGGGAAGATAATTAGAAGGGAAAAAGAAATGAAATCCTTAGAACACTGAGGTGTCCGTGATTTAAATGTCTCATTCCTAGAATTGGCTACGTGGCCTCTTGAGCTTCTGAAAAAATAAGGGTGCCGCCATCTCTGAGGGAAACTAAGGTGAATGAGAATGAGACATCAGCCCCCTTGCAGGCCCAGATGTCAATCTTTCTGACCCCATTCTTCCTCCAGTTTCTGCATTTCCAAACAAAGCAAATCACTCCATTTCTTGGACAACCTGCCAATGACCTGCCCCTGGATAATGAACTTTACCCCTACAACCTTCTTGATATCAACCCATCCCAGCTGAAGTGTGTAACTCTAGAATCAAGTTCCAGTATCTGTTGCCAAAATAAAGCCTACCCTCACAGTGGCAGTATCTGGAAATAATGCAAATAACTCAACTTCACAGGCAACAGCTGCTCCTAGATTCAAGTCAAAGACCACTGCTTCCAACCTGAGCACTCTGAGGGAACATCCCACCAAGGAGAGGCCTGTGAGATCAAAGCCTGCTCCCACCGTATCCCACGTTCTGCTTGGCTTCAGGAGAGGCTTGCCGTTGCTACAGTACTTTGCCAGATTCCTAAGTGACCACCCCAAGTGGCCCATCTGAATCTGTGGCCTTTGATGGACGGAGACGCGGGCGGAGCTGAGGAGCTGCTGGGGCTCGTCCTTAGCCTATGGGAATAATCACAGAGCTCCAAAGCAGAGGGCGTGGCTGTAGCCCAGAAGGCTGGCTGACTCACCGCCGAGACTCCCAAACCTACACCATCCCAGGGAGAACAGGTTCTTCTGCCCGTCCCTGTAGCACTCCTGTTTTCAAGGCCAAATAAAATTGGGAGAGTGGGTTTCAATACCCACACTCCTGCACATCTGTTTCCTAGCCCTCTCTAACTCTGCCCATTATAAAAAATGGATAAGTTCCTGGTAAGAAAAATAAAGTAGGAGTCAAGAAGCTTTGGATTTTAACCCTGTCTTGATCAATGCTTTGCTACTGTAGCCTTAGGTAATTCACAGGAAACTCTCCAAGCTTGTTAGGTCAGCTACCTAATACAGGTACGAGAATGGAGGAGACAATGTCTGAAATGAGCCTAGAATTCTTTTTAAACCAGCTGGTTTCATACTGAGCATTCATGGGATAGAAGAAACAAAAAAAACCACATTATTAACTATCTCCATCATCATCAATTATCATTCCAGCTCCACCTTCATCGCTAACTCCACTTCCTCTCCTCTGAACTACTAGATTCAAGAATATTTAACAACAGAGGCACTTCGCTCCTAAAGAACAGGTCTATGCATTCCTCCCATGCCTAGCACATACTTTGACTATGTGTATGAACATGTGTGACTAGTGTTCTTTGGTGATGAGGCAAGGCTAGAATGAATATCCCACTTCTTGGCCCTGGGGATCCTCAAGATTCCACAGGAAAACAATCTCTCCCCTTCTAGTGGATAAATTTCTCATAAAAGACTTGATTTGTCCTGTCTTACCAGACTTTCAAGCAGCTGAGTACAAGATATAGGACTTGGGCACTTATTCCTGGGTGAGAATACAACGTGGGAAAGAAAAGAACAAACACTGCTCAATTAATGCCCCAAATCATGAGGCTGCTCCCACTCAAAGCAGGTGCTAGCACCTCTGCAGTCATGAAAAAAAAGGGCCAGAAGGGAGAGTCACTGAGGTTGCCCAACTCTGTGGATGAAATGCTTGAGAGGGGATAGAGGCAGAAACTGTAAAGGAGAAAGCTCTTTCATGGATGGGACACTGGAAAGACCATCATGGATTTCTGGACAACCCTGACTAATCCTTCCCACAGAGGATCACTTGCAGCGGAGACTTCACCCCCATGTCCTCCCCATCAATTTTATTTTAAGATTTTTTTTTTTCAATGTGGACCATTTTTAAAGTCTTTATTGAATTTGTTACAATATTGCTTCTGTTTTATGTTTTAGTTTTTTGGTCGCGAGGCATGTGGGATCTTAGCTCCCCAACCAGGGATCGAACCCGCACCCCCTGCATTGGAAGGCAAAGTCTTAACCACTGGACCGCCAGGGAAGTCCCCACCTCATCAGTTTTAGAAACAGATATATGGGAAGCTAGCTGACTTAACTCACAGCTCAAGGAGACTTTAGGGGATACAATTCTGCGATTTATTTCAAATGGTATTGCCAGGAGCCCTAAGAAGGTCTCAGGGGTCCCCAGGAAGGCAAAGAGGAGATACCCAGTGTCTGGGCCTCTATGCACCAGCCTCACTTGAACCAGAGCAGCCCTACTCTGACATTTTAAATACTGGGGTTCCCCAGAAGATCTCATTTGGGGAAAAAAAAAAAGGTCATATTGCTTAAATCAACTGCTCTAGGTCAACTTCCTCATTACACACAGAAGAAAGAGGTCCACAAAGGTTAACAGACTTTACCAAAATCAGCTTGCCCCAAACTGCTTATTCCTCTCACCTGGCACTGCCCCCTGCCAATCACAAAAGGAGACTAAACTAAGCCAGATGAGGGTCCAGGCCCGTTATCTTAAATGCAGTGTCTATTACCTAATGGGGACCAGGAGAGTTACTTTAGCAGACACTCTCCTTCCCAAATAGTGAAAAGAGAAAAGAATTAACACAGGTTCCCCAATAACTCCTGCCTAGTTTTAGTACTGGACAAATCCTATAAATGAGAGGGACGGGGTCAGAGGGGGAGACCTCAACTGTTCTATTCGAGTTTCTCTGGGGCAGCAGAGGATCACCATTTTTTTGATGACGAAACCCAACTGATAATTTCTGCTCGTAGCCTTCCCTACTTGACAAAGAAACACGGAGGGTAAATTGTTTCTAATTAGTGGAAGCCCACATGCCTCCACTAATTATGTCTGCCAACTGAAAGGGCTCCTCCTCCTACTCCCAGCCCTATAGGTCCCAAAGTAATTCTCACCTGGGGTTTATACTGACGTAAGAACAGACAGCTGTAGCCTAGTGAAGAGAACAGGAGGATGACAAAGTAGCCACAGATTTAAGGCCCCAAATAGGAGCTGGTTCAAAAAGAGCCTTCCTCTTGTCTCTATTTGAAACCAGTCATTCTTTTTTAGGTGGTGTACGGTTTTAAACAGAGAACTGAACATCAAAAGGGACAGAACAGCTCTGGAGAACTGTGGTACCTCAGCCCAGGTGTATACTTGCAGAGGAACTGATACGGTCAGATGGCGAGGAAGAGATGAGAATTTCAGAGGTACCAAGAGCTAGGTAAGATAAACAGGGTATTTATGTCTCCCCAGAGTGGACAGGGGAAAGCCCAGGGAGGAAAAGACAGCCCAGAAACGTGTCCTGAGGAAACTGCCAGGGAGAACTCTAGCTAAGACTTAAGGCTCTTCTACCTTTGGGTTAGAGGCAGTAATTCCAAGTAAGAGTCAATACTGTCCTCCAAAATTCTTTGTCCTAGGGCTGACAGACCATGGAATAAGGAGGGCCCCATACTCTTCTAGCATCAGGCAATGGGGAAGTAGGTTAAATAGCTTCAACTGTCAGTTGAGAAAATGTCTATGTCAGGACAACTCTTTGTGGCAAAACTGGTATAACCAGCCAAACACTTCAGTGGTTCCAGATTAGCAAATTAAGAACAAGGTTTCTGCTTGTCCAAACTCAAGAACAGATGGGTTGAAAGAAAAACCACTTAGCCAGTTCCCCAAATTTCCTAACTTCCCGAAGGCTTTGCCTCTTAAAGGAAAACAGACCCTCCCCAATTAAGCAGGTCTAAGGGTGTCAAATTGGTGTTGTACTTATCCCTCCTGACACAGCACCACAACAGCTACAAAGATACTAAGATCCCATGTAAATGTCCCTTGGTTAAAATGCTGATTCCACTTAGTGGTCATAAGAGCAGAAACCAAAACAAATCTGACACTGAAGACTCACTCCTCCTTAAGGGTAGGAGTGGAATCCTTGAGGGTTTCAACAGGTATGCTCAGGCTGAAGAGCTGGGGGCCAAAGGATCTATGACTTCTACTCTTTAGAGGAAGAGGTGGGAAGCAGGATGATGCCCATACCTTAGATAATAGATTCATTCTTGCCTTGTTTAAAAACTAAATAGGAAAACATCATATTTACTTTACTTTTGCGTCATTACTCTTTTGGCCAAACGACCCATAGTTTTTAGAACTCCTTCTGGCATCAGAAGCTCTGTTTGGGTGGAGGTGGCGGGTGCCCCTTCCCTCCTATCTCAGAGTTAATTTCTGCCTGTACCACAGCAACTCCTGCTCATTCATCCTTCAGTGACTCCAAACTGCTTCTATTCCCTACCACGTCAATTCATTCTCTTCCTCTTGCCGGCAACCTCACACTGGCTCTAAACAGTACCCACCATTAGGTCTGAGCCTGAATCACAGCAAAGTGAACTCCCCAGAAAATCTAGCCTGCTCTGATTGTTCCAAGAGCTACAACTGGAACACTAACTCAATGACTCAACAGTTTAAGGCTCAGAAGCCTGGTACTTGTTAATTTATAAACAGGTAACGGCAAAGACGCTTGCCAGATAGTCGACAGCTGAAATACCAGGGAAAAGGAAAAAGATGTAAATCACTCACGTCTCCTCCAGTAACAAGCAGATGAACAAAGGCTGAATATCCTAAGTGGGAAATCTTTCGACACCAACTGTTTTTCCTAATAGGACCAGGCAATGGGAGAAATGACTGTCATTCCCTTCAGCAGGAACTAACGTAAAGGAAGCCTTCTAGAACTCTCTTCCTAAATAAAACTTGCCCTTTCCCAGTGGCCTTCACTTCTCCAGCCTTCGGCTCTTAAGAATACAGAGAAAACCATCTGAGTAACACTAAGAGCCAAAACCATCTCATTGGTATACCTTGGAAATCAATTCTGAAATTCTCTAGTACTCCCAGTTCCCACAGTCTCAAATCTAAGCTTCAGATATCCTGGGGAAAAGCCACTACTTTTTGAAAAACCTTTCATCTAGTCCACTTCTCTCACAGAACTGACTGCTTAGGCTGCTTCAAGACTCTCTGGTGATTCCCTCCCATTTCCTTCCTAGTGCAGAATCATCTAACGATGAAACTGGGTAGGAAAATATGAAGACATCTGTGATTTCAAAGGAAGGGAGGCAGGGGAAAGTAGAGGAGTCAGCAGAGTAAAATTCCTAACAAGGTCGAGAGGGTAGGCCTGTTCTTACGCTTCTTGCCCCATCTCTGGGATCCGGATTTACCTGTATCAGACCTCAAACTCTCCCAGTCCCTTGCCTTTGCAAGTAAGTAGCCAAACTCAAGAGGAAAAATACCCCCTCGCCTCCCATGGAGCTCCCCCACCCCCGCCCATAGCACCACTGGGAGAAAACTCACGTAAAGGCAAAGAAGAGGGTCGTAGCTCCCACTAAGAAGACGGCGGCTGCCGAGACTGGGACATACTTGCTGGGCCTGAATCTCTTCCCAGACTCCGCGGGCATGTTGGAGCTCTGATGGAAGATCTGCCCTGCCGCATAGCCCAGGCCCACACAGCGGCAGAACAGACAAGAAAACGGGATGAGGGAGACAACGGCCAAAAGAGTACAGAAGGAAACCAGGGAAGCAGACAATTTAGAATTATCACCCTTCCCCCTCCCAAATAAAACCAAAGGTCAAAAGATCTCAAATAAAGGAAAGCACATGGGAGGGGGAAAGGTGATTCCAAATGATGAATAACCACCTCCCCAGAACAAGGCAGAAGGAGAGATTAAGAACCACAACTTGTACAGTTTAAAAACTGGAGACAAACAGTAAGCTGTACACATGAAAATGGCTGCAGGTAGAGAACATGGGCAGTCAGACAGATCAAGGAACAGCTCATGGAGGGAGGAGAGTCTTCAAAAGGAAAGAAGGGGAGGTTATGAGGGTAGGACGGAACACTCCAAGCAAGGAAAAATTCTTCGGAGGAGATACTACAGAACCTCCACAACTACCACACTTCCACAAAATGTGAGCGGCACCTAAAGGAGGTGTTTCTATTTCAATCCAAGAAGGAAACTGGTGCCCCTTCCAGCTTTAAGGAGAAGCCGTTTTTACTGCAGTCTTTGTCCCTTTCAGGCAGTTTTCTCAATGCCACCACTCCCACACCTTGACTTCAGGGCTTGTAGTCTGGCAATGGTGGTTTAATTTTATTTACTTTCTCTTGATGGTTAAAGCTGGGCAGCAGCTGTTACAAGGTTGAGTTGTAAATCCTTTTCTTTGAAGCAGGAGGGAAAACAGAGAGAGAGAGAGAGAGCACACGCAAGCTTGCCTGTCTTCAGTCTCTTGTTATTCCCAAACCCTTTAAGGGCTCCTTTTCCTATGGAGTTCATGCAAAACTAAAGGGAAACATAAAATCCCTGAAGCCATGTTCTTCCCAATAAGCAAAATAAGATGAAGAAATCAATTCCACTCGATGATACTTTTAAAAGCCACTGCGGATGAAAGCAAAGTTCCAAAGAGGTCCCTGTTTCCAGGTCAGTCAATGTCTCTGCTCTTTCTTCTTCAATCTTGGGCTTTCTGGATGCAGAGTTCAGGTGTGTTACAGTGCCTCACCTGGAGAAAAACAAATATCTTTATCAGAGAAATTTTTTCATGGCATTTCTTAAGACCAGCAAGGCTAAAACCCCACAAGCTACTCTGTTAAAAAGTGCCTTTTGAAAGAAAGATGGTTTTCTACTTCACTATGTGTATGTGGGAAAGGACTGTGAATTGGGAGGACAGTGGGTTCAGAATTCTTCACTCTTCTAAGTCCTCTTCATATTGAAAAGAGAAAAACATGGCTTCAGCTGGCCTAAGGTCATCAAAGAACTAGCTCTTGACACAGATGGGGCCCATCTCACCTGACACATATAGGCAGTAACAAATACCAAGAATATCAAAATCTAAAAACAAACAAAGGCACAGCAGTGAAGGGCAGTCCTAGAAAAGAGACTTGTCTTTGAACAAAGAGAATATTTATTGCTACAATGAAAAAAGAAAAAAGTAGGACAAAATTAGGACAGTCTCATTTCCTTTCTGTGTATGTCTCTCTCACTCTTACCCTTCTATACTTTTTAGTTATAACCTTAAAGAGGCAAAAGCTGAATTTTTGGTCTTCTGAAATAACTGATGAAAGGACCTGGATGAGAAATGTCCCTGCACTGAAAGGTGAGATGCCCTCTATGAGAAACTGAGTCAACAAGGGGAGGGCTGGTCTTTTTCTTCCCAATTCAACAGTTCTCTATTCCTACATTGGCCTATTAGGAAGTCAACTGAGCCCCACCTTCCCTGATATGATTAAAAATAACAATTATTTCTGTTGATGGTAGTAGCAAAATAACATTAGCACTTTGGATTTTATAGGATGCTTTTCATCCAGTGATCGCAAAGCATTTAACTCATTATCTGGTGACACAGTTCCTTATCCTACTCGGTAAAATTGAAGGCTAGAGAACGCCTGAGGCCATTCCACTGAATGACTTGAGCAGTCAGGTTCAGAACCCAAGAGTTCACAGGCCCCTTTGCCGACACAAACCCTTTCTACCTCTTTCTCATCCACTACACTACCTGCTCAGTGATGACAGCTTGGAATCTGCAGACCAAAAATTTTACTTAAGGTGTTTTTCCACCTAAGAGGAGTAATAGCTTCCTTAATTCCAAAGGCTGAAATTAAAATACCAGAAGTTTTGACTACTGAAATATGAATGTACCCTGGAATTTAGCACTTCCTCTCTTTTCTGTGGCATGAAAGGCTAAGGTGCCTTCCTTCAAGAGTCATTCATTCTCTCTCTCTCAAAAAAAAAAGAGTTTTAGAGAGCCAAACAGCATTATTAGAATAGATTGATTCCTACAGGAATCAAAGCCCAACTTTCTGAATTTAGGCTTAAGTAACTTTGTTAACAATGCGAAGCAAATTCTTGCTTTACAGACAACACTATCAAAGTAAACTTGCCCCTCAAAACCCCAAAGATTAGAGAAGATGGAAAATTGCACTGCTTATATTTTATCTAGGGTAGGATATCATTTAAACACCATATATGATTTCAGATTATATTTTCTGACAGGAGAAAAGTCACATGGGCTAATACTGCCAAAGTAATTCAGAGTCATAAAAGGCCACGGCATCTAGGGAGTACAATACTGGGAAACAAAAGATATCAGTGTCTCAGATGTTTAGGGGATATGCATTAGAAGTGACAAGACAAAACCTAAGAATGTGTTGGGTATAATAAAGATGCACCAAGGCTTAGCAGAAGGATGTACTGTGGGTAGTAGGGATGAGACTGCAGGGTGAGTGGGGTTCATCAGAGCCAGCAGTTGGGATCTATAGCAGTAGGAGAAAGGTGTACAAGAATGTGTACGACACATTTCAGGCTTAATCTATGGAACAGGAATATGTATATATAAAACAAACTACAGAATATGTGGTTTCAAGCTTTAACAAAGGTTCAATACAAGTACCTCCTTAAAGGGATAAATGGACATGGCAGCATGACTGAGAGCAAAAGTATTGTTTGTTGAAATAAAGTGATATAATAGTATAATACAGTAAATCTGAACACAGTTATCAACGTTTCATGGAATAATCTACATGTCAAGATACTGGCTGAAGAGTCAAACAGAAGCTTAATATGGGTATTATCATCTTATACCAAGGTACCAAAGTACATGGCAATATAAATCTTGTAAGTATTTAAAGAACGGGTGATAATGAATACTCTGAAGAGATTTAATATAGTACAAAGGGATACTGGAATAAAAGGATAAAGATGCGAATATAAGGTCAACCTAGACAAGATGGCATTAACCAGTAAATGAAAAATCCAAGGCAGAAAAATGGTCTAGAGTATAACGTATAAGTGATCCTACACCTTTCATAACGTTGTCACTTTCTTACTTCTCATTTCAATGTTTTCATGCGGCCAAGTGGGTAAAACACTTTCTGCCCTGTCCCATAACAGATTCCTATAGGTAAAGAAATGGCAAATATATTCGAGTTCCCACTTGTAAAAAGTACGAAGTACTAAAAGCGTGGAGCTCCCGGCTGGTGGGGGTAGGGGAGAAAGAGGACGGATGCGAAAGAACAGGTAACAGCATGAGGCTTGAGCCAAAATAAGTATCAGAAGAATGGGGCGAGGGGACCTGAAACGCAGGGAGGGAACAGCACCCAGTCCCCAGCCCGGAGCCGGGGCACTGAGAAACACCGTATGGGGCAGGGCTGGCCGAGACAGAGAAGACGGAATCCGCGGCAGCAGGGCCCACTGGGGCTGCGGGAGCAGGCTGCGGGAGGCGGCAGAGCCTCGGGGTGCAGGGCCGGGGGCGGAAGGGGCGGCGGCTGGGCGCCGGGAGCGGAGGGACCGGGGTCCCGAGCTAGGATCCGGCGGCCCGACACTAACCTGTTCTGAGCCCCGGCAGCCGTGGATCCCCGGCCTCTACTCGTCGTCCGTTTCCGGGGCCGAAGGGTCCCGCCGCAGTTGGATGACCCGGCCCGGGGGAGGAATGGGGCCTCAAGCCACCTCCCCTTCCTTGGTCCCCCTTCCCTAGAGGTCACTCTCCCCTCCCACCTTCCTGGCCCGGCACTTCCGGTTCCGCAAGGACCCGTGTCCCCGGCACTCACCCCCGGTGCGGTTCCCGTTACCGCTGCCGTCGTAGTCGCCGCCACCTCTCAGCAGCGCCGTCCGGCCTCTGAGAGGCAGCGCGCGGCCCCCGCACGCTCCACGCCCGCCCCGCTCCGCGCGCTCCCGCCCGGCGACGCTCGTCTTCGAGCCGGCGCGCGGCCGTTGCCCTCAGTGCCGGGTGTCGAGCCCTCCCAGCGTTCTCATTGGCTCCCTGTCCCGGGCGCGCGCGACATCTCGCGCGGGGCACGTTTCTCTCATTCATGCGGCTCGCGCCGCCGCGCCCGCCCCCGCTCACTCTCCCATTCACCCATAGCCCCCACCCCAACGCCGCTCTAGGGCGTGCGCGCGCACCCCGGCGACCGCGGCGACCTCGCGGCCTGATTGGCTGCAGGAGCACAGCGCCGTACCACGCAAGAAAACGAGAACGCGCGCGCAGGGCCGTCCGGCTCCGCAGGCAACCGGGAGAAGAGGGTGGGCGTACTGCGCAGGAGTACTGGGGAAATGGCCGAGCGAATATTCCTTTTTCCTGCCTCCTGCTTTCTACCCCTCATGAATCGATGCAGAAATCCTCAGAAGTAAAAAATAATTATATGTATTTACTGAAAGTACTCAAGAACAAGCAGCTACCCTTCCGAATTCGCCAAACCCCCCCCTCCAATAAGTATGGTACAGTCTAGACAGGCTTCTGGCGTAACCAATTATCCACTGGCCCCGGCGTCTTCCTGCTTCAGCCCCTTCATGCATTGGCCAACGGTTTGGCCACTAAATAGCCCTCCCCCAATCCGTCCCCCCTTTTTGGATGGCGAAAACTTTATTTAAAACCATCTTTATGGAGCAGTTCTCAGTCCGACGAGTTCCCTGGTACCAGCAGAATCCCAGGATAATGGAAATGTCTGGGCTGTGGCTTCCGCAGGGAGGGGCCGCAGGGACTGGAAGAGTCAGTTGGGGGCCGAAGCTCCTGCCTAAGGCACGGGAGGAATGGGAAGGAGAGCGGCCGCGAGCCTTGGAGCCGTAGTGCCAACCGTGGAAGGAGGCGCAGGGAATGCGCGCTGAGGCGGTGGCAGCCCCCTGGAGTGAGAGCCGGCTGTTGGCTCCGCTTAATTCCCTTAGTGTTTCACCGCAACACAAAGGCTGGACGCCCCCAAGCCTAACCTCTCCCAATCCGGGAATACAGACAGGAAGGAAAAGTTTCTCTAGAAGCTCCAGTCCCTGGCGAGCTGCTGGCCAGGTCTACGTAGATCACAGCGCCACATTTTGCCCTAATTAGCCCAACATAGCTGCGAACCCAAGAGCAAGGCCCAGTGTTCTTTCATTTCGCTCAAGGCCATTTCTCTTTTGAAAGCTGCTCTGGCTATTACATAATAGTCTTTCAAAAAAGTGTTCCACCAGCCACTTCTCTGAAGCCAAGGTGTCTCACCTGTAAAGTGTGATTCTAAATCCTGTGGTCTGTCCTCGGCTTTGGTGTCAAATGTTGATGGTTTAACTGTGCCCTGATAAGTTAGCACTAAGCAGGAAGGGAAAGGAGAAAGTCTACCTTCTGTTTTCTGAGGTCTAGTCTAGTTCCTTCTCCGACATGGCATATATAACAGATTCTAGTTCATTCTTGCTAAGGGCTTCAATCTGCCATTTATTGCATCACACTGGAGAGTTCTCTTTTAATGACAGTGTTCATTTAAAAAATGAAAAATTTAAAAACTTTAGACCTTATAGAAGGTAAAGGTAAGGTATTGGAGATACAATATTTGTTTTATTTATAGAGGATTTTCTATTTGTAAATCAGGTTGTTTCCTTAGGAAGAAATCAAATGTCATTTTCCTATTGTGTATTTTTCTTGGATTTTAAGACTTCATTTCCCCAACTTCACAGATTAGGGATCTTTCTCTTCCCGCTTTCAACAGTCTAAGAACCTGTAAATTGTTTTGTCTCTTGGCTAGACAGTGCTAAATAGGAACGAGTATCCTACATTCCGCCAACCAACCACATATACCAAACTCCGCTAGGACACTGGATTACTGTATGCCACGCTCTTAGATAGGTGAGCACTAGTGGTGGCTTAATCACTAACCAAAGGTTTAGAGAGAGATTCCATTTTCTTATCCAGTTTTCCTTAGGATCGTGCAAGATATTTCCTGGAAAGGATGTTTAATAGAACATAAGGTTTAAACTGACAGCCACTCCTGAAAAGTACTGCACGGTAAAAACCAGACCAGGGGTCCCCAACCCCGTTAGGAACCGGGCCGCACAGCAGGAGGGGAGAGCGGCAGGCAAGCGAGCAAAGCTTCATCTGCCGCTGGTCATCGCTAGCATCACCGCCTAAATAGCCCGCCCCACCCCACCCCCTCCCTCCGTTCTGTGGAAAAATTGTCTTCCACGAAACCGGTCCCTGGTGCCAAAAAGGTTGGGGACCGCTGATCTAGACTAAAACAATGAGATATCCAGACCACCGAACTTCAAATAAATTACTTTGCTATATATGTCAAGTAATACCTTATAGTTGTTTTTTTTTTTTCTAGTGTAGTTTATACTTCTTCAAATCCTCTCCACTTGCATTTCCTCATGTCTATAGATGGCAAACTACAGGGTCTTTTTTTTCTTTTTTTTTAGTTCAACTCACTGGTATTTACAGGCAGACAAGAACAAAATGCTACGCTTGGATTTAGGTGCAAAGAAGAATGCCCATTCAGAACCAAAACCACCAAAGACCTTTTTATGTTTAAATACTGCTGCCTTCCCTCCTGTCCTTCTGAAATGTGTTTGCTTGTGTTAAGGCACAGTTTCCCCTCTTGTGCTCTGGATCCCACACCCTTCATTTTCTTCTGAATTTTTTGACATTTTATTTGAAAAATGAAAAACACACCCATGTAAAGAACACACCCATACCCATCATTAAATTCTCTCCCTCTAGAATCTGTTGATATGCTGAGGCATCCTATCTAAAAACCTAACAACAAACCCTCCCTTCACTCCATAACCCCACCCCCACTTCCTTTCTAAGCAAAGTTTCTTGAGAGTTCTCTATAGCTGTCATCTTCACTTTTGTTTATCTGTCTCAATATGTTTCAACAGGATTTCATCCCCACCATTCCAAGACAACACCCTTCAAGGTCAACACCGACATCCATGCTTCCAGATCAATAGTCAAGTCTCCTTTGCTAGCTCCCATTATAATTTACCTGTTATGTTTGGAATGCCCTGAAAGTCCATTATTCTGCCTCCTTCTGATTTCCATTTACACAGTCCCTAAGTGACTTCATCCAATGCCATTGCTTTAAATGCCCTCTGTAGGCCAAAAGCTCCCACGAACCTTCAATCCTAACTCTCCCCAACCCTCCAGACTCATGTTTCCAACTGTCTATGTGGCATCCCCTATGGATGACTAAGTTCAAACTTAACGCTGCCGAAGTAGAACTCCTGCTGTTTCCTTATCCCCTCTCCCAGAGTTTCCCCAATCTCAGATCGGATCTAGTTGCTCAAGTAAAAAATGTAGGAATCAGGGACTTCCCTGGTGGCACAGTGGTTAAGAATCCGCCTGCCAATGCAGGGGACATGGGTTCAGTCCCTGGTCCAGGAAGATCCCACATGCCACGGAGCGACTAAGCCCGTGCGCCACAACAACTGAGCCTGCGCTCTCGAGCCCATGAGCCACAACTACTGAAGCCCGCACGCCTAGAGCCCGTGCTCCACAACAAGAGAAGCCACCCCAGTGAGAAGCCCACGCACCGCAACGAAGAGTAGCCCCCACTCACCGCAACTAGAGAAAGCCCAGGCGCAGAAATGAAGACCCAACACAGCCAAAAATAAATAAATAATAAATAAATTTATAAAAAAAAAAATGTAGGAATCATCTTTGATTCCACTTGCTTTTCCTCACCTCTCCCATCAGCAAGTCCTATCATTTTACCTCCAAAATATCCCAAGGCAATCTACTCACCAACTCTACCTCTGCTGCCCTCTTCTAATCCATTCTCACATTGAAGCTACCACAAGTCTCCTAACTCGTGTCCTTGCTTCTTCTCTCGCCTCTATAACCCATTTTCCACACAGCAGCGATCTTTTCAATGTAAATTATTGATAAATCATGTCATTCGTCTGTTTAACCACCTGCTATGGTCTGAATTTTTGTGCCCCCCCATCCCAATTCTTATGCTGAAATCCCCAAAGATGATGGTATTAGCGGATGGAATCTTTGAAAGATGCTTGTCATGAATGTAGAGCCTTCGTGAATGGGATTAGTGCCTTTATAAAAGAGGCTCCAGAGAGCTTCCTGCCCCTTTCACTATGTGAGGACACAGTTGAGACAGGCAATCTGCAACTTGGAAGACAGCCCTTAGCAGAACGTGACCATGCTTGGTGCCTTGATTTTGGCCATTCCAGCCTCCAAAAATGTGAAAAATTTCTGACGTTTATAAGCTACCCAGTTTGTGGTATTTTTTTACAGCGGCCCGAAGGGACTAAGACATTACCCCTCTCCCATCATTTCCCACTACTCTTGGATTATAAAAGCCCTACATTATCTGGTCTTTGCTGCCTCCCTCCCCCCAACCCCAGCCTCAACATTTACCGCTCTCCCCCTGATTCACTACACTCCAACCACATTGGCCTCTCCCTTCATCCAAAACATTAAGTTTTTTTTTTTCCTTTCTTAGGGTTTTGCACTGTTTCCTCCACCAGGAAGATTTTGCCCCCATTTCACACAGCCATTCAGGTCCTAACTCAAAATGTGTGCTCAGAAGAGGCCTTTCCTGACCACCCAATCTAAAAAGCCTCCCAGCCACTCTCTCCTATCACCCAATCTTAAGTCTCTGCACAGCACTTACCTTTTTATGTTTAGTGTAAGCTCTGTAAGACTTTGTCTATCTTGTTCCCCGCCCCCATCTAGAATGGTAACTGTCACATAGTAGGTGCATGATGAAAATGTGTGGAAAGAATGAATGGACGAAAGGCATCACGATGCTTATTCAATAATGCAAGTCCAAACCAGGTATGACAATCATTTGCAAGAGATCAAAGAGAATGGGCTCTCCCAGCTTACCACCTGAAAGCTCAATTTACATTTTGACTTACGGTCTGGTTCCAATTAAACAACAGATTTAGCATCTATTTACCTAAGTGCAAAGGAAAGGGGACCCATCATAAAAGTTCACCTGCTTAGCTCACAGGTAGGCTCTTGGCTTTCCTCTCCTCTTAGGCATTCAGCAATAAATCATTCCAATAATGTTTCTATAATCCTTAGGGAAAAAACAAAAATTTTAAAAATTACACCAACTTCTGTGATATGGCAAAAATGTTTATTAAAATAGTTTTTTTTTTTTTCCCAAGTAAGAACTTTATTGGAAGGAGTCCTTTGAATTCGCTCTCTCATCCTGGACAAACAAGATAACAAGTACTATATACAGAATATAAAGCAGTAATAAATTAGTCCACATAGTAGCAGAGTGAAAAAAATGGGACTTCTCTGGAACTCAGATCATTCAAAGTGGCAACTCAGCTGATCTAAGAAACCAATCATATTCTCATGGTTTTCCTTCTGGTTCAAGATCAGAAGAGTTAGGTTACCAACACCTGTTTTAAGAGGTAGAATATACGCTTCCGAGTAGTCCACCATATACAGGTCAGCCTGGCCTCAAGAGATCCTCATACCTCAGCCCATGTGCCTTAGGTGATGGCCAAGATCTCTACGCCCCAGGCAGCAAGGCTTCCTGCTCATCTCTACTTAAGATCCATGAACCGGATATCCATGATGAGAAGGAAGTTCTTAGGCAGTGGGCGGGGGGCTGGAGAGAGAACAGTAAACACCTGATGCTCTAGGTCCACACTGGTCACCACGATGAAGCCAGCCACACTTGTCTCAGAAAGGTTCTCCTCTGTGCCCTCAGCAGTGCTGACACTCAGGAGGTGGTGCACCATATCTCGGCCAGGGGTGACGGGGACTAGCTTGAGCTGATTGTCCTCCTGAGACATGCCCAAAGGCAGACAGGAGTCTGGGATGGTGGGTGCCCCAACTTTGTAGATTTTCACATCTGAAAATTTGACATTGAAGGCATGGGGATAGAAACAGCCCCGGAATCCATAGAAATACTCACGGATACGCTCATCCCTACATTCCCGCCGGAAGTCCTTGGAGCGCTCAACCACACCCCCGGATTTAGGGAGCAGCACAGTGCGTACAAAGTGAGGTAGGTCCCGTTTCAGTTCATTGTACAGTCGTTCTTGATCCAGAACCACAACTACATCCACCTCGAAGGCTGAGGCTGCATGCACCAGTGCCTGGTAACCAGAGCCCTTGACCCAGCCACAGGTGTTAATGACACAGCCACTCACAGAGGCCCTTCGGTTCACTTCACACCTTTGGTTGAACACATCTGCTAAACGAGATGTAATCTGCAGAAAAAAGGATCGAGGTGAGGGGAAAAAAAACCCAGAAAAACAAACCAATCCACAGCTCTTTTACCCTTCTTTAAATAAGTGGAATCAGATATAAAAAAACGGACATTCTTAATTGCTGTGGTTGTGACCCCATAACGTGGATTTAATTTTTATTTTATGTTGCTTCTTCTGCCTCTTGTGTTTCATGTCCTAAGTAGAAATTTAATAAATCACTTAAGACTAGGTCCATAGAAACGTTTAACAATCTGAGGTTGACTTATTTTTGAAACTGTCTTTTCCAAAATCATGTGGCAATAATACCAGCTGAAAGGGAGCAAAGAATTTTAACTGGCAAACTTCTGCACAGCTTCCAACCTTGACAGCAGCCCTTCCCTCCACCCCACCTTGGCCCTGGCTCTGACCTTATTATAAAGCTTGATATTGGTGCCAGGAGTGGTGGAGCCAAAATGATACACCAGAGGGGCCTGGATAGAGAATCCCTCTTCAACATCTGCTGGCCGCTCAATGTAGAGGGCCCCCATGGTACCAGGGATGGACACAGAGCCCTGGCCCACATCCAACTCCACGTAAGTGGGCCGGCGGCCCAAACGCACTGCGTAGTTGAGCAGGAGACGGCACACTGTGGACTTGCCCACATCAGTGGGGCCCACTACCATCACCCGGGGCCCTCGCTCTTCTTCCTTCTCCGCCTGCCTCCGCATCTGCTCCAAGGCTGTATGAGTGTTGAGATAAAGCAACATAGGGGTGTCCTTGGAGACATACGCCACCTCGGTGCGGCCACTGAGCTGTAGAGCACAGCCATGCCAAGTGAAAACAGCCACCTTGGCACCAGCATCAAAGGTGAATTTCTTGTTTCGGGTCAGCTCTGTGCCAAAGATTTCTGCCATGCCAGTGAGCAGCTCCAACTGAACTGACTGAGAGGCCTCCACCTCAAAGCGAAGTTCTGTTTCTCGCTCTAGTTCAAATTTAGTAGTTGGCTTCTTGTCATCATTGGCCTCCTCTCCCATCTTTTCTGTGTGGCTGCTGTGCCTAGAACACAAATATCAGATATAAACAGAAGCCAGGACTCACTTCAAAATCCTCCAGTGGACGTTTCTCCTTACCTTGCTTCATACTTCTTCTTACCTCTGATCACCATCTGTCTCACTATATATTTGTTTATTGTCTGTCTACCCTCACTAGAACGTAAGGGGGGGGGGTATTTTTGTTTGCTGCTGTAACTCTAGTACCTAGAATACAGCTTGACAACCCAAAGGCACCTCTATAAAAACACCCAGTGAATACACGACTCGGAGTAAGAAGAAAACGGTATCTACAGATTTAACGAAGACTTGATTACATCACCTTCATCGCCCTACTGGGATACTCCAGACTTAAAAAGGCAATAGAGGGCTTCCCTGGTGGCGCAGTGGTTGAGAGTCCGCCTGCCAGTGCGGGGGTCACGGGTTCGACCCCTGGTCTGGGAAGATCCCACATGCTGCGGAGCAACTAAGCCCGTGTGCCACAACTACTGAGCCTGCGCGTCTGGAGCCTGTGCTCCGCAACAAGAGAGACCGCGACAGTGAGAGGCCCGCGCACCGTGATGAAGAGTGGCCCCCACTCGCCACAACTGGAGAAAGCCCTCGCACAGAAACGAAGACCCAACACAGCCAAAAATAAATAATAAATAAATAAATAAATAAATTTATTAAAAAAAAAAAAAGGCAATAGATGCCCAATCCCTAACCCTCTTAGTCAACAAGAAAGAGAGCCAGCAATCCGGATGCAAAGCAGAGAATACCGGGTTCGGACTCAAAACAGCAATAAGAAAACAGCTCAGCAACCACTAGTAGTGTCTTTAGACAAATAAATCACTTAACTTCTCTGTACCTTTTCCTCAGTTGTCAACTGGAGGAACTTACACAAAGTGTTGTTCTGGGGATTAACAGCGATTGCTAGAGGTGGGGGGGAAATCACTACATAAACTAGAAAACGCCGAGGAACAGCGAAGAATTATCTCCGATCACCGAAATCTGCCCAGGCTCCAAGGAAGCGACGGTTGCGTTCCTGAGCTTATTACCTTACCTGTACAGCCACGAGCCCAAACTTGTAAACCAAAAAGCCCTCACTAACTAGGACCTAAGCCCAACGGCTAGCCACGCTCGCTTAGACCCACGCCGGAAATTCAGGCGTTTCCGCACTTGCGCAGTGGAGAAGCCGCGGCCGCGCGATACCCCCTGGGATATGTAGTAGTGACAGAACAGCCGCGAGCGATCGCGTTCACGCAGCCGCTCGGCTTTCTGGGACTTGTAGTTAAAGGATTGTTTTTGATTGTGACATCAAAGGTGGGCGGGGCGGCGGCCGTCATTGTTCGCAAAGCCCGGGGGCGGGCGGAGTAGGAGGAGTGGCGGTTACGCCCCCGCGCGGGGCGGGGACCAGCAGAGGGGGCCAACGGTCGCTGAGACGCGGCGGCTGGGGCCTCTCGCCACAGTACTCCCGCTCACCTGCCGTCCGGGAAGGGGTAGGGCGGCGGGAAGAGAAGGGGACTCACTAGTCTAGGTCCCACGATCGCCTGGAAACGGGGAAATTAGCAGAACACCATTTGGATACGAAGAAACCAAGGGGTAGGGAAAGTGGAGGAAAACAGCTTATCAGAGACTAACCTGGACCGTCATCCCCGACCCGACACAATGTTTGCCCCCTAGAGAGCATTAAAAAAAATTTTTTTTAAATAAACGAATAGAAGTCCAAGAATTTTTTCCAGTTACTCTGCAAGCCAATCGTTACCCAGCAACCTCTCTCCTATTGAGTGGGGCGTTTTGTTGGGGACTCTGTTTCCCGCCCTAAATCCCTGACAGTTATACAAGGTCAGTCATTTAACCCCACAGGCAACAGGTTGGGCCACGTCTATACGCTTCTGATGCGCTTGGACTTTGGAATCTTGTATTCTTTGCTATGTATGCCACTTGCTTGCTGTGTGACTTTGGGCAAATCACAGACTTAAACTCTCTGAGACCCAGTTTTTTGACTGTGAACTAGCGATAACAGTACCCAACCTCTTCAAGTTGTTTTAAAGATTGCATAGGATGATGTATGTAAAGTACTAAGCCCAATGCCTGTAACATAGAAAGCATCTGATGTTAGCTCTTAAGTTATTGTAAGTTGAGGAGGGGAAGCTATAACGATGCCATCTATTTGTAGTTTACATTTTTCAAAGCCCTTTCAGGTATCCTCTTTCACAGCCACCTGTAAAGTCAGCTTTATCATCTTCAGTTTCAGGTGAGGTAGGAGACTAAGGTAGGTGAAGCGACTTGCCCAAGCTAGTACTCAAACCCAAGATTTTGGAGTTTGAGTGCCGTTATAATAATAGCAAACGCATAGTGCCAGATGCCACACAGTGTTCTATGGGCATTACAGGTATAAATCCATTTAATCCTCACAAGAATCCTGTGAAGTACACACTGTAATTGTCATCCCTGCTTTAGAGATGAGTACTTTTTTCAGTCCAGCTCACAGGGTTAATCTGGGTAGAAAAGCCTGGGAAGATTTTCTGGGTTGCCTTTTTCCGGCTGGCCCCATTTTACCATTCACTTCCTAAGAGTGCCTTCCTCACTTCTCACTTCTATTTATTTAATTATTTTGGCTGCACCGGGTCTCAGTTGCAGCACGCGGGATCTTCGTTGCGACATGCAGGCTCTTAGCTGGGGCATGCGTGCAGGATCTAGTTCCCCGACCACGGACCAAACCAGGGCCCCCTGCACTTGGGAGCACAGAGCCCTACCCACTGGACCACCAGGGAAGTCTCTCACTTCTCACTTCTCACAGTACTTTCTTTGGTGATTTGCTTTAATTATTTAATTCATTCACCACGCCTCAATTAGTTCTCCAGGGAACTACCAGCTATCCCCTAATCTTTCACCATTCTTCAAAAATTCAATTCTAGTCTTCCATTTGCAAAATTCTCTCCCTTAGTGAGCTCATCCTCTCCTGTTTCCATGCAGTCTGTCTCCCAGATTTGTTTCTTTGCCTCTCCCCTAAGGCAATTTCTCCCAGTTATCTGAAGGTCATCTTAATTTGGGTATTGTATAGCCATCTCAAGCTGACTTTAGGGAGAAGAAACCCCTCCCCCTCCTTTGGACTGCTCTCCATTTTGCTTCTTAAACACAGAAAGAGTCAGGGCAGAACATTGAAAGCATCTGTGCTTCCCTACACTCTCTCTCCTCACTTTCAGTCTTTCACCAAGCACTCCTGTCACCTCCACCCCACCCCCAAATAATACTGTCCTCACATGTCTTGTTCATTCTCCTCTCCAGCTAAATCCTTGATAATTTTCTTCCTGAGTTCATTTAAATTAACTGGCATCCTTTTTTGCTTCCACACTTTCAAACCTTGCCCTAAAAAACTACTCACCTTCCTTTTCCCACTTCCCACTGTTTTCCTCAACAAATGCCTCCTCCACTTACATTTCCCTTCTCATCTGTTGCCCAGGCAAGAATATTTCCCTCTTTCTTTACTCAGTTCTGCCTCTCAATTCCAAACCTCTGGTAACATCACTCAAGATACCCACACTGTGTTTTCAGAATTTACCTTAAACCCCAGAATCTTCCCTGATTAAATATTCAGAATTCCTTTCACTTTTTCATACCCAGCTAGCACTGCCTCCCATTAAGCTTATTTCCCTACCTTAACTTTTCCCCCTCCTTGCTTGTGAAAAGTACTTCGTTTTCTGGATGTTAGCCTTGGTTAGAAATCGGAGTTTTTATCTTAGAGGGTTATGTTCTGTGATCACCTACTTTAGCAGCTTGCACAGGGCAACACTCCATGAGAAATATTCTGGGTCAACTGAAGTATAACTGGAAACCGATACAAAAATAGCAAGAAAGATGTTAAATTCTTCATCAGACATAAATTTGGCATGTGTCTCTCGAGCTAGCAGAATTTTAATAGTAAATCTGCTCTGGGTTTAGGGGTGTTTAGTTGAGAATACTGTTTTGAAATGACAGTAACTATGGTTTACTAAGTGCCTATCACGTGCCAGGCATTTTTTAGGTGTTTACATGTTGTCTCACCTTACTTCACATCTCCATGGGGTAAACATTATTAGCTTCATTTAGCAGAAGAGCAAAACAGGGGCACGACGTTTATTGGTAACTCACCCAGTGGTGTCTGGTAAGTGTATTGGCAGAGCCGGGATTCCAACTCAGGTCTCTGTGAGACCAAAGCCAGACACTTGGACAACATCTGAAGATGCAACTCAACGGCTGTTTTGTGAGCATCTTCTGTATGCAAAGTTCTGCGCTAGGCATCACAGTCCTGGGATGCAGAGAGGAGTTTCCCAGAGGACCTGCCTCAGAAAGTTTATAGCCCAATAGAGAATCTTATGTAATGTGGGTGTCTCCGTTCACGAAGCACAAGTAATTTGGAGGTAGGTGATAAAAAGTTCCTGCATGTGAGATGTCATATTTGGTCTATGACTCCTTTGGGGGTATTCAGCTGGAGGCTTTGAGGCTTGGAAGTGCCTGGTACAAGCTTGGGGGCACTCTATGCCATATGTGACAATTACTATGTCTTTCTTTTCCCTGCGTCAAGGCTGGTACCAGAGCTGAAATGGGAAATGTATCATCTTGAATGTGTGTGCACGCTCCTGACTCTGCATCCATCTCTCACTGTCACCCGCCTAGCCACCTCCTTTCTTTCCTCCAGTCCTGCCACCCGTACTGTACTCCATCCTTGCCCAGCCCTGTCCTTCCCCCAGGTTCTTGCCGTCTCCTTGGCCACACTGCCTTCCTCCTCAGCAACAAGCCTCTCCTCTTGCACCCGCCCCTCCCGTCCCACCCCTCTGCTCCCATCCCTCTGCATCACTCCCCCAGCCCCATCCCTCAATGCCTGCCCGCTCCCTTCCTCCCAACCCTCCTCCTGTGTCTCCCAGCCCTGCTCTGACGTGGGAGGTGAGGGGGGTGGGGGGATGGATGACTCACAGTGTTATGATGCAGTTCCACAACATACAGCTACATTCACCCACAGCCCGAGGTACAGACGAGAGACAACCTCTGGCCCCCTAGCAGCTGGCCAGCTTTGCAGCCCCAGTCTTGAGCCCCTAACTACCCTCCCCCCGCCCCCACCCCCTTCCCAATTGAAGGAGCGGAAGGAGAAGAGAGAAGAGTGAGCAGAGAGATTGAGAGAGAGAGAGAGAGAGAGAGAGAGAGATAGACGGAGATCTCTGGAGCCGACCTCAAGGTGAGGGGGCAGCCCTTCTCCAAATGAATCTTTTTCCCTTTGCAAATTTCCTCCTCCTGCTGCGTGTTGCTTTCTCCCCTTTGCAAAAGCATTATTCATCCACCCTTTGTCCTCCCTTCCCCCTCCCCGCTGCCTCCGCTCCTCTCTCAGCTCCTTCATCCCTCTCCAAGCTCTGACGGTTCCCGCACTTATTTCCCGGCAACTCTGGCTGCAGCATCAGGCATCGCTGTTTATTGTTTTGCGGCTGGTGCAGACCCCCAAAGCCCGCCCTGGGAGCCGGCTGCGCTGCTAATTATTTGGACCTTACCCTCCTAAGGAATGCCAGCCCGGAGGGGGCCGAAGCCTCAGAGCAGATGAGAAAATCCTTTGTGAGCAGGTGTCCCCCTCCCTTTTTTTTTCCCCCCCTAAGAGGCACGGGATTCGCACCTGTTTCCTGGAGCCTCCGCCTCGGCGCCTCTGCCGTCAGCGCTGGTTGCTCAGCACCCCCCCCCCTCCCCCCAGCCCTCCCCCACCTCCCACGGTCCAGCCCCATTTCACTTGGGGGAGCGTCCTCTCCCCAGCACTCAGCTTGCCTTTGTTTTTTCCCCAGTCATTTGCTCAACTTGCTTCTCCCGGTAATCTGAGATGGGGAAAGAAGTGACCCCTCCTCCCCTCCTCCCCCTCCCGTGAGTGACTCTCCGGCCTTCCTTGCAGCCTCTCCTGGGCTGGATGGGGAAGCAGCGGGAGAGAGAGGGAGGGAGGCGTGCTGGAGGCTGGGGAAGGAGTCTGAGAGCTAGGACCCGGCCCCCTCCCCAGGCCCCTCGAAGGTGTGTTAGATGGAGCGCGTCAGAGGGGAACCTGCAGGCAAAGTTGAAGGCAGACCTGTGAAGTGGAGGCTGAAGAGTGCTCTGCTGGTGAGGAGGGCCTGTTTCCTGCAGCCAAAGCCCAACGTCACCCTCAACACAGCCCAAGGTGTCTTCCTGCGCCCCAGCGGGGGAAGAAGACCTGAATCTGAAGATGGTCTCTGCCAGGGGGGTTTGTAGAGAGAGTGCCTGGCGGCCCCAGGAAACACTGGAACAGCTGGGGTGCTGGGGGCCACCGCAGAGGACAGGATGAGAGCCCGTCGCCCTGGCAGCCCAGAGTCACAACACCTCTGCTCTGACTAGTGGCCCAGCATTGCCAGAGCACCCAACAGGCATCTCGGAGCCAGACTTGGGCTAAACCGTCCACAACGGGCCTGAAGGCCCCGTGAAGGAGGGAGAAGACAGCAGCTCGCTTATCAGAGCCAACAGGGTACACCTCCCTCCTTATCCAGCACCCTCAGCCACTCTGGGGCTGGAGTCTGGGCCTCTTCCTCAAAATTCTTAATCAGGACCCAGCAATTATTTTATCTCATGTCACCCACAGAGTCACTGCTGTTTGTCCTGCCCTTGGGAGAAGGTGAAGAGAAACATCCTCTGCCTTGGGCCCCAAAGCACAGGTTTTGAAAATAAGAGCCTCCACTTTTGCTGCCCATCTTAGACGGTGCTCCCACCCTACAGACACAGCCCAGGAGCGCTGGCGTCCCAGACACAGTCCCCATTTCCCACTGGTTCCAGCTGTCAGATGCGCCCGAAGGAAAGAGAGTTTCTCTCCTAGGCTGGGTGCCCAAGTCCTTAACCGAGGGCTAAGGCAGCAATTCCAGAGGGCAGGAAAGAGAGACCGAGGGCCTCAGAGGCTGAGGAGACAAGCCCAGAGTTGCTTCCGGGCCAGAACGCGTGGACCAAGGGGCAAGACTGTGCAGCAGCCACGTCTGAGGTCCTTGGTACTGGCTGAGACATCCTTCAAGTTCTAGTTCCCAGAAGGCAGGACTCCAGCCCCAGAAGAGGGCTGGAGCAGCGTGTGTGCACCTGCCTGCCGGCCCGCCTTCCCTTTCTCATCACGCCCCTCCCTCCCCCACGAAACGTGTGATGGACCAATTATCTTGCAAACGGAGGCCATGAGAAAGAAGAACTGCCAGACTCCCCCAACTTTGTAAAGGCTTTGAGCTCCAGAGACGCAGAGCCTACCAGAGCACGTGGGACGCAGATCCTCACAAAAGAACTGAAAATCAAGAAAAGAGCACTTGCAAATGACGTTGCTCCCATGGCAGCGCTGGTGCCAGCGGGCTGCTCTCGGTGGAAAACGGTGGAGGCAGCTCCCGCCCCGGGAGGGAGAGACACCACCTCCTGGGCTAGAGGCCTGGATCCGCTGCCAGGCTTGCCAGAGCAGACTGTCATCCAGGGGACAGGGAGACACAGCGCGACTGGACGCTGAGGAGGGTTGCTGGTGATGGGGGGGGGGAGTAGGGGTGGAGGTGAGCGGAGCCCCATCTTCCCCATGCCCGCAGGAGGGGCTCCTCACGCGGTCTCGGCTCTCCTGATGCACCTTCCCCTCTTCCCAGGTGACTTCCATTTCTATCTGGTCCACGTCTGGGGGGGCCCTGGCCGGGCAGCCCCCCCACATCTCTCCTGCCCTGAAACACGGCTCTAGCCAACCTGCTCCGCTGCTTCACCTGCGACCGTCTGTGTGGGAGCTGCACAGCACCAGCCCCTCCCGCCCGCCAGGGCATCGTCCTCCAGCCCGTCATGCCCAGCTGCGACCCTGGCCCGGCCCCTGCCTGCCTCCCCACCAAGACTTTCCGCAGCTACCTGCCCCGCTGCCACCGCACCTACAGCTGCGTCCACTGCCGTGCACACCTGGCCAAACACGATGAGCTTATTTCCAAGGTACGCCAAGTGGAGGCCTGCCACTCCCCTCCACTCTCCCCCCAGGGTAGTCCAAACATCACCTAAGGGTGAGGCAACGAAGCCCAGCCTCCCTCCTCCGCGTCCCGGGGGGACTCAGGGCAAGGGTAACCCTGGGGTCAAGGGCTACTCAGTAGTCACTGTCGGTCCTATGTCTCCACAGTCCTTCCAAGGGAGCCACGGCCGAGCCTACCTGTTTAACTCCGTGTGAGTCTACCTCTCTCCTTGTGCATGTGTGCTTGTGTTGTGAATAATTTCCCCCTGGGAGAAACAGGGTGAGCCATCTGAAGGTGGTTTTGCAGCTGCTGCCTTTGCCTCTCCTTTTGCAAAGCGGTTCAGAAATTCAGTCTACAGTTCTTCTGTGGGGAGTCTGGGCAGAACTGCAATCCCAGCACCAGAAGAAAAAGGCCCAGGCACTAGACAGAAAAGGGTGGATTGCTGAAGGCAGGGACTTCCATTTGGAGGGTTAAGCTCTCTCCAGATGGAAGATCCTTTGGGCTGTTTGTTTGGGGTCTAGACTGACAGAGCGACCCCACTGGGTCCTGGGTCCCTCCTGTTTCCTGAGACAGGGTCAACGTGGGCTGTGGGCCCGCTGAACAGCGTCTCCTGCTCACGGGGCTCCACTCGGTAGCTGATATTTTCTGCGAGAGCTGCAAAACCACCCTCGGCTGGAAATATGTGAGTACCGGGGGGAGAGGGCCACCCTCTCTAGTGGAGTCTCCATGGCCCTCCAAGCCCCAGTGCCCACATGTTAGGTCTTTGCATGATCCAGAGGGGAGAGGGAGCTAGTAGTGGGTTGGACTGGGTCGGGGATAGAGGGGTTGGGGTCAGGGATAACACAGGTGGCGGCAGGAGTGCCTGGAAGGGAACTGCTCTGTCCTGCGTTCACTGCTTCCCCTCCATCAGGAACAAGCTTTTGAGACGAGCCAGAAGTACAAGGAAGGGAAGTACATCATTGAAATGTCACACATGGTGAAGGACAACGGCTGGGACTGAGGGGCTCCGGCAGGCTGTGCCCTTCCTCCGCATGCCCCACCCTCCCTACCCCTGTCCCCGGGCCCTGCCAAGCCTCCATACCAGCATGAGTACTGCCCCACCCCTGGGGGGAATCCCGGCTCCCACCAACCCCTCCCTCCACCTCATCACTCCCAGGCCCCTTTGGAACGGGGGTCTGGGGTACCCCAGGGGTGTTGAAGGCTCAGGAGTGGGCAGCAGCCAGGGAGACAGACTGGGGGAAAGGGCTGGCTGTGGGGCCTTCTAGCCCCAAGGTCCTGAAAATTGAGGGGATGGCGGGGCGTAGACTCAGGCAGAGAGGACCACGGGAAGAATCAGTGTTTGCTCCACCTCTGTGAATGAACAGAGGACCAACTCTGAGTCGTGGGACTGGTAGACCCTAGGCCACAGAATAGCAGATGGGAAAAGGCTCGAGATGGAGTGAAATTTTGGCCTCAGACACCGGGAGATACCAGAGTCTCTAAGGGTGAAGTTTCCCACCCCCGTTTGTAGAAGCAAGGATTCGTTGGGGGTGGAAATCCCAAATCCCAGGCCCTGGGTACTAATAAAAGAATCACAGGGGTTTCCATTTCACTCCACTTGTTTATCTTGGCACTAAAGTGGCACTTTCGAGCATCTGACCTTTGGGCGCGGTAGAGAGAGTTGCCCTGGAACAGCCTCACCCCCAGCTGGCACATTCCAGAGCAAGCAGTCTTTGTGGGCGCTCTCCGAGGCCCAGCCACTGCTCCCTGGGACCCAGTCCCTTGGGGGGAAGGCGGGAAATCAGTGCTACGGGACCAGGCTTCCTCGTGGCTGCCACCAGCGGACGAAACTTTTGTATGATACATAAAGTGTTTGGGTCTATTTTTAATAAAAAGGGGAAAGCAACTGTGAGGCACTCGGTCCTCTGACTTTTCTTCCTCATGCAAGTACCATACCAGTCGCATACACCCCCCATCCCAGGCCTGTCCCTTCACACCACTAGGGGGCAGCAGTTGCTTCATCAATGGCAAGATACCAGGGGATGGAGATTCAGGTGAGGTTTTGCTTGTTAAGAGATGGCTTTTGTGAGTGGTCTTCCAGCTGGAGCGTCCAAAACAGCTCCTGTCTTTTAGAGCCTTTGTCAGTGAATCTGCTTTTGCCTGGTTTGGGCACCTGGAAGAGGTTTATTCCAGAACAAGGGTTTTCTTGGGGCCCATTGCCTTTCAGCCCGGTTCTGGAATGTTTTGGTCAGCTCACGGCCACACTTAAAGCTAAAAGGAAAATCGATCAGCCAAGGTGCTGCCTTGGCAGCTGATACAAAGTGGAACAAAATAGCTCAGAACTGCAGCATCAATGCAACCATGTGACGCAAGTGCAATTTTTGGCAGTGATGTGAAATCTTATTTTTGTGAGGTCACCAACATCTGCAGGGAGGATTGGACGCATCATAAAAATCATTGTTTTTGTAAGCCAGCTTGTTATTTACGGATTCATTTATTGATACTGCAGCTATTTGTAAGAGCACCTCCTACTTGCCAGGCCTTGTTCAGCACTGGGGATGCAGTGGAGAACAAGGCAGCCACGGCCTGACTTCATGGACCTTTCGGTCTAGCGCGAGGACAAACAAGAACGAGGCAATTCCAGTAGGTGACAGCGGCTCTGAGCGGGGCTGGGGGAGTAAGCTCGGGAGCTTGTAGGAGAGGCTTAGCCTAGACTTAAGGAGCCAAGGAAGGCTTTGCAGAAGTGATGACTATGACGGCACTTGAAGGATGAGAAGTTGGGTGGGCAGGGCTTCCCTGGTGGTGCAGTGGTTAAGAATCCGCCTGCCAATGCAGGGGACACGGGTTCAAGCCCTGGTGCAGGAAGATCCCACATGCCACGGAGCAGCTAAGCCCGTGCGCCACAGCTACTGAGCCCACATGCCACAACCACTGAAGCCCGTGCACCTAGAGCCCGTGCTCCACAACGAGAAGCCCGCGCACTGCAGCGAAGAGTAGCCCCTGCTCGCCGCAACTGGACAGCCTGAGCGCAGCCAGGAAGACCCAACGCAGCCAAAAATAAATAAATAAATAAATTTATAGTAAAAAAAAAAAAAAAAAAAAAAAAGAAGTTAGGTGGGCAGAGAGGAAGATTGGGGGGAGGGGGATATTTCAGGCCGAGAGAACTGTGTGTTAAGTGGCTCAAGTTTAGGTGAAATAAAAGTGTCCAAAGCTGGAGCACAGATGCAAGTGGGTGAGATGAGATAGCACAGGAAAGATAGGCAGAGGCCATAATACACTTAGGAATTTCATCTCACGGGCGTTGAGGAAACACTGAAATTTTCTTGTTTCTTCCTAAGTGGAGTCACATCACCAAATGGCTGTCTTGTGCCCAGAGAAGAGGCTCAAATCGAAATATTAAGAATGCAAAAAAAGGAACATGAAGCTAACTGTACCGTCTCAGATACTGTTGTCAACGTCAGGATGGAGAGGCTGTCTGGGCAAAAGGGCGAAAGAGACCTGGAAGACACAGGTGCTAGAAGAAGGCAAATCAAGCCGTGAAGGAATGATGCCCAGCACCCCCATCTGAGAGGCCTGATGGGGGTCGGTCCCATCATTCAGTTCCCACATGCCTGGTGATGCCTAAAGCCTTCTCTCAGGTTCCACCAAGCGACCCAGAAACCCTGTCCCTCTCAGTCCCACTTCCTGCACCAAAGTTCAGGAAGGCTTGTCCTTGAAAATCTCTGACTTTGAATATCAGGCACAAACTAGCCACTTTCTTAAAGCTCCCCAAATCTGCCTCTCTCTCAATTTACTTATTAAGCCAACTAGACACTGTGGGAAACAGGGAAGTAACTGGCAGTCATTGCCCTCAAGTTCTTTGTAGTCTCTCCTGGAAGAATTATTCTGGGAGTTGGGTTCAAGGGATCCTATTTAATCTTCAAGATCAGGCCATGGGCAGTGCTGTCCGAATCTTGGATGCCCAGACAGGTGTGCCCTGGAGAAGCACCACTGTCAAATACCCTGTGACTAAGAGGGGTCATGCTGGGAACTGCAGGTGGAGATGAGGTCTCCTTTTTCTGCCCAAGAGCCAGGGAAGGAGCTGCAGGTGTGGAAGGCCAGGGGCACACGAGTCCCTGTCCCCAGGGAGCAGTCCTTTCAGGTTAGCCCTTTTTCCTTTCCTGGGCATCGCCTTTTCCTCATGGAGGTCTATCCTGGTCCTAACAGTGACTCTCCCAATCTTATCCACCCACCCTCCAACCCCAAACTGAGTCTGGGAACTTCTCCTTCTAAGCCAACAAGCCACTACTTGTATCCTGAAAGGCTTGAACCTTTGGAAGATACTCTCCTACAACCAGCAGGTGGCATCAAAACCCTCTACCCCTCAGCTCCGGCAATCTCTCAGTTGAGAATCTACTCAACCCTCTCCAAAGAGACTGGTGAGCTGTCAGACTTAGGACAGGATTAGATCTAGGCTCTGCAACTTAAGAGCTGTTAAAACTTTAGCAGCTCTGCTTAAACCTTTCTGACTCTCAGTTTTTTCATCTGTAAATTGGGGGTGTTACTTGCCAAAGTCATTAGAGGTCCACCATAATGTATTTAGTGTCTAGCACGTGGACTGCACGTGGAAGCGCTTCCATAAATGTGAGCTCTTCGTAGGACTGCTCATAGGGAGGATTCTGGGTGAGGAAGTCTCAACGCTGAGGAGGCAGCTGGCGCTGGGTAGCACTACGCGGCCAATGCCCTTTTAACATTGCACTGCTAGTGATAGGCGCAGACAGTAGCACAATGTGAAAAGAGCTCCGGCCCGCAGCAGAGGCATGCCGGCCCTGCCTCCTCGCTCCTTCTCCCAGTCCCCGGGCCACTCAGCTCTCCTGGCCTCCCTCTGCCCCTTCTCATCTTCAGTACAGCTTTCCTCCCTTCTCTTCCGTCCTCAGCGTAGATCCTCTATTTTCCCTCCACTCGTCCTTTGGCCTTCTTCCTCACACCCTTCCTAGCATCGAGACCACCCTTTCCCTGAGGTTTTGGGGCTGGGGGAACAGGGTCCAAGGAGGCAGCTTGGCACTCAATCTTCACAGGAAATGACTGGTAGAAACCCCCCAAATTTGGGGGCGACATGAAGCTGTGTTTATCTGGATTTGTATCTCCGGCAGCTTCCCTCCAGAGAGGAGCTGGCAGACCAGGACCAGAGAACCCTCTCTTCCTCCCTACGCCAAAGCTCGCTCTCCTTTTTTTTTTTTTTTTTTTTTTTTTTTCTCCTTTTTAGTTTAGATAAAGGGAAGTTCTAGGCCTTAAGGGGACAGCCTCAGATGAGCCTTCAGGACCAGAGGGATGGTGGAGAAAAGAAACAGGGTCCCCAGGCTGCACAGGAGGGGAGGTGCTTCTGGAGGTGGAAGCTGCGGGCAAAGTCCCACCTCTGCATCGCCTCTTGGAGGTCATTAAATCCACTTTATGGGTTCAGCATTAAACGAAACGGTGCAGTTGATTCCCTCACCATTAGAGATAGGCTTTCATTGGCAGTGGGATCCGAATCCGAGTTGTTTCTCATTTATCCAGGGACTCCAGTTAGGGAGCCCTCAGCTCACGCGGAACTTCCCCATCCTGCCTGGTCTAACGGGCTTAAACCCCGGATAAACAATCCTGACACCAGCCAAAGGTTCAGAGCCAGGCAGAGCTCTAGGGTGGCACATTCCTGGCTAGAGCTGTGGCCCCGGAAGCTCAGCTCCAGTTCGGACCCGGTGAACTGTGTGCAGCCCAGAGGGTCAGGGGCTGCGGGGTAACTCCCCGGTGCAGCGATCAGGGAAGGCCTCCAGGAGATAACCTCCGCCTTCCACAGCCGGCCGGAGGAATGGCGGACAGACTCCCAGTTGGGAGCTCTTCCTCTGGGCTTCCCCTCCGGCCCCCTCCCACCCCCTCAGGAAGCAAGAGAGGCTCTCTCCCGCCTTCCTAGGCAGAGTTTGTTCCTGTGATCTGCAAAACGTTCTAACGGACGGGGACCCAGGCCCCACTAGGGCCAGTCGCCAGGCCTCTGCTCTTGGGTTGAGCGAAGCAGTCCCAGCAGCGAACTGGATCATGCCAACAGGGGGCAGAGGGGCAAAGGCAGGACTGCCCAGCAAGTTCCTGGAGGTGAGGGGAATATTCCTCACCAAGGAGTTCCCAGATCTCTTCCGGGGGGGAGAGAAGGGAGAGGGGGCTGGGACCAAGGTCCCTTCGGCTCTCACACCCAACTCACTGCAGAGCGGGCCCTGCGATTCACCAGCCAGCAGGGCCCGTCCCCCAGCGTGGGCCCAGGAGCCATCCCCCAGCTCCTTCCAGAGGCGGGTGTGGAGACCGAGGAGGAAATGGGGGAGGGGAGGCCCCGGCTCAAGTTCTCTCCACTCCCCCTCCTCATTGGCCACCATCTTCCGGCCCCTGCTCCCTAGAGCCGCAGGGGATGGGGCCCAGCCTGCGGAAGGGAGAGAAAGGGCAGGTGGAGGGTTAGCTGGAGCAGCGGGGGCAGGGGCTGGCCCCAACTGTCTCCTCCCACCCCCGCCCCGCAGCCATGGCGACTGGAGGAGGAGGGGACCAGGAGGGTCCTGAAAGCCCCGTTCCGTGAATGGGCTGAAAGGGGCAGGGGGAGGTGGGGGGATGGGGGTGCGCTCGCCCTCAACGCCCAACGGTGCCCCCCCCACCTCCGTCCCCCAGGACACACACACCTAGAGGCTGGACCACACACGCGCGCACACGCAAACTCCCAGCCACACTCGCTGCACAACTCAGCCCTTACTACACACTTACCCAAACAGCAAGCCCCGGAGTGTGAGCCCACGGCTGCTCCACAGAACACACCCCTTAAAACCCCACAACTCTCAGCCCAAGAACGGGCCTCACACGCACACACAGCCCCTTGGCTCGTGCACAACTTCTCAAGATGCACAACTCCCCGCCCGGCTCCAGCCCTTCAGCCACGGCGCTCCCCTCTGAGCACAGCCGCCAAGTCCCCGGCACGCCCGGCCCCAGCCCGGCAGCAGCCGCCCTCCCCTGCGCACCACCTCCCGCTGGAGAAGGACCGGGAAGCCGCCCCAGCACGGCGTGCCCGCTGCTCGCCAGCTACAGGCGCTGCGAAAGGAAAAAACGGAAGAGATGCCCACGAGGGGAGGAGGATGGAGAGGGGGAAAGAAGACGAGGGGACGAGCCCAGACCACCCCCCGCCCCTCGCCGAGAGAATAAAACCGAAAACCGGGGGCGTTACCCCTCAGGGCGCTCAGATACCTACACATCGCGCTTCCTTACGTTCCTCTGCCTGCCACCTCCTTCTTCCCGGGCTCTTTCTCTGCCCTTCCCTCCCTCTTGGCTTCCCTCCCTGGCCTCGCTCCCCCTCTCTCACGCCCTCTCGCACCCCGCCGGCTCCTCTCCCGGGCCGGGCTCGGATCCCCGGCGGCCGCCCCTCCGCCCGCCGGCCGGGACCAAGGTAGGTCCGGGGACCAACCGGCCGCCGCGCCCTGTCCTCTGCCGATCTCGCTCTTCCCCCCTCGCCCCCTTTCTCCTTCCACACTCCCTGCCGTCCATCTTGAATACTTGGGATTCTTGAATGGAGTGAGGAGGATCCGCTCCCCCAGGCTCCCATTGGCTGTGGGTTAACCCTTTTGAAACGAGATCCTCCCTCTCATTGGCTGCCAGGCTCCCCTCTTCTCCCCCAACCCCCATCCCCTCCGCCTCCCAGCAGCCGGCGAGGTCAGGGCGCTCCCGGGCGCCCCCTCCCCTGGCCTCTCGGCCCCCCACACCTCCACCCCCGGACGCCGGTCTCCCTGCTCTTAACGTCACACCCGCCACAGGGCTGCAGGTGAGGGCAGATCCGGTTCCCGCCAAATGCGGCCCCAAGGTTGGACAGGCAGAAACCCTGTTCCCAGATGCCCCTTGTGCTGGACCTGGAGACCTTAGAAGATGCAAGAGGTGCAATTTCCTGCCTGTCTCCGAACCCTCCTTGAGCAGAAGTACCTCTCCAACGGGGAATCCACGCAGCCTTTCAGCTTCACCCAAGGCGATCCGAGAGCGCTCCCGAACCAACCGGCCCCCTGGCCCGGGCAGGAAGAGGGCAGCTCCGGAAAGAATATCTGAGACTCTTCTGAGAGGCTAATTCCCTGATTGCCGCAGGGCAGGTCTGACCCTACCAGGAATGTGCAGCATCTGGAGCTCTGCTCAGTCACAAACATCCCCTGGGACCAACCAACCCAGCCGCCTGGTCCTGTGCTGGACCCACGAGGGGCTCTGAGCTGGGAGCCCAGAGGGGCATAGAGGAAGGAGGCAGCAGGGAGTAGGGCAATGAGTCTGGCCTGGGAATGGGGTACTTTTGTTCTAGGCCCAGATCTGCCATAACATGCTTCGCCAGGTCATGTCTCCTCTCTGGGCCTCAGTTTCCTGATTTACAAAAGTTTGATCCAGAACTTCCTATAGAAGTTTCTGTGTGAAGATGGAAATGCTCTATACTGCATCATCCAATATGGTAGCCACTAGCCACATATGGCTACTGAGCATTGGAAATGTGGCTACTATGACTGAGGAAATGGCTTTCTAATTTTATTTAATTTTAATCACTTTTAAATAGCCACATGTAGCCAGTGGCTACCATATTGGACAGTGCAGGTCCAGAATGCCAGTGGTCCTGCTGGTGAACAACATTCTAGGAATCTTGCAGGGGAAAAAAAAAAAAAAAAAAAATCCTTTCTCTTTGTCTTCAGGTGCAAAATCTCCCAGGTCCAAATTGCAAATCACCAAGGGCATCAATGCCTAGGAAATGAGGTTCGAATCCCTGTCACCTTTGTCAGGAACCCTTTTCTTATGATTGTCGATCTGCTCTGCGGGAGCTGAGATACACAACCCACGACACAAGGAAGATTAGGGCTAGCAGGATTTGCAAGTTTGCCCAACCTTCTTGTTTTTTCAAAGATAGAAGGCAAGATATTGACAGGAGTTAGGATGGGGGATGTCACTTGCCCAAGGACACACAGCAATTTAACACAATAAACTTAGTGCATCTCTTTGGGGCTCTTATACGCCCACCACGAATACACCATTAAGTTAATTCACTAAAGGCACTTCTCTGGCCCAGGCCAAAAGTGAACTGGGGTTGAAACCAGCCAATATGGCTGATGCCAAGGGATAGCCAGTTCCATGGGAGAGGCAGACGGCTGTCCAACCAGCACGTGAATACCCAGAGCTCCTGGGTTGTAAGAACATAGGTAGCTCAGAGCCTGTTTCCTAAATCAATGTGTGTAAGAGACCCCATTGTGGCATCCCCCACCATGAGGAGAGAAAGCCAGCCGAGAGACAGAAGAGTGAACCTGAGTTTATCCTTAGGTTAAGCAGGAAGCAGAATTAGCAAGCAGCTGGGGCTTCTGTAGGAGGAGGGGTGCAGGGCGTCCAGGATTCTGGTAGTTACAGGCTTGGTGCGTACAGGGCCCTAGCCCAGCAGACAGAACAGCCCCAGGAGCTGGTGAAAGGGACTGTAGCACCTTGTACAGATCCTTGTCCAGTCCCCACTTGTGGAGGGCGTCTGCCTGGGTAATGTGCTGTGGGTAAGGGGAAGACACAGAGCTGCCTGGAGAATGGCTTCTGTCCTCAGCACTTCTTTATTACAGGTGAAAATTGCTAAATGACTTCTCTGGTGACAGACAGATAAAGGGTTCGGAGGAGGGAAGGATTGCTCCCAGTTGGGAATGGAATCTAAGAAGGCTTCCTGGAGGAAGTAGCATCTAAGATTTGAAGACCAGAAAGGATTTAAAGACAAGAAGATGGGAGGAAGGAAGACCAGGAAATGACAAGGAGAGGAAACAACACAAAGGCTGGAAGGTGGGGAGATGGTGGGATGTGCTTAGAATGGGTTATAAATTCAATAGGAACCTAGGATATAGGAAGGAGAATAGCAAGGATGGAAAGTCAGGCTGAGAAAGGTTGTGGAGGTCTTGAACACTTCCCTCTAGCCTCGGCTCATCTCCAATGACATCATTTTTCTTGAAGATGCCCTTACCCTTTTCCCCTGCCAAGAGATGCCTCCTACCTATTCATCAAGCTACCCCAGTGCCTCCACCCTCAGCTTTCTGCAGCTTCTAACTTAGTCTGAAGGCCCCCATTTGTGTTCCACAAACACTCTTCCCAAGGCAGAGTGGACTCTGGTTCCCCACGAGGGGATGGACTCTCTTTGGTCCCTCTCAGCTCAGTCTCCAGTCTCTGGATTCCCTGTGCCCAGGTGTGAGCTGCATAAAGAAGGCTTCCTTTTTCACTTATCACCTTTTAAACCTCTGTACAGCCCCATCCCATCTCAGGAGTTTAAAATGGAGACCAGGGGACTTCCCTGGTGGTCCAGTGGTTAAGACTCTGCGCTTCCAGAGCAGGGTGCGCAGGTTCGATCCCTGGTCAGGGAACTAAGATGATGCACAGTGTGGCCAAAAAAAAAAAAAAAAAAAGTACCCAGGAGCTATTTGGCTCCAGCCCCTCTTACATTCTTCTCTCCCCCTTCCCCCCTCGGGACTTCCAGAATGCTCCTGGGCTTTGCAGTACCCTTTCTTCCTCACCATCCCACAGTATGTCCAGGATCATTCTGGAGGTGGCCCTTTGCCTTCCTCCCTAATCTCCAGAGTCCTCCCCAGATTCCAGTATACCACTTGTGAGACAGCGAGACCTTCTACCCCAGTCCTCTGCCTCTTGGAAGGACTCAATCTGAAACATTAGAGACATGTTGCCTCTCTGCTTAAACATCAGTGGAGGGAACTCGGTTTCATGGCTGCTAACTCACTGAGGAGACACAGGCCTGTCCATATGTGTCTCTCTCCTTTCCGCTTCTTCCACAATAAGGCGCCTTTGTGTCTCCTCTCAACTGCTTATGTGTCTGAGGGCTTCCTGTGTGGAAGCCTCTGGAATCATTGCTGGGAAACATTCCTAGCCCCAAGGTGCTCATAGTTGAGGGTTACAAGGCAGACACATAAAGAGGAAGTCAGAGAGCAACAGGTGTCCAGATAGACGCAAGAACCTTCTTTCTGAGGCAAACCCATTTCCCTGAGGTCTTGATGCTATCCTTGCTTCAGCAGTTGCCCCATTTATTGCATCTCCAATCCCCTTCCATGAGCCTAGAGCAAGGGTCAGCAAACTATAGCCCACAGACGAAATCCTGCCTTTTGCCTGTTGGGGTTTTTTTGTTTGTTTTTGGTGTGTGTGGCTTTTCTTTTTTTTTTGGTAAATAAGGTCCATTGGAACACAGCCCTGCTCGCTTGGTTACACATTGCCTATGGCTGCTTTCACACTACAATGGCAGAGTTGAGTGGTCACCACAGAGACCCTACGGCTGGCAAAGCTTCGTATATTTACTAGCTGGCTCTTTACAGAAAAGGTTTGTGGACAGTTTTGGACCCTGTCATCTCAGAAAGCTGTAACAGAACTCAAGGAAGTCAACTGAAATTACCCTGAGATGGGAGTGGAAAGGCGCAGCCCAAACTTTCCCCCTCAGCCTACACATATGCTCAAATCTTCCCATAAGCCACCGTGAAACTTCTCACAACGCTGGTCAGTTTGCCACGTCTCCCCTTCATGTCCCACCCACTCTTAAACCTATGCAGTCTGGCTTTGGCCCCGACTTTCCCCTGGACTGTTTCCCACTAGGACCACCACAAACCTCTGCATCCCTGGCCCATCACTCTTTTCTCAGTTCTCATCACACACAACCTCTCTTTAGCTTCTGCCTCTCTTGACTGTATCAGTCTTGAAATGCTCATGGTTTCTGGGAGGCTAGACCAGTCTTGAATTGCCTCTTATGTCTCCAACTATTCCTTCTCAAGTCCCTTCCCATGGGTCTTCTTCCCTCCCCTGCTGCTTAAATACACATTCTGCAAGGATTTGTCCATGACCTCTTCTCCCCTCAAGCCTTCTCACTGGACAAAATCATCCACATACCTGATTTTAACACTTTCATTTATGTGGATGACTTCCCAATGTACAACTTCTGAACTGAAAGCCCAGATTTCTAACAGAATACTGCAGCTCCTCAGATGCTTGTCTTACTGACCAGACAGGCTGAATTTGTTCAATATCAAGCACATCATCCTATACCTCTGCCCCTCACTTACTCACCTTTGCCTCTTCTTCCATCTACCCCTTAATTGTTGCTCTTCCTAAGAGATCTGCCCTTGGCCCTTCTCTCTTTGAGGGCAATTTCATCCATTTTTACAGTTTCAACAATCACCTGTGCATGAATCACTGCCAAGTCTATTGGGGTTGGCTAGAAAGTTTGTTCGGGTTTTCCCATAACATGAAAAAACCCAAACAAACTTTTTGGCCAACCCAACATATCTCCAGGTATGCTTGCAGCTGCTTGCTTACATTCCCAAGTAGATATATGAGGTAGGTATCAGGTGCTTTTGCCTGCCTGAATTCCATCTTGCTTCTTTTTTTTTTTTTTTTTTTTTTTAATTTATTTATTTATTTTTGGCTGCATTGGGTCTTCGTTGCTGCGCGCGGGCTTTCTCTAGTTGCGGTTAGCGGGGGCTACTCTTCGTTGTGGTGCACGGGCTTCTCATTGCGGTGGCTTCTCTTGTTGCGGAGCACGGGCTCTAGGCACGTGGGCTTCAGTAGTTGTGGCTCGTGGGCTCAGGAGTTGTGGCTCGCGTGCTCTAGAGCGCAGGCTCAGTAGTTGTGGCACACGGGCTTAGTTGCTCCGTGGCATGTGGGATCTTCCCGGACCAGGGCTCGAACCCGTGTCCTCTGCATTGGCAGGCGGATTCTTAACCACTGCGCCACCAGGGAAGTCCCCATCTTGCTTCTAGTAACACCTTAGCTTTCCTTTGGGGAGACAGCTGTTCTCTACTTTCATTCCGCATGGTTCACTTGAGGCTGACCTCACCTGCCCCTTCAGGGGCAGTCCCACAACCCACGTGTATTAGGTCTATGGCTGTATAACAAATTAGTCCAAAATTTAGTGGCTTAAGACAACACACATTTATTTTCTCACAGTTTCTGTGGGTCAGGTATCTGGGCAGAGTTTGGTTGGGTCCTCTGACCATGGTCTCTCATGAGGCTGCAGTCAAAGTATCACCCAGGGCTGGGGTCTCATCTGAAGGCTCAAAGGGGAAGGAGTTGCTTCCACGTTAACTTTCAGAGTTGTTGGCAGGATTCAGTTCCTCAAGGGCTGTTGGACTGAGGGTCTCTGTTCCTTGGTGGCTGTTGGCCACCCTCAGTTCCTTGCAATGTGGGTGTCTCCAACATGGCAGCTTGCATCAACAAAGCCAGAAAGAGAGAGTCAGCTAGCAAGATGGAAGTCAAAGTCTTTTGTAACCTAATCACAGAAGTCACAACCCCTCAACATTGCCATATTCTGTTGGTTAGAAGTAAGTTACTCAAGAGGAGAAGATAAAACAAGGGTATGAATCTAGGAAGCAGGATCACTGGGGGACATAATTGAGGCTGTCAACCACAGAAGATTTAGCCAATTAAACAACAATAATTGATTCAAGGATGGGTATCTAATCAAAGTCAATCAGAATTAGACCTGAGGGGCTTCCCTGGTGGCTCAGTGGTTAAGAATCTGCCTGCCAATGCAGGGGACACAGGTTCGAGCCCTGGTCCAGGAAGATCCCACATGCCGCGGAGCAGCTAAGCCTGTGTGCCACAACTACTGAGCCTGCTCTCTAGAGCCCGCGAGCCACAACTACTGAGCCCACATGTGACAACTACTGAAGCCCGCGTGCCTAGAGCCCGTGCTCCACAACAAGAGAAGCCACTGCAATGAGAAGCCCGCGCACCACAATGAAGAGTAGCCCCCGCTCGCTGCAACTAGAGAAAACCCGTGTGCAGCAACACGAAGACCCAACATAGCCAAATTAATTAATTAATTTAAAAAAAAACCCAACATGCATGCGTTAAAAAAAAAAAAAAAAAGAATTAGACCTGAGATGTTTGCCAGAACTTTGGAGAGAGTGGAATTGCTGGCATTGTTTTGCTGGCAGAAGAGGATAAGCTTGAAACTGCTGTTGGTCATAACCACTGCCTTGTGGAGGAGAATCTGCCTAAACTGGAAACATAATAAGGAACAAGAAGGCAAGAGACGGGGAGAGACAGATGCCTGATAACATCATTTGAGAACCTGATACAGCCATGCCTACAGCAGAACCTCACGAGTTTTCAGTTATGTAAGCCCAGACATTCCTTCTACTTACATTGGTTTCAGATGGGTTCTGCCACCCACAACCAAAAGGTTCCTAATGGATAAAATGTCTCAGAAATACCTCAGATTCAGTTTGCCCAAACCCAATTTAATTATCTTACCTTCATCTTCCCCACAAAACTGCTTCTCTTCCTTGATTCTGTTTTGCAGTTAAAAGCATGACACAATTGCTTAGGGTGAAAACCTTGAAGTCATTTTTGCCCTTCCTTACTTGCTGTGGAGGTTGGAATAACCCATGCAACATGGGCTCTATAGAACCGTAGGAGATACCTTTTTCCTTCGCAAAGATGGGGGAGGCTCTAAGGTGACCCAATGAAATACAGTCTTAACTATACAGCTAAACAAGTAACTAGGTTTTCCTCCAAGTCATTAGAATCTTACAGAATTTCTAGATGTGAATCACATGATTTAGAGGATGAGAATACTGTATCTGACTCTCATATCAAAACATACCATAGACAAAGTGAAATTCTGGCAAACTGCCTGGTGACCTTGTCCTTTGGAAGGCACTCCGGACTGGTTTTGTGAAAATATTCCTTCTGTCTCTAAGGCAGACTAAAAGAAATTGTGTCATTTGGAAGTCAGTCATAATTTCTTTGACATCTTTCTCCTTAGAATTCCAATCAGAATTCTAATCTTTACCTTCCTTTCCCTATGCCACCTTCATCCAGAATTGCCCTAAATCCTGTGCATTCTACCTCTCAGACATGTCCTGTTTTCTCCATTACCCTGTCAACTTAATATCCACCTTGGGGTTTTGGATCATCTTCTGAAAAACTTTCTTTCCAATCTCCACTCCATCAGAATGTGAGTCTACAACACAGACTTCAGATGACCTGCCCCAAACTGTGATGTCTCCCTAGTGCCTAGACAATGCTTTCTAACCTTTATTGGGTTATGGACCCTTTTTTAATTTTTTTTTATTAAAAAATTTTTTTTGGCCTCATTGCGCAGAATTGCAGGATCCTAGTTCCCCGACCAGGGATCAAACCTGTGCCCCTTGCAGGGGAAGCACAGAGTCTTAACTACTGAACCGCCAGGGAAGTCTCTGGACCCTTTTTTAAAAAGCTGATGAAATCTATGGGCAAGGTAACTCTTTCTGGAAAAATCTGTATTTTGTGTTTTGGTGTACATTTCAAGAGGATCCTGTGAACCCTCTGGAGTCTGTTTCCTAAATATCGTGACAACATAGCCTCCCATCAACTCAGGTGAGACCTTCATACAAAGACTACATTCCAAGCTTCTTCGCACGGCATTCATTGCCTTCCAAAATTAACCCTACCTGCCTTTCTAGCTGCACCTTCTGTCTCGTGCAGTTATGGTTAGTTTGTCTGATTCCCCACCAGGCCAAGAGCCTCCCTTAGAGCAGAGATTGTGCTTTTTTATTTTTCCTTGTTATATCTCCCCAGATGGAATGAACGTTTCTCAGGAGAAACAATCAGAATGCCTAGATTAGTGCAGGATCAATTGTTAGTTCACTGTTAGTTTTTTTTTTTTTTTTGATTTATCTTATTTTGGTGAGAATACTTAACAAACACTTAACATGAGATCTACCCTCTTAACAGATTTTTAAGGGTACAATACAGTATTATTGACAATAGGTACAATGGTGTACAGCAGATCTCTAGGATTTATTCATCTTGCTAATTGAAACTTTATGCTGGTTGATTAGGAATTTTCCATTTCTCTCTCTCTCCAGCCCTTGGCAATCACCGTTCCATTCTTTGATTCTAAGAGTTTGACTATTTTGGAAACCTCATGTAAGTGGAATCATGCAGTACTTGTCTTTCTGTGATGGGCTTATTTCATTTAGCATAATATCTTCAAGGTTCACCCATGTTTTCACATATTGCAGAATATTCTTCTCTTTTAAGGCTGAATAATATTCCATGTACGCCTTTACCACATTTTCTTTATCCATTCATTGTCGATGGACAGTTAAGTTGTTTCCACATCTTGACTATTGTGAATAGTGTTGCAAACTATTAATTTAAGAATTATTAATTTCTAGCAGCAAAAGGATTTTAGGGTGATGGGCCTAGCTAGTATGATACAATGCCATAGGCTGCAAATCTATATTTGGGGAGAGTTCTGATTTCAAAAGTTTTCAGTTTTAGTGGACCCCACAGGGATGGGAACTTCTCAGATCTTGTGCCATGATTTTGGTTTAGAAAACCACCCCACTGGTGAACTTCTTACCACATTTGCCAGTACTAATGCCAGGAATCATTTTTGGTAGCTGGAGCCCTTTGGGACCCTGGAGAGACTTTTTTTTTTTTTAATTTAATTTTTATTTTATTTTTATTTTTTGGCTGCATCGGGTCTTTGTTGCTGTGCGCGGGCTTTCTCTAGTTGCGGCGAGCAGGGACCACTCTTTGCTGTGGTGCGCGGGCTTCTCATTGCGGTGGCTTCTCTTGTTGAGGAGAACGGGCTCTAGGTGCGCGGGCTTCAGTAGTTGTGGCACGCAGGCTCAGTAGTTGTGGAGCACGGGCTTAGTTGCTCCGAGGCATGTGGGATCTTCCCGGACCAGGGCTCGAACCCGTGTCCCCTGCATTGACAGGCAGATTCTTAACCACTGCGCCACCAGGGAGTCCCAACCCTGGAGAACCTTAAAGAACTGGTTCGGGTGGTGGATTCTTAGGTGAGTTTATTGATCTCATATTGTAGCTCTGACTCAATCCCCACCCTCAGCACAAGCCAGAACAAGACATAGGAATGTCTCCTCTGTGGCTCCAAAGTGGACTTTCTCAGGAAATCTGGGGTGAGAGAAAATTGCTCCCCTTCGGCCACATTTCAGAATTCCTCCCGCGTTCCAGTCACGCCGCCCCCACCTCCCACATACATGGGACATTTCATACCACACGGTGAGAAGTAGAAGGAAGATATTATCAGTCCATAAAAGTGCATGATCTCGGGGGGCAAGGACTCTGTCGGTCTTGTTTGACACTATATTTCCAGGGCTACAACAGTGCCTAGCACATAGTGAGCACTCAAATTATACTTGTTGAATGAATGAATGGATGGGAAAACGGGAGAAGTCAATGATCTCGGCTTCTAACTTACAAATGTTTGTCTTCAGAACCTCTATAATTTCTTTGTGGGCACATGGATCTTGTGATTTCATCCAACCATAAGCACTGAAGGATCTAGGTCCTACTAGACCTGTCAGGATCAATGGGATGACTTCAGATTTCTCTCATATGTAACATATGCAGCATCGATAAATCAGATGCCCTCATTGTGTGCAAGGGCCTCACACGATGGTATCAATGTGCTATGGTTGGGCTTATCGATTAATATTAGTTTCTACCTCATGACCCATTATGGCCACTCAAGCTCCAGCCATCATGTTTTATTCCAGCCAATAGAGGGCAGGAAGAAGGACTGAAGAAAGGTGTGTCCCTCTTTTTTTTTTTTTTACATTAAATTATTAAGAATATTTATTTTTGGACCATTATCATTTTTTTGCCCACATTTTATAAATTTCCTACAATGAATGTGTGGGTGTGCCCCTCTTTTAAAGAGACTTTCCAGGGACTTCCCTGGTGGCCCATCCAGTGGTTAAAACGCCAAGCTTCCACTGCAGGGGGCACGGGTTCAATCCCTGGTCAGGGAACTAAGATCTCATATGCCGCACGGCATGACCAAGAATAAATTTTAAATAATAATAATAATAATAATAATAATAAATAAAGAGACTTTCCAGAAGTTACCTATGATTCTTCTCCTTACATCCCATTAGCCAGAACTTAGTCACATGGCCACAGCTAATTTCAGGGGAGGAAGTCTTTATTTCACGTGACCAGGCAACCAGCTAAAACTCAGGCGTTCTATTACAAAGGAAGAAGTGGGGAACCTATTGAGGGAGACTGTTAACACGGTGGGGGAGGTGGTTTGACCTGGAAAGTCTTACAAAACCAGAGAAACCTCTCTCTACTCACAACCCCACTCACGGCTCTCATCTATGGTGCGGTGGTCACCAGCCCAGTCCCACGTGAGAGTGGAGGGGTCTGCCCAGTGGTTAGAAAGCATGGCTGCTGGAGTCAGATGGCCACAGGTTCAAGTATGTCTCTGGACCTCTCCTTTCTTCCCTTTCTGAAGCGAAGAAAACAATGCCCATTGTGTAAAGTTATGGTGGGATTTCCTGGGAAATCCCTGGGACAGATTTGTTGCCCATGAATGGTGCTTTTTACAAAAATTGTGGTAAAAAAAACCTGTACAATTTACCCTTTTAACCATTTGTAGTGTACAGCACAGTAGTGTTAACTATATGCACATTGTCGTGCAACAGATTTCTAAGACCTTTTCATCCTGCAAAACTGAAACACTGCACCTGTTGAACATCAAGGCCCCTGCTCCCTCTCCCTCCAGCCCTTGGCAACCACCATTCTACTCTCTAAGGGTTCCACTACTTTAGATGCCTCACATCAGTAGACTTGTACATCATTTGTCTTTTGGGACTGGCTTATTTCACTTAGCATAATGTCCTCAAGGTTCATCCATGTTGTAGCATATGGCAGGATTTCCTTCCTTTTTTTAAACTGAATCATATTCCGTTGTATGGATATGCCATATTTTCTTTATCCACATATCCTTTTTTTTTTTTTTTTTTGGCTGCGTTTGGGTCTTTGTTGCTGCGCAAGGGCCTTCTCTAGTTGTGGTGAGCGGGGGCTACTCTTCGTTGTGGTGCGCGGGCTTCTCATTGCGGTGGCTTCTCTCATTGCAGAGCACGGACTCTAGGCACACGGGCTCAGTAGTTGTGGTGCATGGGCTTAGTTGTTCTGCGGCATGTGGGATCTTTCTGGACCAGGGCTCGAACCCATGTCCCCTGCATTTGCAGGCGGATTCTTATCCACTGCGCCACCAGGGAAGTCCGATCCACATATTCTTCATCCAGTGGATGTTTAGGTTGTTCCCATCTCTGAGCTATTGTGGCTAATGCTGCAAGAATGGTGCTTCTTATTAGAGACTAGTTAGTATCAGAGACTAGTTCTCTCCTTTCTTTCATTACCCTTTGGTGGGGAGCTTCATGGTTTGTTTGTTTTTTTCTTTTGCTGTGTGTAAATAATTGTTAGGTTAAACATCTTAGGTGGAAACAAGGTGGATGAATCGGGGAGTTTTATAGATACTGCATATCAATTAGAGGGAAAGGGAAAAGGTGCCCCAGGACATTTACAGAGTACAGATTCTCTTTAGACGGCCCATTTGAATAGATAAGAGGAGCTGCAGGGCTGTCACATTGTTGAATCCTAGAGCCACTAAAATTCTAGACTCCAGATGTTTACTTACAGGAAAGGTACAGAACCATTGTCCAGTTCTGACTGAAGCCATCCACCCATGAATCCTAAATCTTGACCCCAAGGATCAAAGGCCTCGAGCAGCAGTAAGGAAGAAAGACCACCTAACACAAATGTGTGGTTCTCTCATTGAGAAGTAACTTATCAGGCAAAACCCTAGCTGATAGTAACTATGAGAAGCTGTGCCTTGGTATTCCTTCCTCCAGTGGTTTCCTTAGGAGACACAGAAAATAAGAATAACATCAATGTCATCATTATAAAAGAAAATCTTTACCTAAATATGGATGTTGCACACTTTGAATCAAAAGCATTTGTTACGCATTTATAGGCATAGATGGTATCAGAGAAGCATGGACTGAATCAGCTTCCCAAGGAGCTTCCGAGTAGCTGGAGTGAGAAGGCAAACACTCATGAACATGGTGACATTGGCTGGGAAAAGCAGAGAACACTACTGGGGGGAGGGGAGGATGTGGTCTGCACTGGACTTAGAAGAATGACAGCATTTAAATAAGTGGACAGGATTCAGAAAGGCATTTTTTTTCTTTTGTTTTGATTTAGCCACTATGCACTGAGTGCCAACTCGGTAGGTGCCAGGCTCCGTGCTTGAAGCTGAGGATAATGACGAAAAGACATAGTCACTGCCTTCCAGGAGGTTTTCAAAACTATTTCATCAGGGGAGCAGATTTTTCTAATGAGGCCCACACTGCCCTGGCCTCACCCTCTGAAGGGGGCCCAGAGGCACCTCCAGGACACCCCGTCCCCACGAAGCACAGCTCGATGAGTAGGGGTTGGGGATACAGAGCTGACAGTCTGGCTGTGGCAGCAGAAGGGGAGTTGGCTCTGACGCCGTACCCTGGAGCTGGCCACCGGTCAGGTACCTTGCGTCCACAGTGAGGCCATCCTCCAGAACCTTGCTCTCCCATCTCACCCACCTGGCTACTGCCATGCATTTTCTGCTCCGCCCCTGACCCTTGGCCCCGTGGGACTGGTATTTGGTCTCCCACTGTGGGACTCCTTCAGACTCCAGCTCTTTAGTTGATTTAGGACAGAAGACGAGGAAGAAGTGCTAGTGTGGTTTCCAAGAGGAAACGCTCAGCAATAAGCAGGGTCTTCAAACCTGAGACGGTGAACTGGGGAGTCACCCACATGGAGGTGGGGTGGGGTAGGAGATGCATTGGGATCCTGTGCAAATAGCAGAATCTGGTTTGAATAGCATTGCTAGCCTTCCCAGCTGGGTGACCCTGAGCAAATCATTTCTGAGAGGCTGCTTTCCTTCATTTGCAAATCTGGCAAAACAATACCAAGTCACAGGATTATTGCTAAGTTTCAATGAAATACTGAAAATGAAGCCCAGGGTGGGGCACATGATAAAAGCCCGAGTGAAAGGGGCTTAAGCGAGGGAGAGGAGTGGGGAGCTTCACAAGAGCCCTTGGAGTGTGGAGAGGGAAGAACAGAAGGCCAACAGCTGAGCCAGAGTGTGCCCTTAACTCTGTAGAGCCAATCTCCCCGGTCACTCAAGGAGAAATGGAATGGAATGGGGGAGGGGGCTGGGCGGCCAGACTGTCACTCGGGGATGATGGATGAGCTAGCGTATTCCATGGCTTGTAATTAGTGCCGACTGGCTCTGAGATTCTTCCCTTGGGGGAGTGTTCCCTGCTCCTCCTGCTTGGGAGGCCCTCCTCAGGGCTCGGGGCTGGGGCTGGGTGTAAAGTTTGCCCTGAAACTTTGGCACAGACTTCCAGTGGCTGGTGTGCGTGTGCTTTTCTACGTGGGTGTGAGTGCAAGTATATGTGTATATTTGTGACTCTGGTATCAGTGTATGCATGCATGTGCACATATGTATGTTTGTGTGTACTTACACATACCCATATGAGTGTGCAGGTGTGCTAAGTTGCTAGTCAAGACATGGTTAAATATGCAATGAGAGGAATACATAAAATGCTAGATTTTTGTTGGGGTCACTTGAAGGGGACTTTCAGTTTGAAGAAGTCACTTGACTGGTAGGCAGCCCATGTCCTGAGGGAGGAAATAACAGATATGACCATGTTCCTTCCTGAGGTCCCTGGTAGCCAAAGCAGGTCAGGATGGAAGAGGTGTCCTAATTTGCTTAAGGGTTTTTCTGGGGTAAGCGGAATTCACATTTCCCCAACATTTCTTCTTAAGAGTCAAAATTGTGGAGAGATTTGGGGAATGAGTGAGTATAATTTCAACCAAGGCTTAGGACAGAGAATAACAGTAAGATCTCTAAAGTAAAATTTCCTTGAGAAAAATGGAATCTAGGTTGCTAAGCACTAGGGTCTACTCCCAACTCCACGATTCATCAGCTATGAGACCTTGAAGGAGTAGATTAATTGCTCTCTAAGGCTTCATTGTCCATTGACAAAAAGGGGATAATACTGGCATGGTGCTATTATATATTATGTAAATTTGAATTATGCAAATTTGAAAAACTGCAAATCCCTCTAAATTAAAAAAAAAGTCATCAAGTTTGCATGATTTCAAAATTGGTGTGTCAAGTGGTTTGTAGGCTGTTTACAACTATTACCCCATGACAGCATCACTTGGGCTGGCGAAAGTAAATAACCACCATCAGTGTTTCTATTGTGAATCAAACTGTTGACATGCGTCATAACTTCTGATAGTGACCTTAATGACTAATGTGCTATTATTCTAATATTCAACATTATCATTTAAAATATTTTCTGGGGCTTCCCTGGTGGCACAGTGGTTGAGAATCTACCTGCCAATGCGGGGGACACGGGTTCGAGCCCTGGTCTGGGAAGATCCCACATGTCGTGGAGCAACTAGGCCCGTGAGCTACAATTACTGAGCCTGCGCGTCTGGAGCCTGTGCTCCGCGACAAGAGAGGCCGCGATAGTGAGAGGCCCGCGCACCGCGATGAAGAGTGGCCCCCACTTGCCGCAACTAGAGAAAGCCCTCGCACAGAAACGAAGACCCAACACAGCCATAAATAAATAAAAAACAAAAAAACAAAAAAAAACTTAAAAAAAAAGAAAATATTTTCTGTATCCTAGAATGATGTTATCTTAGAGTTCATTAAGTGGTGGCGTTAGTGCCAAAAAACACTCTCCAAAATCAATAACTTTGTAATGGAAGTTAGATATGATAAAACATTATGAAAAAGCCCAAGTAACTGTCATAACATGCCAAGAAGTTAGTTTAGGAGTGTCTACTCTGTGAAATGTGAGACTTTTAGTGTTCAGTAAATAAAAAATAGCACAAAGGCAAAAATATTCTACAGTAGTTGAAGATTCCTTTCCCTACCTTTTACAATTATTCTTCTGGGAAATATAGTGTCAAATTATGTGAGTCTTGAATTATCCAGCATCTTCGGTAACATATCTTTTTCATAAGGTGTGATCTCCTCTTAAATGAAATTATGTAACCCATGACAATTTCTCAGCTTGGTAAATGCGTATGCATATTAGGTAGTTTTTACTGTTATTCTTAATCCCAGCCCTAAGGGTTTTTAGGGACCAGGTGGATTCTGACACAGCATGTGGCTCAGGTCGGGAAGTCTTCTGGAATCCAGGTAGAACCTAAAGCTATTGAACTTTTGAAAACAGTGGCTGAATGAATGTAAACTGTTAACTCTGGAATCAAAGTTTAAATCCCCGCAGTACCTGTTTAAGAATCTGGAACAGATTATGTGTCCAAAAGGCTACACAGGACAAAGTTTCAACAGTGACACCATGTGGCAGCAAGGACTAACTGCAATGCAACCCTAATCACACTTCAAGATTCTTTCTCTGAACACCCTCAACTAAATCCACCAGTGGAGGATCGTGTCATTGGGGATGGGAAGCAGATGACTGGAACTTTGCCTATCCCAGAGTGGGACTGCAGGGCAGGACGAGGAGGTGGGCATCTTAGATGTGTGTGTTTATGAGTGTATGGCCCTCTGTCTTCCTCATAAGTGACACCTGTGGGTGGAGGAGCTGGGGGTTGTTAAGTATGCCAGTCACAGAGATAGCAGAAAAGGAAGGGTAAAATTACATGCAGGCAACATGACATTTCATGTAATAAGTTGTTTCTAATATTATAATGATACAGACAAAAAGTTCTCGATTCTTTAAGGAAAATCTCAGAGTAGCAAGCTGTTGGGGAAAGTTGCTGACTTTCTCTACATATACATAAGACCACTATGGTAGATTAGAAAAATGGCCACAGTTATTCATGCTACCTTATAGGCATGCCTTTTGCAAAATGACTCTGCAGGTCTTTTCTTTAAAAGTGGACACGTTTCTGGAATTCCCTGGCGGTCCAGTGGTTAGGACTCTGTGCTTTCACTGCTGAGGGCCTGGGTTCAATCCCTGGTCAGGGAACTAAAATCCTGCAAGCTGCACGGTACAGCCAAAAAAAAAAAAAAAAAAAGTGGACACATTTCCCTGATGCTTTGAATCTAAGCTGGCCTGATGATTTGTTTTGGTCAATAGAATGAGGCAGAAGTGATGTTATATTACTTCCTAGCTTCAGACTCAAGAGGCCTTGTGTGTTTCTGCCCACTTTCTTAGACCCCTGCAACCTCCATTTGAATAAGACCAGACTAGCCTCCTGGAAAATGAGAGACCAAATGGAGCAGAGCCGGTGAGCTGATTCATTTCAGTCAAGGTCCCAGCCATATGGAAGAGCCTGTACAAACCCAAAGCCAAACCTCATCAGACCTTCCAGCTAACCCCCCAGCTGACTGCAGCAGACACATAATCAAGGCCACCCTAAACCTGCCAGGCCCTCACAGACTCAGTGACTCATGAGCTAAATAAATGTTTATCATTTTAAACAAACTAACCCCCTAAAAGGGACACGTGCCCTCTTACAAGAGAAGCCTCAGAACAGAAAATATTTAAATTCCCTTCACTCTCAGACCTTCTACTCTTTCCAGATGTAAACGAATCTCCTCTTTCCTCCTACCTGGATGTGGTGATTCATTCATTCAATCATTCATTCATTCAATAGATTTTTTTTTTTTTTTTAATGTAAGGCACTTTGATAGGCATGGTGGGGCACATGGTGCAGGGCATAAAAAACACAGATCTGATGTATTATTATCATTTTTAATTTTATTTATTTTTGGCTGCATTAGGTCTTCGTTGCTGCATACGGGCTTTCTCTAGTTGTGGTGAGCGGGGGCTACTCTTGGTTGCGGTGCACGGGCTTCTCATTGCGGTGGCTTCTCTTGTTGCAGAGCATGGGCTCTAGGCGCGGGCTCAGTAGTTGCGGAATGCAGGCTCTAGGGCACGTGGGCTTCAGTAGTTGTGGCGCACTGGCTTAGTTGCTCCATGGCATGTGGGATCTTCCCGGACCAGGGATCAAACCAGTGTCTTGTGCATTGGCAGGCGATTCTTTTTTTTCTTTTTTTTTTAAATTTATTTATTTTACTTATTTATTTTTGGCCGCATTGGGTCTTCGTTGCTGCACGCGGGCTTTCTCTAGTTACAGCGAGCAGGGGCTACTCTTTGTTGCGGTGCATGGGCTTCTCATTGCGGTGGCTTCTCTTGTTGGGGAGCACGGGCTCTAGGCACGTGGGCTTCAGTAGTTGTGGCATGCGGGCTTAGTAGTTGTGGCTCACGGGCTCTAGCGCGCAGGCTCAGTAGTTGTGGCGCATGGGCTTAGTTGCTCCGCGGCATGTGGGATCTTCCAGGACCAGGGCTCAAACCCGTGTCTCCTGTGTTGGCAGGCGGATTCTTAACCACTGCACCACCAGGGAAGTCCCAGATCTGATTTATAGTCTAGTTTGAGTAGAAAGGAAATAAACCTGGCCCAATAAGCCACCTCGTACATTCGAATTCAGACAATGTGGGATCAAGTTATAGATGCGTGATATCGGATAGTTACTTAATCTTTCTGAGTTTCCGCTTCCTTATCTCACAAACAGGAATAATACCTGGCTCTCAGCATGGTCGGGAGGGTTAAAAAATTTGTAAAGCTCTATGCCCATGGGTCAGGATCACATTCTCCTTCAAATTTGGGGTTGGCACTGAGCACCATCTTTATCACATCAGGATCTCCCCCAAGGAGGGGGGAATCTTCCTAAATTTGAGAGGTGACTGCTTTCAACAGTTCCTCACATAGGGCTCAGTGTAAGTCCAGCCCCCCACGACAGGAATTTGGCATCTCTCCAGCAGCCTGAGAAATTGACTGAGAAGGGAAGGACATACAGAGATCACTCTGCAAATCAAGCCTGATGTGAGCGGTCTCTCCATGTCCACCAAACTACAAATCAAGTTTGGGTGATTCTTATTTGGCTCTCAGCCTTGGCTGGGAGACTGAGCTGCAGGGAAGGCCTCTGGCTGGGGACCTGCCATTCTAAGGTTTTGCCCCAGAAATGGTCCACACGGGGAGCCAGGTCCTGAAGCACAGTCTGAAGATCGGGAAGCAAGCAGGAGTAGATGAACGACAGGGCAGGGGATAAGCCATGAGCCCCCTCCATGTCTTCTTTCTTCCCCTCTCAGAAACCCCTGACCTCAACCAGAACATGCATAAACTAGAAAGAGCACACAGGAAGCTTGGGTCTTGACTTCCCTGGCTGTCCAGTGGTTAAGACTCTGCGCTTCCAATGCAGGGGCACAGGTTCGATCCCCGGTTGGGGAAGTAAGATCCCACATGCTGTGCGGCATGGCCAAAAAAAAAAAAAAAAAAAAGGAAGCTTGGGTCACCACCGATCCTGCACTTCAGCCCTGATCTTGGCACCCCTCCCAGGCCATAGAGAAGGAAACCAGCCCAAAGGGCAGAGAGCTGCAAGCGTGGCTGCAGTATCCAGCTAGGTCAGTTACTGCACTGCCCTCCCATGCCTGCTTCTCCTTATCACCAGGGTATGTGAGAGGGGTACAGAGAAGCCAGATTCTATAGAAGTCCCTATGGTGAGAGCTGCAGTGATGTAAGCATATATCCTAATGGCTCTGATGGCCTTAAGGAAGACACTCCCCCCATAGAAACATTTCAGGCAGGGCTACTTTGACCTCAATTGAGACACTATTAGAAAATTAAATCAGATACCTGATAAATGTCTGTGGACTGACGGCTGAATCCCCATGTGTCGTCCTGGGAAAGTAGTCATACCTCTGGGCTGTTTGTGCTTGGGAACCTGAATGTCTGAGTGTGTGAGAGAGCTGGGAGGTGAGGGGGCAAGCGGGGGGGGGGGGTATGTGGCAGGGGGCAAGGATGACCAGACCTGCAGCTGAAGGGCTAAAGCCAGAAATCAGTCAGCATGTTTGGGTTGACAACATTGTAACAAGGAGAGGGGAAGGATGGGAGAGGAGAGAGACGTAGTGGCCGGGGTGGTGGGGGGGAAATGGAGGCAAAGAAAGGAATAGAGATTGAGACAAAAAGGATGAGAAGGAAAAAGACGGGAAAGAGGGAAATAGAAGGGCTAAGAGCTGGAGCATCAGTGAGTCTCGGAGTAGAAGCTGGAAATGAGGAAAACTTTTCTTTTTTTTTGGCCACACTGTGTGGCACACGGGATCTTAGTTCCCTGACCAGGGATCGAACCCGCATCCCCTGCAGTGGAAGCGCAGAGTCTTAACCACTGGACCACCGGGGAAGTCCCCCAGGAAAATTTATTAAGAAATATCTTCAGAGACTAAAAAAAATGCTCTGTGTTAAAAATCTATCATCTTCCTATCCGTCTCCCCCATCAAGCTATAGGTTTTGGTTTATTTTATTTTTTTAAATTTATTTATTTTGCCTGTGTCAGGTGTTAGTTGCAGCACATGGGATCTTCGTTGCAGCATGTGGGCTCTTTAGTTGCAGCATGTGGGATCTTAGTTGTGGCATGCATGTGGGATCTAGTTCCCCAACCAGGGATGGAACCTGGGCCCCCTGCACGGGGAGCATGGAGTCTTCCCCCCTGGACTACCAAGGAAGTCCCAAGTGATAGGTTTTAAAGGCAGGCATTAGGTTTAAGTCATCTTTATATCCTCTGTGCTTAGCATAGTGCCAGACACATGCTAGGTACTCAATCAGTTGGTTGAACAAATAAAATATGAAGAAAAGGCAGGACTTGAAGATAGAAGGGCAGAGACATAGAAGAGAGGGTATGAGCTTAGACTTCAGAGTCATAAGGATGTGCTTTCAAATCCCAGTTCTGCCATCTAACTGCAGGACTTTGAGCAAGACAGCCTTTCCGAGTTTAGAGTACCATATAAAGTTGTTGTGAGGATTAAATGTCTGCAAAGCTCTTAGCAGACAGCCTGTGTAAGTTCCCAACAATGTTAGCTACTGTTATTACTGTTGTCACAGTTGTTGCAAACAAATAAGCGAGATAGGGGCTGTGATAAATGGATTGCGTGAAAAGCCCCCAGTTAATGACTCTGCCCTGCCACTTTGCAGTGCCTTTCCACTCTAACTCTGGGTCTGGCCATGTGGCTTGCTTTGGCTGATGGGACAATGGTAAACGTGATGCAAGCAGAGGTGCAGGGTGTGAAAAAGACTGCCTATCTTTGACTCCTCACTCGGAACTCTGCCACTGCAGGCTAGCACTGCTGGAAGGATGCCGGAGACATGCAGAGGACAGCCAAGGTGTTCCAGCTGAGGCCATCGTAGATCAGTCATCCCCAACCAACCCACCAACTATTACAGATGTATGAGCGAGCCCAGGGAAGGTCAGCCAGGTCCATCCCAGATCAGCAAGACCACTCAGCCCTAACCCCCAGACTTATGTGAAATAATAAATGGTTGCTATTTTAAGCCACTAAGTTTGGAGTGACTTGTTACAGCAATAGCTAGCCGATATAGGGGCCTCGGAAGCCCTAGTCCTCTAAAATTGAAAGGCAAATGAGAGAGGAAGTCATGGACTGCCAGGTTTTATTTGTAGAGTCTGCTGTATCTGTACCAGAGAAAGCTGCGAAAAGTGCTTTGGAGAGTCACAGGGAAGGGATGATAGAAGCAGGTCCCCTCACCAGACCCCACGGGAGCCCTTCAGGTGGAGGGCAGACCTGAGATGGGAGGCAGCTGGGGACAAGTCCAGGCAGGCAGCAGCAGGGCTGCAACTAGAAGAGCTGAAGCCAGAGGGGTCGGGCTTGCCCTGGTCGGCCTCCTGCAGGTCTCAGGTGCTGGGGTCATATATCCGCCCCATGAAGACCGGGAACTTGTGCTGCTGGTCCCAGAGCACAAAGAGGAAGGGCTGCTGCACTTCAAAGACCAGCAAACTGCGGGCCACAGAGACAGCCGAGGCTGCAGCCGCCGCCACCCCGCTCTCCGTCAGCTCCAGTATGGACTGGTGCTGCATCGCAGAAAGCTGCAGATCCGGGTCCTCTGTCAGCCCGCACAGGTTGATGTCGTAGGTGAAGTCAAAGAATTCTAGGGCATAACCAGAGAAAAACAATGAGTCAGAGACCAGCACGATTGTACAACATGGGGAATATAGCCAATGTTTCGTAGTAACTGTAAATGGAAAGTAACCTTTAAAAATTGTATAAAAGAGACTTCCTTGGTGGTGCAGTGGTTAAGAATCCACCTGCCAATGCAGGGGACATGGGTTCGAGCCCTGGTCCGGGAAGATCCCACATGCCGCAGAGCAACTAAGCCCGTGCGCCACAACTACTGAGACCACACGCCACAACTACTGAAGCCCGTGCACTCTAGGGCCCACGTGCTGCAACTACTGAGTCTGCACGTTGAGAGCCCATGCTCCGCAACAAGAGGAGCCACTGCAATGAGAAGCCCGCACGCCGCAATGAAGAGTAGCCTCCCACTCGCTGCAACCAAAGAAAGCCTGTGTGCAGCAACGAAGACGCAACGCAGCCAAAAAATAAAAAATAAAATTGTATAAAAATTTTAAAAGTTAAATTAAAAAATAATAATTTAAAATATTTAAAAAAATACTGCAATTAAAAAAAAAAAACCAGCACAAAACCCTCAGCTGTTGGAGACGTTTGTCCTGAATTTTCTGGGTTTGTCCCAAGTTCCAATACCCTCTTTCTCCTCCTCCTCCTTGTTTATCAAATTATAATCACATTATAATGTGCCTTCCGGTCCAGTTCATGGGATCCTCTAACAGTGGGCCCATCTTCACTCCAACCACCACTTTCTCTCAAGTGGTGAGAAGCCTCGCCCCCAACCCCCCAAAACCCTGAAAAGTGATGCCATTGCTTCCTTATCAACAAGGACCTTGGAAGTGAGGTAATGTATCGGAAAGAGGACATATGTTCTCAAATGAGGTCACATACAAGGGTGTGATGTCATATACTAGGAAACAAGATCATCTATTAGGAAGTCAAGTTCTATAACAGAAAATGAAGTGATATATTTGGACATGACATCAAAGATCAGGAAGTGAGGTCTAAGGTTAGGAAACGGAGTATCTGTTGACCTCCCTAAACTCAGAAGCCTCCAGACCCTTTTAGTAGAGAGCTTCTTGCATATGCCGTGGGGTGGCTGAGTTTTATGACATGTCTCTGAGGGAGAAGCATCCACTCCCACCTCGGTGACCTGTTCCCAGTGTCTATGTCACAAGGGACCACAGTGGAAACAGTTGGGAGGGCTGCAGACCTATATTGGGGTTCCGGTCACTTCTAACCAGCTTAAGGGACCTTGAGTAAGTCATGCAAACTTTCTGAGTCTCAGCTTCCTCCACGATCCAGTGGGATAATCAGGATTGAGGGGCAACCTGAGATTACAGATGAGAGGGTTAACGGAATTTCAAGGCCCGCCCTCCACCCCCAGCCCACCATCACAACCTCTTCTCCTCTGATGGCCTAGGATCAGTCCTGCCAGCGCTCACCCAGCATGTCCTGGTTGCTCTTTACTTTGATGCGAGGCATCATCAGGTGAGTAGGATGGAACTTGGCCGACTCCAGCTTCCTCATGACGGCCTTGAAGACAGGGGGGCTGAGAGCCTGCTCCAAGTCTTCGAGACGGTGTTTCAAGGTCTGGGGCACCAGGATCACAAAGCTCAGGTTGTGGGACAGCTGCAGACGGGCCACCTGGAGAGTAAGACATGCACATTGTCAGTCTTCCTACCCCAGCTCTCTCCCGGCTCCTACCCTCTGTGTCCCGAGGCTGGTCTTCAGTCCGCTGCTACGGTCTGTACTATTTCAACAAGCAGCAGCCAGAGCTAGGCTCCCAGGCTTTGCCATGAGATGAGGATGCCAGCTGGGTGAACAGTGCTGGTCTAACCCTGTGCTGGTGAGAGGCAGAGGAATGAGCACGAGTTCTGATCACACAGGCTGAGGATCACGTCCTGACTCTACTGCTGATTAACTGTGCACTACAGGCAAGCAATCTGATCTCTCTGAGCCCAGTTCCTTTCAAGCATGTTGTGCAGAAAGTATATAACGTACATAATGCACCACCACAGTCATCAGGTTTGTCCTTTTAAAGACTTCTGATGGCTTTTCACTGCCTACGAGATTAAGTATAAACTCTTGGTCTGGCATTCAAGATTGTGTACAAGCTGATCCTAGCCTACCTTTTCAGCTAGTTTGTCACTAGAAGGACTTACAACTGGTGGCCAGATAAAAGTATGAGAGAAATGCAGGACCCACAAGTCCAATACAGGGGTGTTCTCAACTCAGGGCAAATTTGCCCCCAGTGGACATCTGGCAATGTTTGGAGCTGGCAGAAATAGGAGCTCACAGTGCTACTGGCATCTAGTGGGTAGAAGCCAGGGACGCTGCTAAATCCTACAATGTCAGGGACAGCATCTTATAATAAAGAATCGTCAAACCCAAAATGTCAATAGTGCCAGGACTGAGAAACTAATAGGAGATAAGAGACTGTTACTGAAATGGCATTATGGTTGAGGTTGAGAGATGGACAAGAATAATCTAGAATGCAGAATTCAACTGGGCAATGAAGAAATTAACTGAAAACAATCAATTGTTGGAATTGAAAAAATGGTCCAGAAGAAGCAGGTTGTACACTGATTTATCACCTGAAGAGCATGGACATGGGGATCCCTGTTGACAGAGGCTCTAGATAGGGTACACTCATCTGGCAGTACACACCCTTCATGTCCTGTGTACAGACCTTGCCTCTGTGACCAAAAAATTACCACACTGTGGTCTTGAATTTTCAAGCCAACAACCTCAGCATACCTGAGTTGGTAAACCTAACCCCCTTCATTGGGTAAATACTCTTTAAATCCCAGGAAAATTTAGAATGAAGTATGGGAATAACAAAATAAGCCAACTCTGTAGTATTAACAACAGGTGATAAGTTCAGAGCAATCTGTGTTTGTTATTTAAAATAGCGTTTATAATTTTTAAGAGAATCAGACATGCTAGTTTTATGCTTTTGAACAAAAAGGTGTGGGATAATTTCATTTGGTTTGAGAATGATGTTGAGATGTTGACTGAAAGTTGATTTATTCTTCAGATTGAATTTTCAATTCACAAGTGGGCTTTAGTGCTAGCAAGATATGGCCAAGCAGGGCTGTAATTCTGTTCTGTCAGGTATCTGACATGCTAAAAGAGAAAATCAAGTATATCAAATGTATGAAGTATTTATAAAGTATATACATAAGCTCAAAATGCTTAGGGGAATATTAATTAACCATATTTGTAAATGAAACAAATCATTTAAAGGAGTTTAATCTGTTCAAAACGGCTTAAGTGAAGAACAAATGAAAGTTAGTGTTTTATATAAATATTATGATTAATAATGTAGCAAATTCAGCTAAAAATTTAAAGGCTTAAGTAAAACTTTGATTTTGAATTTATAACATGAATATATTAAATCAAGTATTTGTTTAAAACCCACGAAACTGTAAAGAGTGGGTTTTTTTTGCATAAAACTCCTTCTTTGCCATTAAAAAACCCTCACATTGGGACTTTCCTGGTGGCGCAGTGGTTGAGAATCTGCCTGCCAACGCAGGGGACACGGGTTCGAGCCCTGGTCTGGGAAGATCCCACATGCCAAGGAGCAACTGGGCCCGTGAGCCACAACTACTGAGCCTGCGCGTCTGGAGCCTGTGCTCCGCAACAAGAGAGGCCGCGACAGTGAGAGGCCCGCGCACCGCGATGAAGAGTGGCCCCCGCTCGCCGCAGCTAGGGAAAGCCCTCGCACAGAAACGAAGACCCAACACAGCCAAAAATAAATAAATAAATAAATAAACAAAAAACAAAAAAAAACCCTCACATTGATATTCTCCCCCATATACTCTGAGTTAGAGTGAAGCCCTGAACCGGGCATATATATTCACTCTTCTCTGCCTTATGCATGTATTCTGGTTCTGTTAAATAGTTGGGAATGTTCAAAGCCGTTGGATAGGGACGGATGGACGGAAGGGTAGAAAAGTGCATGAATGGTTAAGAGTGGTCAAAAGTAACCATCTCTGTGACGTCTTCCTAGCCATTCATACTAAGGGAGTTGCCCCCTTTAGCATCTTCCATTGAATTCATTCATTTATTCAGCAAACATAATGAGCACTTATTATAGGTGGTATTGTTCTAGGTCCTCAGATATAGCAGGAAAAAAAAGAGATAAGGTCTCTGATCCCAAGGAAAGAGACAGTATCTCAGGGAGATAGATAATACTGCAATCAAATAAGCAAGTAAACAACATAATTCAGATAGTGTTAAGTACCATGGATATAATAAAACAGGACGATGTTACAGGGTGAGGAGGAGGCTACTTTAAGGAGGGGGAAGGTCTCTCCACCAAGGTGGCCTTTTAGCTGATACCAGATGAGCAGAAGCAACAAGTTATGTGAAAATCTGAGTGAAGAGGGGCCAGGCAGAGGGAAAAGCTAGGGAAAGCTCCCCACGTGGAAACAAGCCTGGCATGTTCCAGAACAGATCCTATATTTCTCAGCCTGGTACCAAGCCACTGGGTATCTCCCATTGTTTTCTGTCTCATAGTTCTGTGTCTTGCTGCCCTAACAAGGCAGAAATATCTGGTCATTGGGCACGAGAGAGTTTATTAACTAGAATCTTCTGGGCTCCATGTTCTCTCTTCCCTCCCTCCTCATCCACTGAAATCATACTGCTCAGTTTCTGCTAAGGAACTTAAGCCATTTAACACATGCACACACATGCACTTACCACATACATGAACGCATGGATATACCTAGACATGGGTACACATACAGATGCATGCTGTACACAGGTACACACCCAGAGGACTTACTAAGCCAGCAGGGCCTACTGGTGGGTTGACTGGAAAGAGAAACAGAGGCACAGGATAGGAACACGACTCACTTTTTGCCATTCAATGCAGTAGAGATGCATGAAGAAATTTTAGAATCCTGCTTTCCAACCTCAAATATATAATGCCTGCCTCGGCCAAGGCTGGAGAGGGGGAGAAGGAGAAAAGGTAGGGTGGAAATAGAGTCAGAAGCAGTAGAAACGACGGATTAAGGGTAAGGCTATGCCCCACACCGATGGAGCTGCAGCAGGAAAGAAGTGAGGATACGCAAGAGGCTCTGAAACAGGCGTGCGAAGGGCCAAGAACCTACCTTGGCCTTCAAAGTCGGGTCTGTGAAATGGGCCACAGGGTACTTCTTGCTATTCATCATGGGCACTTTTATCACAGAGGATCCACTGTAAAAGGCCTTCATATTTGTTCTGCTGTGGTTAAATGTTGTCTTCCACTTGGCTAGAGGGAAGAGTGGGGGAAGGGTTACTCTAATGCAGGTGGGGAGAGGATGAAGCGGAGTTAAAAGGTTCTGTTAGCAAGGGGTGGGGCAGGTACCATGGGATCCAGTCTTGGAACTTGGGGTTGCGTGGGTTTTAAGTCAGGAGGAGAAGGAGGAACTCAGGACGAGAAGACATCCTGGTCCAGGGCCCCCCTTACCACTCAGGTAGATAGCGTTGAGGAGGACAAGGCGGGAGTCGCTGGGCAGGCTGTCTAGCAGTTGTCTGATCTTGTGGTTGGTCTTCTTGGCTACCCAGGCGTTGATGAACTCCAAGTTGCCTTTACCGTCATTTGCCAGGGCTTTGGGGCTGTTGCCATACAGGCTCTGAGAGGCATTCGCAAAGGTGTCCCTTATAGCCAGGTCTGGCAGCGGAAGCAGGTTGAGAGAGGGAGGCCTGAGATCCCGGAACACTCTCTCCCCTTCCAAGAGCAGGCTTGGAGAGGGAGCTTGTTTCCCATCACTCTTCCTGCTCCAGTGAACATAGTGTGTCAGAGCAGGGGTCCAGCCCACCCCTCTTACAGATGTGCTCAGTGAGACCCAGAGAAGACAAATCCTGAGCTAAGAGCAGAACTCATCCTAGGCTTTAACTGCCTCTATTTGCCATGGGACCACGGCTTGGCAAGGTAACTCTTTGAGATCTTAACTTCCATTTGCCTGTATTTTCCCTCTTTTCGTCCCTTAATTCACCAGGGAACAGACTCTGCTTTTCAGCCTCCCTGGAAGGTGTGTGACAAGACTTCCTGGGTTTTGCTCTCCAAAGCCCAGGTCCACTAAAGAAAAAAAGTGTTTGAAAGAGAAATTTTTCCTGGACTAAATAGATAATATTGAATGCAGCTGTATTTTCCACCAACCTAGCAAGACAGAGGATAAATCTGATTTATAGCAAATAAGTAAATGCAACATTTCTTGAATCCCTCTAAGCCATATTTTTCCCATCTCTAAAAAGAGGGTTTTTGGGTTTTTTTTTTAGATAATGGTGTGATAGGTGAGTTTTCTTTCTATCTTTCTTTTTTCTTTCCTATATGTTCTCAGTTTTTTGTTTTGTTTTTTGTTTTTTTTGGCCATGCCGAGCGGCATGTGGGATCTTAGTTCCCCGACCAGGGATCGAACCCATGCCCCCTGCAGTGGAAGCACAGAGTCCTAACCACTGGACCACCAGGGAATGCCAATATTTTCTCAGTTTTCTACAATGAATGAGTATTGCTTTTATGGTAAAAAAATAAAAGACAGGGAAATTTTTTTCCTTATTCAAAGAGGAAAATCACACTAAATCTGTAATTTTTAAGCTCAGCAGAACTGAGGTTTCAAATATAGTCATGTCTGAAGCCCACAATACAAAAGGGCTCTGGTTGAGGCTGGTGGGAGTTCAAAGCCCACCTGGCTTCATCTCCCTCTCACAGGAAGTGACACCTCACTTGCCACTCAGCCTCCCTAACTCTCCACTCCCACCAGGACTCCTGCAGCAGCTCTGCAGAACCTTAGGGCTCTGGGGAGCAAAATTTGAAAGAACTACGTTAGGTCATTTTAGAAGCTCATTGCTCTGATTACCTACCTAATAATGTAATATACATAAATGACAACAAAGTCACATAACACAAAAGTACAAAGAATAGGAGTCCCAAGACCCCCTGACCCAGATTAACAAACTTTTCTTTCCAGCCTTGCAGCATCTTAGTTCCCCAACCAGGGATTGAACATGGGCCCACAGCAGTGAAAGACCAGAGTCTTAACCACTGGACCACCAGGGAACCTCCAGATTGACAGGCATTTCTTGTCTATTTTATGTCTAAAGCTCTCCAGCCCTCTCTATTACTGAATGCAGAAGGCTATTCTTACTTTAGATGGAGTTGATGAATGCAGATGACTTGCCCAAGGTCTCACCAGGGAACCTATCCAGCTCCCAGGAGCCACCTGATATTTCTGAGGCCCCAACCTGCTCTGCATTCCGTCCCCCTGTTCTAGTTCTAACATTCCCTCTGTCTTCTCTTTCCCCAGTGCTGGGTCTCCATCAAAATCCTGAGGACCCAGCTCAGCACCTGCCATCCTTCCCCAGGGAACTCACCTGGGCTGTGGAAGATTTGAGAGACTGTGGTAAAGCCTTTGGACGTGGAGGCCTTCAGGGCCTGGTGGACACAGGTAAAGTCTTTGGGGTAAGAGAGGAGTCGCTCCAGGCTTTCCTTGGTTTCTCCTCTAGCCCCTACAACAAACAGCGGAGATGAGGGGCAACTGCAGGAGGAATGGGAAACCACCGTTGGGGACCAGGGTTGAGGGACCAGGCTGCAATGGGGGGAATCCCATATCATCAGAGCCAGAAGTGTTTTGGAAGATAATACATGTCAGAAAGAGAAGGGTGGGGGAATTATGAATAATCACAGGATTTTCTAGGGTTTTGAATACTTTCTTCCTCCGTTTTCCTACCTAATTTTAATACCACTCATCATCCAAAGCCTGGTCCAATCGCTGCCTGTTCCACATGACCTATTATTTAGTTGGTTCAGGTTTACAAAGGTTCGCCCTATAGGCAGGGACACTAGATCATGGTTAAGAAGAGACATCAGGAAATCATAAAAGAGGATGCATGTTCAGTGCCCTTTCCGTTTTCCATTACTGAATACTTATTGTATACATCGTCTGTGCAGTAATAGATAAAATGTATCGAGCACTTACTTCATTCCAGGCATCATAAGTGCTTCTCCCATATTATCTCATTGAATCTTCACCATAACCCTTTTACGTAAGGACAGTTCCTATCCCCGTTACACAGATGAGGAAACTGAGGTTTAAGAGAGTAAGTAATCTACTCATTTTAAGATCACAGAGTTAATAACTGGAGGATGGAGAAAAGATTCAAGCCGTACCTTTTGGGCAATAAAAAAATTAACTGAAACCAATCAGTTGAAATGTGCCTCCCAGGGGACATTTGGCCACATGTGGAGACATTTTGGTTGTCATAACTGGGGGGTGGGGTGCTACTGGCATCCAGTGGGTACAGGCTAGGGATGTTAGGATTCTGGGACTACAGAAGAAAGGTTCTTATGTGCTCACTGTATTGTCTCTAGTAGCCTTCCTGGAATTCCCCCTTGGAGTGACAGCTGTTTCCACTGCTGGAGCACTTTGTTGGTGCCACCCCTAGGGTAATTACCCCAGGGGACGTGATTGTGGTCTCTCAGGAAAGCAGAGGAATTAACATTTTTTGACCTCTTACCACATCAGGCACTGGGCTACCTGCTTAATTTTTTTTAGGTCACTACAACCATTTCCATTTTACACAGAAGGACTCAGGCTCAGAGGAGTTAAGTGATCTGCCCAAGGTCACACAGCTAAGAAGCGGCATTATCATGATTCTACTCTACATCTCTCTTATCGTTCATCTTCCTTATGGCCTTACCTTGAACCATGATTGGTGGCTGGGACCTTATTTTATATGTTCTTGTATAGTCCATAGGATTTTATAAGCAACAGTGTCTATTACATCATTGTTAAATGAAAGAATAAATGAAAGTTCCGGAATAAAAAGATTCCCCTCCCTCACCCCCAGTGTAGCCCATTTTTACAGCTTCCTTCCAGAGGCATAGATAGCTGTGTATGTATCTGGATACGCACCCCCCTCATGCGAACATCTAACACATAACCTGGAGAGAACTCAGTCAGGTTCTTACCGAGCAGGACTTGAGTGAGGAGACTGGCGATGCTGAACGGGGAAAAGACAATGTTGGTCTCCTCCTTCTTTATTACTGAGAAAGTGTGGTAGAGATTCAGGGAGAAATCTGTCAAAGCCTCCCCCAGCACGGCCTCTGCTGAATGACTCTCCAAGTCAGAGCAGGAGGTGACAGACGCTGGGCAGAAGGGCTTAGCAGTGGCCTGGGTAGTTGGCTGGATGGGTTGAGTGGTGGACTGGTTGAAGGGCTGGATGGTATTGACTGTTACGATGGTCAAGTTGGTTTTCAGCGGGGTGGAAGAGCCCTCCGTGTCTTGAATGGATACATTGTTGGGAATATCTCCTTTTGGGATATCTCCTTCACTTTCCCCTCCTTGTAAGCTCTCTGGATCCACGGGGCTGACACCAATCAGATTTGAGGAGGCTCTATCCTGTGGTTCAAGAGACTTTCTTTCTTTCTTTTATTATGAGGCACAGTCCCCTTCAAACACTCAAAGCAGGAAGAGAAGGTGGGCTACCAGAGAATTATTCCCAGGAAATCCTGGTGGCAGAGGGGCCTGCCCTGGGGCCACCACCAGTAATTCCTTCAGAGAAAGCGTGTATTATCCCATTTCACTGATAAAAGAAACTGATGCTGAGACAAAGTAAGTAACTAGCCCAGGGTCTCAAGGGAAGCGGAAGGAAAAACTAGGAGTCAAACTTGGGTCTCTGATTCCAGATCCTTCACTACCACATCATCTGATACATCTCAAAGGGCACTGCCAGTGTCAACTTCACACACATACATTGAATGCACACGCCAAAGTTAAGCACCCACCTTTGTCCTGGGCTCATCCCTTATCCCTGACCTCCCAGACCATGGGGGAGAGCCTAGGTCTCGCCAGCCCAACCTCCATCCCGCAACTCAGCTTTCCTCAACAACCCCTTGCTTTTAATATCGCAAAATGCTGCCCATCTCCTTGCCCTCTTTGATCCTTCTGCTTTATTCTCCACTTCGTAAATCAGGACAGGTAGCCTCGGAGAAGTGACTGGCTCAAGGCCACCGCAGCTGGTACCATAGCGAGTCAGGATTAGACCCTGCGTGGGTCTGAATCCCCGCTCTTCCCATGCTCTGTACCAACTCCGGCGCTAGGATCACACTTGCTGAGCCCAAGAGGAGCTCTCCTCATTCTCCGGAGCCTGAAGGGTTAATCCTCAGCCGCACCGCCCCCCCCCCCGCCTCCACTCCCCCACCTCCCGAAGGGGTCACTCACCCCAGCCAGCAGCAGCAGCAGGAGGGTCAGCGGGGTCAGCCTGGAGGCCATCTGGGCGGCGACGTCAGCCCAGACCTGCAGAGCCAGCCACCGTCGTCGATGCCAGCTCCGAGCCTCGGGCCTAGGGGGCCTCCCCCCGCCGCCCCACCCCACCCCACCCCACCCCGGGGCCCGCCCCCATTCCATTCGCGGCCCTAACCCCTCTCTGCGAATTCCGCCCCCTCCCTCCTCCGTGCCGGGGCCACCTTCTCCCTGGCTCCTCCCCCTGTTTTGTTTTCCCCAAACCGCTTCCCTTTCCCGGCACCGGCTGGCCCTTCCTTTCCCCCCAGGCCCGGGTCTCCGTCCATCTGTTCCATCCAGAGGGTCCTGCTTTAGCTAAACAATGAGGCCAGGGGCCCTGGTAGGAGGGGAGGTCCAGAGGGGGCTGGGCACGACAGCCCTGGGGGAGGAGATGGAGGGGAAGGAGGGGGAGGCAGAGGTCTCAAGAGGAAGCGAGCAAACAGAGACTGCAGAGATAAAGGGGTGGGGGGGGCGGGGCACTGGGGAGGAAAAGAAGGAGACGAGGATGAGGAGACCTCCTTCTCCCAACACCCCCCTCCCCAGCACCAAACCTGCTCCAAACTCCTGGTCACTGGGCAGCTTCAGGGCAGACTAAGTGGGTAGTCCCACAGCGTCGGGGCGTGGGGGGGGGGGGGGGTGTGTGCGCGGCGGGGGGGCGGGTGTTCGGTCTTAGCTATTGGCTGGCCCAGGACATTGCCCAGTTACAAATTAAGGCTGATTGATCGCTGGTGTGATTTCCCGTAAATCAGGATGGGACGGATACTGATTCGTAAGCCAGGCCGGGAATTTAGCCCAAAGCCCCTTGGGAGCCGGGGGTGGGGCAGCTTGGGTGCAGCTCTCAGCTGTACACAACCAAGCCTCCTCCTGCATCTCTATGGGTCATGATAGAAGCAGCACAGACATAGAATGTGCTCCACAGTTCGCAAGCAACCAGCTTTCCCGGAATTGCTCATCTCAGTGGACCCTCAGAGTAACCCTTTGGAAATAGGCCCGATTGTGCCCACTTGATAGTTAAGAGCCTTACAGCACTTAAATGGCTGGCTCACTTGGAGAGCCCTCACTTGAAAATAAGCCTGGACTGGACCTCCTGAGGTCCTAACCTCACCCCCGCTCTCCTCCATGGGTGTTCTGCTTCTCCTCTTGGAAACCCGGAGTCAGTGGTTCTTCCATTCTGTAACAGACAAGGAATCTGAAGCCCTCAGTCCAGCGAGCATTCACCTTAAGTAAAAAAAACAAAGCTGAGCTATATGTGTTGAGGGTGGGAGAGAGTGGCCTGGGAGCCAACAGCCCTGGCTGTGAGACCTGGCTTGCTGTGTGACCCTAGCAAGTTGCTTTCCCTCTCAGCACCTAGCTCCCCTCTCATGGTTGCCAGATAAAATACAGGAAGCCCAGTTAAATTTGAATTTCAGATAAACGAAAAAAAGTTTATTTGGAAATGTGCCCCCCGCAATATGGAGGCCTACTTATACTAAAAAAAGTAGTTTTTGGTCTTTTATCTGAAATTCAGATTTAACTGGACATTCTGCATCTTATTTGCTAAATCTGGCAACCCTACCCATAGAACCCAATGTTCTATGATCACCTCACTGCTGGGCCTGTCTTGTTTGGCACATTCTGGAAAGTTGGCTGCTAGCGCCAGAACTGCTACTCTAAGGGGTTGACCAAGGACAGAAACGAGAGAGAATATTTGTGTGGCTCCTTGGGGGGGGGGGGGTGTGTCTTTGGAAAAGACTCACAAAGACACCAGCTTTGCAGGTACTTCATTCCCCGCAACCACTGGGGAACCTCCAAAGTCATGGGGAAGTTCCTTCACATCAGTGCCCTGGTTGAAACAGCTGCGCACACAATGCCACTTCTCCATCCCCAGGGCCCAGGTTGGGGCCTTCGAACTTGTGGGTCAGCCAAACAAAAAGAAGATGATGGCAATCAACCTCATTCATCCTTTCATTAATTCTCATGACACCAATGAAGTGGGTGCTAGTATTAATCCCACCTGAAATCAAATTTTTAAAATATGAGACTCAGCAGAAGTTATTTGATTCATCCAACATCACACAGCTAGTAAGTGACAGAGCCAGGATGTGGACCACGTCTCTCTGAGCCCGAAATCCTGTATTAACCCCTATGAATTACTGGCACGTGCCAGGAGCTAGCCTAAAGCCAGCAGCAGAGTAAACATCCTGCGTCCAGCTGCAAGACTGTGGTGCTCTGTGGGCCAGGGTCTCAGGGTGCACGAGCACCAGTGGAGAGGTCTTCCCGACCTCCTTTAGACATCTCAGCTCTCTGGCCAAAGCCATCTCTTCTGGACATTTAGAGGGTGTCTCTGCTTTGTGGATACTGTCCTGCCTGATGAAACTGGAGCGAAGCGGAAGCCCTTCCCCAAAGTGAATGGCCTGAGGTTGACTTAATCAGGGTGTTCGCACAATTTCTCCTTAGTGTGGGCGATCCGATAGTCAATCAGGTTAGGGTTGTGAATTCAGTCCTTGCCCCACCAGTGGGGGCAGGTCCTGGGTTTCTCTGCCATTAGAACCTTCCCTTCCAATGGGTGAGGAAGGATAAGCCCACAGGAAGCTCTTTCTCCGTGTCATACGTGTACGTGACTTTTCCCTGCTGCGGGGTTCCTGGTGGTGGATGAGTTCAAATTCTCGCTAAAGCTCTTTCTGTACTCAGAGCGTTTTATCAGGTTTTTCCTCTTGGGTAAGTCCTCAGATACAGAAGGTACAAATTGCTGTGGGTGAACGCTTTCTCAAAATCTGTACACCTGTAGTTTCTCCTCTGAAAAAAATTGCCCCAACCTTGGAAATCGGGCAGAAGAATTAGGGTCACCAGATTCTCAGAAGACAGAGAATCATTTGGGTGATTATTTCCTCATTTCTCTCATAGATAGCACACAACTAGTACCACTATAGATGCAGAGAGAGGTTGAATGATTACGTATGAAGAATGTCTTGGGCAATAGGGCTCAGTCCTCTCTTCAGAACCCTGGCTGAGGAATACCATTCGAGGAGAATAAAATTTTCTTTGATTTCTTATTTACTATAGATCAGGGTCCAGAATCTGTAATGTCAGATGTTGACCTGCCAAAAAGGAAAAGATGCAAATATTTTTTGTCTGGGAGAGATGAGAGTGAAGTGGAAACACCTCTTCTGTGTTAGCCCTGCCAGGTAGACCAGGTGCACAACTTTACCTAGGACGTGTGTGACATGAGCCAACCATTTCTCTTATGGGTGCACAACAACACACCACCTACTCGACTCCACACACACACACACACACACACACACACACACACACACACACAACATAACATCAAAGATCGGAATGGTAGTTACTAGGGGTGGGTCGGGGATGGGGATGGGGAATTATTGATCAATATACATAAAGCTTTGGTTAGGGACTTCCCTGGTGGCACAGTGGTTAAGACTCCATGCTCCCAATGCAGGGGGCCTGGGTTCGATCCCTGGCCAGGGGACTAGATCGCACATGCATACCGCAACTAAGACCTGGTGCAACCAAATAAATAAATAAATAAATATTAAAAAAAAAAAAAAGCTTTGGTTAAGTAAGATGAACAAGCTCTAGAGACCTTCTGTACAACATTGTACCTATAGCCCACACCAATGTACACTTAAAATTTAAGAGGATAGACCTCATGTTAAGTGTTATCACAATAAAATAAAATAAAATAACCCTCGATTTTCATCTTCCTGTCAGTCTACCGGTAGGAGGTAGTGGGGAGTGAGAGACAAAGACCTGGATTAGATCCAAATAATTACTGAAAAACAAACACCCAAACCCCAGACTCACAACCTATTTGAAGGCCCTGTAAGACCAAAGAATACAAAGATTTTCTGGGTAAAACAGAAACAGATGATGACTCCTAATGAGTGTTCTAAGTGGGCTCCTTTCTTTTTTCCTTCCTTTCTTTTAAAAATATTTATTTATTTATTTTAGCTGCGCCAGGTCTTAGTTGAGGCATGCAAGATCTTTAGTTGCGGTATGCGTGCGGGATTCTAGTTCTCCTACCAGGGATCGAACCCGGACCCCCTGCACTGGGAGCAAGGAGTCTTATTCACTGGATCACCAGGGAAGTTCCTCGTTTATTTCTTTCTAAGGAAATTTTATATCATACTTTCAAAGTTATCACTACGATGTCACATGTGTACTTTGTAAAAATTTTCAAACAATCCAGACATTTATAAAATGAAGAGTTATTCCAGACACAGCTGCTGGTAACAGTTGCAAGTGTATTCTTCAAGACCCTCCTCTCTATTCATGAAGTTATAGCCACCTCTCCTGCACACGTAATTATTACTCTTCCATAATTTCTTTTCTCACTTGAGTGTCACGGACATGGTTCCACGTCGTTGCAGGCAGCTGTACCTCATTCGTCCTTACAGCTGCCTAGGGCTCCACTGTGTGGATGTATCACAAACTATGTCTTTGATCTCACACTGAGAGGCATTTGGGTTGATTCCCAGGCCCCTAATTGCATTCTGGTTCCAGAAGGCTCCCTCTTTCCTGCCCACTTTTACTCTCTTACTCAGCAGCTTACCTGGCTTCTCTGCCACAATCCTGCCTGTAACCTTTGGCTCCAGCTCTCTGTTGCCACCTTTTTGGATAGAAAACCCAGGTTTGGACAATTTACTCAGCTGTGAATTTGGTTCCTTTCATATTATGATTTCTTTCTTTCTTCCTTCCTTTCTTCCTTTCTTTCTTTTCTTTCTTTCTTTCTTTCATTCTTTCTTTCTTTCTTTCTTTCATTCTTTCATTCTTTTCTTCTTTTCTTCCTTTCTCTTTTGCAGCACGTGGGATCTTAGTTCCCTGAGCAGGGATCCAACCTGCATCCTCTGCATTGGAAGTGCAGAGTCTTAACCACTGGACCGCCACCGCCAGGGAAGTCCTCAGATTATGATTTCTTGCTTTGACCTGCTGCTTCTGCTTCCCTGCACTGCTCCTGAGGATAAAAGTGCCTGCCCCAGTCCCAGGAAAGCCAGCTCGCCTGCCCCATCCCTCATTCATCCGTGCCTGACAAGGGGACAGGAAGCCAGCATCCTAACACTGCCCTATTTGGACACGCCGCCCACATGGTCACCTACCCAACTGAGGGCTTTTCTATGCTCCACCCTCTAATATGTAATTACCCTTGCCCTACAAACCATGTAAGTATCTTTCATCACCCAACTATTTACCTGCCACAAATGATAGTTTTTTTCATCTGGAAGAAGGGCTGCACATTTCCCACCCACCCAGGGTCGTGTGTGATTAGATGCAGTGCAGAAAGGGGGAAGGACATATGCCTCTGAGTCACACTGACTTGGAGTCAAATCCTGTTTTTCTACTTATTAACTGTCCGGGGGGAACTTAATGTCTCTGAGGAGTCATAGTTTCAGAATCTAATATGGGGGTTGTGCTGTCTCCCCTACAGGGCCATTCTGAGGATTAAGTAACACAGGTGAAAAGTACATAAAATGTGCTTGAAAAGGTAGCAGTTTTTGAGTGGTGATGACTAATTTCTCATAAATTCCAGAAAAAGGAATCATTTTTATTTCCCATTAGAGTGGTCATAAATTGCACGTTCATGAATGGAATTTTACATCAAGGCGGGTGTTCGTTCTTGAGCAAATCATCCTTGTAGGCCCACCTAGACTTTTAATTTCATCTTCTGAAGAGACAAATAATGCACAAGGAATCTGCAATGGCTGCCCAGTGTCTTTGTAACATTAACAAAAAAAAAAAAACTATAAAGAGTAATTCATAAAGAAAATTACATAAGATAAATGTACAATTTAACAAAATATTATAAAGTTCACATCCATGTAACCACCACCCTGTTCAAAAAATAGATTATTATTGTCAAGCCATAAGCATCCCCTGTTCACCTCTCAATCACAATTCCGTTTCCCTATAGGAAACCATTGTCTGAATGTTATAGTAATCACTTCCTTACCTTTCTTTATACATTTGCCACCTATGTCACCGTTCCTAAACAATATCGTTAGTTTTGTCCATTTTGGAAGTTTATATAAATGAAATCATGCAGTGTGTATTCTTAAGCATCTGGCTCCTCTCACTCAACATTACGCTTTTACGATTTGTCCGTATCAGTGCATGCAGCTGTGGTTTGTTCATTTTCAGTATTCTATAGAATTCCTTTATGTTAATATACCACAATTTTATCTTTTCTAGTATTGATGGACACTTGTTTCCAGTTTCAGGCTCTTCTGTATAACGCATGTATGAATATACCTGTGCATGTGGCCTGTTTCTCTAGGGCTGACGTTGCTGAGTTAAAAGATGTGAGCGCCTTCAATTTTTCTACCACATCCAGAGTGATTTTACCAATTTAAACTTTCATAGCAGTTTATAAAACTGTTGTATTAGACCTTGTGATGGTTAATTTTATGTATCAGATTGGCTGGGCCATTGTGCCCAGGTATTTGGTCAAACATTATTTTGGATGTTTGGATGTTTCTGTTGAGGTTGTTTTTTTTTCAGAAAAGATTAGCATTTAAGTCAGTGGACTTTGAGTAAAGCAGATCACCCCCATAATGTGGATGGGTCTCATCCCATCAGTTGAAGGTCTTAACTGAACATAGACTGACCACCCCTAAACAAGGAGAAATTCTTCCAGCAGACAGCCTGTGGGCTCTAACTGCGATTCTTCCCTGAGTCCAGCCCACCAGCCTAGCCCATCAGATTTGGGACTCACCAAGGCTCCACAATCATGTGAACCAATTTCTTAAAATAAATTTCTCTCTCTCTCTCTCCCTATCTATCTATCTATCTAATCTATCAATCAACATCTAGAATACATACATATATAGAGAATATTATATATATATATTTATATATATGGAGAGAGAGAGAGAGAGAGAGGAAGCCAGTCTTTGTTCTACTAAGGCCTACAACTGATTGGATGAGGTCCACCCACATTATAGAGGGCAATCTGCTTTACGCAAAGTCCACTGATTTATATATGTATATGTATGTAGTATACACATACACACACATCCTGTTGGTTCTGTTTCTCTGGATAACCCTGACTTATACAGACCTAAAATTAAGGCTTATTACGCACGGCATTGACAGCTGGCAAAACAGAGAGGGCCTTTAATGGCCTAATGGCAAGTCTGCCTCCTCACGCTGCTCCATTGGAAAAGGTCCCCTAGCCAAACAACCCTCCTTATCCAGGGGACCAGGCACAGTTCCTGATTACCTCTGAGTACTGGGTTTCGGTTTCCTGTCAGCCTGTAGAATTATTCAAACAAATCAATCATATCTTCCCATGGGAGCCAGAGGGCACTCCATCTTCCTGATACCGCAAAGCCTGCTTCCCACAGCCCCTGGTTGTTTGCTCTGTTCCTAAGTGCAGGCTCTGTGTGGCCCTGTATGGCATGGGATGTCCTCATCCCTCAGGATGTGAGTATATGTGACCAATAAGCTGCTGTTGATCTTATCTGTCCAAGTGTCAAGTGTTGTGTGTTTAGTGATCCCCCTAACTATAGGGCAGGAATCCCTCCCTCACTAGTGGAATGGGAGGCATTTAAAACAAAAAGCTAGGGCTTCTCTGGTGGCACAGTGGTTGGGAGTCTGCCTGCCAGTGCAGGGGACACGGGTTCGAGTCTTGGTCCGGGAGGATCCCACATGCCGCGGAGCGACTAGGCCCGTGCGCCACAACTACTGAGCCTGTGCTCTAGAGCCCGTGAGCCACAGCTACTGAGCCTGCGTGCCACAACTACTGAAGCCCACGCGCCTAGAGCCTGTGCTCTGCAACAAGAGAAGCCACTGCAATGAGAGAACCGCGCACCGCAGCGAGGAGTGGCCCCCGCTCGCTGCAACTAGAGAAAAGCCCTCACGCAGCAATGAAGACCCAACGCAGCCAAAAATAAATAAATAAAGTAAAATAAAATAAAATAAAAATTAAAAAAAATAAAAATAAAAAGAGTAAAATAAAACAAAAAGCTAGTATTCCATCAAATTCTCACCAACACCTGGTATTGCCATAATTTAAACTTTTAGTCAATCTATTAATATCTCATTATAGTCTTAATTTTTTTCAATTTTTTAAATTGAAGTAAAGTTGATTTACAATGCTGTACAGCAAAGTGATTCAGTTATACATATATATACATTCCTTTTTTAATATTCTTTTCCATTATGGTTTATCATAGGATATTGAATATAGTTCTCTGTGTTATACAGTAGGACCTTGTTGTTTATCCATCCTATATATAATAGCTTACATCTGCTGACCCCAACCTCCCACTCCATTCCATCCCCAAACCCCCTCCCCCTTGGCAACCACCAGTCTGTTCTCCGTGTCCGTGATTCTGTTTGTTTCATTGATAGGTTCATTTGTGTCATATTTTAGATTTCACATGTAAGTGGCAGCATATGGTATTTGTCTTTCTCTTTTTGACTTACTTCACTTAGTATTATAATCACTAGTTGCATCCATGTTGCTGCAAATGGCATTATTTCATTCTTTTTTATGGCTGAGTAGTATTCCATTGTATATACATACCACATCTTCTTTGTCCATTCCTTTGTCAATGGACATTTAGGTTGCTTCCATGTCTTGGCTATTGTGAATAGTGCTGCAATGAACATAGAGGTGCATTTATTTTTTGAATTATAGTTTTATCTGGATATATGCCCAGGAGTGGGATTGCTGGATCATATGGTAATTCTATTTTTAGTTTTCTGAGGAACCTCCATACTGTTTTCAACAGCGGCTGCACATTATGGTCTTAATTTTTATTGCCTTGATCACTAATGAGACCATGCACTTTTTAAAAAAAAAGTATTTATTTATTTATTTATCCATCTATGGCTGTGTTGGGTCTTCATTTCTGTGCGAGGGCTTTCTCTAGTTGTGGCAAGTGGGGGCCACTCTTCATCGCGCTGCGCGGGCCTCTCACCATCGCGGCCTTCTCTTGTGGCAGAGCACAGGCTCCAGACGCGCAGGCTCAGTAATTGTGGCTCACGGGCCTAGTTGCTCTGCGGCATGTGGGATCTTCCCAGACCAGGGCTCGAACCCGTGTCCCCTGCTTTGGCAGGCAGATTCTCAACCACTGCGCCACCAGGGAAGCCCTGGGATTGATTTTTTTGGTATGATGTGAAGTAGGGGTACAACTTGCTCGTTCTCCTGTGTGGATCTCAAATTGTGACAACATCACTTATAAATTTTGGTATCTGGTAGACCAAGTCCCCCCACTTTTTTCTCCTTCAAGAGTGTCATTGCAGGGCTTCCCTGGTGGCGCAGTGGTTAAGAATCTGCCTGCCAATGCAGGGGACACGGGTTCAAGCCCTGGTCCGGGAAGTTCCCACATGCCGCGGAGCAACTAATGCGCCACAACTCCTGAGCCTGTGCTCTAGAGCCCACAAGCCACAGCTACGGTAGCCCGCGTGCCTAGAGCCCATGCTCCTCAACAAGAAAAGCCACCGCAATTAGAAGCCCGCGCACCTCAACGAAGAGTAACCCCTGCTCACCACAACTAGAGAAAGCCTGCATGCAGCAACGAAGACCCAATGCAGCCAAAAATAAATAAATAAAATAAATAAATAAATTAAAAAAAAAAAGTGTCATTGCTTTTCTTGATCCCTGCATTTCTATATGTATTTAGAATCAGTTCATCATGTTCCACAAAAAAACCAAAATATCTGTTGGGATTTTCGACTGGTATTAATTTACATCTATAGATTATTTGGGAGGAGAATTGACAAATCTTCCAATTAATGAATATATTATAGTTTTCCAGTTATTTGGGTCTTCTTTAATATCTCTCAGTATAGTTGTTTAGTTTTTTCTGTAGATGTATCCCACCTATTTTTGTTCATGTTTTTCCTAGATGCTTGATACATTTTATGTTATTAGACGTGGTTTATATTTTAGTTCGATCAATATCACTAAAAATCTTTTTTGTGTCTAGTTTCCGCTTTCTTCTGTTTATGTAGCAAGGCCTAGTTTTATCACTGACTAGCAGTCTTAGATTTTGTATCTACTTTACAGCTCCAGATACATTGAATTTGGTTGGGTTTGGGTCTTCAATCTTAGATCCTAACCAACAAGGACTTACTGTATAGCACAGGGAACTCTGCTCAATATTATGTAACAATCTAAATGCGAAAAGAATTTGAAAAAGAATAGATACATCTTTGCTGTATACCCGAAACTATCACAACATTGTTAATCAACTATACTCCAATATAAAATAAAAAGTTTAAAAAAAATCTTAGGGACTTCCCTCGTGGTCCAGTGGTTCAGACACCGCGCTCCCAATGCAGGGGGCCCAGGTTCGATCCCTGGTCAGGGAACTAGATCCCGCACACTGCAACTAAGACCTGGCGCAGCCAAATAAACAAATAAATATTAAAAAAAAAAATCTTAGATCCTAATTTGAACCCTCTACCTCCACGTCAGGTTCTGTGTGTGAGACTAAAAGGTGGTAGAAGACTGATTAACCTCTCACCAGAGGGTCTAGGGAAGATTGATCTTTCCTTATATCTAGCCCATTAAGCAAGCCTTTCAGTAACATCTCCAGAATGTATCCTGAATCCACTCGTCTCCTTCTCTGAGGCATGACCCCCAGTCTAGCCACAGTCATACCTTACCTGGACCACTGAATAGCTTCCTAACTGGTTTCCATGCTTCCACTCTGCCTCTTCCGTGCTTCTCCATGCCACAGCCAGAACTGTAAAGAATATGAGTTGATTTTCCATGGGAGACCATTCTGATGGGAAGCCATTTAAAAGGCTTTCTCTCTACACTTCTAATAAAATCTAAATTCTCTAGCCTCTCTGGCCTATGAGACTGGTCCCAGCTTACCTCCATCTCCCTGTCCAATCTCCTCTTGTGTTACTCAACACCCCCCTTATTCCATCTGGCCCCCAGCCTTCTGACAGTTTCTAGAATATGCATACTCTTTCCTGCCTCTCTCCTTGCTCTCCCTGTGCCAGGACTTTTCTTTCACCAACTTTCTGCGTGGATCCATCCTTCAGGTGGGTTTGAGCCTTTAAATATTCCTCCTCAGAGCAGGCTTTCTGACCACATTCACTGTTATTCTCTGCCATAGTGCCCCTTGGCTTTCCTCGTTAAGTTTATCACAAGAGGGCTATCATTTTGTTTGCTCATTGTTCCCTTGATTGTTATTTGTCTTCCGCTCTAGACTGTGAACCACCTGAAGGCAGGGACCCCACCTGTCTTGTTCACCATTCCATTCCTGATACATCAAACTGTGCTCACCATCTAGAAGATATTCAAATGATTATCTAGAAGAATCTCAAATGATTGTGTGTAATGATCAGTGACAACCGTGTGTGTGACTGGGATAGGAGATGGGTGAACGAGTCTAGTATAAATGTTCTTCACCCAGTGAGAGGGTGCTAACTAAAAATTGGCACTCGCCACCTGCCTGTTCACGGATGAAGTCACTAGCCTCTGCAGCTGCTGACCTTCAACACACCCTGAAGGGAGTTCAGGGTGGAGATCAGGAACGAGGCACACTGCTCTGGGAACAACTGGCTGAGCAGGCTTTCAGCAAGTTAGATGTTTTCAGGAGAAGATTTTATGAGCCCAATTCTTGCATCTCCTCATGTCTAGAAAAGCACTGAGATCATTAAATGTGACACCTGCGCCTCATGACTAGCAGCCAGCCTCTGCCAACATGTGTCTTGACTGTACGTGCCCCCTTCACTAAAATCATATATAACACTGACCTTCCCTCTTTGAATAAAAAAAAAATGTTGCCTGCCATATCAGTAAACAAAGGATGTTGCAGTCATCAAGCTATCACATTACAGCCGCCCCGCCCCCGATGGTGAGCCCCGAGGGAACTCAGGATGGAAACAATGCCTGCTAATGCAGCCACCCCCTAACAGTACACCCTGAGGAGACTCAGGATGAGAAAACACAGGATACTGGCCCCGGATAGCCGAGGTGCACACCAAAGGAATGATTTCAATGAGCCCAGATTTTGCATCTTCCCTTACAAAGAAAAGCACTAAATTCCTTAACTTGAGATATCTGATTTTCTTTAATTAACAGTAATCATTTGATGTTCTGACTACCTGGTCTTTGTTGCAAAAACTCCTACGCATCCTTCCCTCGCCCTCTCGCCTCTTCAGAGCAGTGTCTCAGGGTGATCTGAGAGTCCTGTCTCCTGGGCTTGAAGTCCTCAGAATGTTCACCAAATAAAACATAACTCTCAGCTTTTAGGTTGTGCATTTTTTTCAGTCAACACCTTCTACCTCTTTGGAACAGTTTCTCAGAACTATCTGAAATGCTATCTCCCAGGCTATAGTCCTCATTTTTTTTTTTTTTTTTTGGCTGCACTGCGTGGCTTGTGGATCTTAGTTCCCCAACTAGGGATTGAACCAGATCGGGTTGGAAGCTCAGAGTCCTAACCACTGGACTGCCAGGGAATTCCCTATAGCCCTCATTTTACCCCAAATAAAACTTAACTCACATTGAGCTTTTTTTTTCTCAATCATCAAGGGGATTCCACCTGTTGGTCCCTAACAATTCCATCTTTCTGATCCCTTTCCATCCTTCATCTCAGTGAGTTAAAGGACGAAAACTACCCACAAACAGGAAGAACGGGTATTAAAAGAAGCACACCAGTGGCACACTGGTATCAACTGCTAGCTTCTGCTGTGGCTGGGGGCTAATGTGGCCCATCCTCATGGTTTGCAATCACAGCTCTTGCCTGCCTTGTGACAGGCTCAGATTCCATTTCTGGTCCATGCAACTTCCTTTCAGCCCACCACCCGGCACACAGCAGAAACTCAACAGATATTTGTTGACTGATTGGATGACTCTTTTGACACGGGCCATCAAGGACACAGATGAGGGACTTCCTTGGTGGCGCAGTGGATAAGACTCTGCACTCCCAATGCAGGGGGCCCGGGCTCGATCCCCGGTCAGGGAACTAGATCCCACATGCATGCCGCAACTAAGGAGCCCACGTGCCACAACTAAGACCCGGTGCAACCAAATAAATAAATAAATATTAAAAAAAAAAAAAAGGCCACAGATGAAATTGTCCTACCATGCCTTCTAGCAGTTATTTCCTCCTGCACACCCACCCAAGTAGGCACCTTTGGCAGCTGCGACCAGGAGGCTGGTGATGCCCATTACCTCCTCTAAAGAAGTGATAAGGCTAAGAGAGGAGAGACACAAAGATATTACATGGAGGTGGGGGTGGAGTGGAGGAGAGCAAGCCCTCTCCCAAATTCCAGAGAAACAGCTGCACCAGGGGCACATTAACAATTCAAGGCTGCGGAGGCAACGCTCTTGATACCACCCTCACCCCAATATATATAAGTCATGCTTTCCTAGTGACTGCTAGCCCCAAGTTACTCTCATTTTCATACCTTACTAAATACATAGAAATTTAAACATTAGCATTAATTGCCTTCATTTACCTGTGTGCTACAATAAAATGATCTTTTGGTTAAATTTTCTTCAATATTACAAATAGGGCTGGATTGATGCTTTCTATCCATCCTAACTGTATTCTATCATTGCTTCACTTCATCCCAGGGTATTCGCTGGGGATCCAAACCCCGCTGTCTTTTCATTTAGTCAGAAGCTCCCTAGGGCCTCTCTGGGCCATGCTTCCGGCCACGGTGCAGCTCAGACAAGTGGCAAAAGCTCCCACCTCAAAGAACTCTTGTCCTGTTTGCATTTTCAAAGACTACCCTTTCATCCGCAACACCATTCTAATTTGCCATCCAGAGAGCTGACCCGGAAAGCTCGATCCATTGGTGGATTCTGGCTCTCCTGCTAGGTCTCTGGACTTTCCCCTCAGCCTCTTCTCCTTTAGGCTAAAATGGAAAAGGAAGAGGGAACAAAGCCTTGGGGGGATGGGGTAGCCAGGGCTCTTCTTTCCGCCTCAGGAAGTGTGCTCTGATCAGGAAGTGGCTACCTGGGTGACCAGAGTCGGGTTTCAGGCCTTTGAAGAGCCCCCTGGTCAGAATGCTGGTTTACTCTTCTTCAAAGCTCCTTCATTTCTTTTTTACTGTTTTTTTAACAAGGTGCCGCCGCCTGGATTTAAAGGGACTTTGTCCTTTGTTGGCCTCTCTGAATGGTTTTTAAAGCAGTGTTCTGATGGAAACAAAACCTATTTCTTTTTTTAAAAAATACTTATTTATTTATTTATTTGGTTGCGCCGGGTCTTAGTTGTGGCAGGTGGGCTCCTTAGTTGTGGCATGCAACCTCTTAGTTGCGGCATGCACGTGCGACCTAGTTCCCTGACCAGGGATCGAATCCAGGCCCCCTGCATTGGGAGCGCGGAGTCTTATCCACTGCGCCCCGAGGGAAGTCCCAACAAAATCCATTTCTGACGTAATTTCCTGGTAGGGTCCTCTGGACAGTGGACTCCCCAGGCCCCAGGGCTTGGCAAGAGCAGGCTGTGGGGTAAGTCCTGCATCCCTGTGCAGACCATCTAAGCCAGTGCGGAAGGGATCATCCTATTCCTGGGAAGTGCCTCGTCACAAATTGTCCTGAAGGGTAGACAAGCCTTAGGAATTCCAGCCCTGGCTCCACAAGGCTTTATATTCCCAGACCTCAGTCTCCTCATCTGTAAAACAGTGGACTTTTTTTTTTTTTTTAATAAATTTACTTGTTTTGTTATTTATTTTTATTTTTGGCTGCGTTGGGTCTTTGTTGCTGTGCACGAGCTTTCTCTGGTTACGACGAGCGGGGGCTACTCTTTGTTGCGGTGCGCGGGCTTCTCATTGCAGTGGCTTCTCTTGTTGGGAGCACGGGCTCTAGGCACGCGGGCTTCAGTAGTTGTGGCATGCAGTCTCAGTAGTTGTGGCTCGCAGGCTCTAGAGCGTAGGCTCAGTAGTTGTGGCGCACGGGCTTAGTTACACTGCAGCATGTGGGATCTTCCCGGGCCAGGGGTCGAACCCATGTCCCTTGCATTGGAAGGCGGATTCTTAACCACTGCGCCGCCAGGGAAGCCCCTAAAACAGTGGACTTTTATTTTTGCCATATTCTCGCACCGCTGTACTAGTATGTACTTTCATATTTGCTGTGGACTGAATTGTGTCTCCCAGACCTCCTCCAAATTCCTATGTGGAAGCCCTAACCCCCAATGTGATTTTATCTGGAGATAGTCTTTAGGAGGTAATTAAAGTTCAGTGAGGTCATAAGGATGGGGTCCTAATCCAATAGGACGGTGGCCTTCTAAGAAGAGGAATAGACACACACATATGTTAGGGCAAACACTGACTGAAACTGCCTGCCCTGGCCAGGCAAGGTAGTAGCCACTTGCATGAGTTATCTTAAACAGGAGGTCCTGGTAAGGAATGCTGAACTAACAAGCTACCACCAACCAGAAGAATTCGGGAAAGGTCAAAAGGAGAGAGGAGACTGCAGTCTATGTGTCCTACCAACCTCCAGAAGGCTTCTCGCTGGAATCCATCTTGGCTGAACGATGCGTGCGCCACCAGGACGGACCCTGAGCCAGAGTCATAGGCCAGAGACAACCCGGAAACTAAGCCCATTCCCGTAAAACCCGAGACTGTGAGCCACGTGGCAGAACAGCCCTCCTGGGTTCCCTTACCCTCCTGGACCCCACCCAGGTTGCCCTTCTCAATAAAGTCTCCTGCTTTGTCAGCACATGTGTCTCCTCGGACAATTCACTTTCGAGTGTTAGACAAGAGCCCACTCTTGGGCCCTGGAAGGGGTCCCCCTTCCTGCAACACCTACACTTCCTCCACGTGAAGACACAGAGAAGAAGAACCTCCCTGAACATTCTTCTGTGCTGGCACCCTGATCTGGGACTTCCAGCCTCCAGAACTGTGAGAAAATGAAATTCTATTGTTTAAGCCACCTAGTCTAGGGTATTTTTATGGCAGCCTGAGCCGACTAATGGACTCATTTTGTTTACTTGAATACACTTATATAAAAAGGAAACTTGAATTCTCCTCTGTAAATGGAAAATCGGTAGCCCTCACCATAAATAGAATGAATCAGGGCCAACCAGACACAGGGCCTTGAGCCCAGAGTACTTTTAGGGGCCTATGAAAATGCTTTAATTTTAATTTATTTTAAAATCAGAAGAAAAAATAAATGCAATAATGAAACCAGTCTAGATTATATTCTTATTTATACCAATAAAGTCTTGAAATGCAATTTTTAATTTTTTTTTAATGCAGGAAGGGGCTCACCAAGGCAAAAGTGCCTAGGGTCCATGAAAGTCAGAATGCAGCCATGGAATGAATGTACCTATGAGAGAAATGCAATGAAAACAAATGACGTTCCTAAATTCTAGCAGATTCTGCCTGCTGAAGTCTCTGTACTTCCTTCCTTCTGTGCCTCCTCATTCCTTGTTAAAAATGGAAATTAACATGTGTTAGGTATTAAACACTGATTAGCACCAAACTGATACTTTGTCCTGGAGAAATCAAGAAGGATCAAAAGAAGTTGAAAAGGGAAATGCTTTCTCAGCTTATGATTTATTGTTATTTAGTACCACGTAAAATTGCTTGACATCCCTTCAGTGGGTTCATCCTGTACATGCGAGACACTGGCTTTGATGATGATGGTGATGATGATGATGATGTCGACCATCATATTATTGTGGTCCAGGTTTGTTAGGAATGCTTACCATATGTCAGGTCCTTGCCTAAAAATTTTCATATTCAAATCTCACTTAATGTTCACAGAGACATTGGGAACAAGGTATTATTACCTTTATTTTACAGATACACTAAAGCGTAGAGAGGTTAAGTAACTTGCCCAAAGTCATTGAGAAAATGTCAGAGCTTTAAATCCAGGTCCGATTGAACCTAAATCCCATATTCTTAATTCCTAGGTTATACTTCCTATTCTTGTTTCCCTCTTTTCAACTGTCTTTTAAAAACACATCGTATTTGTTTATAGTTTTGAATGGATAGTTATTCACATAGTAGGAAATTTTAAAAATACAAAATAATTGAAATTAAGTCTCCCCACCCCACCCCAAGACACTCAGTTTCTCTCCACAGACTGATAAACCACACATCAGTTGCATCCTTCCAGGTTAGTCTATAACTGTTTAAAGATAATTTCCAGAAAAAGATAAAATCATGACTTTCATACAGATATAAAATGGACACATGTTAAAGATTTCATTCTATTCATTAATCAACAAGGGAAACAGGCAGATGTTAAACTCAAAGAGAATCTGAAAACAGACACATTTATAGATCAAGAGTATTGAAATGAACATGCAAATAAAGGCAAAACTGATTTTTCCATGGGGTGGGAGGAAGAAAGTCAATTAAACCTCTATTGGACAGAAAAAATTTGCATGTCCCTAAGAATTATTTTGCATCAGTTACTACAAAGTACAGAATTTCAAAGACAATGAAAGGCCGGCAGTCTGAAAAGGGTATGCTGTTTGTAGATAAACTTTTTTTCCCTCCCAAACTGATAACTATTCTATCAAGTTCTTAAGTATCCTTTCAGGTGAGTCTCTGCAAACATAAATGCAAACCTGCAAACATAATGTATACTTGCAAACATAAATGTATACACTGTAGTCTTTAAGCAAACAGCTAGGATGTCATACTGTCTATGGCGTCTGAAAAGGTTTAGTTTTTTTTTTTTAATTTATTTATTTTTGGCTGTGTTGGGTCTTCGTTGCTGCGCTCGGGCTTTCTCTAGTTGCAGCGAGCGGGGGCTACTCTTCATTGCGGTGCGCGGGCTTCTCATTGTGGTGGCTTCTCTTGTTGCAGAGCATGGCTCTAGGCGTGCGGGCTTCAGTAGTTGTGGCACACAGGCTCAGTAGTTGTGGCTTGTGGACTCTAGAGCGCAGGCTCAGTAGTTGTGGCACACGGGCTTAGCTGCTCTGCGGCACGTGGGATCTTCCCGGACCAGGGATCGAACCTGTGTCCCCTGCATTGGCAGGCGGATTCTTAACCACTGCACCACCAGGGAAGTCCTGAAAAGGTTTTTTTGTTTTTGTTTTCGTTTTTTTTCATGTATTAATGTATTTCCTGACTCTTTTTTCAGATGGTCTCTGAGACTCCCTGTCAATGACAGAACTGTCAGAAAGGAAGGTCCTGGCTCTCCCAAGGGTGGAAGATGACAATTCTCCCCTAAGAAGTGCCTGGAGGGGTCCTGAGGAGGGACCAGGCACTGTCACACCTCCCAGACAGGTACACATCTATGTCTCTGACCCTGGGGAAGAAAGGAAAGGAGAGGGTCTGCAAAATAGGAAGGTAGCAAATTCAAAGAGACTCCAGAGCAGGGGTCTCCTACAGGGCTGGGCAGCTAAAAAAGCAAGTGAAACTGGCCCAGCCAGGAGCAACGGGGAGTGGTGAGAACTGCGGTAAATGAGGGCAAGTTTTCCTGCTCTAAAGGGGCAGCCCCTACTCAGCTCCAGCCAACCATTGCCATGAGCAGGTGTGGGCCTACATATTGCCAACAGCCTCCTTTTCCAAGAGAAGTCAGAAATAAAAACTTTAATGTAAAAATATTTCCTTTTTAAAGAGAGAATATTTTTTATTTTTTTATTATTTTCTTAATTAGTATTTTTTTAATTGAAGAATAGTTGATTTACAATGTTGTGTTAATTTCTGCTGTACAGCAAAGTGATTCGGTTATATACATATATATATATTCTTTTTTTAAATTATTCTTTTCCATTATGATTTATCATAGGGATATTGAATATAGTTCTCTGTGCTATACAGTAGGACCTTGTTTTTTATCCATTCTGTATATAATAGCTTACATCTGCTAATCCCAAACTCCCACTCCATCCCTCCCCAACCCCCTCCCCTTTGGCAACCACAAGTCTGATCTCTATGTCTGTGATTCTGTTTCTGTTTCATAGATATGGTCATTTGTGTCATATTTTATGTTCCCCATATAAGTGATATCATATGGTATTTGTCTTTCTCTTTCTGGTTTACTTCACTTAGTGTGATAATCTCTAGTTGCAACTATGTTGCTGCAAATGGCATTAGTTCATTCTTTTTTATGGCTGAGTAGTATTCCATTGTATATATGTACCATATCTTCTTTGTCCATTCATCTTTTGATGGACATTTAGGTTGTTTCCATGTCTTGGCTATTGTGAATAGTGCTGCTATGAACATAGGGGTGCATGTATCTTTTTGAGTTAGAGTTTTTTCTGGATATATGCCCAGGAGTGGGATTGCTGGATCATATGGTAACTCTATTTTTAGTTTTCTTTAAGGAATCTCCATACTGTTTTCCATAGTGGCTGCACCAGTTTACAGTCCCACCCACAATGTAGGAGGGTTCCCTTTCTTCCACACCCTCTTCAGCATTTGTTATTTGTAGATTTTTTGATGATGGCCATTCTGACCGGTGTGAGGTGGTACCTCATTGTAGTTTTGATTTGCATTTCTCTAAAAATTAGCAATTTTGAGCATCTTTTTATGTGTCTATTGGCCATCTGTATTTCTTCTTTGGAGCAATGTCTATTAAGGTCTTCTTCCCATTTTTCGATTGGGTTATTTGTTTTTTTGTTGTTGAGTTGTATGAGCTGTTTGTATATTTTGGAAATTAAGCCCTTGTTGGCTGCATCATTTGCAAATATTTTCTCCCATTCTGTAGGTTGTCTTTTCATTTTGTTTGTGGTTTCCTAAAGAGAGAATATTTTAAAATTTAAATGTTATTTATTTTTGAAGAGGTAGTTCATTCACATTGTTCAAAAATTTAAAAGGCAGTAGGGTTTATAATGAAAGGATTTCCTCCCCCTCCCATACCCAGTCACCTAGTTCCCTTCCCCAGAGAAAATCAGAATATCTTGTAACCTTCCAGAGATGTTGCAGGCATGCAGAGGCAAATATTATTTTTCCTTTACTTATACAGATCATAACATACTTTTCACTTTGTACTATATTTTGCTTTTTTCCTTAAAATGTATCTTTAAGAGTCTTCTCTATCAATACATAAGCAGCTTCCTCATTCTTTTTTTTTAAATTAATTAATTTATTTGTTTTTATTTTTGACTGTATTGGGTCTTTGTTGCTGTGCGCGGGTTTTCTCTAGTTGTGGTGAGCGGGGGCTACTCTTCGTTGTGGTGCGCAGGCTTCTCATTGTCGTGGCTTCTCTTGTTGCAGAGCACGGGCTCTAGGCACGAGGGCTTCAGTAGTTGTGGCTCGCGGGCTCTAGAGCACAGGATCAGGAGTTGTGACGTACAGGCTTTGTTGCTCCACAGCCTGTGGGATCTTCCCGGACCAGGGCTCGAACCCGTTTCCCCTGCATTGGCAGGCGGATTCTTAACCACTGCACTACTAGGGAAGCCCCTGCTTCCTCATTCTTGCTTACAGCCTAATATTTCTTTGCATGTATGTACCATAATTAACTTAATCAGACCCCTCTTGATAAACGTAGATTGTTTCCAAAGTTTTGCTCTCATAAGTAAACCTCTATTTATATTATTTCACACATTGATAAATATATCATCTATAGGCAAAAATCCTAGAAGTAGAACTGATGGATTAAAGAAATGTACATTTATGATTTTGAAAGTTACTGACAATTTTCTCATCAGAGAGATGTACAAATTTACATTTCAACTAGCAATGTATGAGAGTGCCTGTTTTTCCAGACTCTCCCAAAGATGTGTATTATCCATCTTTTTTTTTTTTTTTTTTTTTTTTTTTTTTTTTTTAATGAGGATCTTGAATCAGATGCGTATGTTTGATTGATTGATTGATTGATTGATTTTGGCTGTGTTGGGTCTTCGTTTCTGTGCGAGGGCTTTCTCCAGTTGTGGCAAGCGGGGGCCACTCTTCATCGCGATGCGCGGGCCTCTCTCGTTGCGGAGCACAGGCTCCAGACGCGCAGGCTCAGCAGTTGTGGCTCACGGGCCCAGCCGCTCTGCGGCATGTGGGATCTTCCCAGGCCAGGGCTCGAACCCGTGTCCCCTGCATTAGCAGGCAGATTCTCAACCACTGCGCCACCAGGGAAGCCCTATCCATCTTTTTTATTTTTCATCAATCTGATAGGTGAAAAATGGTAACTTAGTATTGTACATATGTATTTCTCCTATTGTGAGCATAGTTGCTGGTCTTTCCACATGTTTAAGAATAATTTCTACATGATTTTCATTGAATTATCTTTTCATATCTTTCATCTGTTTTCTACTAGAGTTGTTTTTATTTTTCTTTATTTGTGGGTGCTCTTTACATATTAGGGGAATTAATACTTTGTTTGGAATACATTGCAAATAAGTTTCCTAGTTTGGTGCTTATATCTCTCATTTTTAAAATGTTGCATTATAGTTAAAAACTGGCACAAGCCAAACAAACAATACCTGCAAAATCGACCTTGTTTCTGAGCCACCAGTTGCCACTTCCATTTGCTAATCTTAAGAAAATGAACGGGAAAACCAAGGTATGGAGGCTATAACTTGCATTGACCAGAGTCATGTGGCCATGAGCATGGAACTCACCATATTCTGGTCTGGACCAGGGAATGCTTCCTAAATACCAGTTGTCCCTGATGGCAAACCAACAGTGAAGTGTGAGCCCTTTGCTCCCATCAAAAGGTTCAATTCAGAAAAAGTCAGGGACTGAGGCTGAGGCTGAGACAATTAGAGGAAGCCTGCAAAGAACTCACTAGACCACGCATAGGGATATCTGGGTTCCGATCCATGACTTGGGTAAGCCATTTCCCCTGTCTGGGCCCCTGTTTTCTCATCCACACTGTGTGACGTTGCAGAGAGTGGAGTGGTTAGACAACCCTAGACAATCTCAAAACTCCCTTCCAGTTCTGGGTTTAAGGGGACCTGAGGCTAATTTGAAGGTCCTGGGGCAGCCACGTTCTAGAGGCTGTTCCCTGTTAAGAAAGACAACTTACAAGTACACATCCCTTTGCAGGAATCAAATTCCTTTGAGTATAACCTAATGAAGCAGACAGGACAGAAATTTTCATCACCATCTTTAACATGAGAAACTGAGGCCCAGGTAGACATAGTGGTTAAAAAGCGAGAAGCCAGCAGTCTGTGTTTAAGTTCCAGCTTAGAGACTGGACAGATGTGTGACATTGGGCCAATGAGCTAGCCTCAGTTTTCTTACCTATAAAATGGAGACAATTGGGAATTCCCTGGTGGTCCAGTGGTTAGGACTCCATGCTTCCACTGCCAGGGGCCTGGGTTCGATCCCTCATTGGGGAAGTAAGACCCCATAAGGGGTGCAGTGCAGCCAAAAAAAAAAAAAAAATGGAGACAATAAAAAAACTTATTTTATACAGTTAGAGGGAAAATTAAGTGAGAATGATGGGACAGATCAATTATAATAACGCATACCAAGCACTTAGTACAATGCCTGTGTTATGGACTGAATGTTTATGTTCCCCTAAAATTCATATGTTGGAGCCCTCACCCCACATGTGGCTGTATTTGGAGATGCAGCCTCTAAGGAAGTAATTAAGATTAAATGAGATCATAAGGGTGGGGCCCTGATTCAACAGGGTTAGTGTCTTTATAAGAAGAGACACAAAAGAGCTAATGTTCTGGGACTTCCCTGGTGGTGCATTGGTTAAGAATCTGCTCCCAATGCAGGGCACACGGGTTCGAGCCCTGGTCCGGGAAGATCCCAAGAGCCGAGGACCAACCAAACCCATGTGCTACAATGCCTGCACTCTAGAGCCCGTGAGTCACAACTATTGAGCCCACCTATCACAACTACTGAAGCCTGCGAGCCTAGAGCCCATGTTCCGCAACAAAGAGAAGCCACCGCAATGAGAAGCCTGCACACAACAATGAAGACCCAATACAGCCAAAAAATAAATAAATAAATAAATAAATTTACAAAGAGCTAATGTTCTCTAGCTCTCCTTGAGTACAAGAACCAAAGAAAGGCCATATGAGGACATAGCAAGAAGGTGGCCATCTGCAAGCCAGGAAGAGAGCTCTCACCAGACACCAAGTAGGCCGGGACCTTGATCTTGGGCTTCTAGTCTCCAAAACTGTGAGAAATAAATTTCTGTTGTTTAAATCATCCAGCCTGTGGTATTTTGTTATGGCAGCCCAAGCAGACCAATACAGCCTGGCACATTCAATACACAGTAGTTATATTGCTACCATTGTTATTATTGTTACCTCTCTTGTCCAAAGTCTCCCAACTAGTGAAACCGTGCAAGACCCTGTGGGGCTTCTGGGCACGGAAGCTTTTCTGTCCCCTGTTTCTTGTTTGTAGGCAAGACTCCAGCCTCCATGACCTTCCCTGAGTTCCAAAGGGCAGATACTAACACCTGCTAATCGAGGGAGGAGAAGCCAAGAAACCACCTGAGGCAAGATTCAAGGGACCAGAGAAGCTCATCAAGATGACGAGACTGACCACCTGAGCTGAGATGAAAGGAGTACCGGACCTGCACACACCCTAGTCTAGTCAGCCACCCCACCCTGGCACTATTGCTATAAAGCTCCTCATTAAATCCTCCCAGGTGGAAACACACAATTCTGAGAGGCGCAAGCCTGCTGGGTCCCCCTTTGCCTGGCAAAGCAATAAAGCTATTCTTTTCTACTTCACCCAAAACTCTGTCTCTGAGATTTGATTCAGCACCGGTGCACAGAGGCTGAGCTTTCGGCCTCGCTAGCAAGTGCGTGAGTGGCTGAGCCGGGCTGAGGAAGCGGGTTCCTAGACTCAGCAGGCCATCTTCCTGCTCCTGGGGGAAGAACCCCCCCCCCCTCCGCCAGCTCCTCTCCTGGGCCTCCCCGTCTCCACGGCTACCTCTGCTCCACGCCCTCCCCCTCACCCACAAGGGCCGGGCTCGCCTTCACTCACGGGCGGTGCAGCCTATCAAGAGAGGTTTGCATGTGTGCGTGTCTGTGCGTGTGTGTGAGAGTTACCCAGGAGAAGGAGATGTGTGAGGGGGACCGGAAGAGGGAGTCCTTCCTCAGTCAAAAGAAGCAGGAAATTCCTTTCTGCCTTTGGTTCCTTGAGAATTTCTCTGGGCTGTATGGACACAAGGGAGGGCTAGGGTGATTCTGAGATTAACCCTCCCTGTCCCAGACAGAAACAAGCCCAGGGAGAAGGCCTGGAGGACAAAAACTGCTCCTTTCTAACCCAATCTTCCCCTCAAAGATGCTCTGAAGGGTCCTGGCCCCTTCTGAACAACTTGAACCTTTGGCCCAGAACTCTGCATTATAAACAGGTAAAGTGCTTTGGTACCTACAAGGTGCCCCTCATGTATACAATCTCATTTTGTTCTTTTTTTTTTTTTTTTTTGGCCACACCTCTCGGCTTACAGGATCTTAGCTCCCCGGCCAGGGATCGAACCCAGGCCCTCAGCAGTGAAAGTGCCAAGTCCTAACCACTGGCCCGCCAGGGAATTCCCTAATCTCATTTTATTCTTCCAATAAACAGACAATAAGTCAAACCTAGAGTTTTTTGGGGGTATATCTTCTTTATTAAAAAAATTTTTATTGAGCTATAATTGACATATTATATTAGTTTTAGCTGTACAACATAATGACTCACTGTTTGTATGTACTGGGAAATGATCACCACAATCAGTAAGGCAAGTTACCAATTATCTTTCTTGTGATGAGAACTTTTAAGATGTACTCTCTAAGCAACTTTCAAATACAAAATGCAGTATTATTAACTATAGTCACCATGCTGTACGTTACATCCCCAGGACTTATTTATAACTGGAAGTTGGTACCTTTTGATCCCCTTCACCTATTCCTCCCATGTCACCTCCCCTTGCCTCTGGCAAGCAATCTGTTCTCTGTATCTATGAGCTTGGTTGTTTGTTTGTTTGTTTGTTTAGATTCCACATATAAGTGACTTAGAGGCCTTTCTCCTCCATCTTTTGTTGTCTATACAGACATATGTCCCTTCTACTTGATGGTAAAGACAAAGGGCTGGCCTCACCCTTCCCTGTGTCCCGCAGAGAGCTCAACAGAGGGCCTTGCAGAAACAGGCGCTTGAAAATTTTTGTGGAATAAATGAATAAATGCCGACTAGATCAGAGAGAAGTAAAGAGCTCTCCTACTCAGGAAGATAGTGTTGCCATTGCTCTAAGGGAGCAAACTCAGGCATCTCTGCTCCTCCAACCCAGCACATTCACTCCTGGGCAGGCACCGGACATCATTTGAATACTGATTATTATTGTTATTACAATATTTTTACTGTTATAACTGTCACTTATTGTCCAAATATAAGCACATGACTCCTCACATCTACTATTACTAGCCCCATTTTACAGATGAGACATTGGAGACACAGAGAGGGGAAGTAATTTACCCAAGGTTATTCAGCCAACGATAGTGGAGCTGGGATTCCATCCTGATTATTTATATCTTGAGCTTGAAACTGAGCGGGGCCCAGTGGGGCTCCCAGGCACAGAGGTCTTTTTGTCCCCCATTTCTGGTAGGCAAGACTCCAGCCTCCATGACCTTCCCTGAGTTCCAAAGGGCAGATTCTAACACTTACTAATTAAGGGAGGAGAAGCCAAGAAACCACCTGAGGCCAGATTAAAGGGAGCAGAGAAGCTCGTCAGGATTAGGAGACTGCCCACCTGAGCTGAGATTAAGGGAGTGCACATCCTGCACACACCCCAACCTTGTCAGAGACCCCGCCCTTGAACTATTGCTATAAATCCCCGCATCAAATCCTCCCAGGTTGGGACACACAGTTTTGACGGGCATGAGCCTGCTGTGTTCCCCTTTGCCTGGCAAAGCAATAAAGCTCTTCCTTTTAACTTCACCCAAAACTCTGTCTCTGAGATTCGATTCGGCACCGGTGTACAAAGGCTGAGATTTCAGCATCAGACTTACAGTTTTCAAAGTTCCTCCGGTGCTGTGAGCTTAGCCTCACAGTGGTCCTGGGAAGCATGTGGAAGTTTCCACAGCCCACCAAAGGCCATGCTGCACTGGGGGACAGGTATGGAACTAGAATCCAGGTCTGATAGGGCTCATTCTGACACACAAAGGTCTGCCTTGCGTGAGAATGTGAAGGCCACACCTGTGGGCCTCCCAACTGGGTGAGGGTTTGGGATCCACCCCAGGATGGGGAGGCTGGGCTAAGTCCATGATTCTGAATTCACTCTGGGGACTCAGGGCTTCTGTGAGAGAAAGGAAGGCGAACCACAGAGTGGAGAACAGACTTTGCTCCACATTTTGGAGCCACTTTGAGTTTCCATATTCACAGCCGGGCACCTTTGCTCATGCTGTTCCCTCTTCCGGGAACAGCCCTCATCCCACATTCTACTCTAGCTAACTCATCGTGCTTGCAATTCACTTGGATCTTTACCTCTTCTAGGAAAGCTCTGCCCCTCTCTGAGGCTGGATCCAGTGACCCTCCTTCCCGCTCCCACAGCATCAGTTGATTGCCTACAGCTTAATGCTGACCACTTTGCATTAAAAATGTAGGGGCTGCATTCTTTCTCTCTGTCCTAATAGTCAGAGAGCTTCTCAAGCGCAGGGACCCCACTTTCTCATTGTGGTCAGTGCCTGGCACTCTGTAGTAAACGCTTATTAACTAGATGAATGACCAGAGGTGGGTTCAAACGCCTCAGTTCCTTCATTGCTACCTATGTTAAGGGATTGTGGACAGTGTCCTATTCATTTCTGGCATATAGAAGATGCCCAGTTTGGGACTTGCCTGGTGGTCCAGTGGTTAGGACTTGGTGCTTTCACTGCTGTGGGCCCGGGGTTTGATCCCTGGTCGGGGAACTAAGATCCCACAAGCCGCCGTGGGCCCAAAAGAAGCAGAAGCAGCAGCAGCAGCAGCAGCCGAAGCCCAGTTAAAGTTTCCTGAATTGAATTAAACAGAATTAATCGTTCTGCAAATACAGTACATCCCACATCTGAGCAGAGAAGTTGCTTGGTTCCAACACATTTAGATAAAAAGTAAGTGAGGGGACTTCCCTGGTGGCACAGTGGTTAAGAAGCCACATGCCAATGTCGGGGACACGGGTTCGAGTCCTGGTCTGGGAAGATCCCACATGCCGTGGAGCAACTAAGCCCGTGCGCCACAACTACTGAGCCCGCGTGCCTAGAGCCCGCGAGCCACAACTACTGAAGCCCGCGCGCCTAGAGCCCGTGCTCTGCAACAAGAGAAGCCACCGCAATGAGAAGCCCACGCACCACAACGAAGAGTAGCCCCCACTCGCCGCAACTAGAGAAAGCCCGTGCACAGCATCGAAGACCCAACGTAGCCCAAATAAATAAATTTATTAAAAAAAAGAAAAAGTAAGCGAGGTAGTGAGCTCAGAACTCAAAATATGTACTCAAGATATTTTCTGATATCCTTCCTCCTCTGGACTGGGGATGGGGGTGAGGAAGATGGGCTCAGTCCTCCCAAAGAGTCTCATCATTACTAGGAGATTCTTCCCAAGATGCTGCTCCGTGCTCTGGGGCTGCTCCACAGTGGCCTCAGCTTCGTGCTGGGGGAAAGGCCCTCTGCTCCTGCACAGGGGTGGAGACTCCGGGCTGTGTTTGGGGGCACACAGTAGGCCTGCAGTTTGTAATGGATTGATGGTAAAATAAGGCAGGCCCCTTAAGTCCGTCTTGGGGCTCTCAACACCCCAACCGTCTCCCAAATCTAACATAGTAGGCAGTTACTAAGTATTAAATCTAGTAAAGGAGTGAAGGGTCTACCAAACCCCAAAGCAAGAGAACGGATCCAAAAGCGCCCCCTTGCGGTGCTCTGCATCAAGAAGTCACCTGGGAGAAATGTCTGCAGTTCCACCACCGAATGCTGGACAGCACAAAGGATCCCAAGCTGCCAGGAGAGGGGTCCTTGTCGGGGATATAGTCTACGCTGTCTCCCACCCATTTTTAGAGATGGGGCACATGGGCCCAGAGAGGGGAAATGATTTGCCCAGGGGGCTCTGGGAATTCGCTAGAGGGGCTTAGGGCGGCGGTCTGACGGCGGAGGCTCCCGAGAGACCTGTCGCGGAGCTGCGCGTGCATAGCGAGCACCACTGTATTTGCTTAGAGCGAGTGTGTGTTTGGGGCGGCGGCTGAGAGGGGCCTGACGGAGATGGTGCAGCCCCCGGCTGGGCCTCTAGCGGCGGAGCTGGAACTAGAACCCGGATGGGCGGACCCCGGCCCCGCGCCCCCTCGCGCTCGCTGCCTGGTGCAGGGTGCCCCCTAGCGGGACGCCGGGATCCGGCAACGCCGCGCTCTCCCAGGCCCGCCTGGTCTCACGACAAAAGAGCTCAAGTTCCGGGGATCCGAGCCCACCGCCCCGGGGACCGGGCGGGTCCTCCCCTCGGTGGCCTCGCAGTCTCAGCCGAGGCGGTGGGGAGCGGGTCAACCCGGTCCCCGCGGGTGGAACGGAAAGTGGGCGGGGCTCCCGGAGATGGTGTCCCCGGGGCGGGGCGCCCGTAGTTCGCAGTCCGGTGCGCACTCTGGCTGGAGCCCGTCGGAGCTTCACACTCGGTCCCGAGATGACGGCGAGCAAGCGGGTGGCGAAGGTAACCGCGAGTAGGATGACCCCTTTGTCACAGTTACCGGTGACTTTCTATTCCGTCCTCCCTCCATCCCTCTTCCAGCACTCCGAGCGCATTTGTTTGTCTGGGTACCAGGGCTGGCTGAATCCCTGCATCCCTCCCCCCTCCCCAGTGGAAGAGTGGGTCTACGAGAGGGGCCAGAGCTGGAGTTTGGGGAAATGAGGACGTGCCGAGCGGGGGTGTCGCTGGCTCCCTGAGCTGTGCTGGGGATGGGGATGAGCCACCGCCCCCCAAATTGGTTTCAGTTTCATTTCTCTGCCAGAAACTCGTGATAACAATTACGTGCGTCTCAGGTGCGGGAAGGGTTGGTTCCTTGAAGTCTTTTTTGGAGCCAGGCGTTCTGTTGGGGGTGGTGGCAGGTGCCTTTTGAACAGAGATAACCAGGACAAGGTCCTTGCCTTGGAATAGCCCATGGCCCGCCCCATATTTTGGTACCCACATGAGAGTCCCGAGAAGTATGCGATGCTGAGTGGGAGTTGAAAGCAACGTTCTCAGCGTATTCTCGGGAGGAAAAGATGCCAGGGAGAACCTAGAAGGTGTCCTGGAGTAGGTGGCGTGTATTCATTAGTTCTACAAATGTTGTTGAATGCCTCCTATATGCTGGCTCCAGTTCTAGGAGATAAGGAGGCAGAGATAAACAAACCTACCCTTGCTGAGCTTTCATTCCGATCAGGGACACAATTTGAAGTGAGGTCGGGAAGGATGGGGAGGGGGTGATTTTCCCCAGGAGGGGGGAAAACCCAAGGTGTTTGGAGGACTGGGATTTGGCTGGGACTGGAGATAGATGGGGAAGGTAGAGCGATCCTGGGTCGGACACCCCTCAGGCTCTGAGGCTCTCAGAAGTGCCCCTCCTATGTGCAGGCTTGAGGGGGTTGAAGAGGGGGTGCTACCCTCAGCCTCTGAGAAGAAAATGATCTGAGATTGGGGCACCCAGAGCAGGCTCAGCCCAGAAGGACTGAAATCTGGAGGTTGGCAGCAAAATAGGGCAGAGAGTCTTTCCAGCCAAGTGGGAAAGAGCTAGGAGCCAGTACTTATAGCACTGGCACCACTAAATGCCAGGTAGTTTACATTAGTTATTTCGTCTCATTCTCACAGCAACCCTGTGAGATAAGTCCTATACCCCCATTTTACAGATGAGGAAGTTGAGGCTCAGAGAGAATAACTTGATTGTCCTGGTCACCCAGTAGGGAGTGATGGGGCTGGGATTAGAGCCCAGGTTGGCAGGCTCTTTCAGTGGCTTCCCTACTTTCATTTTCTGTTCCTCTGAGTCAGATGATTTCCTAACAGGCCTCAGGAATGAACTTTGTGTCCTAGCTTGGATTTCAGCATCCCCAGGTTTTGGGAGAGTCTTGATAGAACTCATATACAACCGGTAAAGTCCAAGTTCTTCCAGTTATAGTAAACTTGGGGAAAATGTCCATTCCAGAGCTTCTGTGTTCAACTTGGGGCTTCATTCTTTTTTTTTTTTTTAATTTATTATTTATTTATTATTTTTTTAAATTTTTGGCTGTGTTGGGTCTTCGTTTCTGTGCGAGGGCTCTCTCCAGTTGCGGAGAGTGGGGGCCACTCTTCATCGCGGTGCGCGGGCCTCTCACTATCGCAGCCTCTCCCGTTGCAGAGCACAGGCTCCAGATGCTCAGGCTCAGCAGTTGTGGCTCATGGGCCCAGCTGCTCCGCGGCATGTGGGATCTTCCCAGACCAGGGCTCGAACCCGTGTCCCCTGTATTGGCAGGCAGATTCTCAACCACTGCGCCACCAGGGAAGCCCTGGGGCTTCATTCTTGCTGAAGAGTCACAGATGATACTGGAACTAGGACTTGTAGTAGCAGATGCTTCTAGTTTGGGGTAAAAGATAAATGAGGGGTCATAGATTCTGGGCAGAAGGTGCAAGAAGCAGTTTGTTGGCATGAACAGAGTTGGAGTATGGAAAGATGAGAAACAGGAGATAAGGGTGTGTTTGTATGTTGGGGGGCAGAGAAAGTTTAGATGGTGCACAGTGTGAAGGGACCTCTCCCCAGCTGTGGACTGGCTTTGGGGACCTTTCTCTCTGCCTTTGTTTATACCAGGGTTTCCCAACCTTGTCACTATTGACATCTTGGGCCGGATAATTTTCTGTAGAGCGTTTGCCAGCATCCCCGGCCTCTACCCACTAGAGGTAGTAGCACTCCTCCATTTGTGACAGTCAAAAATGGTCGTAGACATTGCCAAATGTCCTGGGGGCAAGTAGGTAAAGTAACCCCCCAGTTGAGAAGCACTGGTTTATACCATTTGGTGTTCCAGAAAAATATGACCTGCCCTTGAAAGTCTTTTTTAAAAAAATACTTTTATTTATTTATTATTTATTTTTATTTTTATTTCGGCTGCACCATGTGACTTACAGGATCTCTGTTCCCAACCAGGGATCGAACCGACGCCCTTGGCAGTGAAAATGTGGAGTCCTAACCACCGGACTGCCCGGGAGTTCCCTGAATGTCTTTTTATCTGTTGCTGTTGTTTTTTTTTAAAGGTCTATTACAGTGGGGAGAGGCAGCATAGGGGTAGAGGGGTAAGAGGTACAAATCATTAGGTATAAAATAAGCCACAGGGATATATTGTACAACATGAGGAATGTAGCCGATATTTTATAATAGCTATAAATGGAGTATAACCTTTAAAAATTGTGAATTACTATATTGTACACCTGTAACATAATATTGTACAGCAACTATACTTCAATTTTTAAAAATTTTTTTAAAAAGAAAAGGAAACATATTTTTTAAAAAGTCTATTGTTCCACAAGATGGACCCCAAAATGGAGAGAGGGGTTCTTTGGTCTAATACATTTGAGAAGTACTGCATGCTTGGGCTCATACCTTCGAGAATCACAACACACAGTAACGTATTAAAGGCTTTGGGAAGTCCTGTAGGAAAGAAGTCTGTTTAGCCTAGTGTTTCCCAGTGTACTTGACCGTGGAACCCTTTTCCCATAATAACTATGAATCTTGCATGGGACGCACCGTATACATTTGCTCTTACTGGGCCCTCTGCCTTGGTACCTCTCCAATTCTCTGCATGGTAGACTCTTATTCATTCCGCATGACGCAGCTCACAGTGTCACCCTGCGTGAAGCTTTCCTGCTCCCCTCTCCTCTCCTTCCCTATTATGTGTCCACATGTGATTCACATAATCACATCCGTGTTTCTTCCATTGCTCCAATGAAGTTCTCGAGGGCTGGGCCATGTCTTAGGTGTCAATAGAGGGTGCTATTGAGGAGAGGGCTGTTGGGGGAACTCAGTGATGTCCAGGTGACTGGGTCACCTTTCTGGGAAGGTGAGTCACTGCTTGTCCTCTTGTTTCTCTGCTTGGTGTGTAGAGTTCTCCTCTGCTATGGTCTGCCTGAGTCATTTCCCCTCCCCAGGCCTGGTCTGGAGCAGTTTGACAGGGGCAGGGTGCTGTCTTTGCTGCCCGTTCTGCCCTGAGCACTGTAAAGGCACGTCGTCATGCTGCGTGCTATGGAAGGGAGGGAGGACCTCGTGACTCTCTAGGAAGAGGACAAGAGGGCAGACATTAAGTCCCTTGGTTTCAGGAGAAAAGGCTCCTAAGAGGGTTTCCCTGGTGGCGCAGTGGTTGAGAATCTGCCTGCTAATGCAGGGGACACGGGTTCGAGCCCTGGTCTGGGAAGATCCCACATGCCGTGGAGCAACTAGGCCCGTGAGCCGCAACTACTGAGCCTGCGCTTCTGGAGCCTGTGCTCTGCAACAAGAGAGGCCGCGATAGTGAGAGGCCCGCGCACCGCGATGAAGAGTGGCCCCCGCTCGCCGCAACTAGAGAAAGCCCTAGTACAGAAACGAAGACCCAACATAGCAATCAATCAATCAATCAATCAATCAATCTTTAAAAAAAAAAAAAAAAAAGCTCATCTTTCACAAAAAAAAAAAAAAAAAGGCTCCTAAGAGAGTTTACTCTCAAGTTGTAATATCTGGAAGCAGTCATGTGCATGTTCCCTCCACCTGGTACCTACAGAGCTGGGGTGAGGCTGAAACTGGGTGATTCACTCAAAGCCCTGAGCACCGTGCCTGACACATACCAAGTGCTCAGCAAATGGGGGCTATGACTCTGCCAGCTTCCGTCCCCTGGGCGGTCCTGTTTGGGACTTGGACAGTGTGCTGTGGGGCAGGGGGAGGGGGCTGAAGTAGGGGAGACCAGGCCGGCTGCCCATGCTCTGTCCCCGTGCAGGAGCTGGAGGACCTTCAGAAGGGGCTCCCCAGGTACCTGCGGAACCTGTTCAGCGACGATGCCGACGTGCTGGTGTGGCACGCTCTCCTCCTGCCTGTGAGTATCCGCAGGACGTGGCCTGGGACTGGGGCCACTTAGGCCAGGAGCCTGGGCAGGGAGGGTTAGGACTGGGCGAGAATCTTCCCTGCCTTCGAATCCTGTTTTTCACTGGAGGTTATCATTGGCAGAGGGGGGTCTCTCTCTGGATTGATTGCTTCTGAGGTCCAGGCCGACTGATGAAGAGGCTAAAAGCCTTTTGGAGTTAGTAAGAGACCCCTTCTACCAAGCCCACCACGGAAGCTTCAGTAGACAAAGGGCATAAAGAAAAAAAGAAAAAGAAAAAGAAGAAAAGATCTGTTGGGTCTTTGTCAAAGGATAGGGATAAAGTTCCTGTTTCCCACAGTTGGTAGAATTTGCTGCCTCAGACCTAAAATGTGTTTTGTTCTCTTTTAAAAATCGTATTTCAGAAAATTATTGTTACATATGACAGCACAGATAACTCATCTCTACTATTCTGCTTTTTCTCTGTTTATTATTAAAGATCATCTCGATAGAATCTCCCTTTGAAAGTAATATTCCAAAGGACCTATCAGAGTGCAAGATGTCTATTGTATCATCTAATTATTAGTGACCACAGATATTTCCTTTGAGAAGTTCATCTATATACCTTTGGATACTTGGAAATAAAAATGAAAACAATTGAGCTCTTTGGAATTTAATGGGAACAATTCATTTGATTATTTAGGATTTCGACTTCTTCCTGACGAGGCAATGGCTTGGGTTGTGCCATATTCTTTTTCTTTATTTTTTTATTTTTTATTTTTTAAAATTTATTTATTTATTTATTTTGGCTGCGCTGGGTCTTAGTTGCGGCACGCGGGATCTTCGTTGCGGTATGCAGGCTTCTTAGTTGCGGCACGCATGCGGGGATCTAGTTCCCTGACCAGGGATCGAACCCAGACCCCCTGCGTTGGGAGCGCAGAGTCTTACCCATTGGACCACCAGGGAAGTCCCTAGACATCCTCTCTTTCAACTGACCTGTAGCCCAGAATGATGGAGAAAGGCTTGAGTCAGGGCAACCCTTGACCCTCTGTCATGTCCTGTGGGCTGCTGGGTTGAAACAGTCCACCACACCTGCTCTGGGCTGGAAGAATAACAAAATGCTTTATTTAACTCAGGACTTCGGAAGAAGTAGGGCTTTCTCAGCTGACCCTAAGGTGCAGTGTGAAGCCCTCTGTCTGGTCCAACTTCCTCATCTTTACAGATGAGGAAACTGAGCCCCAGAGCTGCTCAAAGCCACACAGCAAGCTCGAGGCGGAGCCAGGATGGGTTCCCAGGACCCAGGGCTCTCAGCTTCATGGCTCCGCCACCTCCTTCCTCTGATAAGACCCGGACAGCCCAGCCTGCAACCGCTGCAGAAGGACACACAGACGCTCTCTCGTCCTTTTCTGAGGCCTCACCCGTGGCTTTGTGTCTACTTCCCAAGGTCCCAGCCTCTTCTTATTATCGAGAGCATGAAAGCTAAAGCATTTTCTTTATCTACCCAGCATTTGCCCCAGCTCTTATCTCAGACACACCCAAGACCCCTACGGCTTCCTTTCTGCCTTCTGCTAAGGAAGAGGAGCTCTCTTAAAACCTTGACTCTGCGCTTGCATACCTATGTCATTCTGACTGTCTTTGTCCTGTCTTCTCTATCACGAAGGTTCTGAAAGGATTTGGAGCTTTGGAACCAACCTGAAGGCCCCTGTGCTCTATGCTGGGGTCACCCAAGTCCTGAGGTTCCTCCCCACTAGGGTCGTAGAGCACTGCCCGTGTGTGGAGAAGTCAAGTTGGCAGTGCTGAGTTCCCATCCTAGCACTGTCACTGTGGCCCTGGGCAAGTTACTTATATACATTGAACTTGAGTTTCCTCATCTGGGAGTGGAGACGCTAATACTCGTGAGTTTTCCTAATACTCATCCTAATAGCTGACGTGTACATAGTGCTTGCCGTGTGCCAGGCCCTATTCTAAGCTCTTAACGTAAATTAGCTCATTTAATTCCTACATAAACCCTATGAAGAAGTCTGTTATTTGTTCCGTATGGAAAAGCACAGAGAGGTTAAGTTACTTGCCTGAGGTTACACAGCTAGGAAGTGGCAGAGCCAAGAGTCACACTCAGGCAGAGTGGCTCCAAAGTCCACATAACCCCTACACTGTGCTGTGTGGGCTAATGTGTGTGGAGCCCTTAGCATAGGGTGGCACAGAGTAGATGCCCAGGAGAGGCTTCTGGTTGCTGGAAGTCTAGAGGGTCTTCTACTGGCTCCTGGCAACTGGTCATTCCAGCTCTGAGTTCTTTTTTTTCTCTTTTAACATGGTAAAATACACATAACAATATGTACCATCCTCATCATTTTTTTTTTTAAATTTTATTTATTTATTTATTTATGGCTGTGTTGGGTCTTCGTTTCTGTGCGTGGGCTTTCTCTAGCTGCGGTGAGTGGAGGCCACTCTTCATCGCGGTGCGCGGGCCTCTCACTGTCGCGGCCTCTCTTGTTGCGGAGCACAGGCTCCAGACGCGCAGGCTCAGTAGTTGTGGCTCACGGGCCTAGTTGCTCCACGGCATGTGGGATCTTCCCAGACCAGGGCTCGAACCCATGTCCCCTGCATTGGCAGGCAGATTCTCAACCACTGCGCCACCAGGGAAGCCCCATCCTCATCATTTTTATGTTCTGAGTTCAATGACACTAAGTACACTCACATTATTGTGCAACGATCACCACCATCCATCTCTAGAACTTTTTCAGCTTCCAGAACTGAAACTGTGTGTCTGTTAAACACTAACTCCCCATCCCTCCTTCCCTCCAGCATCTGGTAACTAATTTTCTATTTTAATATTTATTTATTTATTTGGTTGTGCCGGGTCTTATTTATTTATTTTTTTTATGTTTTTTATTTTTGGCAGTGTTGGGTCTTCGTTTCTGTGCAAGGGCTTTCTCTAGTTGTGGCAAGCGGGGGCCACTCTTCATCGCGGTGCGTGGGCCTCTCACTATCGCGGCCTCTCTTGTTGCGGAGCACAAGCTCCAGACGCACAGGCTCAGTAGTTGTGGCTCACGGGCCTAGTTGCTCTGCGGCATGTGGGATCTTCCCAGACCAGGGCTCGAACCCGTGTCCCCTGCATTAGCAGGCAGATTCTCAACCACTGCGCCACCAGGGAAGCCCCTAATTTTCTACTTTATGTCTATGAATTTGACTATTCTAGGTACATCACATAAGTGGAATCATACAATATTTGTTCTTTTTTTTTTTTTTTTTTGGATCGAGCTTATTTCACTTAGCACAATGCCTTCAGAGTTTATTGGTGTTGCGGCATGTCGCCATTCACGATTCTTCCTAGGAGTGGAGCAGAGGATGCCTGAGACCCTGGGGTGGGGCCGGGGAGAGGGGGAAACCAGATCCAGGCCCTAGAAGGAAAATGAGCCGCCGTGCCTCGGCACAGAGCTCGATCCCTCTCTTGCACAGGAGAAACCGCCCTACAACCTCAAGGCCTTCAACCTGCGCATCAGCTTCCCTGAGGAGTATCCATTCAAGCCTCCGACAGTGACGTTCACAACCAGGATCTACCACCCCAACGTGGACAGCAGCGGGCGGGTGTGCCTGCCCATCATCAGCAAGGAGAACTGGAAGCCTTTCACCAAGACCTGCCAAGGTGGGCCCGGGCCCTGCCTAGAGGGAGGGACCTGGACTGGATGGGGGTGGGGTCATGGGACTGATGTTCAGTTAGAAAAGCCCAGAAGGAAGGAGATAAAAATTGTGAGTCTCAGCTGAGCCTGTCGTCAGATAGAAGGGATGCGTCCTGAGATCCTGGGCTGGCTGACCTGCTCCTGCCTCTGTTCTCATACCTGGGCAGGTGGGAAAGAGCAGCGTTGCTCTGGGTCAGGGGAGAGAGAAGCAGCTGGGCTCTGGAGGGAAGGGCTTGGGATAAGAAGGCCGCATGCCCTATCTGGGGACCTTGGTGAAGTCTGTTCCTTTCCAGGGCTCAGTGCCCTAAATGACAGCTGAGGGGACTGGCCTAACAATGATAACATACATCACTTAATCAGGCACTTTGGCACTGTGCTAAGAGCTTCACATGCCTTTTTTTGGGGGGAGGGGGCTGTGTTTTGCAGCTTGCGAGATCTTAGTTCCCCGACCGGGGATTGAACCTGGACCCCCAGCCCAGTGGAAGCTCAGAAGCTCGGAGTCCTAACCACTGGTCTGCCAGGGAATTCCCACATGCCATTTTTTAAAAGTTCACTTTTTTTCTTTTTTTAAAACAAATTTATTTATTTGTTTATTTTTGGCTGCGTTGGGTCTTCGTTCTGTGCGCGGGCTTTCTCTAGTTGCGGCGAGCAGGGGCTACTCTTCGTTGTGGTGCATGGACTTCTCATTGCAGTGGCTTCTCTTGTGGCAGAGCACGGGCTCTAGGCACACGGGCTTCAGTAGTTGTGGCACGTGGGCTCCAGTAATTGTGGCTCGCGGGCTCTAGAGCACAGGCTCAGTAGTTGTGGCGCATGGGCTTTGTTGCTCCGAGGCACGTGGGATCTTCCCGGACCAGGGATGGAACCCGTGTCCCCTGCACTGGCAGGCGGATTCTTAATCACTGCGCCACCAGGGAAGACCCACTTTTTTTCTTTTTAAGATTTATTTATTTAATTTATTTTTGGCTGCATCAGCTCTTAGTTGCGGCTCGTGGGATCTTTTTTGCGGCATGCGGGATCTTTCCTTGCAGTACACGGGCTCTTTGTTGTGGTGGGCGGGCTCTTCTCTAGTTCTGGCGTGCGGGTTTTCTCTTCTCTAGTGTGGCACGTGGGTTCCAGAGCGCGTGGGCTGTGTAGTTCGCAGACACAGGCTCTCTAGTTGAGGCATGCAATCTCAGTAGTTGTGGCGCACAAGCTCAGTAGTTGTGGCACGCAGGCTTAGTTGCCCCGTGGCATGTGGGATCTTAGTTCCCTGACCAGGGATTGAACTTGCATCCCCTGCATTGTAAGGCGGATTCTTTGCCACTGGACCACCAGGGAAGTCCCAAAAGTTCACTTTTTTATTTGAAGTATAGTTGATTTGCAATGTTGTGTTAGTTATACTTATGCACATGTGTTCAGTTATACTTATGTACATATATTCTTTTTCATATTCTTTTCCATTATAGTTTATTACAAGATATTGAATATAGTTCCCTGTGCTATACAGTAGGACCTAGCTGTTTATCTGTTTTATATATAGTAATGTGTATATGTTAATCCCAAACTCCTAATTTATCCCTCCTCCCCCCACTTTTCCCCATGGTAACCATAAGATTGTTTTCTATGTCCCTAAGTCTGTCTCTGTTTTGTAAATAAGTTCATTTGTATCGTATTTTAGATTCCACATACAAGTGATATCATATATTTGTCTTTGTTTGACTTACATTACTTAGTATGATAATCTCCAGATCCATCCATGTTGCTGCAAATGGCATTATTTCATTCTTTTTTATGGCTGAGTAATATTTCATTGTATATGTGTACCACATCTTCTTTATCCATTCATATGTCGATGGACATTCAGACTGCTTCCATGTCTTGACTATTGTAAATAGTGCTGCTTTGAACATTGGGGTGCATGTATCTTTTTGAATTAGAGTTTTCTCTGGATATATGCCCAGGAGTAGGATTGCAGGATCATATGGTAACTCTACTTTTAGTTTTTTAAGGAGCCTCCATACTGTTCTCCATAGTGGCTGCACCAATTTACATTCCCCACCAACAGTGTAGGAGGGTTCCCTTTTCTCCACACCCTCTCCAGCATAAAAATTCACTTTTTTATTCCATATTATATTTTTGGTATCTATCCATTGATGACAAATTGAAATTATAATGGAGTAATCATAGTTCAGGCATACAAAAATGGAGTTGGGTGGCCATTGAGGACCTGGTCTGAGACATGTCTCTGCACCACTGAGAACTTGAACTTGAACTTTCTAACCCAAGGACACCAGCCATTTTTAACACACCAACTTCATTTAATCCCCCCAGAAGCCCCCTGAAACAGTGCTCTCGTTAGCTCCATTTAATAGATGAGGACACTGAGGCATATGAGAGGAGAAGCTCTTGCCTGAGCTGGCAGGTGGCAGAGCTGGGATTCGGAGCCTGCTTGGGTGACTCTGGAACAGCACCGTCCAGCAGAACTTTCTGCGGTGATGGAATCCTTCTGTAGCTGCCCTGTCCAATGCCATGGTCACTAGCCACATGTAGCTTTCGAGCACTTGAAATGTGGCTGATGTGACTATGAGCTGCATTCCTAATTGTAGTGAATTTCCATTAATTTAAATTGAGGTAACTACGCATGGCTGGTGGCTACCATAGTGCGCACTATGGCTCCAGAGCCTATGGACGTAATCAGCGTGCGATCAATCCTGCCGCTGGACCAGCTCGGGAGTTCTTAACCCTGGAAACAAGAATCCTGGGGGTGGGGATGGGGAGGAGTGGTCCTTGGATGAGCTTCAGAAGGTCGGTGAAGCACTCTGAACCCAGAACCACACGTTTGTGTGTATGCATATGTGCACGTGCCTGGGGAGATGGGCCACTGCCTTCACCAGGTTTCCAAAGTCGCCCGTGAAAGATTTCCAGCCACGGGGCAGTAGTGGTTTCCAGTCTTGAGCCTCAGAATCTTTTTTCCCAAATAAAAGTTTTTTTGGAATCCTAATAACACAACAGAGAAAAGCAAAGTGTTTCTTCTTGAAAAGGGAATAGAACCCAGAAACCCTGTTTATCTCACCAGCCCCCATGATGGGTAGCTTCTGTGACACCGTGAAACATAGTTTGAAAAGCACTGATGTAACTGGTTATGGCTTTGGGCATCATCAGTGAATGTGGTAAGAGGCATTTCATTTGGTTGCAGAGTCATCCTAAGACGTGGAACCTCCTGGGGGGATCTCCCAAGGAGTGAGTGTGACGTTTGGGGGGGATCTGGGATCTGGGCAGCCATCGCTTCCTTCCCAGGATTTCTTTCCTTCCATCCTGATGTCCTGATCTGACCTCTCTCCCCAGTTTTGGAGGCCCTCAACGTGCTGGTGAATAAACCAGAGCTGGGGCAGCCCCTTCGCTTGGAGCTTGCTGATCAGCTGACACAGGACCCGGAGCTGTTCAACAGGAGGGCCGAAGAGTTCACCCTCCAGTTTGGAGTGGACCGGCCCTCCTAACTCTGCCTCTGGCCCATCTCTGCACTGGATGCTTTCTGTGTGATGGACGGACACATGTCATGGGCTAGGGGCCAGAGCCCCTTTGTGGTCCATTTCCTGCTCATTTCTTCCAAGTTTTCCTCCTTAGATTGTTAGTCATTTGTGTGTGTGTGTGTGTGTGTGCATGTGCGTGTGTGTGCGTGTGTGTGGGGGGGGCCGCAGTTATGTGTGTGGTACGTGGACCCACTGGCCTCAGGTGTGCTTTCCCCACTTCCTTTCTCTGCCCCAGGGCCAGGGGCATTTAGGTTTGCAGAGTCGCAGGCCAGCTCTCCAGCGCTCTGTGATGTGGGAATCGCAGGCCGGCTCGCAGGAAATGAGCCCAGCAGTCAACCAGAATCCCCTGAGGGCCCAGGCATCGGGGGTGCGGGGAGGGCAGAGGGGCAGGGGGGGAGTATGGGAGGGAGGCAGGGCACAGGGAGGAGGGACTCCTACTTACAGTTGAGTGTTTTGTTGATTTAGTGATTGGAAACAGCCAGACCGCTGATAGACATGTATAGATTTAGGTGCAAAACCTTTTCTCTTCCACTGATGAATCATAAAGTGAAGAAACTAATCTCCACCCCAGAAATCTGACTACATGGGGGTTTTTTGTTGTTTTTTTTCTTTTAGTTTTTTTTTTTTGGCCACACAACCGAGGATCGAACCCACACCCCCTGCCGTGGAAGCGCAGGGTCTTAACCACTGGACCGCTGGGGAGGTCCCCTGACTACACGGTGTTTAAACCACTTGCTGTCCCATTAGGTTGCTGGTTCCTGGGGACCAGGCTTTAGGCGGGGAGGTGTTTCCCCTCCAGCTTTCAGTCCACGGGAGCCACGGAGACCATGTGTTTGCCCAGCTATTAAAGTCACAGATGGACTGTGGAGTCTAACTGAGTGTTCACTGAGGGGACGGGTGGTTCATCGGGAGAAGAGGAGGCTGGGGATTTCGCTGCAGTCTAGTAAAAGGTGTGACCCTGCTTTCATCAGCTGAGGGCTCGCTGGGCGTGGAGGCTTGTGTGACCCCAAGCATTGTGGGGAAAGCTGGCCGTGAGGGACTAGACCACCCTTGGCCTGAGCGGTCGTCGACACATCTACAAGGATGACCTCCCCGTTTTTATAGATGAGACAACCAAGGCCCAGAGCGCTTCAGTGGGTTGCCAGGTCCACTCTGCTGATGAGGGCAGAGGCCACACCTCCAGCTGCAGTGCCAAGCTGGCTGGGTTTTGTTTTTGTGTTTTTCATCAACTGTTCTCATCAGCGCACATGCTCCAGATGGCTGATGAAGCCAGACAAGATGGTTAGCGGGAAATTATACTCAGCTCCAGGGTTCATCTCTAGTGAGCAGCAGAAAAGCAAAAACAAGCCAAAACTCTAGCCAGGGTTGGAGGGATTAACTTAGCACAAAGGAGGAGCTTTCTGGGTGCAGTGGTTCTAAGCTCCTAGAAGACCGCTGGCTTTTAAGAGACAGAATACGGGGTACCTTTGAGTCAAGGGAATCACTCTAGGCCCCACTAGCCTAGTTGGGGTGAGATTTGTAGAGAATCTTCTACTCTAGTCCCTGCCCTGGAATTCCCTAATCTGGGAGAAGTGTGGAAAAAGGGAAGAGAATTGGGAAAGTGCCACCCATGGCCGGAAATGTAAGATGTGCTGTTACTTTGGGCCATCACTTAAAGAACACTTATGTGACAGGACCCGGGCAAGGCTGTTTGTCCTTTTCATGATGTCATTTAACGCTCACAGCACCTGCATGATTTTGAGCTCCTATCATCCCCATGCAGATGGTAAACTGAAGCTCAGAGAGGTTCACTCACTGGCCCAGGGACACACAGCTGGTTAGTGGTAGGACCCAGCCCACTCTCCTTTCCCAAATGCCTTTCATGGTTGTTGAGAAAATCATGTCAGATGAGGAACCCTGGCGGCCGGGGTTTATTATCCGAGTGAGAGATGTTGCTGGTGGGGTAGGGAGGGAGCACTAAGGGGCTAGACCGGATTTTACAAAAGAGCTTTTCATGTAGTTAAGACTGGTGCCGTCTGCCCTTGTCTGAGCCCCGGCACTGCTGCCACCGTGAGCAGAAGTGAGCCTCTGGGCCACGGCTGGTCAGCTGGGCCCCCTGCCCGCCTCTGCCCACAGGGTTGGTCAGCCCCTCATTTCTTCCCTCATTTCTTCTTGGTCTTCACCAGTCCCTTCTGCACGAGGCTGCGGTACAGCTCCTGGATGTAGGTGTAGACGCACTTGGAGTCGGGCACTGCCAGCCGCACCATGTCATCCACCTCCAGCAGCTGGGCACAGTCGGCCAGTTCCCTGAGGGGTAGGATGGGGAGGGGTGAGGAGGGGTGGAGCAGAGAGCCAACGGTGAAGGATGCAGGGCCTCAGGGAACGGGTGGGGACAGCCCGGCAAGGATGAAGCCCACAGAACTGTGTGTGGCAGAGCTGGGAGGTCATCTAGGGCAACCATCCCATCGTACAGATGAGATAACTGAGGCCCAAGAGTCAAGACACAAACTCAGCGTGGTCTGATTCCTAAGCCCGTGTTTTCACTGCACTGTGTGCCTTCATGTAGGAGTGAGACCCTCTAGTTCTGCATTAGCCCACCCCTTCCACGTGCTCATATACCTGTCCTCAGGGAGAGTTTAAAGGACAGACCCCCAACACTAGCCAGAGTGTTGGCTTGTAGCTGCAACATCTCCAGCTTCATCCAGTTTCCGTGTATTTATTGAGGGGTACTATGTGCTAGGTACTCTTCCACGGAATTCAGCACTGAACAAAATAAAAATTCCCCACTCTCATGTCACTGACATTCTCACTACAGTAGACTAGACAGACAGTAATCAAACAGAAATCGATGGTACGTCAGATAATGAGAGGTGCTGTGGAGAAAAATAAGGCAGGGAAGGGGGACAGGGTACGTTTCTGTGTTGAAGGGGATTTTTTTTTTAATATTATGTTAGTGATGGCTTAATTTTTTTATTTTTCATCTATTTATTTATTTATTTTGTGCCAGCGCCTCGCAGCTTGTGGGGTTTTAGTTCCCCAACCAGGGATTGAACGGGCCCTTGGCAGTGAAAACACGGAGTCCTAACCACTGGACCACCAGGGAATTCTCCAAGGAGAATTTTAATAGGGACCCCAGGAAAGTTCTCTTAAAGAGAGTAAGTTGGGGACGTCCCTGGTGGTCCAGTGGTTAAGACTCTGCGCTTCCAGTGCAGGAGGCACAGGTTCAATCCCTGGTCGTGGAACTAAGATCCCACGTGCCGCAGAGCAACTAAGCCCGTGCACCACAACTACTGAAGCCCACGCGCCTAGAGCCCGTGCTCCGCATCAAGAGAAGCCACCGCAGTGAGAGGCCCGTGCACTGCAACAAAGAGTAGCCCCCGCTCGCCACAACTAGACAAAGCCCGCGCATAGCAACGAAGACCCAACACAGTCAAAAATAAATAAAAAAGACAAATTTATAAAAAAAAATTTAAAAAGAGTAAATCAGGTACATATCTGTGGGAAGAGGATTCCAGGCAGAGGAAACAGCATGTGCAAAGGTCCTGAGGCAGGAGTGCTTAATGTGTTTGAGCAACTGCATGGAACTTAGCAGCAAGTCCTCTTTTTCTAACTTCCCAGCTACTCCTGGCTTTGCTAAAGCCGATCATCTGATCTAACCACTGTTGGGACCTTGCCACCATGTGCCAGGAGCTTTATCAAGTGCTTCCTCCCCTACCTTTTTTTTTTTTGGTTGCACCACACAGCTTACAGGATCTTAGTTCCCCAACCAGGGATTGAACCCGGGCCATGGCAGTGAAAGCCTGGAATCCTAACCACTAGGCCACCAGGGGACTCCCAAGTGCTTTCCCTTGAATGGTCTCATTTACTCCACTCCTCTGTGTTCAACCGGCAGAAGAGGAACTGGAGACTCAGAGCATTTTGGTGATTTGCCCAACGTCAAAGTGAGTGATACATCTGGGACTCCACCGCAGGCCTGCCTGATGCCTCTGGCATCCCTGCCCTGTAGCCGGGTCTCAGCAGTCCCAGCCTGCCAAACCGCCATGGGTGCTGGCAGTAGGAGAAACCAGGGTCCCAGCGGAAATCCTCTCTTAGAGCTGAGACAGCTGGGCCGAAACCCAAGCCAGGCTGGCCTGGGAGCGGGAGGGAGGAGCACAGACTGGAGGATTTCGAAGAATGGGACAAGCTCCCTGCAACCAGTGCAGTGCTCTTGGCTCCTGGGTGTGGGTCGGGGTGCTGTTCCCATGCAGGAGAGGCAAAAGCTTCATTCCCACTGGGCCTGGGGAATGGGGTCGGGCTCCTCGAGCAGCAAAGCAGATCAAGCCACCTGGGGGCCCCAGCGTTGACCGTTCCATGGGAATCAGAGGCAAGTTCTAGAAGGGAGCCAGCTGCGGCAGGGGCCCCCTTACTTTGCACACTTAGTCTGCACACCAGGCCCTAAAAGAGGTTAAGTCAGCTGCCGAGGGTCAAAGAGCTAGGAAGGGGGACTTCCTTGGAGGTCCAGTGGTTGAGAGTCTGAGCTTCCACTGCAGGGGGCACGGGTTCGAACTCTGGTCATCACTGGTCAGGAAACTAAGATCCCGCATGCCTCATGGCGTAGCCAAAAAAAAAAAAAAAAAGAGCTAGGAAGGAGGAGGCACCTTCAACCTCTTTTTTTCTCCACCCTCCATCCCCACGCATCCCCTGCACATCCTTCCCTTTTCACTGCTGCCTGATGCCTCCTCTCAGCCTGTCGCCATCACCTGATTATTCCTTCTGCCTTTCTGTGGCTCTGCAGGCTTGGAGCCAAGGCAAGGCAGCTGCAGGAGGACAATGACCCGGCCCCACAGGCCGGGGACACCTGGTCAGGGCCGAGCCACGTGCCCTTCTGATGTTCACCGAGAGCTCTCAGCCCCGACTAGGAGCTTCACTTTCCAATCCTGGTTCATCACCATTAAAGGTGCTTCTGAGCCCAGAGCAGGACTGGTGCTCCCGACGCCCTCAGCCCCCCACCCCAGGGCACTCCCCCCATCCCTTGGCAGGATGAACTGGAAGGGATCTTCTCTAGCATCAAGTCTGGTGGATTTCAAACAGCATCCTTGGTGCCCTAGGGCCCTATAGACATGCTTCAGGGACCATCTTGGGAAGCAGGGTTGGGCGCTGAGCTGGAGTGCTGCAGGAACCCCTCCCAACCTAAAAAGGCCTCCCTAAAATCTGTTTAATATGTTGGGCATTCACTTAATATTTTGCTTGAGGAATCTGTCAGGGGGGAAAAAAACATATGAAAAACACAGATCAATATCAGCCATCTTGTTTTGCCGATGGGGACACGCAGGCCCAGAAAGGGGAAGATTGCTGCCCAGGCTTCCCTGCAGGCTGGTGGCCAGGCCTGGACTAGACCAGAGGGCTCAGCCTCCTGGACCAAGGTGCTGCCGACACCCCCAGTGACTTATTCCCTGTCCCCGGGCTTTAGAAATGCACTGGGCAGGAAATGCATTCCCGGGCCTCAGAGCTGTCCTCGTGGACTACTCCCTATGCATAGTCCTGTCTCTACCAGGCGGCTCAGAAGCCCCTCCCAGGTGGGAAAGGACGGGTGCTCCAGGCGTGAGCTCCTTGGGAGCCCCAAGGCCATCAGGTCATGTCTCTCCGGTGGGTGGAGATGGAGGCCTTTGGCTGAGTCTGGTGTCGGTGCTTTGGCGGTGGGAGTGCCTCCTCCTCCCCCGCCACCTGGCAGCCATGTCTTGGTCTCTTAGGTTCTTCCTTGGGCCACACTGCTCCTCACACCCCTCCTGCCTGTGTAGTTCACCCCTGTCTCCATCCCTCCACCACCCCGGCACCCAGCTGTGTGAACCCCAGCAATAAATCCCCTCCAGGTCCCACACTGAATAATAATTATCATAACAACTGTGATATCATTCATCATAACATAGGAGCTAAGATTTTTTTTTTTTGGAAGTGTTTGCCATGGCTTAGGCACTGTTTATAGGGACTTTACTTAATTATTTACTTAATTCTCACCATAGCCCTGCCAAAGAGGAAATGTCATGCCCATTTTAAAGATCAGAATATGGAGGCTCAGGGAGGTGAAGGAGCCTGTCCAAGATCACACAGCTAACAAATGGCAGAGTCAGAGTCTGGCCCTAAATCTCAGCAACCACCCTGTCTGCCCCTCCTCTACCCCTTACCCTGCCTGCATTTTCTTCACGGCACCTGTTCCCTCACATTATATTTCACACGTATGTGTGTTTATGATCTGTCTCTCCCTTTAGAATGTGAGTCATAGGCACGCAGGGATTTTGCAAGTATCACCCACTGCTATGTCCTAAAACAGTTCCCAGCAATCAAAAAATATCTGTTGGGGACTTCCCTCGTGGTCCAGTGGTAAAGAGTCCGCCTTCCAATGCAGGGGACGTGGGTTCGATCCCTGGTCAGGGCACTAAGATCCCACAGGCCGCGGGGCAACTAAGTCCACGCGCCACAACTACTGAGCTCGCGCGCCTCAACTAGAGAGCCCACGTGCCACAACTAGAGAAGAGAAAACCTGCATGCACAACTAGAGAGAAGCCCGCGCGCTGCAACAAAAGATCCCGCATACCTCGGTGAAAATCCCGCATGCCGCAACTAAGACCCGATGCAGCCAAAAATAAATTAAATAAATAAATAAATAAATAATAAATCTTAAAAAAAATATCTGTTGAATTCATGAATGCGTGGTGACAGCCTCTACCTGGCCACCGCACTACCCGACCCCTGTGAATCCGGCACTCGATTCTGTGTAGGTGCCCCGAGCTCCCACCCACCTCCGCATCCCCTGGCATGGCTTACTCGGCTGTGGAGAAGGCCAGGGAGAAGTTGTGCCGGCGCTTGGCGGGGTCCAGCGCAGCATAGTCAAAGGCATCGGGGAAGAACTTGTGGATGAGGGCGCAGAAGGCCATGCCACTGCTCCAGCTTGAGGAGAAGTTCTGGATGTCCACGTGCTGCGGGCAAGCGGGGCCCAGAGGCCTCGGTGAGCCTCAGCCAGAGGACCCGGACTTTGCCCCCGCCGGACCTCCCACCCTCCGGGCTTTGCACCACACAGACCCTCCCAGCACTGCTGCCCTGGGGAAGGGTCCCTCGCCCCCCCATGCACCTCGTAGCTCCTCGTCATGGCCCGGCACCACTCCAGAAGCATGTTCTTAACGCCGCCGACGGCTGCCCCCGCGGCCTTGGTGTTCCGGAACAGGGCCGTGGGGCCCGAGGCTGCGCTGTGCGCGAGGGACAGAGAAGGTCAGGCCAGAGAGGTGGGAGGGTCCCATCAGGGAGGAGCCCCAGCCCCAGAGGTCAGTCCTCCTGCCTGGGCTCGGGCTGTTCCTATTGCCCCTCAGGACTCCCCCGCCCCCGACCGTCCAACCAACCCAGCCCCACCAGCTCCTCGCCCGCATCTTACCCCCCAAACTTGTCTACGATGGCTTTGCGGTTCTGGGCACGGGGCCCCCGGGGCCGGGCAGGGGCTGACACCCTGCGCTCTGGTGCTTTCTCTTTCTTCTTCTCCTGGGAGGGAGGGGGCTCCGTGGGACTCGGGGACACATCGCTGGGTGAAGAGTCACTGCGTGGAAACGTTTGGAGAAGGGTGAGAGGGGCTGGGACCAGCCACTGTGGGGAGGAGGGAGGAGGCTGGCTGAGCGTGGTGCCTGCAGTCTCAGGAGGCGTACGAAGTTGTGGTCCCCACTCTCGCACACGCTTCCTCTGGGCCCAGCACTGGCAAGAGCTGAGAAGGAATAGTGAGGTTCAGTCTAACTTTGGGGAGCATGTGGTCTGGCGCATGTGTGGGCAGAACGAAGGCACATCTGAGGTCTGACCTGAGTTTGAATCCTGCCTTTGCCTTTTATTTGCTGTGTGACCTTGGGACTGTCATGTCACTCCTCTGAGCCTCAGCTTCCTCATCTGTAAAATGGGGCAAGAATAGCTACCTGACAAGGTGGTTCTAAGGCCTGCGTGGGAGGGGGAATGTAGACCACGCTCCACGAACGTTCAACCGGGTACCTTTCCCGAAGAAGGTGACACGGAGGTGAATTTCAGCTCGAAATAAAGGGAGACTCTTCTAATGACGAAAGTTGTGCCCTGGCAAGAGTAAGGCTCTCATGTTATCCAGCACCAGCCAGCACCAGGCGCTGGGCTGAGTGCTTTATACACAGATGTCGTTTGAGCCTCACAAGAATCCTATGAGGTAGGTACCGTGACTGTGCCCACTTCACAGGGGAGGAAAGGGGCAGTGATGGGGCCAAGGTCACACAGCTGGTAAGTGGCAGAGTCATTGTTCAAACTCAGGCTTTCTGCTCACTCGCTTACGGGTGAGGCCGACACCACGGAGGCTTCAGCAGTGAGTGAGAGACGGACCAGATACGCTCCACTGCCCCTTCGCTCCCACACTCCGGCTCCTTTTGTCTCCCGGGCTCTGCCCTGGGCTAGGGGGCTGAAAACCATAATTCCTGGCATATCTTGAGACCAGCACTGGGGAGGCCCAGGCCCAGGGGATGGCAGCCTTTAAAGGAAGCAAGTGGCAGCAGGGGTTGGAGCTGGGGCTCCAGAGTTTGACATTACCTGGCTGAAGGACTGGTCTCTCCGGAAGCTGCGGTGTCTGGACCCAGCCCGTCTAGGGGAAAGGAACGGGAGGGAGGGAAGCTGGGGTGACCCATGGTGCGCTGCCCTCATGCTCCCTCAGGGGGGCCCCTGCAGCGTCCGTGGGCTCCTGGGCTCTCACTCACCGGGGCTGAGGCCGCTGCCCTCCTCCGTGGGGCTCTCGGGCCATTCCTCGGCGGAGCTGGGGAGCACTCCTGCCCCTTCCTCTGACTCTTCCTCCACACCCTGGTCCTGCTCTTCGTCAGGCCAGCCTGGCTCCTGGAACGGACATGAGCTGTGTGGGCTCGCACCTGCCTGAGGCTCTGGAGGGCTTCAGAAAGATCTGGAAGGCAGCCTGGGGCCACAGTGCTGCATCCCCCACCCCAGGCTCTTGATATCAGTGGGTGGAAGACTGGATTGTCCCAAAGGACTAAAGCAGGGGAGGGGCTTGCTTGGGGGCGGGGTGGGCAGGGGACTCCAGAACGTTGCGGGGCCTCCTCCCTCCTCTCCTCTTTCTCACTCACCACCTCCTCCTTAACCTCCTCCTTCACCACCTCCTCCTGTGGTTCAGGCTTGGCCTCATCTTCCACGGCAGTCTTCTTCTGAGAGTCTGACTTGGTCTCTGGAGCACTGGCTTTCTCCTGGGCTTCAGCCTTGGGCTCCTCCGTCTTGTCACTCTCCTTCTGAGGGGCCACTGTGGCCTCCTCCTTCCCAGCAGCCTCACTGGCTCCAGCCTTGGCCTCCTCCTTCCCAGCAGCCTCCCTGCCTACAGCCATGGCCTCCTCCTTCCCAGCAGCCTCCCTGCCTCCAGCCTTGGCCTCCTCCTTCCCAGCAGCCTCCCTGCCTCCAGCCTTGGCCTCCTCCTTCCCAGCAGCCTCCCTGCCTCCAGCCTTGGCCTCCTCCTTCCCAGCAGCCTCCCTGCCTCCAGCCTTGGCCTCCTCCTTCCCAGCAGCCTCCCTGCCTCCAGCCTTGGCCTCCTCCTTCCCAGCAGCCTCCCTGCCTCCAGCCTTGGCCTCCTCCTTCCCAGCAGCCTCCCTGCCTCCAGCCATGGCCTCCTCCTTCCCTTCGGTCTCCCTGCCTCCAGCCATGGCCTCCTCCTTCCCATCAGCCTCCCTGCCTCCAGCCTTGGCCTCCTCCTTCCCAGCAGCCTCCCTGCCTCCAGCCATGGCCTCCTCCTTCCCATCAGCCTCCCTGCCTCCAGCCTTGGCCTCCTCCTTCCCAGCAGCCTCCTTGCCTCCAGCCTTGGCCTCCTCCTTCCCAGCAGCCTCCCTGCCTCCAGCCATGGCCTCCTCCTTCCCAGCAGCCTCCCTGCCTCCAGCCATGGCCTCCTCCTTCCCTTTGGCCTCCCTGCCTCCAGCCTTGGCCTCCTCCTTCCCAGCAGCCTCCCTGCCTCCAGCCTTGTCTTCCTGCTCCCCAGCAGCCTGTGCCTCATCACTCACTTTGGCTTTCTCCCTAGATCCAGGCTTGGCCTCTTTCTCATCAGCCTTCTGGTTCTCAGAGGCCAACGTGGTCTCCTCTTTTCCCTCAGCCTCCTTGGGTTCAGAGTTGGTCTCTTCCTTCCTCTCAGCCATCTCCTGAGGAGCCACGGTGGTCTCTTGCTTCCCCCTGTCCTCCTTCTGAAGTTCAGCCTCCCCTTTGGATTCCCCCTGGAATTCCGCTGAAATGCTGCCCTCAGCTGGTGCCCTCTCCTGCTTTCCTGCCCCATCTGGAGGCCCCTCTGTGATGGTCCTCTCAGCTGGGCCTGTGGCCTCCTCCTCAGCAGAGGCTCCGCCTCCCACTGTCTCCGGGACCTCCGTGGCTGGGGACACAGGGGTCCCGTCCTCAGAGGGCTTCCCTTCCTTCTTCTCCATCTCTGAAAAGAGAAAACAAGCAGGCCTGGTCATGCCCCCTTTCTGCCGCTGAAGGCCCTGGAGTCTGGAGACCTGCGATTCAGTCCTGGGTCCCCCACTGCTCAGACATGTGACACAAGTATCCACTTTCCCTTGGTTAAATGAAGGGGTAGAGCACCACATCCCCAAAATTGGGGTGTTGGGCCAGCCACGTTTACTTGATGTTGGATGATGTTCACCTAAAGGCCCCCTGCAGGTTGTGACTTGGGCTTTAAGGAACACTGGGTTCCATAATGCCTTTTCAATGATTTGACCTCTTTTTGTTTTTTTGTTTTTTGTTTTTTTGTTTTTTTTAAATTTTATGTATTTATTTATTTATGGCTGTGTTGGGTCTTCGTTTCTGTGCGAGGGCTTTCTCTAGTTGTGGCAAGCAGGGGCCACTCTTCATCGCGGTGCGCGGGCCTCTCACTATCGCGGCCTTTCTTGTTGCAGAGCACAGACTCCAGACGCGCAGGCTCAGTAATTGTGGCTCACAGGTCTAGTTGCTCCGCGGCACGTGGGATCTTCCCAGACCAGGGCTTGAACCCGTGTCCCCTGCACTGGCAGGCAGATTCTCACCCACTGCGCCACCAGGGAAGCCGATTTGACCTCTTTTTGAATAAGTCAGTGAGGTGGTTATAATCTGACACTAGCCTCCTAGACCCCCATGGAGCAGTTGCTATTCTCCCCTTTTGATGGAGATAGCTGCCCTCACGCTCAGAGCCCAAAGCAGACAGAAGTCTCTAGATAGAACTTAATAATACTGTTTTTTGTTTTGTTTTGAGTATTTATTTTATTTACTTATTTTGGCTGCGCCGGGTCTTCGTTGAGGCATGTGGGATCTTTAAGTTGCGGCATGCATGCGGGATCTAGTTCCCTGACCAGGGATTGAACCCAGGCCCCCTGCCTTGGAAGCTCGGAGTCTTACCCAATGGACCACCAGGGAAGTCTCTAATAATACTGTTTTGATTCCATTGTATTTATTTTTACAGTTACTTTCTGTTTCTGGTCAGTAATATCGAGTTTCCATTTCCAATAGTGATATAAAATTTCTTTTATAAATACATTTATTGAAGTAAAGTAAGTTAATTCAAAGGAAGACCTTCAGGAAAGCAGAATACAGAATACAAAATACCTAAATCATGGAGGTGGTGTTAAAATGCCTGAAATTTGGGGAACCCTGGGCCAGCTTGGTCTCTGGGTCTCTGCCAGCACTGACAGCCTGTGTGTGTGGTTCTCTGAAGAGCTGGGCCTGGGCATGGAAGAGTTTCTTTTGGTGAAGAAGAAAATACTCTCCCTAACTAACCTCTGCAGGGAAATCTGATCCTCCAACTTTATCATGAGGTTTCCTATTCAAGTACTGTATATACAGTCAGCCTTCTTTTTCTGTGGGTTCTGTGGATTCAACCAACCTTGGATGGAAAAAATTTGAAGAAAAAATTCCAGAAAATTCCAAAAGGCAAACTTGAATTTGCTGCCACTTCAACTATTTACAGAGCATTTACATTGTTATTAACAACTGTTTACATAACATTTTCATTGTACTGGGTATTATAAGTAATCTAGAGATGATTTAAAGTATTAGAGAGGATTGTAAGGTTATATGCAAATACAACATTTCATATGAGGGACTGGAGCATCTGCAGATTTTCGTATCCGCAAGGGAAGCTGGGACTAATCCCCCACAGACATTAAGGGATGATTGTACTGTCCGATCTACAAAAACAGCTGGGGGCGGGGGCGGA